>NC_079557.1:20317108-20993686 GCF_015846415.1 Triplophysa dalaica | reverse complement strand
ATGCATCATAGGTTGTACATTCTGATTTAACGGTCGTTCGTGTAATTCAGCACGTTCTGTCACAGTGTGTTGAGCACTGAAGTGTTGGGAGAACTTGTGCAGTCTTGCAGGGCTCCAGTGTTCAGCTGCGTTCATGATGCTCAGCTGTCCTGCTGTTTCCACACACAGGGGACGGGACGCTTGTGAAGCCACGGCTAATTGCTCGCTCTCAGACCCCCGCTGCATGCGCTCAGCTGACTCTATAGAAAAACAGCAGCGCTTATCACCATAATGAAGAACAGCTGCTCTCCCTCAGAAAAAAATGGAAGGAGCTGCAAATGAGAGAGACATGCAAGCCATCGCCAGTTAGCATCTCTCTAATCCTCTGCACTTTACATTCTGTTTGCTGTTAAAACTCCCTATTACATCTATTTTTTTACTTCTAATAACCGTGAGGACATATGGGAAGGTGTAGCATCAGTTCCATGTAATCTCATTTACAAACATTGAGATTCACCGAAATGTGCATTAGATCTGAAAAGCACATGAGAAGGATTTGGTCCCTTGAGAAGCACTAACAGATCTTGTGGGTTATGTTCAAAATAGTACTATGCTTCTTGTATAGTGTGTACTTTGTTTGTAGTATATACTGTACTGTGCATGGTGTGCACATTTTTTAATGCATGGGCGAGCTGGATATTATAAGATACTGTATATCTGATTGTAATGCATTTAGCTGGTTGTTTTATTTTCTGTTTGAAATGAATTTGCTACACAATGCAATATTTTCAACCGTACATCGATTGTTTACATACATATCAAGTCTCTTTTTTAATCAAGTTCTGCATGCGTGCATTGATGTGACAAACAACCTATACTTTATAGACAGGATTATAAGAGCAGGACCAGTAGTCATCTCCAGCCCCTCAGGAGCACATTAACCCTGAAGAACATCTCAAGTGGTTGCTATAGTAATTTCGTAGTTGTTAGAGCAATGCTAAAACAACATTACTATAGCAATAACGTACTGTATAGTATGACATGAATGCTGTCTTCTGCTATAGATTAGAGTCGCTGTCGGCGTGGAAAAAAGAAAGAATTCACCGTGAACGTGAGAAACAAAAGGAGCTCAAACAATGATGAAAACATAAGAATGTGGTTTGTTAAATCGCCGTCATGTTATTTTGTTTAGACTCAGGAGGTCTTGAAAACCTGGAGAGAACTTTTCATTTGCAGGCCCAGAATAACATGATCTGCTTGCTGCCATCAAGAAACTGAATTCTGAAGCAATTAAAAAAGCCTTTTTGTTTCCAGAATGAAGAAGTTGAATCTATCAGCCACAGATAACAGCATGCAAACCCACCAATACTTGACCTCTTGATCTGATCTCTCTTAGCTTCTTCTGTCTGCACAAAGATAGCCTACACTTTTAAAACAATTGTTCTGCTATCTTGTTGCCTTACACAACGGCACATCTTTTTTGAATATACAGTAATGTATTTAGGAACAAATTTACTGATAATGACAACATACTACCTATACCATGTTGTGTAGTTCAATTTTAAAGTAGTGGAAATTGCTTGGGATAACAACATTCTCTAAATAAACTATAAATGAAAACTCAGAGCCAGTCACGGGGGATGCTGAAAGAAATGAAGTTTGCCATTTGGTTAGCTGCTTATACTCGCTTTGAAAAACCTCCTGAACCTACAATAAAAACGTATTTTAGATTTCTTGTCAGCCGAAACACAACTACATCACAGACCAAAGTCAACATTCATTCATGATGAGATACCACACACACATCTTCATGAGGAATGAAGATAACAGCTCTGTGTGGACTTCAGTGAAATCATAATGATAATGTACACGTGTCTGCTTTCATGCTGTGGATGTGTCCAATGAATATGTGAGATATCATTAAAGGTGTTTTTCTCAGTTTATTGAAATGATGGTCTTGTTGAAACTCATGGTCTGAAATTCACGGCATATACTTTTCATTTGTGCTACGGTTAAAAGACTTTCTTGTGGTTTTGTATGTGTCAGTAAAAAAAGGAATCATCACATTGCATGCACATGTCCCCCAGTTCATTTGAAAAAATTGAACTGTGCACAGACTTGTGATGTGTTCACAGCTTGCTTGGTTGTCTACCAGCAATGGCAACCAACTGTTGGGTTACAACTAGGGATGCACCGATATGTAAAATTTAGCCGGTAACAAAAAACGATAATTATTTAACACTGGAACATAACATTTTCTGAGACCGAAACAGAAGAAAAACAAGGTTAACATTAGTTGTATTTACCAAGCCTACGTTACACTAGTTAAGTTTCTTTAACTATTAAACTTTTCTGTTTTTTTTATTTAATAAACTGAATAGATCTTCCAGAGCAACCCAGAAAAGTGTCCTAATAGCCACAAGTCTAACTGGTGTCAAGAGAGAAAGCATTCAGACACCAATCGGCTTTAAACACTTTGCTATTGGTCCTTTTAATTTACACATTTATAAATATCTACACACTGTACCTACATCAACAATGTTTTGCTAATAACAGTAAGTGAATGATCATGAGCGAAAGATTTTAACTGAGAAGCGTACAGCTGAAGTAGTCTAACCAGAGAAAATGATTCATAATTTTTCGGCCTAAATGTTATTATTATTATTATGTAAAATACCATTTATCGGCCGATACCGATGTGGTCGATTATTTACCATGCATCCCTAGAACTGTTCATAAATAAATCAACCTGCGGTTAAAAACAACCCAGCACTTTTCTAGAGACAAATCTCTTTATATTCTCCTTATATTAGTGGGATATGCCTGTAAAGTGGAGGATACGTTATTATAAGCGTGTGCGTGAACATCAGAAGCAGCAAGAGATGGACTTTAATGCCATCTAGTGAACAACATTGATTCATGATGACCGTCTCTAAAGTGCAGTGTTTCACTCATCCGTTGAAGTAGCACTACTTTATTCCAACGTGTGATCCAATATCTACAATTAAAAGCCCCAGAAAATGAGGAATAAAGATGATGTATGAAAACACTCTAAAGCAGAACTGCTTCACAATTCAGTCTGCAGACATGTGAGAAAACTTCACGCCCTTCAGGAAAACAGGTGGCAAGGGCATACAGTTGTCGTGTTGTTGTGAAATACTTCGCACATTTCTGAGTTGCTTGCAGCATGTCTTGATATCTATCAGCTCTTTGTTGTGGCTTGTGCACGGCAGCAGCGGAAACCATGTGAAGTAAGGACATGTGCAGCACCTCTGCATGTCAGCAGCATGTCGCTCTGCTCACTGCAGATGTGACGCCTCCTGTCCAAAGTGTGTGGTTTTGTATTATCTCCACACATGACTCGTACCAGTCAAGTTTGTCTAAAAACTACTAAGACAAACATAGTCAATGTGAAAATTTATTCAGGATCATTTTAAATAATTTCACGGTTAGTTCATTTATACAATATCTTTTGGTTATAAAAAGGCATTTTGATCAAATCAAGTTCCCAGTGTATAAATGTAGTACCACATACCACAGGCACACAGACAGTATGCAGCATGACGCTGAAGTTACATTGCATGGATGAAACAGAACCAACTCACAACCAGCCAACAGTAACGATCACTCGTGCATTCACACCTTACCATGACAAATTTCAGTCACTCACAAATTTCATTGTAGCAACACAGTATTCATGCGGACTGAACTCTAAACAAGGAATGGTTAGTTGAGACGCTTTCCTGGTTTCACACACAGTTTGGTATCAGTTTAACATACACGCGTCCAGTTATCCCACAATAAATCTTTGTATCCGAAGGCACTTTCAGGCCATATTTGGCACTCAAACGAACAACAAAAGCTTAAACGTAAAAGGTAAAGCATTTTAAAAGTGTGCTGGATCAGTTCTACGTAAACATCAGCTGTATGAATGTTTTCGGCATCGATGTCAGTTCAGCAAAATGTTTCACCACAACTTCATTTAATGATTACAGTGAATCTCACATCAGCACTTACGAGGCTTTGTTCAGACGAGTAAAACATTTCACGGTCCACAATTCACAAACTGCTTCACTTTAGGTTGAGATGAGCGAAACGTTGTATACGATAATACTGGAAAACCGGCTCGTATCTTAATGATACTGGAAAATATTACAAATGACAGACAAAAATTGGCCTCCTATTTTAGCCACAAAACAAATCATTTTCCAATCATAATAATAAAACACCTCAAATTCAATAAACACCTCTGATTTAAGCATTACATGTCTACGTTGACCGCAGCATTACCATCTCTCGAGTGCTTCTTTAAGAGCGACAGGAGGATATAATGGATGCCGTACAGTCAGCCTTTGGTCTTTGAAAAAAAAAAAACTATGCACTGGTTTTGCACCACACAATGCAGTGCGAGTGCAACATCCGCTTGGTCTATAAAATGAGACGTAGAGGGAGCGTATATAGTGGAAGATAAGGTAAGGCCTGCTGGTGAACGTCAGAAAGGCATGCTGGGTAACCTGACTGACAAACTCATTTAAAGACAAGGAAATATGTGCTGCTGCCCAAATCTGATCTCTTGAGAACAGAACATCACACGATTCTTGTTTAGGGTGGCATCGGGAGGCATCCCTCTGTTAAGGCACTATTCTCAGGATCCAGCGCTGACATCACACGACGTATGGATGTCACGAAAATGATCAAGAAATGTCCCAGAGTGCAAATCACAGGGACGTGAAACAAGAAAATATATTTTGCAAGAGGAACACTATTTCTGGACCAATAAGAGATTTAACACAGCAAAATCTCGTTCTCATTATGACGTTGTCAAAAAACAATGACATTATAACATGGTATTTGTACATCTCAGACATATTTGCTATTCTGTATTTACTGGATCCCAGACGGAATCATTGTCGTAACAATTTAACAGAATGAAAATGCAAAACATCGTACCGGTCCATAAAAATATTTTCTTCATGCAAAACAAACAGATATTTCATTTTGGAGTGAAAAACAACCCTTGCATGTTATATTTACCTATCCATCAGTGCAACCCAAACAAATCTTATTTTACAACCCACTCAAATATTGCTTTGGAATAAACTAAATAGATTTAGATAAAACACCATATGCACATTTCTCATTTAAAAATTCATTTCGAAGGCAGGACAAAATTTTTGCTGGGGAGTACTCCACGATATTACTTTAAAGTGAAGTCTGACGTGTGGCCCTTCATCGAGGGCTAAAGACAAACAGGTTGCATAAGTGAGCCACACCAGTCTTCATTGTATTGCACATCTGAATTGGAATGCATAGGACGTCAGGTCAGCAAAGGCATCACACCGCTCCTGACAAATAACCGTTTGCGTCGAGTGGTGCTGGTTATACGCTGTTATAAATCATCATAAAACAGTGGCAAAAATGAAGATCGATTTAGAAGAAACTTGAAGAAACGAGGCAGCGTCAAATCAGCAAATTCTGCAGGTGCGAAGAAAAAAGCATTGATGAGAAGAGATGGATACAAACACCATGATGAAACCACGTGCACGGCTCGTTTTTGACTGCGGTCAAGTTCATATCCATTTGCCCGATGCACAGGCGACTAGAGGAGCACACACTTCTTGGCATTCTTTTTGGTGGTTGGGTAGAGAACAGCACGCACAGCCTCTACAAACACCTCCCGAACGCCCTCTTGGAGGAGCGCAGAGCACTCCATGTACTTGACTGCACCGATCTGCTTGGCCAACGCGCCACCCTGCTGCTGAGTGGTGGGCGCCATGCCTTGCTCCTTCAGCTTCTTCACCGTTTCCGTGTCTGAGCGTAGATCCCTCTTGGTGCCCACCAGGAGGATGGGCACGCTGGGGCAGTGGTGAGACACCTCCGGGTGCCACTTGTGACGGACGTTGGCGAACGAGGACGGGCTTCCGATCGAGTAGCAAATGATGAAGATGTTTGTTTGCGGGTAGGAGAGTGTGCGCAGGCGGTCGTACTCCTCTTGCCCCGCCGTGTCCCACAGGTTGAGGCTGACTGTGCGCCCGTCAACGCTCATCTGAGCGCTATAGTTGTCGAACACGGTGGGGATGTACTCCTCGGGGAAGGCATTCGTGGTGTAGGAAATGAGGAGACATGTCTTGCCTACCGCTCCGTCGCCCACCACAACGCACTTTATCGTCTGCATTCTTTGTCCACACGGCCAGCGGCACCTGCAATCGAGTCAAGCACGCCGATTTAAGACAGACAAACTTGTTGGTCATAAGTAAAAGTAAACGTGTGAGGAACAATAACCATTTATGTGGTTAAAAAAACATGGTTACACAATGGTTACAGAATGGTATGGTTATAGAACAATGGTTGTTTTGTGGTTCCCATGGTTTAACTACAGTAACCCTGTTATAAAGAGGGCAATCGATACCAAAAAAACATGGTTTCTAACGCCCTGTACTTTTGTACTGATTTATAAAAAAATTCAACTTATTAAAAGATAACATTAAGAAATGCAAAATGACATGAAAATAAACGTTTGTCACGTCCATCATAACTGGAAACCAACTCTTAAGAATCTTAATTATAAGTCTTTAAAATACTGCTTTGATAAAGTAAAGAAAAGTTACATGCACAGTCCATAATTTCGTCACAGTTTGGACAACAGAAGCGCGTGAATGACAGGATTGAAAGTCAATGTTTTAATCGTAACCGAGACTCGATCGATTCTTTTAAAACAGTAACTTTAACTAAACTTCACCTGACAGAGACACTGTTATTGCGGAAGCTGCTAATGTTAGCCGCTGGGTAAAGCTAGCAAACTTCATAATGTTCTTAAACATGTAACAGTTATTCGGGCTTTACTTACTTTACTTTAAATAACACATTGAACCAGCGGCATACTGTCGTTAATCTGTTACAGACTTAATATTGTGGTTATCACATCTGAAAACAGCTTTATAGAGCCGGTGACATTGATTTGCTGCTGTAAGCAGTAATGTTCCGTGACTCAGTCGGGCGTCAACAGGACGCTTCGCCAGACAGCAAGAAGGCGCGGGGATATGAAAATATAATATATCATTTTATCTTATTTATATGATTTATTCTAGTAACTGATTTTTTATTTTTATCACACCACTTAAGATTTTAAAATATAAAAACGAGGGTATCGGGAGGGGGTGCAGGTTTAGACGCGTCGCGTTCACTGTAAACGCATGTAACTTATGGAGCGATCAGATTTGACAAGAAGTTCCTGCGCGCGCCCAATGACAACAACGAGTATTTCCTGTTAAGTTTTACCAATACATCAAGCGTTTACACAGGAACTACACAGCATAACAAACACAGTTCTCTGTCTGAGCCCATTAATGACAATAACGTGTTTAAAAACTGTTTTTAAAAAAACTCTCACCGCCTCTGAATCCTCGCGAGCCTCTCCGACCTGCGCTCGTGTGAAAACAGACCCTTTGAAAACGTAGAAATGCCATTTCAAAATAAGAGCTCATGACACAGCGACATATTTACCTCAACGCTTAATATATCCATTTAAAGTATTTTTAAGTGGATTTTTTTCGGGGCAATAATTTACTTTGATTGATATGTGATTATCATTATTTAGCAATAATTACAAGAGTTGTTTGGTAACTTAGGATGTCTACGGAGTTTTATTTCCTGTCAAATACAAGCTTTAACTGGAAATAATATTAAATAGTTTCCCCGCTTATATTTATAATCTTGGTGATTATAAATATTTTCAAATGTATTTGCATTCAAGAGAAAAAAAACGCTCAATGTTTTTTTACGAATCCCACTAATTTGTTCCAATGTGAAGTTCATAAAGTAATGGGGATTATTTTTATGCAATTTTAATAGCAGGGTAAATACATGCATAAGACTTCTGTGACTTACTGCATTAAACATTAAATAAGCATACTGTTAAATAACTTCACTTCAGATGCAGCTCTCAAAAGCTGTACGATATATATGGCTTATGTTCAAATATTGATAAAAATGTTATGGCCACAATGTGACCTAAAGGTCTATGTTGACTCCAAATAAATGTGTTTTGTAAAGTAACTTTTTCCGAATGTCTCTTCAATACCTTTCCCATATAAAATTACAATGACTTCAGAGTACAGTTCTGTTCATCAATCAGCACAGCTTGTAAATTACGGATAGCCCCAATTTCAATAACTTCATATGATTTTATTAAACAGAAAAAGGTTTTCCAAAACTGTATTATGGAGCTCTATGGTTAAAGAAAGCAGTTAAAGAACCTGCTTTCATAAGGCAAGAGATATAAGTGTTGTAAAAGTGCTGTACATTTAATAAAATCTTAAGCATCTCAGGAAAGGAAAGTTATTGTCTTGTTCTCTTAAATAAAGGAGCTAATGACATGTGATAGAGTTGTGTTGAACAATAGCTCATCAAATATACTCTCACAATAAAACAGCCACAGGACACCAAAAGTCCAAACTCACCTACATCAGTAATACACAATACACCAGTGTGTGTTGACTTAAAGTTTTTATTATAAAAGACTGCATATTACTTCTGACCAGTAGTCATTGAAATCCATACTCGACATTTAACATTTTTAACAGACATCAGCTTTTGTACAGAGCAAGTGTAGGTAAATTTTTCTCCATGAGCCGTACAGTCATGTTCAGATAAAGCTTGAGCAGATGGGTGGTGTGGTACATTTCTGCTGTTGTGCCTCATAGTCAATCATCTTTAATATAACAGCAACACTACCTAAAGAAGCCCAGCTATAATTGTGTACCTGTAAAAATGCACACAAGATGTCCATTTCCATTTCCGTAGAGCATCTTTTCCATAGTAAGATCAAAAACTTCAGGTCTTAACACAGATAGAAACTTAAGCTATATCAGCATTTGCAAAGAATCAATAAACTTTCCTGTTGTACAACCACGGTTATGAATAACAAGTGCCAAATGTAAAACTTGGAAATCTTTCTTTTATCATAAATAATTGTATACTCTTAACTCAAAGGGAACGGGCTCAGACATTTACACATACTCGAATGTTCAACAGATGAAAATATTTCCAAGCAGGAAGGCAGAACAGATATAGTTTTGTTTACAAATCAAACAATGGTGAATTGAGCTCATTTTCTGTTTGAGGCCTGATGTTAAACTCATTGTAGACACCCTAAAGCCATTAAGCCATACATCCAGCCCTATTCACGCCTAACATCAACGTCTCGAGGCTTTCAAATAAAACAATTTCAAGTAGTACCCCACCATCAGCAAAACACTGAGCAAAAGGTTGGAATGCACGTCTAAATGGCTAAAGGCACATGTTGTCTACGATAAATCGCACAAACGCTGACCTTTAAATCCAGAACAGGAAAATCGAACACTTCATTGCACATTTTGTTTCTTCGAGACTGAAAACTTCTATCAGACAGTAAATTAATTTGAATTTCTAGACATGAGAGGTGGAAGAGACTTGATGTACAGATGTACTGTAGGTGATACTGCAAAAAACACAGCACATGTGAGAATGACGTGTACGCTGCTCAGGGGAACACGTTTCTGCTCTCAAGCCATTCAGTCCCACACCAAACTCCAGGTGATGAAAACTTTTACTGCTGTCCCTCCTTCTTCTCTCCTGTGTCTCCTCCTGAGCTCGATCCACTGCTGCCATCCCTCTCTGCTGCCATCTGTCCAACACAAACACAACAACATGACGCCTGTGAGCAGCGTATTCATCGAAGACATTATAATGTGTATATTTCATTGAGGTTACCTTCTTATATGCCATCTCAAAGAGTTTGAGCGACGCCTGCTGCAGGTTTGTCGCTGCTTGTTTGATGTTCTCTCCAGTTTCAGTCTCTTTTCGTGAGAGCAGGTCTCGTACTTTAGCGATCTCCTCCTTCAGCTTGTTACACTGCAGGAATTCAACACAAACCGTGACGCAACACACAGGGAATGGGCATTTTATCATGTTAATGTCACAGAAAGCGTCTCACCTCATCCGCTGGCACCTGGTCTTTAAACTCCTCCATCTTAGACTCGGTATCGTGCACAATACCTTCTGCCATGTTGACGGCTTCCACACGGTCCTACAAAATAAAATAAAAGGTTCAGCTAGGGCTTAGTTTCAATTTCACGTCTTTAGGAAAAAAGAAATCAGCCATTTGTAATAATATGTAGAAGGGTGATACGCGACCTTCCGCCTCATGTCCTCCTCTGCGTACTTCTCAGCGTTCTTGATCATGTTCTCTATGTCATCCTTGCTAAGGCCGCCAGATGACTGGATGACAACTGGACAAAAAAAAATTAAGGCTTAGGGAGCTGAATGTTGTGTTTTAACTGCATCACACATCCACACACAAGTCCAGCTGGTGATAATGACCAGGTGCACTGGCTCATCTGTAAAGCTTGTTAGTTAATAAGTTATAGCCCATCACGTGATCAGAATTCATATCTGGTTATGACATGGTAAGATGTGATATTGCGTTTAATACACTGCACTAGTTTACATGCTGAACATTCATGAGGTTTTGTAAATAATTATATGAGTTTTTTCATGAGTGATATCACAATGTGAGCTAAGTATTTCTAATGTCTCAAATCTCGACATTACTTCAGACAGACACATGGACTCACTCTGCTGTTCACGGCCGGTGCCCTTGTCTTTAGCCGAGACGTGCACGATTCCATTAGCATCGATGTCAAAGGTGACTTCAATCTGAGGAACTCCTCGAGGAGCCGGAGGAAGCCCCACCTGATTACACACAGCACATCACGTTACTGCACTAAAACTTGATTTATTATACATCATTGAAACGCAAGAAAAAGCTGTAAATGTTCATGTAAAAGATGAAGACATACCAAGGTGAACTGTCCCAGAATCTTGTTGTCAGCAGCCATCTCTCTCTCACCCTGACAGACCTTGATCTCTACTTGAGTTTGCCCATCAGCAGCGGTGGAGAAGACCTGAGACGCACAAGACAAACACTAATTCTTTCTGTGCACACATTTTTCTACTTCAAATAAACAAAAAGAAGCGAATAAGAAACCGAGTGAAAATAAAGCACCGAGTGCACACTTACAAAAACATTCACTAAATGAAACCTGCCGTTGCAGAGACTGAGTGATGCATGTCAAATGACACATCAAATTGCTGCTGCTATTTCCCAACAGTTAAAAACAAACAATAGACACAATTGTCTTTTACTGTCTTATAAACACACCTGGCCTTTCTTGGTAGGAATGGTTGTGTTTCTGTTGATGAGTTTAGTGAAGACTCCTCCCAGAGTCTCAATGCCCAGAGAGAGAGGAGTCACATCCAGCAGGAGCACGTCCGTCACGTCCCCGGCGAGAACTCCGCCCTGGATAGCCGCTCCGATCGCCACCGCCTCATCTGGGTTTACAGACTTACTGGGGGCACGGCCGAACAGATCCTGCACCGTTTGCTGCACCTGGTGATGGAGCGTGAGAATAAATAAGTTGTTTTCCTCGGACAGGTTATGTCAGTTCTGGGTGTGCGTGACGTACCTTAGGCATGCGGGTCATTCCGCCAACCAGCAGCACTTCACCGATGTCGCTCTTGGAGACTTCGGCGTCTTGCATGGCCTTCTGACAGGGAGCCACAGTCCTGCGGATGAGATCGCCCACGATTCCCTCTAAGTGAGAGCGGGTCAGCTTCATGTTCAAGTGTTTAGGACCAGAGGCGTCCATCGTCAGATAGGGCAGATTGATGTCAGTCTGTGGGCAAAATAAAAGGGGCGGTTACTTCAGCTCAGCAACAAAACAACAGCCTGGTACAACAAATCACGTGTCACATTATAAAATATCATGCATTCATAATGTAAACAAATAATGTCCAAGAATCATCTGATATTAGTCTATAAGTTTTGCATCAGAAACGAGTGATGGAAAAGGCAAATTTCTAAATAATTCTAAATAATGCTCACTTGAAGTGGTTATATATCAAGTGACTATTCTTACTGATATTAAGTGCCAGTTTATTAGAAAAATGATGGTTGACTAGTTGGATGGAAACTGCTTATTCGCAAATGTTTTATGGGATATTATAACTTTCACAGCTTTGGATGGAAACCTAGCTACTGTTCTCTTAAATCAAATATAAGTTCTCTTCGCTACTGAAGGTGAAAACAATTATGACGTTCAAACTGACGTGACAACCACAACAGGATTTGAAAGGACTTGAACTACTGGATGTTCAACACACAAACCACCACACGGCATACCAGTTTTCATTTTCATTTGTGAAGTAATTCTTTAATAAAATGTTTTCATGCTGTTTTGTGATATTTGGACGATGGATGAAGACTCACCTGCAGAGATGAGGACAGCTCACATTTGGCTTTCTCTGCAGCCTCTCTCACCCGCTGTAGTGCCATGTTATCTTTGGTCAAATCCACTCCAGACTGCAATGACATCAAACACATCAGTTTAGACCACATGAGACCAGATCAGACCCGCCTTGTTCAGAACAGCATTAAATCAACAGATTCAGAGGAAACCCTTACACAACCACTAAACTGTTGAGCCTGACAGCAGCTTCATCACCTCAACTCCATTTTATTGAAGTCAACGATTCTGATATTTATGTTCACAAACAAAGAGACTTTAAAGAAAAACCCAAGGAGTCATAAACAACTAAATAACATTAATGAAGAGCAGACCTTGCTGTCAAAAATTAACTTTTAAAAGCCTACAAATATGAAAGACTGATACGAAACGATCACAGGCGGTTGATCAATATTTGTCTTATACTGCTCACTGTTTACATGCCAGATGACCGAGACACACCTCTCTTTTAAACTCCTTCACTATATGTCTGAGCAGATGCTGATCAAAATCTTCTCCACCCAGGAACGTGTCTCCATTGGTGGACTTCACCTCAAACACACCCTTCTGGATCTCCAGAACAGAGATGTCAAACGTCCCGCCGCCAAGATCATAGACTGCAATTCTGACGAAGAATGAAGACGGCATATTTTAAAACTAATATTTTAAGGGTTAGTTCAAACCAAGACATGAAAACTCTGTCATCATTTGCTCTCACTCAGGTTGTTCCAAATCTATGTCTTTGTTCAGCTAAACACACAGGAAGATATTTGGAAGAATGAACAGATCTCCTCCCCCTTTGACTCCCATAGTATTTATTTGGCAGTAAATGGGTGATGAGATCTGTATGCTTGCCGACATTCTTACAAATATCTTCCTCTGTGTTTAGCAGAACAAAGAAACACAGGAACAGGCTCAGGCTCAGGTTTGGAACAACTTGAGGGTGAGTAAAAGAGGACAGAATTTTCAGTGTAAAATTAGCAATAAGACTGAGTGACAGAAGGTAAGTATTTACGAGTATGTAATGTTTACATTTTGTCTTGAGTCTTATCCAGTCCATAGGCTAAAGCAGCGGCAGTGGGCTCATTGATGACTCGTAGCACATTCAGACCTGCGATCTGTCCTGCATCCTTCGTCGCCTGGAGAAAAGAAAACACGGTAAAAATCACTTAAATCATCAGTGTTACAGACATAAATACTGCAGGGGTTACTGTAGTAAACTACAGTCAATTATTTTATACTACAATAATCGTATTTAACACACTTTGTTAATGTACACTACAATATCAAACAGTGATGAAATTCCTTGTAGTGCTTTTATTCAAGAAACTTAAACATTGGGGTGCACTATAAATTATCTGTGTAACTAGTGTAAAGTAGGCTTTGTACCTGATGTTCTTTTGTTTCAGACTTAGGAAATGTTATATTAATATCTAGATGTTTATTCCGATGTTAAAGAATCAACTGTCATCGGACAAAGTTTACATTTGTTTCATCCCTAAAATAAACAAGTGTACTACAGTATTTTTATGTGGGACAAAATAATGTAATAGATCAATATACACAAGCGAATCAAACAATAAAGAATCAAAACCGATATAAAGACTGATAAACTCACGTTTATAAAGACTGGTAGAGAAGAGAGGCAGTGCTTACCTGTCTCTGAGAGTCATTGAAGTACGCTGGTACTGTGACGACAGCATTCTTCACCGTATGGCCTAAATAACTCTCTGCAAAAGAAACAACAGTGATTTGATGGAGTTAGTTCTTCTATTTTTATCTTCAACCGGTTTGGTCTTAACACTGACGTGAACACAGACTCACCTGCTGTCTCCTTCATTTTCATGAGAATAAAAGCTCCGGCCTGACTGGGTGAGTACAGTTTGCTGTGGGCTTCGAGCCAAGCGTCTCCGTTAGAGGCACGGACGATCTTATACGGCACATTTTTCCTGTCAAATACATAACAGCTTATTTTTCCTGCTTGAATTACAAATGTAAATGTGAAATGAAGTTCACTGTTACTAAGTTTACACATATCGGACTTGCCCATCCACACAGTATTTGTCTCTCATGAATAATTGGAAATTGTACATTTCCACCCAACAAGGTTCCAGATCCAAAGCAGAGTAACAATTGATTTCATTATCCAAAGAATCTTTACGAAGCACTCTGGAATACTTGATTTTGATTGGCCAGTCACAACATTCCAAGACCAGTTATTCCCAAATAACAACCATCTAAAACTGGCTGATATTATGACTTATAACTGAAACTTATTGAAAATAAAGTCTCTTACAAATCTTTCTGAACTTCAGCATCATCGTAGCGTCGTCCAATCAGACGTTTGGTAGCGTAGAGGGTGTTGTTCGGGTTGGTGACAGCTTGACGCTTGGCGGGCATTCCTACAAGCCTCTCACCATCAGATGTGAAAGCCACCACAGAAGGGGTCGTCCTCGCACCCTCAGCATTTTCCAGGACCTGTTACACAATCACATCACACAAAGCCACTTATTACTTTTATAGAATGAAAATGATGTCCGCATTCACTCCCCCTCAGGTTGTTTCAAACCTGTGTAAATGTAATTGTTCTGTTGAACACAGAGAAAGATATTTTTAAGAATGTTAGCAAATTTTAGTTCTGGGACATCATCCAACACCAAAGTAAATAAAATAGTCTGTTTTTGTTCTGTTGAACACAAGATGAGATATTTTGAAGAATTAAGGAAAACAAACAGTTCTGGGGCACCTTTGACTACCATTGAATTTTGCCATTAAGAACAAGCCGTTGTCATGTCACAACGGTGTAGACAGGCTGTAAGGGTGGGCAGTAAGAACATGAATCTGTTTCATGGTAAGAGTAACTTTCACAATACACATGTGTAGAGTAGATTCTATATAGTAGGGGAAATGAGTAGTATGACCGAAACCTCAATATCAACAAAACCATAGGTGAGAAATATCCGGATGGTCTACTGCTTCACCCGAGATTTGTGAGTGTGCATTGGATGGACAATTCTCAATCCCATGACGCAACGGGAGCTGAGAAATGGTCAAATTTCCAAATGTAATCAAATAAAAACTTCTGAACATCCTAAACAATGACTGGGGAACACACATTTCTGCAAAATGCACTTGTAAAAACACTAGCTGCTGGCAAAATACAAGGTCTTATTCCACGTATAAATTGAATTATCTTAGGTTAAGCATTTTCTCTGACATTATAAGGAATATCTCGAGGCTTTATGTACCTGACCAGCGACCAGGGAAAACCATTTTATAATGTTTTCATTACAGATATCAAATGTCAGAATGATTTCAGAAAATTCCTAATAATGGACTTTCATGGGGGAGAAAACATCAGAATTTCACCATTGCAGTGTTTATTATAATCTATCCGCGAGAGTTATTTCTTATTCATGTGCCCTCTTAACAAAATCTAAAAATGCATGAGGCCTGATACACTTTCTAATGAACGGATGCATGGTTAACGCTTATATAAGAATCTACGGGACAGTTCAGTATGCTCCTGACGGGCATTAAATTACTTTTGGTTAGCAGGAAAACCTTACTGTTTCCTTCAAATGACAGTTCTCTATCATCCAACCATCAAGATTACACGATCATAAATCATATACTGCAGGTGGTCATTTACAAAGGATTAAATGACATAATCACAATCATTTGTGCAAAATTATTTAATAAATGAATGGCACGAAAAAGAAAAGAACATTATTGTCGGAGTCCTAAAACAGGCAATCGATCACCATAATTAACTTTATATTCATAAAAGCGTTGATCTTTAAGCAGCAGACGCACATTACACTCAACTCACCTTTGCTTGTTTGCCCTCCATGACAGCCACACATGAGTTTGTGGTGCCCAGATCAATGCCAATGACAGCTCCTTTGATCGCCTCCGAACTGAAAGGCACATTAGACAACGTCATGTAAAAAACCTTATAAACACAATCATGCATCCCAGTCCTCACAATGTATAACACAACTCACGCATAATGACGCCTGGTTGAAGTCTGCAGAGTCTGTTGAGTCAATCCATTCCAACAGGCCTAGAAATAAAGAGAACAGATATCAGTGTTTATGAATGTGTGTGTAAATGTGCTATTTACAGAGTACATCTGTGTTAAAAAAGAACGTGTAGCAAAAGCGACAGACAGGTAGAACCTGATGAGAAACTGATCAAGACAAAGCCAGTCTGACCATGTGGTAACCTCATAATGAACTAAAGGAGAATCACGTGACCTACACTTATTTTCTATAACAGGGACAATGTTATACACTGTGTACTACATGTTGTTATAATTTATTAACAAAAGAGTCCGATGAAAATGCATCCCATCCTAGGATACAAGGGGAGATGTTTCAGGGACACTTCATCAAGGTCATTCAAACCCACCGTGTTTAAATTCACAGACCTCCCAATAAATGACCTCCACAGCTATGAAACAGCTTGAACCTCAAGACAAAAATCACCTTTTACACTATTTTAAGCACACAACGCTTTACTAAAACTAAGCGGGTTTCCACCTTACTTAAGCCATGAGGCCTGTTGAAGTGTAAAGAACACATTTTCAGTTTAATCAGTTTATCTTCCGACTACTCTTAAAACACGTGACGTGCATTCTCCCAAAGCTATCAGTTCGTTACAAAACGCTCGAGTCAAACGTCACACCTGCCCATCAAATCTTATTACCAAACCCACCGAATCTAGTGCAATGACAGGTAACGTACCCTTACACCGTAACATCTAAACATCACATCACAGGAGTTATAAAACAACACGCACACTGACACCGGAGAAAAACATCGAGCCGATTTAAAGGTCTCGTATGCAGCGGTACAGAAACACTCACCTTCTTCATCAGATGAGACACACTGCCGGAGCTCCTCTGAGTACACGACGCGTGTCTCACTGCTGTTCTCGCTACTGACAACATATTGCGTGAATTTCAATTCAACCTCAATAAACTTATCGTGACTGATGTTTATAAATCAGTTTAATGTCTGATAACAGATCTGCTGTGCGGTATCCGGAGGTCTCGGGGTGCCTGTAACGCCTGATGTCTCACTAACACTCTTCTCGAATTATCCAACACCACATGGCCATCGGACGGACCCCGCAGGCGCCAGAAGAGCGCCTGAGCATAATTGTAACTTCAAAAACAATAATATTGGCGCTGGAGTTAATCGTTTAATATGGGCTGTGCGCAGTGTTTACGCGAACGTGTATGAATTTAAAGCTTACGCAGTATTATAAATACGGCTGTGAAAAAATACACACGCGTTCATGAGGCATGTGCTCGGATGTCAAAAACTGCTCTCGTGAAGGTCATAGCAAAACGTTGCGTAGTTATTACATCATACACAAAGCTCTGTCATGGTTGTCCTGCAAATTCAAGCGCGTTCTTCATCATATGCTTCTTCTCTATATTGTTAGTTCGAAAGAAAGTAATAATTAAATAAATCGTTTGGAATAAATAACAGTTCATCTTTTCGTTATGATAATGCAATTTCTGCGTTACATTTCAAATGATATGCCAATTTGAAAATTGTTTATGTGATAAATCTTAGCAATATATCACGTAAAATAAATAACGATTACAGTCAATGTTTAAAAAGACATTAATCGGCATTATACTGGGGATTATACTCCATTGCAACAATATTTATACAATTTATATCGTGTGCAACACTGTTAATGCAGTTGTGACTTGCATGACGTATTTACTGACGCAAGGTTGACGATGATGACATGTAAGGCTGGAGTTTCTCTAACACGAAAGAAGATATTTTGAGAAATGTTCTGTTGGGAGTTCATACAATGGAGTTCAATGGGGTCAGTCTTGTTTGGTTATCAACATTCCTCGAAATCTCTTCTTTTGTGTTCTTTAAAAGAAAGAAAGTCATACAAAAACTCATTGTTGATTGTCCATTTAAAAGATCAAACACTTTGGTACCCTTTATGTTACCATTCAAAAGGGTCATTTTTGTGAAATGTTTCTCTTAGTCTTACAAACCTTCAATTATAACAATTTAGGATTTATTTAGGATTTGTTTAGTGACAACAAGTTTCCATAGTGTGTTATTCCATAGTTTGAAAAAATTAAGTTTTATTATACATTTTTAATATTTAAGTGACCCTAAACCTTTGATGTAAATAAGGGATCTAGACACAAAAATAAATATATAGTGCAATCATTTATCTCTGGTAATGCTGTAACAACGAAACCTATGGAACGATATTCTGGACATTATTAAAATGGAATTGCAAATTGCAATCACTGCAAGGTTGAGGTTTTTCAGGCTTGTTTTAACTTTTTGCCATTGCGGCAAACTTCCAAGTGCAACACACACACACACACACACGAAGATAACTTCCGATTCACACAAATCGAACAAATTAAATATCAAAATCGGTCGTGCCCCCTTTATTTCATTTCCTATTTTTGATCTGAGCATTAAATCAAAAGTACGAAAAATGACCCGTTATTTGTTTTTTGGTATTACATTTATAAACGAATAACGAAATAACAAACTGTTTTTTTAATTTTCCGATTTTGAAATCTCAATTGAATATGAAAAGAACGAACGACACACGGATTTTCAGGGCATCGCTTCTTGACCGTCGACTGTGAGTGACGTCACTTCCCAACACAAACACGCCCCATAGCATACTCCGATTGATAATCCACTGATTGACAGGTTTCCGTGTAAGGCATCGGAAATGGAAATACTAAGGGAATTGCGATTCCGTTTGAGTTTTGGCCGGCTACACACGCGACGCTGAGAAAGTGAAAAAACAGACGTGTTAATTGAAATTACCATTTAAATATGACCGGGTCAAAACTCGTAAGATATGGGAAACACAGTTGCAAACGGACTTTGCTTTTACATTTGAAATTTGGCAGTCAGTGTGCGTTTGCTTAAACGAAAATGCAAACGGTAATGCGCGATTTGCAATTGAGTTTGGATTATGTCACATTTTATGCGTCCACAAATTGAAAACGCAATTGCAAATACAATTTGCAATTCCATTTTAATAATGTCCGGAATATCGTTCCATAGAAACCCTTTAAATGCCTCTCATAAACACTGGTAAAAGCCTTGTGGTTAATATTAAAATTAAGATTCTTTGTGAATTTCTGAGGACAAATGCTTCATTAAAAAACAGAGAGGATTTATTGCAAAATCTGTGTTAACTTAGAAGGAGTTTGGTGCTTATACATTTAATTAGTTAAAGAAGTCTGTGTAAAATGGTCACCAGGAGGCGCTGTCAGGCCTGTCTTTCTCCTGTGTTTTGAAGTTAACCAATATGCTATTAGTCTTGTTTCATAATCCCAAATCAATGAAGCAACATTCCTAGCAAATTGTTGATTCGCAATATAAGATTGAGACCAAAAACAACTTTTTATTATTAAAATTAAATTATTTTAAAAAAGTATATGTTTACGTCATAATACATTGAAACCTGTTATGGGGATAGAATCCGGTTATACGGTTTTGACTCTGAAATTCTTGTTGTGGCCAAAAAAACAATGTCATACCATCTATTGCTTAGGATGATTTTGGAGGTAGTGAGCCATCCATGTGCATATCAGCATCTCCATGGCAACCACTGTAAACCATTAATGCCAACACTAGCTATGGTCATCTGATGTTAATTCTTCATTTTCATTTCGTGAGGAGTATTTTGGGGGGACTTTAAACTCAAACAGACAAGCAAAATGACAAAAATGTAATAAACACACTTTTTGTAATCTTTGAATTACGCCTGGTTCATGTTTTGTAAACCTCACAAACTCACATCAGCGCTCTTCATGGATGACCAACCCCACTCAACTGAGGTCAGTGATGATGTCACTTCCCCTCGCAATCCCTTTCTCTCTCATTCTCCTTAAAAGCCATCTGAAGTAACTTACAACTTCATTCTTTCTCGGCTGTGCCATAAACACACAGTATTTATCTGTCAACATAGATGACTACCCAACAAAGAAGGCTTAACAGTGTTTAGATATCATTGCTGCATGTTTGCTTCTTGCATGTGCTATTTGCATCAGTGAGGCAGAGAGCATGAGGTCTATATTTGACACGCGAGTGTTTAGTTCAGCCGTTTAGTGTGGAGTCAGCTGTGTCAGATGGACGAACCGTAATGTGAGACGGGTCTGAACTACTTCCTCGCTTTATGCCTTACACCTACCAGACAACCTGCAGTCGGGCTGCGCGGTGTTTTCACCTATCGTCCCCGCTTCTCAGTTCCTCTTCATGTGAAGAAGACATTCAGTCTAAAGAGAAGAGCAAGAAACACTCTCTGGGAGGGGACGGGGACAACGAGGTGGGGAAATTCAACTTTATAATTTTGTTGTCAACCCAGTGGAATTTTGATTGGTCCCTCCACACACGCAGGACACGCTGGTAAGGCTCTGCTTTGAGCAACAGGTGTAATGTTAAGTAGCTGTGTAGATATCTTGTGCTTCTTAAGCTGTGATGTGCCATATTTGTGTTGTGTTCATACTAACGTTGACTTCTCTATGTAAAATAGTCTTCACATTTATATAAAGAAGATTGTATTCTTGCTCGTGTTTGAAGGACAGACATTACACGGTTGTGCCCAAAATACAGCTGGCGTTGGTGGTGATATTGAGACATCTCGTGTGCATCAATGTTGTTCATGCTCCTCTGGCTCCATGACATTAAAGTGATAGTTCACCCCAAGATAAAAATGCTCTCATCATTTAAGTACTCTCATGTGGGTCAAAAGCAGATATTCTGAGAAATGTCTCAGTGGTTGTGTGGTCATACAATGGGGTTCAGCGTTGTTTGGTTACCAACATTTTTCGTTCTGCAAAAGAAAGAAAGTCACACAGGTTTAGAATGACATAAGGGTCAGCAAATAATCGAAGAATTTCATTTTTGGGTGAACTGTCCCTTTAAGCCATAATCAAATATCAATAGATGTGTGATGTACGTATATGTTGCAAATATTTTGAGCATAATTTAGGTAAATTTGTATGTTTCTGTCACAGAACAATATTGGAATTTGTTTCTCATTAATTTGAGTTTGTTTTTTATTTTAGGTCCTATGTTAATTAAAGGGACAGTTCACCAAAAAAAATGTAAATGCTCATCCTTTACTCGCCCTTGAGTTGTTCCAAATCTGTATACATTTATTTGTTCTGATTAACACATAGAAAGATATTTGGAAGAATGTTTGTAACCAACCAGTTTTTGGTCCCCATTGACTATAGTAGCAAATTTGCTGTAGCCTGCACAACTTTTTGTTCAGTTGAACAATTTGAAGAATGTAGGAAGGCAAACAGTTTGACTACCATTGTCATGTTTCCCACTATGGTCATCAGAACAAAGACATTTAAGATTTGGAACAACTTCAGGTTGAGTAAATCATGACAGAATTTTCAGTTTTGGGTGAACTGTCCCTTTAAGACATGATTCTTACGATTGTCATTATATGTAAGAACAACGTGAACACATGTTCCAGCTCACTATGCACAATGTCATTTTGATGATCACCGTATCATCAGTAATTCATCATGCTAATAAGTGAAAGATAAACGTTTGTGTTTGATCAAAACGTTTTTGTTGATTTGGAATACCACTTTGATGATGCCAGACACCTGAAAGATTTATCCTGTACCATGTGTTTCTAAATCCAACACACAGACGGCACAACCAAATTAGCCCAGAGCTCTGCTCAGGTTTCTTTACTGAGTACCAATGCAAGGAAAGTAAAGAGTTTCAATTCACAGCATTGCCATATGGATCATATGGTAAGCTACAGTTAACACAGGCTTGTTTACTTAGTGTAGACTACAAAGACTACAATTACAATAAGAAATGATAAATAAGGGTGCTTGTGATAGATTGTTTGAAACTTCGTGAAAGTCTGTCAATCTTGGAGTATTTGTGCACAAGCTTACAACAGATTCTCACTTTTTCCTTTGCAATAAAACACAATTATTTCGAGTTGTTCTTTACTTAATTTTAATTTTCTTGTATGTTTCAGTGTCTCCATCTTACTGGGCTCATCTATATTCATTGGAGACATCTGAAACATGGCAGAGTAAGAGAGCATTTTAACATACAGTTAGTCCAACCTAATATCACAGGAAATTCGTACTTATTTCACGAATGTGAATCGTACAACACAAACGGTTACTATAAAAAATGCAACACTGAAGCCACACCCCTAACCCCGCCCCTAGACCTAAGGTCACTGGCAGATCGTTCAAAAATCTAAATATAAGATGATCTGAATTCATACAGACAAAATCAGCCACAGCGTAAATTAGTTACGATTTTGCCAGGATGTGTTATTTTGTCCCCCTTAAATCTTAAAGCTTCAATTCGTAACTTTTTGGTCAAAACTCAAACTACAAAAATCAGAACATAAACAATCAGTGTTGAAAAACTCCTCCTTATCTTAAAGCTTAACATTACAATATATAAACTGAGCTTTCCAGTCAGATTTGAAGGAAAATGTGGGAAAGTAAGATGCAGTTTTATGTTTCAAACAGTGATGGCGATAGAGAGGCGAAAGTTACTGGTTTCAGCTTTAGGATGATTATTTGAATACATGTGCATTAGATACGTATATAGAACTGTGTTCACACATGTTATCAAGCTGTGGTGTATTTGTCAACAGAGTCCAGAAAAAAACCTCAACCATGTCTCTAACAATCTCCTCATGCTCACGGGAGACGTCGTCTTCATCTTCATCATCCTCCTCTTCCACTACAGTGCTTCAGCAGAGACACTCCAGTTTAGTACATCCCGTCTGCATCAGCCCTCAGATGGTGAGAACAAAGCAAACACACACACACACACACACACACAATGTTGATGTTTATCAAGTTCATTTGTTCAGTTTTGTGTGATGATGTTTCATATCATGCTCATCTGAAGGCTCTTGTACTGTTTGCTTTCTATCTGGGATTCATTGCTGTAAATAAATCACAAAACCTTTTCAAATATTTTTTTTGTGATGTGATGAGAGCTTGAGCTCTCAGTTATTACAGCACAGGGCTATGTTTGGCACAGCTTAAATAATACATGGGACAATATTTTGTATTTTTTGAAAGACATTTTTGAATAATATAAAAAGCAAACTTTGAATGAAAGCATTGGTGGAAAACATTTAGGGCACTGTTAATAGATGTTATAGGACAGCCCCCAATGCATTTCTACAAAATACAGTACACAACCGTATTACATAAATACAGTAAGATTACTGTTGAAAATTACCAGTAAATTAACAACAGCGCAAATTTAGTAAGGTCGGAGCCAGCTGTAAATGGGTGGGTCAGCCGCAAGTGGGTAGGACTTTACATGTAAGTGGGCTGTACAAACCTCCAGAGGATTTTGATTGGTTTATTTATTGTTGTGTGTTGTAGTATTGGTTCATAATTCACAGTTGGTGTTGCTTCTTGCGAGGCCATAATTCTCGATGGTCACTTTATTGAGAGGACCCATCACAGCTTCGGACATGCACACAAAATGATGACGTGCATCACACTCCGCTTCTTCACAGCCTTGTACAGTGCGCCATGTACAACCCCTGCCCCCTGCTGGACAAATCTCAATACCCACATACAACAGTTGGTGGCCTGATACTTTGTGTTTTTTGTGTTTTGTACCCTGGGCAACACAATCTGATGGTAGCACAAAATGTCAGAACAGCAGTGAACCTTGATCATTTTAACACATTTAGACTGCAAATGTTTATTTGTTGAAACTTGTATTATGCCATGCTGGCGGTAACTTCACCACGCATTGAACTTCAGGTGGACCAAAACATGCTTTACTCATTAAAAAAATCGTTTTGCTTTGTTTAATTGCATATTCATTTGATGCAAGTTGTGATAAAAAAACTTTAAACTACGATGACAATGTAATTTTTAATAGTGTTTTCATCACTGTCCATACCTCCTGCCCTTCTCAATCACTGAGTGAAATCCAGCCTTCTTACGGCCCTAGCTCCTCCCACTTGCGGTTTGTGGTGTTAAAGGGTAACTCCGGCCAAAAATGAAAATTCTGCATTAATTACTCTTCCTCAAGTAGTTTATCCCTCCATTTAATTGCAGAATTATCTTTTTTTTGCCCGAGTTCCCCTTCAACCCCTCCCACCTTCAGTTCTCAGTGCTGCAGTGATCACTACTTGAAATATTTTCCATTACACATTATTTTCTACAGCACATCACTGTTTCAAAGGAAAACAGTACATTACTGTGAGTTTTTACAGCAATTGGTTTTATTCACTGTGTAGGTTCAGAGCTCAGCACAGTGTTCTGGAAATACTGGAGTGTCTCCAACATTTGTGAAGGTAATACAACAGTTAGGTGATATTTCTTAGGTCTGTTTTAGCCGTGATTTGATGTTAATAGTTTGGCTGGATATTCCGATCATGTTGTGTCTGTAGTGTCTGCATGATGTGAGTACAGTAAAGGGTCAGCTGGTGGTTCTGGAGTGCCGGATCAGAGGAACTCCTCCACTCCACATGTCCTGGTACAGAGAAGATCAACAAATCATCGACTCAGCAGACTTTCGTATTCTTAGAAAGAGTGAGTAAAAGCTCATGCGATGTTTCACTTGTACCTGAAATTCAGCCAAATTCATAGTAACCACATCCGTCAAGCTGCTAGAAAGCACCACTGCATTAGCACTTATGACTTAAGTGTAGTTCTATCCTCGGTAAAAACTAACAACGCTTTTTTCGTGTTTTGCTTTCAGAGGCAAGTTCAGCTTCTGTTCCCGGTTAGTACACTTTTGTTTTGGACACATAGATGCCGAGCGACAAACATGTGTTGACTTTTAACTTCTTTTGGTTTGTATTGCAGAGGAATTGTGCACCTTGGTCATTACAGAGGCGTATCCTGAAGATTCTGGGATGTTTCAATGCACAGCATCAAATCATTATGGATCCGTGTCATGCAGTGCCGTGCTTGAGGTCTATACAGGTAACCCGACGAAGAAAGGCTCGTGCTGACATATGCCTTATTACTCACTTATGTATGTGTGCATGTTAAACTCGTAGAGAGAGGGAGAGCTTCGTTCACTTGACTGCATGATTTATGGAAAGTAAACCATCATAAATAATCAGATTTCACAAAAAAGGTCTGAAATGTAAAAGAAAGCAAACTAATGTGTATTCATCTCATGGTGTTCTTTGAAGATCTAGAGGAAGTTATGGGAGATGAAGATGTAAGCTCAGCTGGACTTGAGCAGGATGATCTTGCCTTCATCCCTCCTCCTCCCGAATGGCCTGACAGTTCTGAGGAAGAGAGCACAACTCCATTGGCGGGGTAAGAGATGTCAAACACACAAACAGTACTGAATGGCGAAGAGTGATTCGTAAGGCCCAGATGAGGTCTGGGTCTGTGTTTTTATACTTCTTTTAGCAGCTGTTGTTGTGTGATGCTAAGATTCTACCTCAGGGTGCAGCATGTGTTGTGAGAAGACCACTGTTCTGTCCACAGAGGTTTCAACGTTTCATTTGAACATAGAAACCTTTAGAGTTTCTTAAAGGGACAGTTCACCCAAATATGAAAATTCTGTCATCATTTACTAACTATGGAAGCAAATATGAGACATAATGTTTTGAAATTTAACAGCCTATGAATACTTGATTTTGAATTATTTTACTTTAGAAACCATATATCTGAATTTATTTGTTTCGAATTTACCTCTATGAAATTTAAATATGAAAATTCTTGATTTCCAATTTAAAAACCTGAATTTAATGCTCACAAATTCAGATAAAAAAAAATCAACTTTCAGAATTTCAGATAAAATACATTCAGATTGATCAAATTTGATTGCTCTTATTCAGATCTCAAATTTCAAGTTAATACTTTTCAAAGAAAACATCTGTCTAATTCGACTGCTCAAATTTAGATCGAAAAGTTCATGTTAAATATTCACATGGTAACATCCGGGCTACCCAGGATAGGAAAAACAGTTGAGCCCAGAGCCCGTCTGCAATTGAACCGAACCATTGAACCGAACCAATGAACCTGACGTCGTGCGGCCTATCAGAGCACGACAACCTGACTGTCTGTCATGATCCAAGAAGAGGTCAAGGCACGGATATTAAACCTGTTAAGAAGATGACTTCTAGGGAAAACGAAGGCGCTCGGTAAGTTTGCTGTTTATGTACAATCAGACTCTACAGAACAAAAGTATGTTGTTGCTATTATTTTTTGGAACTATTATTATTATTATTATTCGACGTCGGTTCGGTTCAATGGTTCTGTTCAATGGTTCGGTTCAATTGCAGACGGGCTCTGGGCTCAACTGTTTTTCCTATCCTGGGTAGCCCGGATGTTACCATGTGAATATTTAACTTGAATTTTTCGATCTGAATTTGAGCAGTCGAATTAGACATATGTTTTCTTTGAAAAGTATTAACTTGAAATTTGAGATCTGAATAAGAGCAATCAAATTTGATCAATCTGAATGTATTTTATCTGAAATTCTGTAAGTTGATTTTTTTTTTGTATCTGAATTTGTGAGCATTAAATTCAGGTTTTTAAATTGGAAATCAAGAATTTTCATATTTAAATTTCATAGAGGTAAATTCGAAACAAATAAATTCAGATACATGGTTTCCAAAGTAAAATAATTCAAAATCAAGTATTCACAGGCTGTTAAATTTCAAGACATTATGTCTCTTACTTGCTTCCATACTAACCCTTTTGTCATTTCAAACCTGTATAAGTTTCTTTTCACTCCAGAACAGAACAGTGAATGTTGTTAAATGGAACCCATTCACTTGCACAGAAGTGAATAGTGTCCAGTGATGTTCGGTTACCAACTTTATTCAGAACTTATTAATTTGCTATCTGCGGAACAAAGGAAGTTATAAAGGTTTGAAAGGACAAAAGCGGGAGTAAATGATCACAGAATTTTGATTAGTGGGTGAACTATCCCTTTAACTTGAGTTTGCGGCTGTCCTTATCAATGAATGTTCAGATGTATACAGGGGATGTATAGTTTTGTAAGCACAAGGGCTTGTAGAGAGGTGTAGGTTGCTGGCTAATACCATGGCTACACAACAAGAATCGACAACGACTTGTTCTTTATGAGTTTGTCACATGTTGCATCCAGTGTGGACAAAATGTTAAATTATAATGGCTTCTAATATAAAGGATGTTCTCATGTCATCCTTACTCTTATTTTGAAAAAAAAAATCGCATCATTAGTGCACATGTAAACTTAGTCAGATGTCCCAGATATGTCAGTTGCTGACATTCTTCCAACTATCTTTCTATGTGTTCATCAGAAGAAAGACATCTATACAGGTTTGAAACAACTTTTAGGGTGAGTAAATCAGAATTATGAACTATAAGGACATAACCAACTCAGATCCTGTCAACCATGGTCAATAACTTCTGTCATTTCTGTTCAGCACACACAACAACGATCGAATGAGCGAATTTAATACTACAGTAGGTTACAGAATATAAGCCTCAGGTACAGTTTCTGTCCCCAGAGACATGTCCACTATAATCTAAACCAGGGGGTCCCTTATCATTCCAGGTGAGCCACAGCTCTATATGGAATTACTAAATAACAGAACTGGTGTTCCAGCATTCAATAGACCATTTTTTAAGATGTCAACAACACTGATCCAAAAGCAATGTTCTATAATGATCTATAATATACACTTTTTTTGTTTAATTCAGATGATAAGTTTGAGATGGTAAGTTTCAAGTTTTGTGTCATGAATTTTCCTCGATAGGGCCACGATAGGATGAATGTGGGTTGTAGTAAAATGTGAACATTGTTGTAATGGGTTAAATGACAAGTATATTGATTACTTTTGATTATATCTTATTATAAAATGTAATCGAAACATAAATACAACATCAGTATATAAAAGGACATGCACATCGCTAAATCTGTTAGCTATAAGCCAACCTACATAAAGCATTATAAAGTCTGCTGTACGCTCTCTGTGGCAAGAGATGTCCAATATTTCCTCCTTAAATAATATTAATAATACATGTTTATTAAAATGTGAGCTCATCCCATTCTGTATGTAGCAACTTTTTTCAGGATGATCTAAACATTTCGCCAAATTGTCAATGAAAACCAAAGTAACGTCAAATTAGAGGAAAACACTAACTAATACGCACGTTTATAAAAGATTACAACCTTAAATGATCTGATTTTCCAAACCATTCTGTCGTTCAAGTCATCAGCTAGATGTTTGATTCATTGCATTGTCTCAATGTTGGATGGGTTGTGTCTCTGGAATGGTGGAGTATTTTGGGGGCGTGTGCGTACTGATCTCATGACTCACATAGTTTTCTATAGATAAACAGTGTCCATCATTCAGGCCAAGAGCATTTCATTGAGCGAACGGATGCCAGAGAATAAAACCCTTACAAACCATCTTCACATGCTGTGAGTCATTTGAACAGACAGGTAAGCACACATCTCCAACCATTTCACTGCCGCCAGAAAGACAAAACTCAATACAGGGCTTACTCTGCTTGTTACTGTCTTTAAGACTTCACTTTCTTGCTTGATTTGGTTGATAATGTGGTGTATGATTTTGAAGTTGTGTCATTTTTGTGAGCTCTGTACATTTGACCTTATCTCTCGGTGCTGTGGATTGTGTCTATTATCTCTTTCAGTGATCAAAACGGAATGATTTATAGATGTGATACTGAAGGTCAACTGGTTTGTTTTGTGATTCGATGTCTTATTCTTTCTTCATGAAGTTTGTTCAGGCATTGTCCTTGGCTTTGCATGGTGTGTTGTGCACATTTCTTACTTTGGTCAGTAGTAATTATTTTCCACGTCCACTTTATTAAACACTCCCAGCCGAAAGACAATGTTTGTTCCTATCTTTATCACACAATCACATTGACTTCATACGTTGACCAACGGTAACTTAACTTTGTGTTCAGAGCTAGTCAAAGCTGCGTTGAATTATTCTCCCACTGTTCCCACTTTTAATTCATGAAAAGTGTTGCTATGCATTCAATGTTCTTTGATATTTACAGTTTTGTATAAAATGTTTGAAAAAAGTGTCACATCAACACTCATACAGTAGTAATAATGCTCTTTTATTGATCATGAGAATGTGTTCTCGTGTCTAATCATCTGTTCCAGTGAAGTGAATGATGTTCTAGTGAGTTTGGATCTTTATTCACAATGACCTCCAAAGGGTTAACTGAGAGTTAGTGTAGCTGTAAATGAACACACACCTGTCACGTCTGTCAGACGACGCTTCATGATCTGTTTTTAGCTGTGTTGCTGTCTAACAGAGACAAACCCGCAGAGTTATCAACCCCATTACAGTATACACTACAGAACACTACTGCTTTACATTCAGGTGACTTTATACACATTATACGTCAGTTCTTAATCAAAAGGCCTCAGGTTTTTATATTCAGTACGTGAAATTCTCTTCCTCATATAAATGTTAGTATTAGAAATGTTAGCCAGTGTTTCTTGGTTGTAAGGTTTTTCATGCGGCGGACGTTTGTGGAGACAGACAGGGATTGTGGAAGGCTGTTTTTAAGAAACCATTTCCATTTAAGCTTCCATTTAAGCTTGAACGTCAGTTTTAGTAGTGGCTCAAACTAAATAGTGACTCATTGTGTCATACGTACAGAAAGGGTTTGTTAAAGATGAGGTTACACACGTAGTTTCTGCATTGGGACCTCGCCATCTATCAGTTCCAAGGCATCTCCAAATCCAGCGTTATATCCAGCGTTTATATAACATCCATCACCCAAATTCAGTGACCAACAAACGCAGCTGAACTTTCGTAAGCAGAGTAAAACTGCATTGATGGGCGTGCATGCTTGCGCGTGGACGTGCTCTTTCACTCACTGTATGATGTGTGGGCGTGCTTTTTTGGGAGAACCCTTGTTACGAAACGGGAATACATGTTAAGAAAAACTTCCGAAATCTGCACGGACCCTGGCGGAGTGAATCGAGCACAGAAATACTACGTCATACGTTCAACTCGTTTTTGGACAAGTTAACCATATGCTAGAGACGCCAGCACGTTAATTGGTATAATGAAGTCAGAATGTGTGAAATACTGTAGCATGTTACATCTGCTTCAAAGGTAGTCATAAGTAACAAACTTGTTGAGTAACAAACCAGACACCAGTAGCGTGACGGGCCAGAAGACATTAGAACCCATTAAAATCATTGATGCTGACCACACAGGATATGGCTTGACATGTCTCATCCCGACATAAAACTGATGCCTATTGGTGCTATTGACCTTTGTCTTGTGTAAGGGTGAGGTTTGCTAATTCTGCAAAATATATATTTTATCGAATAATGGCTATTTCCTACTGCTGGTCTGGCAAACAGCCTTCAAGACTGCTCTTTAAGGGTTTATTTTGGCCAACATCTGGATTTGGAGAAAATTTGTTTCATAGAAAATGTTATTACTCTGATGTCCTGCACCAAAAGTGTTATATTTTTCCCCACAGGGTGTTGGAGCCTGCCATTGAAAAAGTTACCACATCCCTCACCATCCCAGAGAGTGAACGCAGATCTACCGGTCAACCGACTGCAGAAACAACAGCGGTCGAATTGACTCCCAAACATCCTCCGCCATCAAAAGAAGTCAAGAACAGTGTTCCACATCCATTCCTCCCTGCCAGCAAGCTGAGTAAACCGGTGGAACCCAGGAGCAGTGCCATTAACATGGCTGACCTGCCGACCTTCACGCCAACACTTTACCCCCCCAGCGCCTTCAATTACGAGCGGCCCCGTCATTTTATCCAGTCCCAGTCCAGTTTCCACATGCCCAACAATGACATCAATAAACCAAACCATCTAAGCTCACCAACTGCCACTGCTGCACCGTCGGTGATCCCAGCTCAGCCGGCACCCGCCCGCACATCGATGTGCTCCAGCGTGACTATAATTCCTAAAGTACGGAATACTCCAAATAGTGAGAAGCAATCGTCAGCAGCATTTCTTTCATCTGTTCTGCCTTCTCTAGCAAGCGCTCAGCCCAAATGCATTTCCGTACATCAATCTCCATCTCCCAGGCGTTCTCCCATGTCGCTCAGTCCACCGCCAAAAATACAAGAACAACCTCCGCCTCCTCCGAGCCAGCAGGTGAGTCACACTTCTTCAAGCGCCTCATCCTGGACATCTCCAGATATCTTGAAAACTGCCTCGCCTCTGCAATCCCCACCGGTGTCTCACGTTAACTACACACCCAACATGTAAGTGTCATCCTCTAGATCTCAGATTTGTCCAGTCAGTCCAAAACAGTCTGATCTCTTTAAAAAATGTATGATTGACACTCTTAAACTGAACCATCTGAGACAACACCGACACTTCATTCAAAGATAACTAAGATCTCTTGAGCTTTTCAAGAGTAACGTCATTGTCCATGTTTTATAGTTTGCCAAAGCCAATCTTGAAGAAGACTGTTTCCAGACCAGCGTCTCGTGCCACAGATGAACAGATCCAGGGCTCAAAAGACGCTCTTATTCAAGACCTGGAGAAGAAGCTTAAAAACAAGGTTCCTCAACACAGGAACAGTCAGGTATCTGGAGAACACTGTTAGTAAGAAAGTTCTGCTGTGAAACAAATGCATCACGCTGACAGTACAGCTTTCCTCCGCAGCAGAAGATGTCCTACGAGGAACGCATGGCCAGAAGGTTGCTGGGTCCAGACAGCGCCGCCTCGGCCTTCGAGCTCGACAACTCTTTCGGTTTTGAACAGGTACTGTCATCAACAACACTTCACAGAGCTATTGTCTCACACGAATAGCTTTGACAGATTTTGTGGAAATATATTGATTCAGCCTTGTAGCTCGACTGCATAATTCAAATAAAGTATAGTAGGAACACCCAATTAACATCACTATTAAATATGTCTGATATTAAATAAAACGGGAATGCTTGGCTTACTTTTAACTCATTCAAGCTCAGGGTGTGTTTATACTGATGTTAAGGTGACACTTTACGTTTAGCTAACACGACTGAGTTTTGATTATTCTGTTGGACAACACCCAGACAAAACTCCTGGCTTGTCTGCATTAGATGTTTAGTAGGCAACTGGGGTGATGTTCTCAAAGTGGTTTCTTTTTACAAGCCTTCAATTTAACACGTATATGTTCCTGATAATCTGGTGCTGTTTAGATCTCCTGCCATTCCTCTAAATAGATAAGAGCCTCTTCATGGGCCTGAAATAGCACGTGTGGAATCCATGTTCCCATTGAACTATTCATCATGATGTTATAACTGTGTTATTATACTGCAGTGATCTATCATTGTATGTATTGTCGCTGATTATTCAAGGAAATTTTCTGCATTATTCTAACAGCCTGGCTCTCCAGAAGGTCACCATCCTGGAGGAATATGGTAAATGTACATTTGCATGAGGAGTTTCATTTCGAATGGCTCTTATCTCATTATTGTGCAGGTAGTCTTGACAGATCAGAGAGCTTTAAGAGTGAATGTGTTTGGTTGGCATTTGTGCACTTCATGATGTTTCTGACACGATCTTACACAAGTACCTGACATCAGGCCGTCGTTCTGAACCTATGCAATGCCACCACCAACCATCACTAACTGTGAAGTGCTGAAGTCTTGGGCTGTGTCGGAAATCGCCCACCATACCCTCATTCACTACATAAGTTCACTAATATAGTCCACTTTAAGAAGCAGGTGAAAACGAGTTGGTAAATTCGGACACTCGTTCCACTGGAAACGCTGCGGGCGCCATCTTCTGTCGAGACTTGGGAATTCATTCAGCACAAGCGTCATGTTAGATGGCTTGCAGCTAGCCATGACTGTACAATGGTTGTAGACCGTTATGATGCATCATGGGATTGAATGAGTGCACTCAATAATGTCCACTAGGAATTCAGACACCACTAAAAATGGATGTCCCCTCAAATAGGGCAGTATATTAGGGTATAGGGGCCCTATTCAGACACAGCCATGATGTGTTTTAATGAGTTAGCACTTCCCTCATCCCAAAGTCAATGGTTTTTGAAAGGGTGGCAACACAATCTCAAGATATTTTCACAGTTTATTTTATGACACAGACAGCCTCAGTAAAACCTCACTTTTACGATAAAGGCGAGTCTAATCAGATTGCACTGCAGATGTCGTTATTTATGTTATTAATACCATGGTCTGTTTGAACACTCGATTCTGATTGGCTGTAAGGTGTGCATTAAAACCGTTTAATGCACGGGGAGTTCCAGTCATTTTGATCAACGTTTGAAATTAAGTGTCGAGACGTTGTGCATTAAGGAAGGGATAATCTACAGGCTGCTTGTACATTATCCCGCTTATTACACGGCAACTTGCCACATGAGGAAAAAAACTGGACTTGAAATGTGAATTTGAAATATATGATTCGATCATTTTTATCGAATGCAGACCTTCCACAAGGAAAAGCCGTTTAGTTTGGACTTTAAGGTAAGAAACAACGTACAGATGTCATGAACAGGCAATTTGGTTTAATCATTTGTAAATATAGTGTCATATATGCTATTAAAATAAATATTTATATTTAATTTGTCAAAAAAACCTGTCAAAATGATTTTTGAGAGGTTGATATCTGGGAATAACGAACCTGCAAATGTCACGACTGGCCAATCAGAATCAAGCATTTCAACAAGCTGTGTAATCAAATCCTGTCATGCACGGTTAGCCGTGGATTCTCCCTTACTTATACGTCAGGACAGGATAAGTTGTCACATTTATCTTAATGTTGTAATTACAGTTTGTACATTTTATGTAAACTTAAGTTAATCATTTTACTATTTTGATTTTGCTAAAAACACGACAATTGTTTGTTTAATGGCATCTCCCATTGTGAAAACTTACCCCTATAGTCAGGTTTATTCAATATGTAAAGCATGTTTAATTCAATTTGTTGTAAAAGTGTATTTGAAAAAGATGTTTGCGGTGAGGATTTTCAGTGAGTAAAATTCTTATTTATAATATCGTTATCATATTTTTCCAGAGTTATACTTTTGGTAAATTATTTCAATAATCTATTGTTTGGAATCACAGATATGCTCAAATATACTGACACCACTACCTGTACTGCCTCATCTACTACCCTACTTTGAATTTGCAAACACACAAGTCAATAATCAAACGCCTCACAAACAGATGCTAAGGTGATGCTATGTATAATTCGAATGATGTTACATTTATTTTGTTTACCTTCTTTTCACGGATCAGGTCAAGAAAGCATCATTCAGGAGGAGACGGCACAGAGGTCTCCACCATCCAGGAGAAGTGTTTTGCCCCTCGCTTTGTTCAAGTGCCTCAGGATCTCACGGTGGAAGAGGGTCGATTCTGCAGAATTGATTTCAAGGCAAACCCTTTTCATTCACAATGAAATATACTTCACACGTGTCATCAGAAATGATGATCTGATGCAGAAAATGATACTGCTAAATGACAGCTTGTGTTTCTGACATGCAGGTTGTGGCTTTGCCAACCCCTGATATCTCCTGGTATTTGGATGGGAAACCTATCCGGCCGGATGATTATCATAAGATGCTGGTGTGTGAGAAGAGCGTTCACTCCTTCATCATTGAGATCGTGACTGTTCATCATGTAGGTGTTTATGAATGCGTAGCAAAGAACCGTGCTGGAGAGAGTCGCTTCTCGCTGCGTTTGGATGTCATCGGTGAGCAGTCTTCTGCTTTATCCAACAACATTGATGTCGATGGATTAAATGTTGTTTTTAACACAGGTCAAAGCGGCTCTGTTTTGCTACGTAAATCTCTTGTTATGGCAGAAATGTATTCTCTCGTCTGGTGTTTTCAGCTCAGGAACAGTTGTGTCCTCCTACATTTGTGGTGAAGATGAGAAACTCACGGGCTCTGGAGGGAGATCTGGTGAGGTTGGAGTGTAAGGTGACCGCGTCTCCAACCCCTCAGATCTACTGGAAGAAAGATAAAGAAATGCTGCGCATCGACCCCATAAGAATGAGGTCAGTTCTCATCTGTGATCACATCCATTTCATTATTTCAGAATATAAACCGGTCAAACGTTTAAGGGTCATTTGACCGAAATCTTTCTCAAGTCTGAAGATGCGAACATAAACTTTTTCAAGTCTTTGTCGTAGTGTGATTGTACCCACATACCATTTGTTTCCAGAACTGATTTATACATTTGTTTTTATTGTTATGTTCTTTAATCATAGTTACATTTGTGTTATTAGTTTTGATGAGTTTACTTTCATCTTAACTTTTGAATGGCACTAATACTGTTATTATCGCAATCGTTCCAAACACGTTAAACTTTCTTCTGTGAAATCATTTAGTAAATAAATTGGGACGGAGTCTGATGTTGTTATTCACTCACAGTCTTTCCTTCCATCACAGCTTCAAATCACATTCATCTTTACTTCTGAACAGGACATAAGGTTAAATGATGAGAATGAAAGACTTCATGAGTCATTCCGCATGAGATTGGGTGTTTCACTGAAGCAAGAGTGTTTTTACTCTGGCATATTATTCTCTTTTACACACCAAACTCTACTCAAGACTTACACAAATGGGGTTTCATAGTAAATTGACCTCTGATTGTTGGGTAATGTAATTGTTTATGTGTGATGGAAAGCTCCCTTAATGAATCGTCTAATGCGAGTTGTGTGTTTGTTGTGTGTCAGTCATTCTCAGGATGGATCAGGAACGCAGTGTCTGCTCATTGATCCTGTGCTTAAATCTGATGCAGGCTGGTACACTGTATCTGCCATCAATGAAGCAGGCATGTCCACCTGTAACGCCAGACTAGACGTGGGCTGTAAGAGAAGTTCTCTTTCTGTGTGTTGTGACAGTCAAAACTGATTTTTAACACATAACATGACATTTTCTTATGACATCACGTCATGTTTCCAGCTCTTAAATAACGTTTCATCTTTTCTTCTATAGCTCGCTTGAATAAAACGGGTCCTCCGCCCAAGCCAGTGAAAATGCTTCCCATGATCAGCCAGTTTTCTACTCTGAGCACGGACGCTCATCCCCGTCATACTGCCCCTCTGTACGAGAGTGAGGAACTGTAAACACACATGTTTAAATCCTCACAACATATCATTTATTCATCACATGAGTTCACCGGCACGTGAGTTTGTTGACAATCTACTAAAGCAGTCATCTTATTGCTTCTAATATAAAGCTTTGCATACATTAGCACTGAAGGATGCTTTGACTGCTTTATACAGCTGTAACTTGTGTTAACGGTGCAAATAATGATCTGTGAAACAGTCATGTGAAAGTTGTATGTGATGTGTGCAGAAGTCAATTATTATTATTTTTCTGTTACACATTTCTGAAATGATTTGTGATGTTATTATCCCTGGAGTTGCCATCATGACGAAGGGTTTGGAAATATGTATCGATTGCAGTCCGTTGCATTATCAATGGTGTATTATATATATATATATGAAAACATGAATATTTGAGTAAACTTTTTTTGTGACTATACTAGCGTTGTATAACTATCGTATCGTTATAAATAGAGTGTGTTACGATCAGTTTGTACAATTTTCTTTTACAGTCATTTTACAGTCAGCTGCACTTTTTAAATTGTACCTGTGCCGTTAAGACGTCAAGGCACAAATATTAGTTTTGTTTTTGTTCTTTGGCTGAACAACCAACCCATTAGGGTTCCCAATGTGTGCTTGTTTCTGTAGTTATAAAGAACTAGCAAAGTCTTTTTCAACAAATTTATTACAGAAACTTTCTATAAACAATGAAAAAAAAACAAGACAAAAATATTTCGTAATTAATGTCGGCTTGGATATTAGGCGCACTAGTTCAATACAATGCCATTACCCCATGATTTGCAATTGAAGTTGAATACAAATGTATTATGTGTAGCAGATGTTCCTACTGTTTGTCTTATAGCTGATGTATCCCTTTGATCATCACAATGTAGTTCCTAAACATCACAAACCATACACTTACACAGCATGTGAAGTAAAAGGCAAGACTTTCACCCGCTCATCACACTGCAATCAAGTACTACACTTGTGCGTGGGAATGGCTTTTCTTACAGCAGGCTTCAGAAACCACGACAAGATCATATGCACAAGAGACTGCAGATGAGCTTCTTCAGATCTCCACGTCACTTTCCTTATCGTTATCATGGTCATCATCATAAAACTCATTGGCAGCTTCGGGCCTGTGAGGAAACACAAGCAGTTGCTCAGGATAGGACTTCATTTGGTCAAGCTGCTGATTTTAATCCCCATGAACGATACAATAAACCTATAGCAATGACGGCTAGTGACGTTCACCTGGAAAAGTTTTCCTCAGATCCCCTCTCGTCTGGATCAACTTCATCTGGTCGCTCGTAGTTCAGCAGGTCAGAGGGAACGTCGTGGATCTGAACACTCGGTGCGTGATTCAACATCTTCAAGTTCTCATACACGGTTTGACGAATCTGGTCCAAATACTACAGGACACAAAGTCATCTAGTGTTATTTGCCATACTGCAGATTCTTAGATGCAATATCATCAACACGAAACTGATGTATTTCATTCAATGGTTAAATTACTAAATATAAATTACAATTGGCAAATACCATTCTAATGACAAAATACTGCTAAACTTCTCTCTCCACTGAACCCCTACAGAATCATATCAATTATTTATCTGAAACACCCTGTACAATTTTCTACACTTTCAATGCGTGTTAAAAGTACAAGAACTTTGCATCCCACTATATACTGAATGTATATACACAGACAGAAACATTTGAAAAACATCACATGGATTAATCATAAAAAAATAACACATACTTGTCTAGAATTTTGGTTTTCTATCCTTGTACTGACATCAGGATGAAGTGTAAAGTCTGGGGCAAAATATTCAAAGTATTCTGTGAAGAGAACAAATACAGAGATTTGAATGACATATCTTTGAAAAGGAAATGTGGTATAGTTTTGAAAACACTGTAACCTAAAAAATATTTAATCTGAAACTCCAATCCAAACCCATATACAATTATACAATGCTGGCAAAGCAGAGCCCGTATTCGTGAAAATTCTTCTTTGTGCAAAGAGTTGCTCCTACTGACAAAAGTTTGAAGAAAATTTGTAGAGATATGGATGTTTCACATTAAAATTAAGTAAAGAAAAAAGTCATTCATATTGCATCTTAACCTCTAAAGTACCTGTTTACTGGAAATTTCTATTGTTTTTAATTCCCTATTTGGACACATTTCCAAGTAAGAAGGAATTTCAAAAGAAAAAGTTAGTGGGCGTGGCTTGCATTCTTCACTGCGAATTGATCGGATGTGTAAAACATTTATTTTGAAATGAAACTGGCAGCACACTGTTAATTTAAGGGGAGGAGTTAACGGATGCTCCGCCCAAGCTGTGTAATTTACATTGTATAGTCATTTCAGGGCGAAAGGGCTTTTTCAGATTTTAATTGAAGATTATGAGGGTACATCAATTTTAATAAGAAAGTGACCCACATTAATAACTTATTTACTATAAACGCTGCAATATGTCATTTTACAATTGTCATTGTTTATTTCACTGGGACTTTAAAAGAGCTCTTAATATCTTTGTTAGAGGGAGAAGAAATGTGTTGCACACAATGAATGAAAGTTATAAATTATCAGAAAGTTAATAAGACACAACACACTAGATTATTCAGGGATTGTATTTGTGACCGATCCTATTAGAGACACGCTAACATCTCAACACCGCGCAGAAATGCTGAAGCGGCAGAAATAGAAGTTATCAATACAAAATAACATTTACATATTCGGCAACTGGACAAAATGCGACTACGCAGCTGAGATGATTTGGTTCTGTACCTACTTTCTGTAAGTAAACTGATCGAACGAAGAACCACAGCACATTTTTGTCCTTTCCTTGTTCAAAGTTGCTCTCAGATTGGTCCTGAATCGCTCTTAAACTAAGACTCTAGCGTAGTTTTAAAGCTAAATTAAGCTTTAAGAATACGGGCTCTGCTCTTTGATTTTTGGTTTTATTTTATGATGTTTAATTGCACAAAATGTATAATTTATTTCTATATTTCATTAAATGGCCTAAATGATATCAAACTGCCTAAAAAAATGTCTAGTTGTATTTCACATAACTAATCAAATACAATAAGACTTTTTTTACTATGAGATCAAATGGCCTGTAAAGTCAATTTGATTCACCTTAAAATGTAAGTCAGCTTTTAAAATGATTTTTTTGAAGGTGTATTTCTATATCTTACCACTATATGGCAGCTCATCACTAATGGATTCCTCAAGTAGCAATGACGTTTCATATGTCCTAAAGCAGATCAAAGACACCAGGTCATGAAACTGTCTCATAGAAAAGGAATTAAATCCCACCATACTGTGTGAAAGCAGCATGACAGAATAACATCATAGACCTCGTGGCGCTCCCGTTTAGATGATTCAAGAGCAATAATAATGAACACACCAACATCTAGCAACGTTTCTCACGGTGTATCCTCCTCCTCCAAGCACAAGCAGAGGGATCTTGAAGCTCTTTACAAACTCCACACATTCTCTAAAATATATAAACAGATCATTAGACTATATACTTGGTTTACTAGCACAACTCTCAAAGAGGTTAAGTCTGTGTATGTGACTGAGAAGACATATGAGAGAACTCTTACCCGTGTCCTCGTATGCTCAGATTGAAGCATCCTAATCTGTCACAGCCCAATGAATCAGCACCACACTGCAGAAAAAAACACAGAGATGAGCAACATTATTCAACTGACTGCATTATTCTTCAAGAAGAAAGTCATGTTCAGTTAGGATGCCTTGAGGACGAGTAAAACATTGGCAAATGTTGTTTTGCTTCTGAAACATCCCTTTAAGACCGTGATGGTGATTCGCTGCGAGAATGTGCTCTGACCTGAAGAACGATGCAGGTCGGCTGATAGAAATCCACCACTTGCTTGATAACCGGCTGGAACAACTGTCTGTAGCCTATGAATGACAAACAGAACCAGATGATATCAGATACACATGTTTTTTGGCTAGAACAAGCTGAATAACATTTGAGTGTTTTGAGATCATATGGAAACTCACTCTGATCATCAATCCCATCCCGCAGCGGGACATTCAGACAGTAGTAGCGGCCGCTCTCTGCTCCCACCTCATACATATCACCTGAACACAAACTACACTTTACTGTACAGAATTAATCTTTATAATGTTTCTTTTAATAGTAGTCTGTGATTTTCTTTCAGTTTTTTTAACATCAGCCAGACCCTGAATGCATCTCTCCCCTTCAGAATGCAAAAGGTACCGCTTACAACCAGACAGACACGGAAAATTGACTACAGACAGAGAAGCATAACACACCTGTTCCTGGGAAAAAATAGTTCCCGTATTTGTGGAAGGATACGGTCATGACCCTGTCTGTGAGATAAAACGCCTCCTGCACACCATCACCATGATGAATGTCAATGTCAATGTAGAGCACACGTGGATGATATCTGTCAGTCACAGTGACACACATTTCAGTGATCGAAAGTCAGTGGATTAAAAATACCTTTGCGACATTCCATAAATAACGTTAATTCTACATAAATTACCAATGCGACTTTTATAAGCTCATATTAACAAATATGAAAATGTCAAGTGAAATGTCAGGAACTTCTTGATAAAATGACATTTCTGCAGATTCTACACAAAGACAGATTACATGATCAAATATAACATCCTTTTCCTTTATTTGGGTAATTAATTTCCAACGTTACATTTGTGTTATGTTATCATTTTAACATGTTTCATATTATTCTACAACCTGGATTATTATTATTTATTTATTTGTTTTTTGACGCCATATCAACACTAAAAGCAAACTTATTCATGATACAATAAAACCTTCCTAGCAAAGGTTATTATCTACGATAACTATACTCAAAACAATTAAAAATTGTATTCAATAAAAAATAAATAGTATTCATTAATGTTCCTTTATTTTAATACTTGATAAAAAAACGAGATCCTGCCAGAAGAAGTCTATTAAAAATGTCCGTTAATGTAATCTCTGAATAAGAATGTTGACAAGTATTTTCTAACAAGTAATTAATATGTGGCTTGTTAACAGTGGTGTATGTGTATGTCAGTATAATGTCATTTTGAATTATAAATGTTGGTGAAGAGTAAAAACACAAAGCAACAGTAACGGTGTCTACAGTAATAAGATTTTACTTACTTGAGCAGTTCAAGAATACTGATGACAATGTCGTTCACATAGCAGAAGCCAGATGCCTGAAAACAGAAAGCCATTTCATGTGGATGGGTCCAAACATGCTGGGATATCTAAAGCTGCCTTTAAAATGTATACAGGTCAAAGACCTGAAGATGTCCCCATCAAAAGACATTTACAAAAGTGATTTTGTGTCCATAGAAAGCACATTCAATGTAGGTAAAATGTCTACTTTATGGTTTCAATTAAGTTTTTGGAGAATAAAATATCAAAATTTGATTGAAATAATGCTACATTGTCATTCAGTGTAACACTTTATATTTATGTACAAATTCAAACCACTTGCTTAATTTAACTTGTACATATTAAAATATATAAAAAATAAGGGAGCATATTACATTTTATTCTGCTTTAAATTAGTTACCTATAGGATAGCATAGTGGCAATTTAAAAAAGTATAATAATTACAACTAGTTAACATTTGGGGTGTTTGTAAATATGCCTGACAAGATTGTTACACTGAAATACATTTTAGTGGTTGTCTTCTGTAAATCAGGGGAAAATTTATAATATTTATAAAAAATGCTTTTTCATTTTCTTTTGAAAAACAACAATTTAAACAGTGTTACACATATTGTTTTTACTCTTAGTCCCTTTATTATCTTTGACCCAAGTACCTATGCAAATGCACATATTTTTTTATTTAAATAGGACATTATCAGAGTGATGCAATGCTTACCTCAAACTTTTTTGCGTGATGTAAACCTCCGGCCCAGTTTATGGCAATGTCACATATCTATATCATGAACAGCGGTTGTTATCAGACGTTATCAAAAACAACACAGATGTTCACACGTGATTGGAACGTTGGTCATAAGCATTTGCCGTCAATCTGCTTTGATGTTTCTGTTCTTCTTTTCGGTTACTGCATAATTTACCAATTTCAAAACACAAAGAATTCCCTATCATCTTACCTTGTGGTTTAACTGAGTCGCTCCTTGCAAGGAGGCACCTGTGTATCGCGAACAAAACTCAAACAAACCTGGAAAAACAGGGCTAAAGACGCACACACACAGAACAGATAGAATTGAAGAAACTGAAAGTCAATTTAAAAAGAGGTGTCAATTAAAGATGACAGATCCTATAAGCAAAGCCTTTAATACAGAATGTTATTTCAGGTCTGGAAATGAGGGGGAAGGGGATTTCAGGAGGGGATGAGATTACACCCCAAAATGCAGGGGATTTTCATCTACAATTCATGAATTAACCTCCAAATTATATGCACATTTCAAAATATAAATAAAGTGAATTTTTTTCTCTAAAAACGTCCCTGACAAGAGATCCCCAGTGAACCTCTGCCATTTCCAGCACTGCGTGTATTGTCTAATCGTGCTCAATGTCTCTACAATGGCTTAAAATTCACATAAAATACACAGATTTACCAGTCGTCTCCTACGTTGAAGGTGTTGAGACTCTTGGTGAAGCCCTGCATGTTGTTCGGGCTGACCTTCTGCAGAAAGTCAATGTAGTCCTCCGAGTGAAACCTGCACATGTCATGCTGAGACGCCTTGTATGGTTTAAAAACCTGCACAGAGAGCTCTGTTCATTACCATATCACGAGAAAAACTCCACTACAGACGGCAGGAAACACAACAAGTGTTGAACAGATCCTACCATCATCTTCTTATAGAGTCCATAATGCAGCACCAGACTGTGTGTAAGAGACAAGCGGTGAGGTTTCATTGGGTGTCCAGCACCTGGAGTCAAACCAAGAGGTAAGAGAACATACACATCGTTTCAGCAATATATCATACATGATTTACTGTATTTAATATATATTTACGGTTGTAAAATTAATGTCACATTCAAAATCATGATGTACTGAAAAATCTATATTTGGTTTATGCATGCGGTAATTTCTGATCATTTTAAGTTGCAATGAAAAAGCAAAGCAAAAACAACAACAACTGCACCTCACAGCGCACACATGTGCAGACTATATTAGCGTCATATTCAGATCCCTCATGTGCACGTAAATATGATAACGTCAACTCATTCGTGAACGTAAACACTGCACGTTACAAATGATTGTTGATTAGCCACCAATGCTAACAGACACATCAGAATCTCACCGTAATGAAAGTTCCCCACGTCTGGATCATAGAAATACGCGGTTCGGTTCGTCATGCTGTCGGTTTGTTAAGTTACTAAATATAAAAGTTTTGGGGGGCGCAGTGAGAGAAAATGTGTTTGTTTATTGATTCACTCTATTCCCTTCGCCGTAGCCATGTTCATTACAATGCCGGATACACGTCACTTCCTTTTCAGTCAGTACAACTGCTTCCGGTGCACAGCGCCATCTATTGATCAATAATCACAGTTACGTTCATTATAGTGTTTTATGTGTCATTTCTGTTGTAGTTGTTATGATTATGAAATTAACAACATATTTGAAATATAAAAAATGATTTAAATCAAGCAAAGATACACTTGACAGCCATTGAGCTGCTCTTGTGGGATGAGGAGAAGCTTTGACGTTGGATTTAACTTTTGTTCTTTCACAGGGGAAAAGTTTATATGATTGAGTTCTCAAATGAAAGATCTGCAGAAGTTGTTAGCTAACAATCCTTTATCATTTTGCATTTCATCATGTCTTACAAATTCACTTTTTGAAATAAAAATGTGTTGTTGAAAATAAACCAGCATGTGCTCAAATCCCTTGAGAATAGTGTTCATCTGCAGACATTATTGTTTACTGTCATGAGTTTATCTGCAAAATAATTCTTATAAAATGGAGGATCCTAAAAGACACACTACCAAATGATCCTCTCTATCAGAAACTGCTGCAGACATCTGAATCTTTCTAGTGTTATTCCTCTACAGTACACACCATTTTGATGTGTCATCTACCTTTAAATACGCAGCCCCTGTCATTGAGTTTATCTGCAGCTGTTTCAGCACCTCGTCCCCATCGATCGCATCATAACATCAGCATCAGCATCTCGTACAGCAGACATAATGTCAAACGTTTGGTGAGTGCCTGAAGATAATATATATTTTCTGTTGTTTGTGATTCGTGTGTTTAAGCATCACACTACCGGTTTTGTGTGGCTATGACTTTTTCTCAGTTTTAAAGGTCATTTAAATAGTTCAATGATACGAATTTGAGATATATTTAAATGACACGAATGCACCGCAAACAAACGATAACTACAAAGAACCATAGATGTATTGAGTCGTAAACAGCGTCTAATGGTGGATTCACACCAAACGCGAAATTAAGCGTTTGGCGCGAGAAACTTACGTTATATACAAAGTCAACGCAAAGACGCGAAAAGACGGAACTCGCGGCAGACGCGTTAATCTCCTCCTCCGTGGAAGTCGAAAATATTTGTCAGCTCGCGTCACTCACGCGAAAATCTACTTTTCCAGCTTATAGTAAAGAGCGTTGAACGCGATTGTTCGTGTTTGGTGTGAAACCAGCATTACATTACTTTGATCTGCAGGACCATAGCGCATCTCTGCAAACGCGTTTCTTTCCAAAGTTAAAGGCGCAATGCTTTTCTATGGTTTCCATTACAAATGACATCATACGTAATCAGGTGTTCACTAATGGAACATTACACATTTATTTTATGTTTGGGTATTATCCTAAAAGGATTTAATATTCTTTTGGTTGTTATTCGCCAGATCTGTCCCACCAATAGAACTCAACACAGAGACCCATCGAAATGCAATTCCCACTATATCCATTGAATCTACTACACTTTCTTAGTGGTTTTAATTTTTTTCAGAAGTTGGTCATTGTAGCCTATAACAACTGAGTTACTAATACTAATGCTCAGGCACTTTACATAAATATAAATGTATATACATAAATCAAATTTACTAAACTCTATATAACAACAGCAAAATGCTTACTACCAACACAATAGAATATGGAGCGCAATACACACATGTGTGATCACAACAGCTTGACTTAAAGTAATATGTCAAGGCAGTTTTATTTGGTTAAAATATATAAGATGTGAAATAACTGCATTAAATCTAATGTAAACCTATAAACACACTATGGTCTGGTTTCACAGACACGGTTATCTTAAAGCAGGACTATGCCTTAGATTAAGATATTTATGTCACTCTTATAAAAATGCCTCAGAAGAATACTGGTTAAAAATGACTGCTGTGCGTCTCGAGACAAAACAATGGCACTGATATATTTGAAGATATTTCTGGGCAAATTATATTCAGTAAAGACAGGTCACACATTTTTTTTAGTATGGGACTAATAGCCTTAAACCTTGTTTGTGAAACTGGGCCTGTAAGTTAGAATACAGTGATCAATGGTGTGATGTTTCAGTCATCTGAGGAGGAGAATGTTAGAGGACAGGTCATGAGAAAGCTGACTCACGCGGCAGAGAGATACTCTCTCACACTCGCCAGCTAATGCTTTCGTCTCTCTCTCTCTATATAAGGGTTACACATTGTAAGCCAGATCATGAATAATTGATTAGTTCAATTTTAATAGACCTCAGACTACTCTGTACTGTTTGAACACAAAACAGTTATTAACATGTTATGACATAAAAAATGATGTTCTGTCCGGTACAATATTCAGCATCGGTCTGCCACTCTATAACTACCTTATGATAGAGTTCAACAATCCGGCTCGCTTTGTCACTTTAAACAGACTGATAAACTCTTTGTACCTCACATCTGCACTGTTGTATATTTCACTGGTTTGCACTCTATCTGCCAATACCTACAGAGGCATGTTTTAGTGATGGATAATAGCAGAGGTTTAAAGTTATGTTAACTTCCCGATATACAGTAGCTTGATCTATAATGTGAAGAGATTCCATCCAAATCTATAGATAAACACAAAACAACTGTCCTCTATAAGTGACCTCTATACGTGAAAGAGTTCATCATTGAACTTCAAACGACAGGATCAGAAGTACAGAGCTCTGTGGAAGGCTACAGCATGTTTTAGTTTTGCTCATTTATCAGAGTGAAAACAGAGGGTGTGGGCCGAGCTTCTCTTAACACACGCCTGGATGTAAAGATAAAGGTACGTTTAAGCATGAAGCATGCCCTGAATGAGCCGATTGGCTGATTATCTCAGTCAAGCAAAAGAGTCAGATGATGTGACAAAAGAGCAGTTCTGCATTACTGGAGAGTGTGTGTCATGCAGAAATGTGACTGCGGACTTTCTTTCATGCTCTCTTTGCAGACTGTCGAGTGTGAAAGCTGACGGGAGATGACAGACCACGAGATACCTAGTGTGGATGAAACCTCGCCAACATACATCATCTTTATCGTGGTCTTTTTCTTCTTCATGACCGGCCTTTTGGGCTTCCTGATCTGTCATTTGTTAAAAGAGAAGGGTTACAGGTGTGAACTGGAGAATGATGAAGACGACTGCGAGGACAAACTTGGTGAAGAAAAAGACGGTAAGTCATTTGTTCTACAAACACATGTGGGCTTTTATAAAGTTTTTGCTTGTTTAAGCATTAATGACCAATTAACTAATTTTGTAGCACTATACAACAATTCTTAAAAAGTCACTCTTACAAAGTCCATAAAATGACATTTCATGCAGTGTGTAATGTTGCTGTGTGTGAATATAAACAGTGCCGAGTTGTAAAGCCAAAAGTGAACAAATTACTATGTTATTGGCTTGAGAAAGAAAGGAGTCGACTCTGAATCACGTGAACGAGTCATCTGTCATATATAATTTCATTTCTGGATTTGCGTCACTACGTGTAATGCCCGCCTATGTATCATTTACGAAACTGCACGCGGTAGACCAATCACAGTCGACTAGACCATCTGACCAATCAGATGAGAGTAGGCTGACAGAAAGGAGGGGATTAGACAAATTGATCAGAAAAATAATCATATGAGAGTCAGTCAAGAAGTGATGTAATAATAACTGCCTGTTTTTAGAAAATGAAAGTGTTTTTAACCGTATATGTACGTAACCTTGTTGATGGACACCCCATAAAAACCAAATTAGGACCTTTAAAATCAAAACAATATTTACTCTTTAAATTCTGTGATCATGACATACATTTTTTAAAGTAGTACCAAATGAAGGATTCATCTCATTATGAACATACAAATTCTGTTTTATTTACTGTATATCCAGTTGTGTCAATCCAAATATCCATAGTTCTAAAGCCACTTTACAAAAAATTTAAATAAAGATATGCTAATAATAATATTTAGTCATTTAGCAGACGCTTTTATCCAAAGCGACTTACAGTGCACTTATTAGAGGGACAATCCCCCTGGAGCAACATGGAGTAAAGTGTCTTGCTCAAGGACACACTGGTGGTGGCTGCTGGGATCCACCAGCAACCTTTTATTTACCAGTTCAGTGGTTTAACCCACTAGACCACCATCACTACATGTTGAAGACATAAAAATGTCTCTTGATTTTTATTTCATTCATTTAGCTTGACAACTCATTGACGTTTGACTACAGTGAACAGTCATAGTAATGACAATGAACCCGGTTTCAAATGTCTAATTGATTAGTGCATTTAGGTTCAAGTTTTTGTTCCTTGATCAACCTTTAACATCAGCAGAACTTTCCTTGTTTCACACAAGACTCTATTACAAATACCGTAATTTATCTTTTAAGAGCCCTCGACTGAAACGTTCCAAAAGTGGTTCTTCTATGGCATGACTGTGAAGAACCCTTATCATCTTATGTTTTTGCAGGGTTTGTTCGCCCCCCTTAAGTAAAAATGAGGTCATTATTTAGCCAACATTTGTCATTCAATCCCCTGTAGCTTTCTTTATTCTTCAAACTAGAACCGAGACTTGGTAAAAAATGTCTTGCTTCACTCTAATTTATTATCATGCAATTTAAAATGATACGATTATAAAATACATTATACATATAGGATTTTAAAAATGTATCGTGTAAAATGTAAAATTGCTATTTGTTTCTACAGATGAATCAGATGACAGTCAAGACACTGTTGAACAAATTCTGAAATGCATCATTGAGAATGAAGGTAAACACCTTTTATTTCTTTGTTCTGGGGTTTTCCTCAGCTCTGTTGTTAAAGGCACACAATTTGCAAGATCTTTTGTATTCAAGTATCCAAAGACCACTAGCACAGTGTCATATATTTTATTCACTTGTGTACTTACATTATCCCAAACTCTTCCAACAACGTTTGAACAGCGAGAAATACTACTAATAATAATTAATTTCATTTATAACACACTTGTTATTAACAAGAATCCCAAAGTGTTACAAATTAAAAACAAAAGAAGCAAAAGAAACAATACTTTAATAAAGTTACCTCAAAAGGTAAAATTTTAAGGCATTATTTGAAAGCACCCATCAGTGACGGTGCAAGCTGCTCTGAAAAGGTAATTAATTACTAGTTACTTATGACATATTCAATAGTGTAGTAAGATTACTGTACTCCCTTCAAAAAGTATTTAATTTATTATTACTAATAACTTTCTATATCTTACATCGACCTTGATTAGAATTGATTCAAGGATAGACATGAATTGTCTTATTTAGTTAATTCAAATGAATAACTTCATAAATGACTTTTAGTGAATGACCAAAGTATACAAATTTTGATGTCATTTCCACTGTTGAATATATTACACAGTATTTAGTAATTACATCATAAGTAACTGTAATTAAATTACAGAAAAATCGCAGTAATCCCTTACTTTACTTGTTCAAGGGAAGAGTAATTAATTACAGTATCTAATTAGTTAGTAACTAGTTACACCCAACACTGGCACCCAGTGACTGTGGTGTCCTCAGATGGTCAGGGAGAGCATAGATTGGGAGTAATTGGGTAAGAGACCTGTCGCCCAAGTACAAAGCTTGGTCCTGGTGGATTTGAGGAGATGTGCTGAGGCAAAGCAGAGGCTACGTGTTGAGGTTTGTGGAGTGAAAAGTTCCTTAAGATAGGGCGGGGCGTCACCATAGTAGATACACTGATAAGTGATGAGAGAACCCGGTAAAAGAATCCAATGAAAGGATTTGAGGATGGGAGTGATATGATTGGATGCCATACCTGAACATGATTTGTGAGACTCGTAAAATTGATTTCCATCGGCAGTTGAAATGAAGACTACAACTCCCATCATCATTCCACGCTTCAACATTGGGCTAAGTTGTTGGTTTGGGACCTCTTTACACTAAGCAAAAGCTAAAAAGCTGTCACTGGTACGGTACCCTTTACATGCAGAAATGTGTATTTGGTACTAATATATAGGTACTTTTGAGGTACTATCATTCATTCTTAATTCTACGTTCTACTGATTCTACTTGTACTTTTCTTTTTCAGTGAAAGAATTTCCACCTTTCTTTTAAAAGCATAGCAGCATAAATGACAAACTGTGCATTTAAACAATCAAAATGAGCCATTTAAATGTCTGAGCGAATTCAACCACTACTGGGCATATAATTGCATGTAATCTAAGAAACAATTGAAGACAACTTTCTTGTTCTTGTGCTCTAGCCAATATGGAGGCCTTTAAAGATTTGATGGACGGCCAGAATGTTTGCGAACTTCACGACCCACGGTACAGTTGAACCATATTGAATGTACAATTTGCGCTTACACACCAGTGGTTCTGTTATTATCTCATACTAAAAGAGGAAATAAAATAACAAATCATTACACTTTACTTCTGTATGTATTTGAATTATTTTGATTAATTGTTTGTAATCAGATGCTATATAATTGTGATAATAAATCAAATAAAATATAGTAAGCTATGTCTATACACTGACCCTACTCATTCATGTAGCATGGCATGGGAATGCGTAAATATCATTTTTTATTCTTTTTCGCTGTATTCTTTCTAACCAGGTTACATCACAAGGACAGTATAGGCGGCCTTCCCCTTCACCATCATACAGTTCATCTGGGATCTGAAATCAGCTCTTGTGCTCACTGTAAGCAAGGACATTTATTAAAAACACGATGCAGAAGCCATGTGGCTAAAAGCAAAACCCGACAAGAACAGACTGTATTTTCTGTGGGCAGGTACGACCTACAGTAATATACTATATTCTTGTGTTATATTTCTTTCTTTCGTGAAATCAAAACCCCAAACAATAATGAAAAACAGATTATAATCCCTTTTTCAATAATCTGCAGTGTAAAAGCAGCGTTACAGCATTCTTTTTTTAACTCACAGGTTTCGGGTCACCCACATGGAGAAAAAAAACAGCCCTCAAGGTTCCATCAATCTGCCCAACCTTAAACCAGGAGATGTGTCGAATGACACGACGCTCTCAGGAATAAAAGATGCCTTGAAAAAACCTCAGGAGGAATACAACATCCGCAACATGTTCAAAGACACCGGAGCAACTAATGGCAAGCTTCCAAATGCAGGCAAGCGGAAGAAAAGCATCCCACTGCTGGCCTTCTACAAGGGAATTAATCCAGTGGCCACTAAAGCAGCAGAAGGGCTTGTGGTGGACAAAAAAGGACAAACCACAGCTGAACATCTGCCGGTCTCTCTGGAGAAGTGCTCGAGCTCACCCATCGCATCTGAAACAGCTTTAGACAAAAGCTCAAAAAATGAATCTGCTCATAACTTCCAGGTGACTGTTCATGAGAGCAGCCCAGAGGATGAAAGAGCTGACAGTGTGATTTCACAAGACAAATTAGATACGACGTCCACCGGAGGATCCAGTGGTTGCTCAAGATTTTCTGTGGTTCAGACTGAAGTGGAGACTGTCATCAGATCCGCAGTCACTACTGAGGACAGAGAAGATGATAGCGTACCAAATGATAATATCAAAACTGATAAAGTCAGTCAGGAGAATATAGACAAACAGCGGGTATGACAAAACCATCATCGACCAACCAGAACAGCACAAATTTATTTATTGACTCGAAAACTTTGACCAATAAACAACTGCATAAAAGTTCTATACAGATGCGCTTGTTGTGAAGTAAGAAATGCAGTTTCCGCCTCCAAGCATTAAGTCATTTCAAGTGAGAATCCTATTCAAACTATTTCATTGAATTTTCATTCATTTTGAGGCAGATTCTAGATTAATGAAATGCGAAGAAATTTCACTTGGTGATTATAATGCGTAAAATCTCCCTCTGTAACAGAGTTAAATACAATATTATGTAAATACTAGCTAGTTATCTTGGCTTTAGGACTTCCTCAATGGAAAGAAATTAAGAGAAATGTATTCAGGGCCGTAAATTGATAAAGAAATGTTTGTGCTCATCTTGGAATGGTATTCTTAGTGATTTCTTGTTATTCTAGTTGCAGCAGTTCTATTTTAATATGCCAGAGGAGATCTGGCTCTCCTGGTTGAGTTCTATGAAAGCATATTGGTTTCTATTTTCAATATGAAATACAATACGCAAAATGGCAATTAATTATGTGAAATCCATCCATCCATCCATCCATTTTCTTGTGCTTCATCCTGGGCTGGGTCGCGGGGGCAGCAGTCTAAGCAGGGATGCCCAGACTTCCCTCTCCCTAGAAACTTCCTCCAGCTCTTCCGGGGGGACACCGAGGCGTTCCCAGGTCAGCCGGGAGACATAGTCCCTCCAGCGTGTCCTAGGTCTTCCCCGGGGTCTTCTCCCGGTGGGACATGCCTGGAACACCTTCCCGGGAAGGCGTCCACGGGGCATCCAGGAAAAGATGCCCGAGCCACCTCAGCTGGCCCCTCTCGATGTGGAGGAGCAGCGGATCTACTCTGAGCTCCTCCCGAGTGGCCAAGCTTCTCACCCTATCTCTAAGGGATCGCCCGGCCACCCTGCGGAGAAAGCTCATTTCGGCCGCCTGTATCCGGGATCTTGTCCTTTCGGTCATGACCCAAAGCTCATGACCATAGGTGAGAGTAGGAACGTAGATTGACCAGTAAATCGAGAGCTTCCCCTTGCGGCTCATTACTGCAGAAGCTGCACCGATCCGTCTGTCAATCTCCCGTTCCATCCTTCCCTCACTCGTGAACAAGACCCCCAGATACTTGAACTCCTCCACTTGAGGCAGGAACTCTCCACCTACCTGAAGTGAGCAAGCCACCCTTTTCCGAATGAGAACCATGGCCTCAGATTTGGAGGTGCTGATTCTCATCCCAGCCGCTTCACACTCGGCTGCAAACCATCCCAGTGCATGTTGGAGGTCCTGGTCTGATGGGGCCAGCACGATGACATCATTCGCAAAGAGCAGAGATGAAATCGTGTGGTCCCCAAACCCGACGCCCTCCGGCCCCTGGCTGCGCCTAGAAATTCTGTCCATAAAAATGATGAACAGAACCGGCGACAAAGGGCAGCCCTGCCGGAGTCCAACATGCAACGGGAACAAGTCTGACTTACTGCCGGCAATGCGAACCAAGCTCCTGCTCCGGTCGTACAGGGACCGGATAGCCCTGAGCAAAGGGTCCCGAATCCCATACTCCCGGAGCACCCTCCACAAGATGCCGCGAGGGACACAGTCGAATGCCTTCTCCAAATCCACAAAACATATGTGGATTGGTTGGGCAAACTCCCATGAACCCTCCAGCACCCTGGAGAGGGTATAGAGCTGGTCCAGTGTTCCACGACCAGGACGGAAACCACAATGTCCCTCCTGAATCCGAGGTTCTACCATCGGCCGGATTTTCCTCTCCAGTACCCTGGCATAGACTTTCCCGGGGAGGCTGAGAAGTGTGATCCCCGATAGTTGGAGCACACCCTCCGGTCCCCCTTCTTAAAAAGAGGGACCACCACCCCGGTCTGCCAGTCCAAGGGCACTGTCCCCGACCGCCATGCGATGCTGCGTGTCAGCCAAGACACCCCCACAACATCCAGAGACCTGAGGTACTCAGGGCGGATCTCATCCACCCCTGGTGCCCTGCCACCGAGGAGTTTCTTGACTACCTCGGTGACTTCAGCCCGGGTGATGGGCGAGTCCGCCTCCGAGCCCTCGGCCTCTGCTTCCTCAATGGAAGACGTGACGACGGGATTGAGGAGATCCTCGAAGTATTCCTTCCACCGCCCAATGATATCCCTGGTCGAGGTCAACAGCTGCCCCCCTCCACTGTAAGCAGCGTTGGTAGGGCACTGCTTCCTCCTCCTGAGGCGCTGGACGGTTTGCCAGAATATCTTCGAGGCCGACCGATAGTCTTTCTCCATGGCCTCACCGAACTCCTCCCAGGCCCGAGTTTTTGCCTCCCCAACCACCCGGGCTGCAGTCCGCTTGGCCTGTCGGTACCTGTCAGCTGCCTCGGGAGTCCCACAAGCCAGCAAGGCCCGATAGGACTCCTTCTTCAGCTTGACGGCATCCCTTACTTCCGGTGTCCACCACCGGGTTCGGGGATTGCCGCCTCGACAGGCAGCGGAGACATTACGGCCACAGCTCCGAGTGGCTGCGTTGACAATGGAGGAGGAGAACATGGTCCACTCGGACTCAATATCTCCAGACTCCGTCGGGATCTGGTCGAAGCTCTGCCGGAGGTGGAAGTTGAAGATCTCTCTGACAGGCGATTCGGCCAAACATTCCCAACAGACCCTCACAGTACGTTTGGGTCTGCCGAGTCTGTCCAGCTTCCTCCCCCGCCATCGGATCCAACTCACCACCAGGTGGTGATCGGTTGACAGCTCCGCCCCTCTCTTCACCCGAGTGTCCAAGACATACAGCCATAGGTCAGATGAAACAACCACAAAGTCGATCCTCGACCTCCGGCCAAGGGTGTCCTGGTGCCATGTGCACTGATGGACATCCTTATGCTTGAACATGGTGTTTGTTATGGCCAAACTGTAACTAGCACAGAAGTCCAATAACAGAACACCACTCGGGTTCAGATCAGGGGGGCCGTTCCTCCCAATCACGCCCCTCCAGGTGTCACTGTCGTTGCCCACGTGGGCGTTGAAGTCCCCCAGCAGAACGCCGGAGTCCCCAGTCGGGGCGCTTTCCAGCACCCCTCCCAGAGTCTCCAAGAAGGCCGGGTACTCTACACTACTCTACACTCTACACCATTTGGCCCATAGGCGCAAACGACAGTGAGAGACCTATCCCCGACCCGAAGGCGCAGGGAAGCGACCCTCTCGTTCAACGGGGTAAACTCCAACACATGGCAGCTGAGCTGGGGGGCTATAAGCAAACCCACACCAGCCCGCCGCCTCTCACCCTGGGCAACTCCAGAGTAGTGAAGAGTCCATCCTCCCTCGAGGAGTGTGGTTCCAGAGCCCAAGCTGTGCGTAGAGGTGATCCCGACTATCTCTGGTTGGAATCTCTGAGCCTCACGCACAATCTCCGGCTCCTTCCCCGTCAGAGAGGTGACGTTCCATGTCCACCCCCTTACGGTCCCTCCTGTAGGTGGTGGGTCCATGGGAGGGTGCCCCCACGTCGCTCCTTCGGGCTGAGCCCGGCCGGACACCATGGGTGAAGGCCCGACCACCAGGCGCTCGCACACGAGCCCCAAACCCGGGCCTAGCTCTAGGGTGGGGCCCCGGCTGCGCCATGCCGGGCGACGTCACGGTCCTCGAATTTGTCGTCATCATAAGGGTTTTTTTAACCGCTCTTAGTATGTAAAATGAAAATGCAATTGTGTATTGAAATATACATTTTAAATAACATATGTTCATATAAAGTGGAAAATGAAAATTCAATTATATAATACATTTGTCAGTTCCAACACGAGTTTAAAATTTTTTTTTTAAATGGGTAAATTGATGCTTGAAATGCATTATCAGGTCCACATTGACATTTGCAACACCCAACACGTAGTGTGCAAATGAAAATGCAATCCCAAATGTTCAACCTGTTAATGTTAATGCATTTAGGGAAATTAACATTTGAATTTTCATTTTTTTCACAGTTTTGCTTGACTATCTTAAACATATATAATCAATCCGGCGAATGCATTTTAATTTTGCAATTTAAAGAGCATTAAAAATATCCATTTAAATAACATCACAAAATGTAATTTATATAATTTATTTTTTATTTTCATTTTGCACTTAATGTTGCACATATGATATTTAAAATGTATATTTAAATACACAATTGCATTGTCATTTTACATACTGCATTGCCATTTTGCATATTGCGATTTCAAATTCAAAACCGCAACCATTATGCTTCCATAGAGTCCTCTCCAAAGGGTTTTTTTCTCCACATTTACATTTAGACATTTAGCAGACGCTTTTATCCAAAGCGACTTACAAAGAGTTTAGAAGCGATAGTTCATACAGGAGCCATAATACATTAGGTGCCAATACAAAGTTACTGGTTTCAACAAAAGCTAGAGCACTACCTGTTGAGAGAATGGGTTAGTGTATTATTTTATTTTTTCATTTGTTTGTCAAGTATTCACAGAAGAGATGGGTTTTAAGTAGTTTTTTAAATGTTGTGAGACATGTGGTTGAACGGACAGAGTAAAGAAGAATGTTCCACCAGGAAGGAGTTGTGAATGAGAAAGAGTGGGAGAGCGATTTACTGCCCTTATGGGAAGGCAATACAAGACGCCGCTGGTTTGCTGAACGCAGGGATCTTGATGGGGTGTAGGAGTGCAGGAGAGTGTGGAAGTAAGCCGGTGCAGATCCAGTGATAGTCCTGTAGGCAAGCATTAGTGACTTTAATCTGATACGGGCTTCGACCGGTAGCCAGTGAAGAGAGATGAAAAGGGAGTCACGTGAGCCCTTTTGGGCTGTTGGAAGACGAGGCGTGCTGCTGCGTTCTGAACCAGCTGAAGTGGTTTGATAGCTTATCTCCACACTTATACTCGTACACATTTATAGTGGAGTTTTGCTTCCTTGCCACCTTAACTAACTGGGAGACTGCCGATTTAGTTTAATCCATAAATATAAACAATTTGCGTTTCAAAACACACATCCACGTTAACATATTTTAACAAATATATTCTTTCTGCAGATTTTAGTACTGCAAATTGATCTGGTATATTGTAATTTTAGGCACCCAGTCCTGATAACAATATTTAAAATAACAATATACCTAAATTAAATATACTTCAATTGAATAATTTATAGTTTCTGACAATCCACTGACATCAGTGTACATTGCATAGAGAAAAACTTGCAATAATACCAAGATTCTTAACACCGTATATTCTCTTTCAATTTTCTCCTGGTTTAAAAAAAATACATATATTATGATGTAATGAAAATAATGAAAATTGTGAAGAGCGCTATATAAATACAATTGAATAAAAAATTGTATTGAATTGATTGGTTGGTTGGCATGAGGGTGTTTCTTGTCTAGTGGTCAAAATCCCAGACATAAGAAATATTAAACTGTGCATTGCCTGCTTTGGTCAGCTACTGCTATGAGTCAATGGCGACGCCATATTGGTCACGGCAAGAGTAGCATGTAAAGAAATGCAAGTAAACGGCGGAACAGCGCTTCTTCCGCATTAAAAGCACAATGGCGTTTACATTTCTTAACACATGTCATTCCTTATGATATACGTGCAGCACAAACACATCGTGCCTTTAGATACTTTAAATCTATAAAACCATAGACTGTATACAATAGACAAAACCCCATGATCACAGTAGAGTCAAAAACACAGCAGACTACTTTTATTTTGAAACTGCAGTTACGATACTTCATGAATATTAATGAATAAACGGAAGCACTCGCTGATTGGCTTAAAGGCATGCGTCGGTCAGAAGGCTTGACCGCTGGCGAATGAGAGGTGTACGACTTTGCATTTTAGGACGGTTACCGAGCAACAACAACACTTCCGTCTTCATCAGCTACAATGTAAGAAGTGAAAATCCACGTAAATGATGTTTAACCGGCGAATCAGTCCTTTTTATTATCATGGGAGCACAAAGCTCACGGTAAGTGTTAAAACTACTCTTCCACTAACAAAACCGTTTTACTGTAGTGTAAATAAGCAGCTTTTTCCATAACATGTTAACGTTATCGCATTGTGCATAACTGATCAGTTCTGCAGTTTTTGTATTCTAGTGTAGGACACAGTGTAAGAGTGACACTGTGATGATGTAACAGAGAATTAACATGACCTTAAACCCAATGAGATAAACACCTGAATTACTAAACGTATGTTTAAGCTTTTATTGCAGGTCATCTAAGGTATAATTCTCTGAATGACATTTGGTTTTCTGACTTAAGTTTCAAAACCATGAAAATGTAAAGTTATTAAATATTTATAAGCAATGCACTTACCTTGCTGGAGCACTACTGCGGTTTTCAGGATGATGTCACACGGACTGATTTTCTGATCCTTTGACATCAACAAATGCATTTTGGGAAAATAGTACCCTGGTTATTTAAATAATTAAACTAACTACGGCAAAATTTCATTTGCATTTATTTACATACGCTTTTATTCAAAGCCGCTTGAGATAACGTTCATTCATTTTGTCAGTAATGAATAAGACAGCCAATGCTTATAAAGATGGAGAGATGTGTGACAGAGGTCTGTAATGACTCATGACTCAGTCTCCGCGCGCGCGCACGCACATCATGTAGTGCACACACAGAGAGATGCAGAATTTTTTACTTTTAGTAGTTCATCTTTCGTTGCTCCGTCTACTTCGGGTAAGTTCTACATGCTAAACTCATGTTCAAGTCGTTCACTATGTGTAAACAAATGTGAATTCCATTCAACCCGATTGATTTTGTTAAAACTTTGGTAAAATGACATTCAACATGACTTCTTTTTTTTTTATATAAAGATAAAGCAATGTTTGTCGTAAACAGAAACAGACAAGAATAAAGTCGAAGTATTTTATTGTTATCTTAGACTTTTGTAAGATGAGTGCAAAAATGAAAAGGTCAATTAAGTGACACGTTTAATTATATTTTTATACTTATTTTCAGTCTTCAAGAGTTATTTCGGCAAGAGAAGATTCTGTAATTTAATGCAGGTTGGAGAACTGTTTGTAGGGAGATTATGGGAAATTACAAGATTCAATAATTTATGAAATGAAATTAAAAAACATATCATAAAAATGTGCATTGATGAAAAGTTAATGTTTTGTTATGAACTGTCAATTATAGTCTGTGGATACAAAATCGGCACAGAAAATTGCAATTAGTGCGTTTCTAATTAAGCATTACTGAAATGTTTATTTAAAGATCAAATGGTACAAGGAATGGTGGATTGTAACACTGGATGACAGTTTTTTTATATGGTATATGAAACTGTATCTGTTGGGTCGCCTAATCTTTGAGCCATGTTTAGTCCAAAAAGGACCAAACCACAGTAATACCATGGTCTGTTTTTGTAAATGATCCTTTTTTAAATTATCAAGTTACACATTTACCTGTGAAATAAATCATCTAAATAGTTTCAAATTGTCTAAATAATCTTAATAGTTTAAAAAGTTAAGCGTGTTTTGTCTTGTTTTAGGGCTGGTAAACACATGCTGAAACAAGGCGGAAGAGGAAAAGAGAAAACCTGCTGTTCAGGCAGCATGAGAAGACTTATGAAACAGTGCCATTGTCCTTCCAGGTATACGGACAAACGAAGGCTGTGTTCACCTTTTTTTATATTTTTATTACAAGAAAAAGTTGTCAATGGTGCTTTTTACTCACAATACGAATACGTGTACCATTACACCCCTATAGACCATCAAAATGCCATATTTACCTTAAAAGAGGCATGAATTACAATTTTATCCTGAGTTTTTGTTTAAATAAGGGGTAATCATATTCACGAAAATCATGTAAGTGTTTGAACTGAAAACGCCCTTGTTACTGAGATTACATTATTGACACAAGGCCCAGCGAACGGCAGGTTCTGGAATGCACCTATCATGATTGATAGTTTGAACACCTAGAGTATCATTTTAACGACTATTTCTCTAGCCCCGCTCTAGATAGAGCGAGCAAGCAAAACAAACATGCCGTTAAAGCTAAATATTGTGCCACCCCTGGTTGTGGAAGAATACAGTCGTTGTCTAACCTTCCTTCGGATTCCGACATTAGTAATGCGAGGTTAAAGTTTATTTTTAAAGACGTTCCAGCTCATGTGGGAAAAACATGAAGCGTTTGTTCGTTTCATTTCTCCGAGGATTGCTTCGTGAACAAGGCAGAGATCGACACTGGATTTGTGGAAAAATTAGAATTAAAAAGCAGTGCTGTGTCGTCAATATTGGATCCGATAGGAATTCCCGCAGAAATCTTATGAGTAAAACATTTTTGTACTATGCATCACTATTGCTTGATAAGAGATCACTTGATGTGTCCTGAGCACTATTCGCATAAGATTAGTATTATCTGGGGACCTCTAGTCATTTGTAATACTTGCAGAGGTTGTCTGTGATCTTACAGGAGTCATTCGCCGGAAGTACGTGTTTTTCTTTGTCTTTTGTATGATATAAATTGCCCATGCATGTATTAGACACGTGAAATTGCAAAAATTTGGTTTCGGAACAAAATATGTATTTTATCTAGAAGCGAATGCTCACCCAGACCTGCCTGAAACGCCTAGTGTAACCACACCCCCCCAACTTGACGTCAGCTCGTGGTGTCCATCCATCCATCCATTTTCTACCGCTTATCCGGGGCCGGGTCGCGGGGGCAGCAGTCTAAGCAGGGATGCCCAGACTTCCCTCTCCCTAGCCACTTCCTCCAGCTCTTCCGGGGGGACACCGAGGCGTTCCCAGGCCAGCCGGGAGACATAGTCCCTCCAGCGTGTCCTAGGTCTTCCCCGGGGTCTTCTCCCGGTGGGACATGCCCGGAACACCTTACCGGGAAGGCGTCCAGGGGGCATCCGGAAAAGATGCCCGAGCCACCTCAGCTGGCCCCTCTCGATGTGGAGGAGCAGCGGATCTACTCTGAGCTCCTCCCGAGTGACCGAGCTTCTCACCCTATCTCTAAGGGATCGCCCGGCCACCCTGCGGAGAAAGCTCATTTCGGCCGCCTGTATCCGGGATCTTGTCCTTTCGGTCATGACCCACAGCTCATGACCATAGGTGAGAGTAGGAACGTAGATTGACCGGTAAATCGAGAGCTTCGCTTTGCGGCTCAGCTCCTTCTTCACCACGACAGACCGGTACAGCGACTGCATTACTGCAGAAGCTGCACCGATCCGTCTGTCAATCTCCCGCTCCATCCTTCCCTCACTCGTGAACAAACCCCCCAGATACTTGAACTCCTCCACTTGAGGCAGGAACTCTCCACCTACCTGAAGTGAGCAAGCCACCCTTTTCCGGCTGAGAACCATGGCCTCAGATTTGGAGGTGCTGATTCTCATCCCAGCCGCTTCACACTCGGCTGCAAACCGTCCCAGTGCATGCTGAAGGTCCTGGTCTGATGGGGCCAGCACGATGACATCATCCGCAAAGAGCAGAGATGCAATTGTGTGGTCACCAAACCCGACGCCCTCCGGCCCCTGGCTGCGCCTAGAAATTCTGTCCATAAAAATTATGAACAGAACCGGCGACAAAGGGCAGCCCTGCCGGAGTCCAACATGCACCGGAAACAAGTCTGACTTACTGCCGGCAATGCGAACCAAGCTCCTGCTCCGGTCGTACAGGGACCGGATGGCCCTTAGCAAAGGGTCCCGAATCCCATACTCCCGGAGCACCCTCCACAAGATTCTGCGAGGGACACAGTCGAATGCCTTCTCCAAATCCACAAAACACATGTGGATTGGTTGGGCAAACTCCCATGAACCCTCCAGCACCCTGAAGAGGGTATAGAGCTGGTCCAGTGTTCCACGACCGGGACGGAAACCACACTGTTCCTCCTGAATCCGAGGTTCTACTATCGGCCGGATTCTCCTCTCCAGTACCCTGGCATAGACTTTCCCGGGGAGGCTGAGAAGTGTGATCCCCCGGTAATTGGAGCACACCCTCCGGTCCCCCTTTTTAAAAAGGGGGACCACCACCCCGGTCTGCCAGTCCAAGAGCACTGTCCCCGACCGCCACGCGATGCTGCAGAGGCGTGTCAGCCAAGACAGCCCCACAACATCCAGAGACTTGAGGTACTCAGGACGGATTTCATCCACCCCCGGTGCCCTGCCACCGAGGAGTTTCTTGACTACCTCGGTGACTTCATCCCGGGTGATGGGCGAGTCCGCCTCTGAGCCCTCGGCCTCTGCTTCCTCAATGGAAGACGTGACGGCGGGATTGAGGAGATCCTCGAAGTATTCCTTCCACCGCCCGATGATATCCCCGGTCGAGGTCAACAGCTGCCCCCCTCCACTGTAAACAGCGTTGGTGGGGCATTGCTTCCCCCTCCTGAGGCGTCGGACGGTTTGCCAGAATCTCTTCGAGGCCGACCGATAGTCCTTCTCCATGGCCTCGCCGAACTCCTCCCAGGCCCGAGTTTTTGCCTCCCCAACCACCCGGGCTGCAGTCCGCTTGGCCTGTCGGTACCTGTCAGCTGCCTCGGGAGTCCCACAAGCCAGCCAGGCCCGATAGGACTCCTTCTTCAGCTTGACGGCATCCCTTACTTCCGGTGTCCACCACCGGGTTCGGGGATTGCCGCCTCGACAGGCACCGGAGACCTTACGGCCACAGCTCCGAGTGGCTGCGTTGACAATGGAGGTGGAAAATAGGGGCCACTCGGACTCAATATCTCCAGACTCCCTCGGGATCTGGTCGAAGCTCTGCCGGAGGTGGAAGTTGAAGATCTCTCTGACAGGCGATTCGGCCAAACGTTCCCAACAGACCCTCACAGTACGTTTGGGTCTGCCGAGTCTGTCCAGCTTCCTCCCCCGCCATCGGATCCAACTCACCACCAGGTGGTGATCGGTTGACAGCTCCGCCCCTCTCTTCACCCGAGTGTCCAAGACATACGGCCGTAGGTCAGATGAAACAACAACAAAGTCGATCATTGACCTCCGGCCAAGGGTGTCCTGGTGCCATGTGCACTGATGGACACCCTTATGCTTGAACATGGTGTTCGTTATGGCCAAACTGTAACTCGCACAGAAGTCCAATAACAGAACACCACTCGGGTTCAGACCAGGGGGGCCGTTCCTCCCAATCACGCCCCTCCAGGTGTCACTGTCGCTGCCCACGTGAGCGTTGAAGTCACCCAGCAGAACGACGGAGTCCCCAGTCGGGGCGCTATCCAGCACCCCTCCCAGAGTCTCCAAGAAGGCCGGGTACTCTACACTACTCTACACTCTACACCATTTGGCCCATAGGCGCAAACGACAGTGAGAGACCTATCCCCGACCCGAAGGCGCAGGGAAGCGACCCTCTCGTTCAACGGGGTAAACTCCAACACATGGCAGCTGAGCTGGGGGGCTATAAGCAAACCCACACCAGCCCGCCGCCTCTCACCCTGGGCAACTCCAGAGTAGTGAAGAGTCCATCCTCCCTCGAGGAGTGTGGTTCCAGAGCCCAAGCTGTGCGTAGAGGTGATCCCGACTATCTCTGGTTGGAATCTCTGAGCCTCACGCACAATCTCCGGCTCCTTCCCCGTCAGAGAGGTGACGTTCCATGTCCACCCCCTTACGGTCCCTCCTGTAGGTGGTGGGTCCATGGGAGGGTGCCCCCACGTCGCTCCTTCGGGCTGAGCCCGGCCGGACACCATGGGTGAAGGCCCGACCACCAGGCGCTCGCACACGAGCCCCAAACCCGGGCCTAGCTCTAGGGTGGGGCCCCGGCTGCGCCATGCCGGGCGACGTCACGGTCCTCGAATTTGTCGTCATCATAAGGGTTTTTTTAACCGCTCTTAGTATGTAAAATGAAAATGCAATTGTGTATTGAAATATACATTTTAAATAACATATGTTCATATAAAGTGGAAAATGAAAATTCAATTATATAATACATTTGTCAGTTCCAACACGAGTTTAAAAATTTTTTTTTAAATGGGTAAATTGATGCTTGAAATGCATTATCAGGTCCACATTGACATTTGCAACACCCAACACGTAGTGTGCAAATGAAAATGCAATCCCAAATGTTCAACCTGTTAATGTTAATGCATTTAGGGAAATTAACATTTGAATTTTCATTTTTTTCACAGTTTTGCTTGACTATCTTAAACATATATAATCAATCCGGCGAATGCATTTTAATTTTGCAATTTAAAGAGCATTAAAAATATCCATTTAAATAACATCACAAAATGTAATTTATATAATTTATTTTTTATTTTCATTTTGCACTTAATGTTGCACATATGATATTTAAAATGTATATTTAAATACACAATTGCATTGTCATTTTACATACTGCATTGCCATTTTGCATATTGCGATTTCAAATTCAAAACCGCAACCATTATGCTTCCATAGAGTCCTCTCCAAAGGGTTTTTTTCTCCACATTTACATTTAGACATTTAGCAGACGCTTTTATCCAAAGCGACTTACAAAGAGTTTAGAAGCGATAGTTCATACAGGAGCCATAATACATTAGGTGCCAATACAAAGTTACTGGTTTCAACAAAAGCTAGAGCACTACCTGTTGAGAGAATGGGTTAGTGTATTATTTTATTTTTTCATTTGTTTGTCAAGTATTCACAGAAGAGATGGGTTTTAAGTAGTTTTTTAAATGTTGTGAGACATGTGGTTGAACGGACAGAGTAAAGAAGAATGTTCCACCAGGAAGGAGTTGTGAATGAGAAAGAGTGGGAGAGCGATTTACTGCCCTTATGGGAAGGCAATACAAGACGCCGCTGGTTTGCTGAACGCAGGGATCTTGATGGGGTGTAGGAGTGCAGGAGAGTGTGGAAGTAAGCCGGTGCAGATCCAGTGATAGTCCTGTAGGCAAGCATTAGTGACTTTAATCTGATACGGGCTTCGACCGGTAGCCAGTGAAGAGAGATGAAAAAGGGAGTCACGTGAGCCCTTTTGGGCTGTTGGAAGACGAGGCGTGCTGCTGCGTTCTGAACCAGCTGAAGTGGTTTGATAGCTTATCTCCACACTTATACTCGTACACATTTATAGTGGAGTTTTGCTTCCTTGCCACCTTAACTAACTGGGAGACTGCCGATTTAGTTTAATCCATAAATATAAACAATTTGCGTTTCAAAACACACATCCACGTTAACATATTTTAACAAATATATTCTTTCTGCAGATTTTAGTACTGCAAATTGATCTGGTATATTGTAATTTTAGGCACCCAGTCCTGATAACAATATTTAAAATAACAATATACCTAAATTAAATATACTTCAATTGAATAATTTATAGTTTCTGACAATCCACTGACATCAGTGTACATTGCATAGAGAAAAACTTGCAATAATACCAAGATTCTTAACACCGTATATTCTCTTTCAATTTTCTCCTGGTTTAAAAAAAATACATATATTATGATGTAATGAAAATAATGAAAATTGTGAAGAGCGCTATATAAATACAATTGAATAAAAAAATTGTATTGAATTGATTGGTTGGTTGGCATGAGGGTGTTTCTTGTCTAGTGGTCAAAATCCCAGACATAAGAAATATTAAACTGTGCATTGCCTGCTTTGGTCAGCTACTGCTATGAGTCAATGGCGACGCCATATTGGTCACGGCAAGAGTAGCATGTAAAGAAATGCAAGTAAACGGCGGAACAGCGCTTCTTCCGCATTAAAAGCACAATGGCGTTTACATTTCTTAACACATGTCATTCCTTATGATATACGTGCAGCACAAACACATCGTGCCTTTAGATACTTTAAATCTATAAAACCATAGACTGTATACAATAGACAAAACCCCATGATCACAGTAGAGTCAAAAACACAGCAGACTACTTTTATTTTGAAACTGCAGTTACGATACTTCATGAATATTAATGAATAAACGGAAGCACTCGCTGATTGGCTTAAAGGCATGCGTCGGTCAGAAGGCTTGACCGCTGGCGAATGAGAGGTGTACGACTTTGCATTTTAGGACGGTTACCGAGCAACAACAACACTTCCGTCTTCATCAGCTACAATGTAAGAAGTGAAAATCCACGTAAATGATGTTTAACCGGCGAATCAGTCCTTTTTATTATCATGGGAGCACAAAGCTCACGGTAAGTGTTAAAACTACTCTTCCACTAACAAAACCGTTTTACTGTAGTGTAAATAAGCAGCTTTTTCCATAACATGTTAACGTTATCGCATTGTGCATAACTGATCAGTTCTGCAGTTTTTGTATTCTAGTGTAGGACACAGTGTAAGAGTGACACTGTGATGATGTAACAGAGAATTAACATGACCTTAAACCCAATGAGATAAACACCTGAATTACTAAACGTATGTTTAAGCTTTTATTGCAGGTCATCTAAGGTATAATTCTCTGAATGACATTTGGTTTTCTGACTTAAGTTTCAAAACCATGAAAATGTAAAGTTATTAAATATTTATAAGCAATGCACTTACCTTGCTGGAGCACTACTGCGGTTTTCAGGATGATGTCACACGGACTGATTTTCTGATCCTTTGACATCAACAAATGCATTTTGGGAAAATAGTACCCTGGTTATTTAAATAATTAAACTAACTACGGCAAAATTTCATTTGCATTTATTTACATACGCTTTTATTCAAAGCCGCTTGAGATAACGTTCATTCATTTTGTCAGTAATGAATAAGACAGCCAATGCTTATAAAGATGGAGAGATGTGTGACAGAGGTCTGTAATGACTCATGACTCAGTCTCCGCGCGCGCGCACGCACATCATGTAGTGCACACACAGAGAGATGCAGAATTTTTTACTTTTAGTAGTTCATCTTTCGTTGCTCCGTCTACTTCGGGTAAGTTCTACATGCTAAACTCATGTTCAAGTCGTTCACTATGTGTAAACAAATGTGAATTCCATTCAACCCGATTGATTTTGTTAAAACTTTGGTAAAATGACATTCAACATGACTTCTTTTTTTTTTATATAAAGATAAAGCAATGTTTGTCGTAAACAGAAACAGACAAGAATAAAGTCGAAGTATTTTATTGTTATCTTAGACTTTTGTAAGATGAGTGCAAAAATGAAAAGGTCAATTAAGTGACACGTTTAATTATATTTTTATACTTATTTTCAGTCTTCAAGAGTTATTTCGGCAAGAGAAGATTCTGTAATTTAATGCAGGTTGGAGAACTGTTTGTAGGGAGATTATGGGAAATTACAAGATTCAATAATTTATGAAATGAAATTAAAAAACATATCATAAAAATGTGCATTGATGAAAAGTTAATGTTTTGTTATGAACTGTCAATTATAGTCTGTGGATACAAAATCGGCACAGAAAATTGCAATTAGTGCGTTTCTAATTAAGCATTACTGAAATGTTTATTTAAAGATCAAATGGTACAAGGAATGGTGGATTGTAACACTGGATGACAGTTTTTTTATATGGTATATGAAACTGTATCTGTTGGGTCGCCTAATCTTTGAGCCATGTTTAGTCCAAAAAGGACCAAACCACAGTAATACCATGGTCTGTTTTTGTAAATGATCCTTTTTTAAATTATCAAGTTACACATTTACCTGTGAAATAAATCATCTAAATAGTTTCAAATTGTCTAAATAATCTTAATAGTTTAAAAGGTTAAGCGTGTTTTGTCTTGTTTTAGGGCTGGTAAACACATGCTGAAACAAGGCGGAAGAGGAAAAGAGAAAACCTGCTGTTCAGGCAGCATGAGAAGACTTATGAAACAGTGCCATTGTCCTTCCAGGTATACGGACAAACGAAGGCTGTGTTCACCTTTTTTTATATTTTTATTACAAGAAAAAGTTGTCAATGGTGCTTTTTACTCACAATACGAATACGTGTACCATTACACCCCTATAGACCATCAAAATGCCATATTTACCTTAAAAGAGGCATGAATTACAATTTTATCCTGAGTTTTTGTTTAAATAAGGGGTAATCATATTCACGAAAATCATGTAAGTGTTTGAACTGAAAACGCCCTTGTTACTGAGATTACATTATTGACACAAGGCCCAGCGAACGGCAGGTTCTGGAATGCACCTATCATGATTGATAGTTTGAACACCTAGAGTATCATTTTAACGACTATTTCTCTAGCCCCGCTCTAGATAGAGCGAGCAAGCAAAACAAACATGCCGTTAAAGCTAAATATTGTGCCACCCCTGGTTGTGGAAGAATACAGTCGTTGTCTAACCTTCCTTCGGATTCCGACATTAGTAATGCGAGGTTAAAGTTTATTTTTAAAGACGTTCCAGCTCATGTGGGAAAAACATGAAGCGTTTGTTCGTTTCATTTCTCCGAGGATTGCTTCGTGAACAAGGCAGAGATCGACACTGGATTTGTGGAAAAATTAGAATTAAAAAGCAGTGCTGTGTCGTCAATATTGGATCCGATAGGAATTCCCGCAGAAATCTTATGAGTAAAACATTTTTGTACTATGCATCACTATTGCTTGATAAGAGATCACTTGATGTGTCCTGAGCACTATTCGCATAAGATTAGTATTATCTGGGGACCTCTAGTCATTTGTAATACTTGCAGAGGTTGTCTGTGATCTTACAGGAGTCATTCGCCGGAAGTACGTGTTTTTCTTTGTCTTTTGTATGATATAAATTGCCCATGCATGTATTAGACACGTGAAATTGCAAAAATTTGGTTTCGGAACAAAATATGTATTTTATCTAGAAGCGAATGCTCACCCAGACCTGCCTGAAACGCCTAGTGTAACCACACCCCCCCAACTTGACGTCAGCTCGTGGTGTCCATCCATCCATCCATTTTCTACCGCTTATCCGGGGCCGGGTCGCGGGGGCAGCAGTCTAAGCAGGGATGCCCAGACTTCCCTCTCCCTAGCCACTTCCTCCAGCTCTTCCGGGGGGACACCGAGGCGTTCCCAGGCCAGCCGGGAGACATAGTCCCTCCAGCGTGTCCTAGGTCTTCCCCGGGGTCTTCTCCCGGTGGGACATGCCCGGAACACCTTACCGGGAAGGCGTCCAGGGGGCATCCGGAAAAGATGCCCGAGCCACCTCAGCTGGCCCCTCTCGATGTGGAGGAGCAGCGGATCTACTCTGAGCTCCTCCCGAGTGACCGAGCTTCTCACCCTATCTCTAAGGGATCGCCCGGCCACCCTGCGGAGAAAGCTCATTTCGGCCGCCTGTATCCGGGATCTTGTCCTTTCGGTCATGACCCACAGCTCATGACCATAGGTGAGAGTAGGAACGTAGATTGACCGGTAAATCGAGAGCTTCGCTTTGCGGCTCAGCTCCTTCTTCACCACGACAGACCGGTACAGCGACTGCATTACTGCAGAAGCTGCACCGATCCGTCTGTCAATCTCCCGCTCCATCCTTCCCTCACTCGTGAACAAGACCCCCAGATACTTGAACTCCTCCACTTGAGGCAGGAACTCTCCACCTACCTGAAGTGAGCAAGCCACCCTTTTCCGGCTGAGAACCATGGCCTCAGATTTGGAGGTGCTGATTCTCATCCCAGCCGCTTCACACTCGGCTGCAAACCGTCCCAGTGCATGCTGAAGGTCCTGGTCTGATGGGGCCAGCACGATGACATCATCCGCAAAGAGCAGAGATGCAATTGTGTGGTCACCAAACCCGACGCCCTCCGGCCCCTGGCTGCGCCTAGAAATTCTGTCCATAAAAATTATGAACAGAACCGGCGACAAAGGGCAGCCCTGCCGGAGTCCAACATGCACCGGAAACAAGTCTGACTTACTGCCGGCAATGCGAACCAAGCTCCTGCTCCGGTCGTACAGGGACCGGATGGCCCTTAGCAAAGGGTCCCGAATCCCATACTCCCGGAGCACCCTCCACAAGATTCTGCGAGGGACACAGTCGAATGCCTTCTCCAAATCCACAAAACACATGTGGATTGGTTGGGCAAACTCCCATGAACCCTCCAGCACCCTGAAGAGGGTATAGAGCTGGTCCAGTGTTCCACGACCGGGACGGAAACCACACTGTTCCTCCTGAATCCGAGGTTCTACTATCGGCCGGATTCTCCTCTCCAGTACCCTGGCATAGACTTTCCCGGGGAGGCTGAGAAGTGTGATCCCCCGGTAATTGGAGCACACCCTCCGGTCCCCCTTTTTAAAAAGGGGGACCACCACCCCGGTCTGCCAGTCCAAGAGCACTGTCCCCGACCGCCACGCGATGCTGCAGAGGCGTGTCAGCCAAGACAGCCCCACAACATCCAGAGACTTGAGGTACTCAGGACGGATTTCATCCACCCCCGGTGCCCTGCCACCGAGGAGTTTCTTGACTACCTCGGTGACTTCATCCCGGGTGATGGGCGAGTCCGCCTCTGAGCCCTCGGCCTCTGCTTCCTCAATGGAAGACGTGACGGCGGGATTGAGGAGATCCTCGAAGTATTCCTTCCACCGCCCGATGATATCCCCGGTCGAGGTCAACAGCTGCCCCCCTCCACTGTAAACAGCGTTGGTGGGGCATTGCTTCCCCCTCCTGAGGCGTCGGACGGTTTGCCAGAATCTCTTCGAGGCCGACCGATAGTCCTTCTCCATGGCCTCGCCGAACTCCTCCCAGGCCCGAGTTTTTGCCTCCCCAACCACCCGGGCTGCAGTCCGCTTGGCCTGTCGGTACCTGTCAGCTGCCTCGGGAGTCCCACAAGCCAGCCAGGCCCGATAGGACTCCTTCTTCAGCTTGACGGCATCCCTTACTTCCGGTGTCCACCACCGGGTTCGGGGATTGCCGCCTCGACAGGCACCGGAGACCTTACGGCCACAGCTCCGAGTGGCTGCGTTGACAATGGAGGTGGAGAACATGGTCCACTCGGACTCAATATCTCCAGACTCCCTCGGGATCTGGTCGAAGCTCTGCCGGAGGTGGAAGTTGAAGATCTCTCTGACAGGCGATTCGGCCAAACGTTCCCAACAGACCCTCACAGTACGTTTGGGTCTGCCGAGTCTGTCCAGCTTCCTCCCCCGCCATCGGATCCAACTCACCACCAGGTGGTGATCGGTTGACAGCTCCGCCCCTCTCTTCACCCGAGTGTCCAAGACATACGGCCGTAGGTCAGATGAAACAACAACAAAGTCGATCATTGACCTCCGGCCAAGGGTGTCCTGGTGCCATGTGCACTGATGGACACCCTTATGCTTGAACATGGTGTTCGTTATGGCCAAACTGTAACTCGCACAGAAGTCCAATAACAGAACACCACTCGGGTTCAGACCAGGGGGGCCGTTCCTCCCAATCACGCCCCTCCAGGTGTCACTGTCGCTGCCCACGTGAGCGTTGAAGTCACCCAGCAGAACGACGGAGTCCCCAGTCGGGGCGCTTTCCAGCACCCCTCCCAGAGACTCCAAGAAGGCCGGGTACTCTACACTGCCATTTGGCCCATAGGCGCAAACGACAGTGAGAGACCTATCCCCGACCCGGAGGCGCAGGGAAGCGACCCTCTCGTTCACCGGGGTAAACTCCAACACATGGCGGCTGAGCTGGGGGGCTATAAGCAAACCCACACCAGCCCGCCGTCTCTCACCCTTGGCAACTCCAGAGTGGTAAAGAGTCCATCCTCCCTCGAGGAGTGTGGTTCCAGAGCCCAAGCTGTGCGTAGAGGTGATCCCGACTATCTCTAGTCGGAATCTCTGAACCTCACGCACAAGCTCCGGCTCCTTCCCCGTCAGAGAGGTGACGTTCCATGTCCCTAGAGCTAGATTCCGCGTCCAGGGATCGGGTTGTCGAGGCCCCCGCCTTCGACTACCACCCGTTCCACTTTGCACCGGCCCCTTACGGTCCCTCCTGTAGGTGGTGAATCCACGGGAGGGTGGCCCCACGTCGCTCCTTCGGGCTGAGCCCGGCCGGACCCCATGGGGGGAGGTCCGACCACCAGGCGCTCGCATACGAGCCCCAACCCCGGGCCTGGCTCCAGGGTGGGGCCCCGGCTGCGCCATACCGGGCGACGTCACGGTCCTCGAAATTGTGGTCATCATATGGGTTTTTTTTGAAGCGCTCTTGGTCTGACCCGTCGCCTAGGACCTGTTTGCCTTGGGAGACCCTACCAGGGGCATATAGCCCCGGACAACATAGCTCCTAGGGTCTTTCGGGTACTCAAACCCCTCCACCACGGTAAGGTGGCAGTTCAAGGAGGAGCAGCTCGTGGTGTGATTTAACTAAAACCGCCCAAATCTACACGCAAGTAATGTTGGCGGTCTTTTAAATCCCATCGTACCGTCGCTGGCGCAGCCTGATGTTCCGAATTTGGTAAGAGGCGTTACATTTCCATGCAGTATTTGCCAATCACTACGCACTAGTGGCCAATCAAAACACACCTCGCTTTTCAGAGCGATGAGCTTTGTAAAATAGCGCGTTTCAGTGAGGCGGAGCAAAGAGGAGATACAATACAGAGTTTTTAACCTTAAATCATGTTTACACATTGTATTACATCTAAAGCAAACAATAATATTCGTTTAAGCCGAGTCAGATGACCCCTTTAAGTTCGTGCAATTGCCATATCTGTGATTTGGTGGGCTCATATATCATTTTTCAAGGTTTTATCCACCGTTTGCTAATAATGGAGGCTGTTTTGAAGTGTTTTGGTATTATTTCGGGTGCTGGGTGACATCCATAAATTACCAGTAGGTTCACGTTTGTTTTTTATCATGGAAACTCATGGCAAGATTTGAGAGCCGCGATCACGGTGATCTTTAAAATATCTTGAATGCAATTCTACACCTCAGCTTCATTAAAGGTCTCCTCATACGACCACTTTCAACAAGTTGGTATGATTTATTAGGGTCTTCATGAAATGTCTGGAACATATTTTGCTTAAAAACACTCAATGGCTTTGTAAACAAAATCCTGCTTGACTCGTAAAAGCAGCAACCCGTTTTAGTGCATGTCTCTTTAAATGATGATGAGTTACAGTGCACCCCACCGCCCTTTCGTCCGGCTTGTCAACACGACACACACACATAGTAATGTCATGGCAATGGTTTAGCTAAATTATGTTTCCTGAAGTCCTCTGAGGTTAGTTTCTTTTAAACGTCTCAAATCATTCGTCCGGAGACAAAACAATCTGTCACAGCAAACAGCGCTCACGTTGTGCGTGTATATTTGCATAAAATCCACAGATTGCGCACCTTCAGATCTCAGCAAAATAACGTGGATTTAAGCGCTTGTCGTTGACAATTTATAACGGAGCATCCCATATGTGCAGTTGGATTTTGGAAAAAAAGATGTTTGTCTTTAAACTAGTGGTGGGCCGTTAACGGCGTTAACGCAGTGAGACTCTTATCGCGCGTTAAAAAAAATGTCGCCGTTAATCTATTCTCAAAGTTGGGTTGGGAGATGGGTCTATACTACGCAAGCTATGATGACTTTCACCTTGATATTTTAGCGCGGATGTATACCAGCTTAACTGCACTGTACGGGGCGAGAACGAGATTTTTCAACTCGCGTGATTCGCGTCATTCGCGGAAGCAGAAGCCGCCTCATCATCTCATAACCAGGGCTTCATTCGCGCAGCAAGTAGTTCTATTGCCTCTTTGCATTAACACATAAATCACTCGCGCTTGACGCGCCATTCGCGTTTGGTCTGAACACAACATAACGTTACTGTGAAATTACCGCATCAAACGTGACGTGCTAACATGGATGCAGCTATGAAGCCGCCGGGTTTGCTTCAGGGAATATTAATTTTTAAGAAGCTTCCCAATGGAAACATCGACAAGACTAAGGTTGTTTGCACCTTGTGCAATGCGGAATTGGTTTAAAAAAAACACTTTCTCTCAAAGGGGAAGTGGTCTAGCTTTAGTTGAAACCAGTAACTTTGTATTGAGATCTAATGTATTATGGCTCCTGTATGACAGGTCGCTTGTTGCTCCCTCACTCTTTGTAAGTCGCTTTGGATAAAAGCGTCTGCTAAATGACTAATGTAAATGTACTGTAGGAGCTCTTCCAGTCTCAAGTACCACCTAAACGGAAATCATCCCTTAGCTAATGCGGAAGTAAACACACGTTCATCTTATTGAACATAATTTAATTTTGATCACCAATTATCATAGTAGTACAGCTTTCTCAAGCAGTTTGTGATGCATTTTGGAAACAGGAGATGAGCCCCTGGTCTAATGCGCCACCTGGCTTGAGAAACCCGTTCTCAAAGACTTACTTTTAGTCATTATTTGGGTAGCACACATATTCTGAATGCCTTCTGCAGAATTCAAATGAGCCATTTTAATCTAGATTAATCTAGATTAAAAAAATAATCTATGCCCACCACTACTTTAAACACACAAAGCAGATGATCTAAATCTATTTTTGTAACTTTCTCAATGCAGCACGCGAGCTTATACCTTAAGTCCAGTATGTCATTTTTTTGAGGATATTGACAGAAATGCAATATAAAATATATAACTTTGTGTTCATAGGTGTATAAAGAGCTTACATAATGAAGCGTTATGTTTTTATTACCTTAGAATGAGATATTTCAATATACGTGCACTGGTTTTGAACTGTAAACACTTATCTAATTGAGTTTATTTTTGACCCAACAGAAGGCTGCTTGTTCCACTCCTGAGCCTGGCATTGATTTTACTGGCTCTGTTAAAACTGCGTCTCTTTCACACTTACCAAAAACCCATTGAAGTGTCAGTAGATCCCATCTATCGAGAGGTAAGATTCATTGTCTTATAAGTTGTTTATTAAATGAAAAGATTTTGAACCCTTTCTGTGCACCTCACAGATGTATTTTTACTTGTATTACCTCATACCTTGCAAAAAAACACCACCAGCAAGTCACAAAAGCTGAAGTGTATAGAATAAGTCCACAGATATAGTATACACTGCTTACGGTCTGTCACTGGTATGACATCCCAGTACCTCAACAGACAACATTGGTCTGTGTTTATAATATTGTGTCATACACTGATAACGAAAGCGTAGCTGTGATTAAATAGTAACCAGTTGCACCACTTTCATTACTTTGAATGGGGAGGGAATGCACCGCTCAACGCTCAATATAGCCGCTCTAGGGAAGGAATTCCTTTCTTCGAGTAAAAAGAGTCAATGGGCAATCAACAAAGACTGATAATTCTCTGCGCTGGGGCTACATATAGTATTTAAGCCCGTGTCAAAAATGGTACATATTGTGCCTAAAACACATTTACTACAAGGATGAATAGAGATCTGTAAAAACATCTGTATTAATATTAAATCTTTAGCGATCATCTTGCTAGTTAGAGCCGTTATTTGCTCCGCCCGTCTGGGATCGAAATTGGTTGTTCTGACCATAAACTAGTAACTGCTTGCTGACCTGTGTATGGACCTGCTGGGTTCTTCATCCTCAGATCATTGTGCATCGTAGTTGTTGATTCATGATAAACCAGCTTTACATTGCACAGTTTGCACTGCACTTTATTCTCATTCATTTTATTAAAGGACCCCACACACAGAACACATTTTTGATATCAATTTACCGTTTCCGTTATCCCACGCGGGTCTACAGTGTGCGTAACTTCGTTACCAATTCTTGTGGGAAAATGTTTTCCTCTACTGTCTCTTGATTGACAGCCTTTAGGTTTTAGGTGCGTCGTTATTGGCAGCGCCACCCTTTGGTTACATGAACGCGTTACACGTGAAAACACGGCGAGTTTTTTAAGATCGTACACACTATTCGAAATTCGATAATTAAATAAACTATTAGAATATTTGAAATTCGTGACTCATCCCTACTACTAACGTTACTTCTGTTTATCATACTCGGCCTTGACAACTGCTGGACTTGCTTAATGATATGTTCTGCAATATATACTTCCCGAAAAACGTATTGTAGTTCCAGACGCGATTTCTTTAAGACTGCAAGGGAAGCTCAGCTTCCTCTATAATTGTCAAAAAATGAATGCTCAAATATATGTACTATTATGTTAACATTTTATTGACAAAAAATGCGTTAAACACGTTCATCTCGAACGAAAACAATTTCGTTCAGAATCAGCTACTTATCAGCATTGCTACATCCGTCACTGGGCGCCGTTTCATATGAGGTGCGGAAGTTGACACAAGTAAAGCGAATGCCAAGAGAGGGAGACAACGCGCGCGAGGGGGAGTGATGGCGTGCGAGAGGGAGTGAATGCGCGCGAACGGGGGCGAATACGCGCGAACGGGGGCGAATACGCGCGAGAGGGAGCGAGTGTGCACGAGAAAGAACGAGTGTGCACGAGGAGCAATTGCGCGTGAGAGGGAGAGTCAAATGAGTGAGAGTGTGCGCGCGCGCAAATTACCAAATTATAGAAACATTACTTTATTGTTTGATAAATTGTTTGAGATAAATCAAATTGTTTAGTTTTTGAGGTTTAATTTATTTTAGTATACGACCAGTGTTGGATAAGTTACTCTGAAAAAGTAATTAATTACTAGTTACTCATTACATATTCAATAGTGTAATTAGATTACTGTCCAAATTACTCTGTCCAAAAAGTATTTAGTTACTCATTACAAATTACTTTCTATATCCTACATCAACCTTGATTAGTTAAGTGATTAAAGGATAGACATGAAACGGCTTATTTAATTCATTCAAATAAATAATATTATTAACTGACCAAATGTGAGAATTATACATTAAAGCACAGATTTTAAAGTAAGACTTAGAATTTTGATGTCAATTACACTATTGCACACGGATGTATCTCACAAAGTATTTAGTTTAATTACATTAAAAGTAACTGTAATTAAATTACAGTTACTAATTACTTAGTAACTAGTTACACCCAACACTGTATACAACAGTGTTCCTCCATTAACCTATGACAATGCTCCATGCTGCGCACATACCCAACCCCCCCCCCCCCCCCCCCCGTTGAATATCTCCCTAATTCTGAGGTCTCAAGGTTGGCAAGTATGATTGGAGGGTCTGTCATCTCTTTTTAATCCACTTTTATGTCCTAAAACGCTTGTTTTTTGGGGTCGACAGCTTATAAAAACGTATTTCTTGTTTTTTTTTAGCTTGTTTGCTATACACATTGGGCCCTATCTTGCACCCAGCGCAATTGACTTTGTACACCGACGCATGTGTCATTCCTATTTTGCCCCCGCGCAAAGCGCGCTTTTCCCTCCACAGAAGCACGTCGCTAAACTAGTGAATGAACTTGCGCTCCCTGGGCGGTTCAGCGCATAAAAGGAGGCGTGTTCCGGCGCAAACAATCCCTGGTGCTATTTTGCTGTTCCATTAAACAATTGCGCCACTGACCAGAAAAAACCTAGTCTAAAGTCAGTGGCGCGTTGCGCGTTGTTCATTATGCTATTTTAAGGGCGCATGCTTGACCATAATGTAGACCATTAGAAAGTCTTCCTTACGAGGAGAAACTTAGAATTAAACAGCAGGGCAGATCAACACCTAAGATTGATTTAGAGCAAAAGATAGAGAAAAGTAACAGGTCTTTTCAGCTCTCCTCCTATGACAAAGTTAGCTGGCTGACTGGAAGTGCTGTGAAAAAGAAAATGTACTGCTGGCCATGCCTCTTGACATGGGTTACTGAGCATTTTCTTGAAAAGGAACGTAGGGCAGAATTTACATATAAATAAATGGACAATTTTTATGATTTAGGTCGAAAATGAGCTTCCCGTTTTTTTTGTTCTGTTGTATGTATCAATGAATTGCACATTTTTAGCTGTCGTGGTGAGTGAATGAAGTTTATGAAACTTGTGAAATGCTTACTCAGATTTCCGAATCCGATTAATGATAGAGGGTACATTTTGCACAAAATATGTTTTATGGGGGTTAAAGTCATTTTGATTGATTTACGCTTTGAAGTGGTTTCTGGACATATAAGTCATATTTTCTCACGCTCTTTAATGCTATGTTTGATCCTGGTTTAATTATACTTTTTCATATTGTCATAGAAATGTATTGCAATGTCAATCAACGATGATAATGACCAATTTATCTCCTAAGAACTACATTATTTTGGCAGTTAAAATTTGGGCTGTTTTTTGTTGGAGTGGGCGGGTTTTTTTTAGCCTTCGGGCTGGAATTGTTCCAGTCAATCTGACAACACAAGCGCATTCTACTGCCGAAAAATACAGTGACACAATCGCATTTACAGAAATTTCATGCAGTGTGTACGAAACTGAAGTCAACAACTAGTTGTTTTTGACATAATTAAATGTGCATTAGAGATCCCTTTTCTGAATGCGCCGTGCAAGAAAATAATTTGAAAAGATGTAAAGTGCCAGTGTTGCCAGACATTTTTGTTAAAGTCCAAAGCCCAAAATAAACCAAAAAAATCGACATATTTTATATTTGATACGATTAAAAAACATGAGCCGTCATAGCTTCATGAACGATGACCACACAACATACATAAAAACGTTTATAATATGAGAATATGGCACCACTGCGAGAGCGCTCTGTGAAGCTGCCCTACGACGAACAAAACACAGTGTCTCTCTTAGTGCTACTTTATATTTCAAAGTCATGTGTACTTACAAACACATCATCATACAGCCACTTTACAGACTGTGAAGTACCGTCATAAATAAAGCTGGTGTTTTGTTTTATTTTATAAATGATTACTATTGGTCTGTGAGTTTTGCTAATATTTAAGAGGTTGTGATCAAAACTCCATTGAATGTTCACTCTGTCAATCTAATAGCTGCACCCCACCTCTATAGAGTTTGGAGCATTGCTGTCATAAACATGATCTCTGTGTGTTTGTATTGCAGGGTAAATTAATATTGTTTTCTTTACTCAACAAACACTAAATATGTAAAGGTTTTTGTTTGATGGACCTGAGGAGCAGAGAAGAGTGTTTCTGAATTCATATTGAGAATTGGATGTCCATCTGATCAAACACACCTGATTCAAGTCATCAAATAAACAACATGATAGATCTTCAGTTCATTTTGAGATATCTTTATTGCGTATTTTCTTTCACAGCGTGTCCGTACATATGTCCAGGAGGTGCTGAGAAATGAGTGCAGACCTTCTTTCGCCCGACAGAGAACGAGAGCTGATCATTCCAGATCCACGCCAGTGGCACAGCCGTTTTTATACAAGAACACTATTTTAAATGATGAAATATTCAAGTATCCTCCACCGTTTGGCTTCATGGATATGCAGAAGAATCTTAAAGAAGTGCTGAAGCTCCTTCCTTCTTCAGAGGAGAGCTCTGGCGGACGGGAGTGTCGTCGATGTGTGGTGGTTGGTAACGGAGGGATACTGAAGGGATTGGGCCTCGGGCCTCTTCTCAATCAATTTAATGTCATTATACGGTGAGAGCACAGCACACATATAGCATCATCATGTGATTACTTAATATTTCTAACTGAGCAATCATCCATCATAATCATATATTTTAATATGGAAATAAATATAGATTTTATAGACGTCACATATCGTATAATATTTAGCAAGTGTCATTATGATTTTTAATACATTTATGCATTTGGCAGATGCTTTTATCCAATGGTTTATGCATTGCATTGTCCTATACATTTATACTTGGGTATGTGCAATCCCCTGGGATCGAACCCACAACATTGCGTTGTTAATGCTCTTACCTGCAGTATATGTCTAATATTGATATATTTACACTAAAAAGGAGCATCAGTATGATACCAGTAAGAGTAATACAGCATTCTCAAGGTTGCAGCAGGATGAACCCTCTCTCGTGAGAAAGGTCTCCTCCAGTTACATTCGTACATTATGTAATACTAATCTAACCTGTGTGCACAGTTAACAGAACATTCACACACACAGTGTGCTGTTGCAGGAGCGATGAAGCAATCCCTAACGCAATCGTTTAGAATCTTTTCTTGCTGTACCAGCCTGTCTAGTTTTGCTTCAATGTGTTATGCACATCTCAAGTGTGTTTTTTGTTTTTTCCAAATAATATACGTTTTCCTAAATAGGTTGAACAGCGGACCCGTGAAAGATTTTATCGCAGATGTTGGAAATCGCACTTCAATCAGAATGACGTACCCTGAGGGTTGCCCGAAAGTTTGGGAAGATACAGATTCAGATCTCAAGCTTGTTGCTGTGATCTACAAATCTGTAGATTTCCTCTGGCTTCGTGCAATGATCACCGAAACGGCCATTGTAAGTGGCTGTAACATGTTGTTATACATCGTTCCTCTCTGAACATCATTGTAACTCTGTGTAACTCCTTCAGTCGCTGTGGGACTGGCTGTTTTTCTGGCAGAAGGTTCCTGTGAGGGTTCCAATTGACGTCTCCCAATTTCTTCTTCTGAATCCAGAGATCATTCGAGAAACCGCTCTGGATCTTCTTCATTTCCCCACGCCCAGGAAACGATTCTGGGGCTGGGACCAGGTCAGGTTTTCTCTTTTAATAATTGATACAAGTAATCGCTTTCATAAAAAAAAGAGAGTTGAAAATGAAGCCTTTAAAGAAATGAAAGAACACATTAGGTGTAGCATCATTCAGATCTTCAGGTTCACGCTCATCAGATGAGCAACAATGCCTGATAGAAAGTTAAGACAAAATGTAAAAGGACCCATCCTAAACCTCATGGCCTTCACGGACGTGTCAGCATAGCACCACATCACACGTTTGCTGCCACATGCGTTCAGTGCACTTTTGCTTAGACTACATAGACTGAAAACCCAGACACTTCTGCTTCTACTGTCTGACAGCTGAAAAAAGTGCACACTGCTCGTGCTCAAAACTCCTCCATGTTAAAAGATGTTTAATGGTGCAATCAAGCAAGGACCAAAACACTTTCAAAATTTACTGAAAAATGACGAGCACAAACCGTTACGTGATTCATTTAAAGTGATACTTCACCCAAAAATGAAAATTCTGTCATCATTTACCTTCGAGTTGTTCAAACTGTGTATAAATGTCTTTGTCCTGATGAACTCGGAGAAAGATATTTGTAAGAATGCTTATAACCAAACAGATTTTGCCCAACAAGGTGGTTTTCTAAACACTTATGACAGGGTTGCTGCGGATCCTTAAAAAGACTTAAAAGTATTACATTAATTTTTTTAAATGTAAGGTCATAAAGGGGTGGTTTTCCAGACAGAGCTTAAACCTGGTCCCAGACTAACTTAATATTAGAGGTGTCTCAATTGAAAACAACTTGCACTGTCTTTTGTAAAAATATATCAATGCGGTTGTTTTGTCTAAAGATGGCCACCTAACCCAAAGTATGTTTTTAAAAAAAACGTAAATATACTAATTTAATCAAGGTCTAGTCCTGCTTTGAACTAATCCCTGTCCGGGAAACTGCACCAAAAAGTCTTTAAAAGTCATATTTTTACTTATGGTAGGTCTTATTTATATGACACGTTTGGATATACATTTTTTAATTTTTTAAAAGTCTGTCGGGGAAGTTAAAAGTGGATACTCTTACATGAGTATATTTCTAATAGGAAATCTTTCATTTTACTTCGTTACACTGTGTGATGTTCTTCGTTCCTTCATTTTAAAAGATGCGTTGTTTATTTCAAGGTTGTTGTCTCTTTTTACTGAGCCATTCCCGAGTGATTGATTCTTTTGAAAGCATTAATTGAACAATGGACAAAAACATCTGAATAGGTTCACAGTTCAGTTCAAATGATTTGTTTAGTCACAGCATGATCTGAATCGTCTGAAGCTCCTTGTACTGGGAAACTTAAGAACACGCAGAACACAAATAGCGTTGGATGTAGTGGATATGAATCAATATCTATCCAATCAAATCTGCAAATGCGTCATATTGTTTCCCAGCAATGATAAATGCACACCTGTGCGACCTGTTCATCAGACAGAGCAGTGTACACGCGACCTAAAAACACAGACGTGGACTTGCAGAAATGTACATTAAGATGGGCTTGTTAACTGTTTACTGTATGTTTACACGTAAGAACTTTTCACAACACACACACGTGACACAACATGAGAAAACATCAGTTTTGTCTAAAATCAGTTTGTATTTCAAATAAGTGAGCACTTCAGATGTTCTAGATCATCTAAGGAAATGCTCTGAGTTTAGTTAAATGTATTGTAAACACAAAACTCTGCAGGTTCAATTAAGTTTGACATGGTCTGTTATTCTAGATAGTCGTGTAGGCTACATTGACATGAGGACTAGATGAAATTTACAGAAATGCTTGTCTCTTCTGTGTTTGTCTATTCTTTAGTCACTGTGTGTATATTGCAAAGATATCTGCTTATGATGATATTAATACAAAAAATGATTCAAACATTGCATTAAAATGTTGGCATTAATATTACTTTTATGAATAGTATGTGATCAGATACAAAGTAACTAAGTAACTAGATAGTTTAGTAGTATTTTCATTACGTACTTTTTACTTTTACTCAAGTAATTTTTTTAATAGTGACTTGCACATTTACTTTGACTAAAGATTTAGGCTACTCTACCCACCTCAGTTTTGGCCACAATGTTTTTAAGGCAACAACAGCCACTTCCGATTCCTGTTCGTATGTCCCACTTCCTATTATTCTAACACAAAAACAAAACCCGCAACCACTGCTTCAAATAAACCATCCACCCATCGTCACTTGAATTACTCTAATTCTTTGTTTTGAGCATGATGTTATCAGATTCTATGACATTAAAACTTATCTGCCAATCTCTGATGGTACAATAATACGCTGATCGTAAAAGCCTTTTAAAGGAAAGTTTTTTTATAAAACAAAAGTTTGTCTTTGGCCAGATAAGCCTAAATTAGTAAAATGTTGTAATAATGTAGATTGAGCAGGTGTGCCATTGGTAAATGATATATTAATTACCCATTTGTTTGGTTCCCCCTCCAGAACGTTCCAACTTTAGGGGTGTCTGCTCTCAACCTGGCAACATATGTATGTGATGAAGTCAGCATAGCCGGCTTTGGGTATAATCTCAGCCAGAGAAACGCTCCTCTGCATTACTACGATGACCTCACCATGACGGCCATGTTAAAGGAATCTATGCACGATGTACACACAGAGAGAGTTTTTCTCAAACATCTGATCATGTCAGGCACTGTAACGGATCTCACAGGTGGAATACACTGCAATTTCTGTTAAAAGAACAGAATTCTTCTCTAATCCCACTAATGTGATTGAACTAACACTGATGAGGTATTTTCTTATCCTCCAAGCTGTGATCATGCTTTGAAGATGAATCATAATGTGGCACATTTTAATATATGTATTTTATTTTCATTACATTGTCTAAGTTTTATAATTATGTTTTTCCAAAATAAAGTACATTTTATCCATTTAGACCGACCTTGTGATCTGATGATGTTGACTGAGGTTTTGCTTTGGTTTTAAAAAGGGAACCAAATTTTAACTACAATGACTGTGCAATGAATGTACTCTTCCAACAGATGGAGCTGTTGTAGAAAACACATTCAGCGAATGCAGGGCTAGTCTTATATTTATTTGACCGTGTGTTGGGTGCAGACTCACAGAAGTGTGTGTACACAAAAGTTTTCTCTGAGCTGAATGAACGCCGTATGACTTTAATCTCCCTGATCATAGGCAAAAAGTTGCTAGCATCATTGTCACAAGGTGTCAGACACAGAAACTTCAAGGCAGTACGAAACGCACAAAGGGACTTTGTGGACAACTCTAAAATCGTTACACTGGAACATACACATTTGGTAACACTTTCCTTGAAGCATTACTACATTATAACACTAAGCAGTTTCACTGCATCTTTTAAATTGGTAATACTTCTTTACAACTACATATAATTCATTACAACACACATTATGAAGAATAATAACGCATTTTACCCTTTTAAAAACTCTTTATAATGCATTATACATACATGCGTCAAGGAAAGTGTTACCAAATATTCATCAATGTCAGTGACATTTTCAAACTTCTATCAGTGAGGAAAACACTCATAACTGGTTATTGGGAACTTTTTTCGTCCATTAATTATACATGCATACTGTGTGTTACAAGTATGTGCCAACTACCAGAATGTGAACATGTGAATGATGTTAGAGATGTGATGAATGTCAAGAATTAATATGTTAACTTGCAGGTTGTAGTGGTGGTGTTCTGTCTGGAATACAGATTCATTGGTCATGTTACCAACAGGTCCACACATTTCCACACATCCCCTTGAAGATATAAAAATGTAGATTTGATTTAAATGAATAAGGTGTGACGACCAGACGCCACTTTCTGGTGTGACCAATATTTTAGCGTAACAATAACTGCACATATCAGTCCAGACAAAAATAAGGAAAGGCCACTAAAGAAAAAGTCACGTTTAGAGACACAATGATGGACTGATGTTAGAGAAGTGAAATGAAAGTAAAACAGTGGATTCTGAATGGGGGAGAGCCTGCAACAGTTTTCCAGCGACTTACAATCATGTTCTTTTCTCTGGCGGTTTCGCATCAGTTAACACAGTCATAATGATTCACACCATCAGAAACATCAACAAATGCTCATAAAACTGGTGATATTCAGGTCTTAGGTCAGAATCTTGACATCCAAACAGTTTCAAAAGAAATCCTGTTACCTCTTCAAAATAGTGGAGTCTTTAAATGAACAGTGACAGGTCTCGTGTCTTGGAGGGGTTGATGATCTCTCAGAAGCAGTTCCTTGCTTACAGGATTTGAATCTACAACATTCTGATTGTCAGTCCTATCACACTCCAAAGACCCATTAATGAAGAAACAGTAAAAAAGTATTTTTTTAAGTTAAATTGTTGGCTAAATTCGCATGGTCTATGACACCCTTTCAGTGGATGTGCTTTCTTCAACCCCATGGCTGTCACAATATCATATTACTGTTGCATAATATCTATTGAATTAAAATAAAAAATTCACTTAAATTTTTTTGGACAACGATTCGGTTAAAATATGAGTGTATTGAAGCAGAGAGAAAGTTTCTAACCATTGTGACTCTAAAGAGATTGTTAAATGGATCTACTGTGTTCAAGTGTCAATCAGTTACTGACATTGGACTCAATATCAATAATCACAGTTATTATAATGTCACAGTTTTTATACTTACACTAGCTAACAATGATCTATTTACCCATTATTACAACATAAAACATTTTACAGTATACGTGAAAAAAATAAACATCAACAACACACACACACATACTGATTTAGAGTTACAATATTTATTATATTTTAATATTTATCAATGTAACAATTCCGATGTTTGACTTTGATCAGAAAGATGAATTCCTGCTCAGTTTTATTGATTGATGGGTTATTGACGTAAACAAATTATTTTGATAAATGATATTAACATATTTTCCTTTTATGAACCAAACTTACACGTTATTGTAAATGAAAGTGATCAATATTTCTTGTATTATACCTCATTTACAAGTGAACGGTCTGCTGCCACCCAGTGCAGGAGTGTAAGAGACCAAATCCAATTCTAATTGTGCAAAAATGGAAAATGAAAATGATTTTTATTGCACATAAAATGTTCTCGTTGCATAATACTGAGTTGTATGTTAGCACATTCAGATGCTGTAAACAAATCTTAGAAAAAAAAAATGTTCTGGCAGCTGGGGCCCCAGAATTGTTCTGTAAAACTTAAAAGTTTTCCTGTAAAATGACATGTTTTCAAATGTGTGGTATTTTTCTGTAATATGATGTTTTTGACTGTATTTCAAAAATACATGAACAAAAAATCGAAAAATAATTTCAGTGTACATAAGTTTTCGACACTGTCAGCTGTAGTAAAATCTATAGCACAGTGTTTAATGTTAAACTTCATTTGACTTGCAGGCGAGAGAATCCTTCACACTCCAGAGTCACTGAAGACATTCTTCACTTTATTCCTAATGTAAAGAACAAACAAACAAAAGTTAGTTATCGTGAATCTCATTCTTAAATGAAACATCAGCAATGCGAGTGGTCTTCATCACTTTAAGCGAGCAGCTAGGACGTTACACCCCATGATGAAAACTTGATGAACTATTCCTAAAAAAACTGTTTTCAAATAGACGGATTCTTTTCGTTTTAGCATTTTAAAAACATTGTAGAACTGCACCATTCATGCACACATCCATGTTCGCTTTCATGGGTTCACCCTGCCAAAACATTTTTCCCCTCAGACTCACTGGCTCTACTTGACAAAGGGATTTCTTTATTGGACGGCGCCCCCCCCCCCCCCAGCCCTCCCCCTGTTTCTCGCTGGCCTCTGTAACAGCTGCTCTGTGGAGCCGTATCCTAAGAGAGCGATGATCAGTGTTTTTTATTTCAAAGTGTTTTTTTGGAACAGATGGCCAAGAGAGAACTGGGGAGTCAGCCAAGAGCGCGCTGGGGAATGTGCCAATTCCTGTAGTGAGTGAGCTCTCCGGGTTCCAGCTCGCGTGCCTTCCCTCTGCCCTCTGCCCCGAGTGGCGCCAGCAGGACTTCCCAACTAGTGTTGCGAACATCTGGTGTCTGGCTCTGACAGGAGGAGGGGGGGGCGCGTGCTCAAACCCATTTCCTTTTAGATGTGCTTTGCTGAAGGAACAAATTAGCTCACGTATAGAGATGGTGAGTGGTCTTTAAACACAAGACGCTTCGTGCCTCAATGAAGCTGCTGATTTGATTGTTGTCAAGTAAAGCTGTTATTAATGGCAAAGTTTACCCAAAAACTAACATTCTGTCATCAATTATTCTCTTTTGTATGGTTCAAAACCTGTTAATGACCTTTTCTTCAGAGGAACACAAAAGAAGATATTTTGAGAAATGTCTCTGTGGTTTTGTGTTCATACTATGGAGGTCAATGGGATTGAATGTTGTTGGCTTACCAACCTTTTTTTAAATATCTTCCTTTGTGTTCTGCAGATGAAAGAAACTCATACATGTTTGGAATGACATGCCGGTAAATAAATGATTCAAAAAATACATTTTTGATTAAACTATTTCATTATTCATTGATATTGTGTGTTTTCTCTTTTTTGGTTCAATGAAGGATTGACCTCCTGAGGGAACACCGGCTCTTCTATGATGTGTATGACTTTGCACAAAGTGAAGCGTACAAAAACACTTGATTATTGAAAAAAGAAACATAAACTTGACCTTCACAGGTGCAGAAGCAGATCGTACGAATTCATTCAAATTATTCAAATTTCTGCAAGATTGCGTTGGGAAGACGCATGTATATCTGCACTCGATGTGCATACTGACGCCTTTAAAATTTAACACCTGAGAAATTCTCTCGGCGTACAGAACACCCAGACCAGTCCTGTCCCTGACATGAGCTGATGATCATTTCATTGAGTATCAGGCACGGGGTCTTAACACATCAAATATTAACTTGTGTGGAAAATGATTGACAGCCGAAGTAATTTGAGGTTTAAAACCATCTGATGAACAGCTTATAATTCTTTACAGTTCCTAATGTCACGGTTCTCGATTTGAATTTCTAGAACCTCGGGTTTGATTTGTGGTACTGAATATATCATCGTACCATTTAAGTCTTCTAAATGATTACAGATAACCTCATTACTAACGAAAAAAGTGAGAAGTTTTCCATTTTGTTTTCATAAAACCATACAGCAGTCTCCTTGGAGCCTGTCAGGATACAGTAGCCCTTCATGAGAAACTGGAAAATGTCTTCCCCACTGCTATTTACCTTGCGTTTTTTGGATCGCCCCTCGGCCTGTAGAGTTCTAGTGCACTGCTCCACACACTCTCGGAAGCTCAGATTGCGGTGCTCTGGGGTATAGTCCAGCTCGGCAAGCTGAGCGAGGGACAGTATGTAGTTGCAAGCTATTCTTAATATAGCCAGCTTGGAAAGCTTCTGCCCGTAAGAGTAGCAGGGTACCTGTAAAACAAGATGAAGACATCATTAATGAAACCACTGGGCGGGGCTGTCACATCATCTCAGACTAATTTTATGCATCTCTTGCAATTCACATGTCCTCATCGCTGAAATATTGGCCAGACAATCAAAAAGAGTTTATATCAATTCATCTTCACAAGCAAGATACTTTTATGCTAAAACCACAACTCTTTGTGTTTAAAGACTTAATCATTCAATATTTCTCTCAAGGGCAGTTAAGCACTGATCTGGAGTTGGGTCTCTTCTAAACTTTTGCTTTTACAATCATTTCTTTGAAAGCTGTTATTGCAAAGGCAATCTTTGTTTTTATAAATAAAGCCTATAGTAACCACAACACACATCTGGTAACCAATCGCATTATATACACGTTTACTATAATAAAACCATGGTTGATTTGATTGTTATACCATGGTCTGTTTGAATACTGGATTCTGATTGGCGGTGTCAGAAGTTGAAGGTGTGCATTAAAAACCTTTAACGCACAGGTAGCTCCAGTCAGTTTGATTACATTGCGAAATAACCGTCATGTTCACCTGTTTGATCTAAAACTACACTGTTAACATCTATAAAAGCTTTAACTTGGCAAATAATAGTATATTCGGGATAATCCACGGCTAGCTGTGCATTAATAAAGCAATAAGCCCCAAGAAGCAGTGGGTTACAGTGCATTTTATAACAGCTGCTATAACACTGCTTCGCAGGGTTTATTGCTTTTATAAAACGGTTATTACATATGCGTAGGAAGGTTTCATAATGTTGTCAGCCATTATATATCGAGGAATTTTATAACGGCCCAATAATTTGACTCAGCCAATCACTATCAAGGACCAGAACTGACCGTTTTATAAAGGATTTTAATGAGTTAGTGCATTCTTCATGGATTAAAATCCTTTAACGCACTGCTAGGTGTGTATTATTCCTTACTTATTTTATAATCCAGAGCTTTCTTTACATCTGAACTTCATGTCATAACATTGAAATCGTTACGTTGTATATTGCCTCAGTTGCACTACAAAAACATGGTTATATAAACACGAAAGTTAAAATGGGAATACACACAGCGTACTGTAATGCAGTATACCTGCTTTCTGAGCGCCTCAAAGGCAGCGCTGATGGTGTGCACGCGCGTCCTCTCTCGCGCGTTCGCCAGCAGCCTGCGCGTCTGCTGCACGGCTTTGATCTGCGTGCCCGCGCCAGACGGCTCTCCTGCGCGTCTCCCGGGTGATTCCGCGCACTCGCTCCTGCTGCCGCTCGCAGGCGCCTGACTGACTGCGCGCTGAGACAACACGAAAACCTGCGGACGGTTCAACACCGACACCTGCGCGCTGGTTTTAGCGCTATTATCGACAGTCTTCTGCGGTTTCGAGTCAGTCGTGTCGGTATTAATCCTCATGTCGATAGCGGTGTTTAGAGTGTCGCTGTCATCCCGCGACGCGACCGTTTCCACAGGGTTGGTGCTCATCACCGCGCTGTTTCCCAGCGTCTCGTCCGTCGGATGCGATGTGTTGTACACTTTAAAGTAAGATAAATCACGCTTGACGGGGTCGCGCGCTTTCCGCTTGCATTTCTTGTCTCCGGACACCGAGTGGAGGACCTTGTGTCCGTCATTGACATGCAGTGTATTCCTCATTCCTGCGCTGTTCTCTGACTGAAAGTCGATATAAAAGCGATGCTGAGGAGCGACACGCAGCAGTGTCAGCAGCTGCGCTCATGTGTCGAGGAACATCGCTCGTGTCGGTGTCGTGTTTTCATGTGACGCGCGGGTTTCCCATCAAGTCAGGGCGACATTGGCAGAAGATTTTGTGTGAATGTGCTCGACAGTTCATCTGTGTTTATTTAGCCTCAGTTAACACACAAGCCCCTGTTGGTGAGATAAGTGAGCGCTGTGAGACCGCCCAGAATAAAACCCAGAGCAGGAGCTGCTGCTCACACTACTGTGAAAGCTTTCAGAGTAAGACTCATTTATCCAAGCCCACACACTCACATGTATGTTTTATTATCTCACAGTCCATAGCCGTATTGAGTTGTATACTGTCAAAACGATATGTTTTATCTCCTAACCCGACCCCTGAACCTTAAGATTGTTGAAAAGTTTTTCATTTTGGGATTTTCCTTCGGTACAATTTATTAGCTTTTGTGCCCGGTGGGGACATCAATTTTGGTCCCCGCAGTGACACGAGTCCCCATGAGTTGGTGAGTATTCAGGTTTAGGTCCCCACTAACATATAAACCCAAGTTCACACACACACACACACTTCAGACTCTGTGTAAGAGTGACTCCTGTATGAAGTCAAATCAGTGGTTTGAGTAATTATCTTATTCTGGATGTAACATTAGAAGGGAGTCTGGGCTCGAGTTGTTGGACAATTTTTCGTACTGCACAGACTTTCTGTGCTGGTTTCATACCAACAGTATAAATGTGCATTTAGTTATTTCCTCAGCTAAACTCAACCCAAAGTAAAAAAAAAAAAAAGATGAGAGTATTTCAGTTGTATCTTCCTTACTAACTGTGAAAAACTCATTCTGCAATATTGTTTAGCAAAGAGATTAAATGCATCTGCATCTATATAGACTCTTAATTCTCCCTTTTCTACAGCACATACGTACATACATATGCAGATCCTCTCACTAGTTTCTGGAAGTCTTTGTTATACACTTCAGCAAGACCCTGCAGGTCATCAACCTTGTGAGGAGAGACACAAGTGATTCCAATATGATCCATGACAGGTTCTGTCATTCAACTTACAAAACATATTTATATTATTTTTACATTAATGAAACATTTATTCTAAGCATCCTCGATCAGCAGCTGTGTTCCAGTGTATAATCTTTATCGGCAGAAATCTGTACAGACCAAAATTATTCATTTACAAGTAAGTTCCAAGCAAACCTTTCTCTATTTCTTTTTCTTTTAGCCCTCAAAGTAAACGTTAATACTTGTATCGCTTAAACTCTAGATATATTGTCACTTACAATGTTAGTTGTAATTTAATTAAATCTGAGGATGAATTGCCTAATATTATTCATGTTAATGACCTCTCTAGCGATAAAATGTGTGTAGATTTTGGGTTTCACAACTGATTTTATAATTTCCAATGAATGATCTTTCAGCCTTTGAGTTATGTTTAACGTTTGTGTAAAGTCATTTTTCTGCTAAGCCATTTCTTTTCTGAAACTTATTACACGGCTCATTTGAATGCTTGATTCTGATTGGCCAGTCGCGACATTCCAAGGGTTGTTATTTTCAAATAACAACCGCTCACAACTAATAACACCCTGTAACCCGGATGCCGCGAATCATTTTGAGAGGTGTAGTTTAATATTAAACACAAATGAATTATAAATATGTCTTTTAATGAAATATATGACATTATATTTACAAATGATTAAACCAATTTGCCTGTTCGTGACGTCTCAACGTCCTTTCTTACTTTGAAACCGAAAGTAAACGGCTTTTCCTCGCTGGATGTCTGCATTCGGTAAAAATGGACTATCACAATTTGTCCATTTTTTTCTCATGTGTCAAGGAGCCGTATAATAAGTGAGATAATGTACAAGCAGCCAACTGGAAATTCGATAATTCCCACTTCAACCTGGAAATAATTTATGGAACGGTGCTCTTTTAATGTTAGCAGATACTTTTAATGTTTTAATGTTACTCAATACTTTAAAAGGTTACTTCAAGTTGAAGTGGGTGTTGTCGAATTTCCGAGAGCATGTGAAGGCAGCAGAAGACCCACTTTTTAAGATTGGCTGCGCTGCGTCAAGATCGGCTGCACTGTGGGTCTGCAGCTGCAGCTTGTTACTCTTAGGATAGTGAAATTTAGGTGTGTTTGTTTGTTTACGGCATTTCAGATGTGGGTGTTATATAAACGGTGGATAAAATGCTGGATTTGGAGATGGTTTGAAACAGATAGATGGAGTGGTCCCAGTGCTTAAAGATGCCGGACATGAACTGCACGCAGTAAGTCACACTAAGTCATATGTCTATTTTTTGTTGGCAATCGGTGCATGCATAATGTAAACAACACGAAGGAATGCAGTGATTTATTGTGTGCTCGTGCTTGTGTGCTCCCCTGCCTGCTTCCAGCAGCTTGTACTTTTCCGGAAATAATCGTACGGCTGTATCTGTCTTTTATTAATGTGATCAAATTAAATACTCGTCGTAGATATGACGTATGCAATGCTAATGTATAGATTATTATGAAACTGCGTGTGATTCCCCATCTTTAACCTAAATAAATTTTTTTTTTTCCAAATTATGTCAGTCTTTTAATACACTCACTGAGTGTTGGCTAGATGATCATGAATTCTTATACTCTTAAGACTAAAGTGGTGATTGTCCGTTATTGTCAAACAGCTGTGCCTGACACGGCCCCCTACAAGTAGCCAGAACGATGACATAAGCCACCTTCGCATGACCAGGACAGGTACTTACCTGCATATCATTTAAACTCGTGGCAACCAGAGTCACAAACTCTTGATATATGCCTGGATCACTTTCAGGTTGGTAGATCTTTTCTTCTCATCACAGGAGGTCTGAAGTCCTGAGGTCTTAGTGGCTCTGTTGAATGACCTGAGTAAGATTCTGTATATTTTACATGGGTGAGGATATGTTGGTGTTCTTGCTCATGTCTGCCAACTGTATAGCTACTTGAGGCTCTGTTGATTTTGGACAGACAAGAAATGCCCCATCAGCACATTACACATCACTAGTTTTAAAGAATCTGTTTTTGAACCAACGACACAATGTTGCCAAGACCTACAGTACTGCTGATTGACCTGGAAACCATCGTGTTTTAACACTAGATCGTTCTGAGCACTCTTTTCTTCACTTAAGGATTATAAGCAAGGCATCCAAAAACACATTTTAACTCATTTTGAATTTATCTTGATGTTTGGGAATTGGAGGAAATCAGTAGAGCTTCTCCTAGCACGGGAGTGTTTACAGTTATTGGCCCTGTCTATCCTTAGACAACTTCCAACAGACTTGTAATTCTTCCTCTTACACTGAAGAAATGACAAGCTTGTTTCCTCTTCTTTATTCCTTTGTGATTATGTAATCATATGGTTCGGTTTGCCTAAACTAAACTTTAAAAAAAGACATCCGTTTTGCTTTACTGGATGTTTTTTATTGTTTCTGAAGATATGCGACCAAATACACATGAAATAATTGTTCATGTTAAAATCACTAACAGTACTGTATGTCGTTTCATTTCACATTATCCTACAGTATGTTCATTTGCTCTTGCTAGCTGTGTGTTATTAGACATGTGAGCTGATGTGACTTAGAAAAGGCTTAATGAATGAGTCCGGCTATATGTACCTTGGCATGTTTTTTGCAGTGTGTAAGACAGGGGTCTTCAACTGCTTTTCTTTGAGGGCCAGATTCCAAAAAGTTTAAAAAGGATGTTGGCCAGGTTTTTTTACCACATCCTCATTTCTTCTGCCATTATTTATTTCTGTTATTTATTGCATTTTGTTACTTTTATACTGTTTTTTATACTCCTGTTACCTATAGGACATAGAATAAAACATGCACACAAATATTGCATCCAGTATTTTTGCCTTTTCATGATATTTTATTAATATTCCTTGATGCGTTAGTTTACCCAAAAATGAAACCGCTGTACCCAGGTACATCCAAGATGTGGGTGGCATTATTTTTTCAAGAAGATATTTACGAAGATATTTGGTTGAATTAATGAAAGTCATATCAATAAAAGTCAAAAACGCCAACATATTACACACAAAAGTAATCCCTGCCCCTTGTGGCGTAAAACTGGCATCTTATAAAGCGGATCAATTGGTCTTTTCAAGATACTGCACACAAGTTTCTCACTTTCAGTTGAACTCCAATCGCATTCATGTGCTCAACGCATTTAGAAGGGCAGATCCTTTGAAGTGTAAGTTCTGGAGAGAGATGAACAGCTGTTTTTCGTAAATATAGCCATTTAAATCATTCATAATGAAAGCAGTAATAAAAACAACACCGTTTTTCCCTTATCTCTGTGACAACTGTTCAGGTAGTGTACCCTTCCTACAGTTACTGTCAGAGGCACAAGATGTGTTTTGGAATGCAACCAATCGCGTGCGCAAACAGACTGCCTGTGGATTTTCAATTATAATGTTGTAAATAACATTGCGTTTATTGGACAGACCCAATCAAAGCACTTTTTATTACATCAATATATCGTTATGAGCTGCGCAAATAACCTTGGCACTGAATGTAACAGCATTTTAGACTTTTAAAGATGTGGCGTCTCAGGACCTGCATTTCTTAAAGCACACCGTTCTTCAGGTCTCTCTACTTATTTAAATAGAAAGGAGGAAGAGGAGGGGCGAGAGGCAGAGGATGAGGAGGAAGAGGACATGTAAGAGGCAGAGGAGTAAGAAGATGGATTGGGGTGGATGAGTAATGGCAGATGAGGAGGAGGAAAAGGGTTCCACAACTTGATAACTAAATCTTACTCAATCGCTCCTGCTCAATCTGTTTTATCCATAAACTCATGACGTATATTCTATACTACACAAAAAGGAACTGTTCAGTAGATCTGGGATGAAAGGAATAGAAACAATAAGGATGGGTTAGTTGGCTAGTTGTTACTCAAAATGGAGATACCATATGGAGATATTGTTACTGCACCGCTTTACATGGAATTATTTGAAACTCCTTGGTGACTGTTCAAGGAATTGACTTACACAGTGTTCCTTCCATCTGTAAAACGTGTACAACAAGTAGGAATGACAAATACCATAACTATGTTATGTATTGTGTGTCATCAAAGGAGTATATAACTTTGAAAGGTCTGACCATTGATTCATATTCCCGCCTTATGGTTAATCACAGAAAACGACAGCTGTAGTATCTCCAAGAATATCATTGGTCAGATGTTGCCGTTTTATAGGTCATGAAATGTAATATCTGAATTATGTGTAAAATTTTGTATCGACTTTGTCTTAGATGAAAATGTTACTCATATGCTATGTTGAAATCTAAATTCAGAATTTATTTATATCACAAACTTGTCTAATCTAAGCACAAATATTGTGGAGATATCTCACAAAATCCAGAGGACATCTCATGCTTCTGATGGGTTTCTCACAAGGAGGTTTTACCCCGTTGTTTGTCTTAAAGAAATAGTGTCGTTTCATTGTGGTTCGAGAACGATTTGAGACATTAAACACATCTTATGTCTGATGGAGGGACAGTTTTGCAACCACTCACTGTTGCTTCACAAAGGTTCACCCACACCTCATGAATACTGTATGTACAAAACAGGTTGAGAGACGACATTTACAATAAGATAAAAAACAGTTCATGACATGAAAAAATCCTGGAGACTGCTGCAGGCCAACCAGTTATGATTTGAAGGAAAATATATCAGATGCATAAAAGGACCGTGGGTCCGCAGAGAGCAGACATGCTTAAACACCGCTCTTCTTTTTTTCTTTTCAAACATAAGGGCGCCCATTTGTTTCTGGGCAATGTGCCAATGATCCAGCGACCTGCTGGTTGCCTCTGATATTACATTCCTCTGGCACTGGATGTGCCCCGTCTGACGCCAGCCCTCCACAAGAACTCGCAAGTAAATATTTCCAGCTGTCAGTGTTGTTGTGCTCTCTAGTGAGGTAATTCATTGTATTCTCATACATCTAAAATGATTTTAAAAAGTCCAGACTTCAGGCTCCAGATAATTTATTACATTACATCACGTCAATGAAGTCTTTGAGGAGTTTTGTTCATTTTCATGTTTGCTAGGTTGGTGAAATCAAATAAATGTAGTGTGGGGTGAAGGATAAGGGTGAAGAGGATGTGCTGTGACACTGGAGGAATAAGAATGTGAGTGGTGGCGGATGAGGAGGACGCGCGAGAGAAGAAGGACCCGCAAGCGGCAGAGGATGAGTAAGAGAATGCACGGGAGGATGCGGATAAGGACGCCTGAGGGGCGGGTGAAGAGGGTGCGTTAGAGGCGGAAGATGAGAAGGAAGAGGACGTGCGAGAGGTGGAGGGATGATGAGGAGGAAGACGGGCGAGAGGCAGAAGATGAGGACCAATGAGAGGCGGAGGATGAGGACAGGCGAGAGGCGGAGGAGGAAGAAGACGGGCGAGAGGTGGAAGATGAGGACCAATGAGAGGCGGAGGACAGGTGAGAGGCGGAGGAGGAAGAAGACGGGCGAGAGGTGGAAGATGAGGAGGACGCATGAGAGGCAGAGTAGGAAAAAGACGGATAGTGGCAGGATGAGTAATGGCAGATGAGGACCTGGATGCGTGAGAGGCCCAGGATGATGAGGAAGAGGACGGCCGCGAGGTGGTGGAAGAAAAAGACTGGTGAGTAGTGGCAGATGAGGACCTGGATGCGTGAGAGGAGGAAGAGGACATGCAGGAGGAGAAAGATAATGACGCTCAAGAAGCAGAGGATGAGGAGGAAGAGGACAGTTGAGAAGCAGAGGATGAGGAGGAAGAGGATGTTCGAGAGGCGGAGGATGAGGAGGAAGAATTCTGGCGAGTAATGGCGTATGAGGATGCGTGAGAGGAAGATGAGCAGGACGTCCAAGAGGAGAACGATAAGGATAATGCATGGAGGCAGATGATGATGAAGAGGACACAGGAGAGGATGAGGAGAAAGAGGACAAGCAAATGGCGAAGGAGGAACAAGACTGGCATGTAGAGGGAGTGGAGGAGGAGGCCTGAGAGGAGAAGGATAGGGACCCGTGAGAGGTAGAGGATGAGGAGGACGTGCGAGAGGCAGAAGAAGAGGAGAAAGAGGACTGGCGGATGAGTTGGAGCATGTGTGAGAGGAAGAGGATGAAGAGGATGCGTGAGATGCGAAAGATGAGAAGGAAGTGTGAGAGAGGGAGGAAGAGGTTGCACAGGAGGTGGAGGATGCGAGAGAGGAGGAGCATGTACACAGATTAAATGGTTTGAGATGGTTGTTTGATTTTGAAGTGTCAGAAAATATGGTTTCGAGACTTGGTTTGGTTTTTAAGTTGGTGAAGACTCCAGAGGTTCTGTAATATGAGGAGAGCTTTTTAACAGTGCAGTACAACTTGTGTCAGTACAGCTGCTCTACGTTAAAATGGTTTACATTGAGCCGTATCTTCAACTGAATGAGCTTCAGGAAATACTCATTTTCTGAAAACCACAGCCGTCACCTCATCCTTTTCATTTTTACTGAAATGCATCCATACACGTGGATGTCCAAACATCTAATATGAGACATCAATGCAGCCTTCTTTTACACCGAACATTTAATGCTTCTCTGAATGATATTAGATCTTAAGCTTAGTACAAAACTATCTTATTATTTGAGAAGATATTGTTATTGTAAGGCAGATGACTTTGTTGCTGTTTTTCTGAGCTGCAGTTGATCAAAAAACACAGCAGAGACCAGATCAAAGTCCTCTTTTCCTATTCAGTGTTGTATGACCGGAAACTAGTCCGCCGACCCCATGGCGTCCCAAAAGCTCACCAGCGCCATCTTGTGGAATTAGCGAATACTGACAGTTTAGTAAAACCCTTTTATCTTATTTTCTATTACAATACATTGTTAGGATAATTGTGTTGAAGTTATAGAGCACATTCATCTTTATTTAAGACATTTTAAAAACTGAATTTTTCCATAAACTAAACACTTAATAAAACTTGAAAAAGAGGACACCTAGAGGTTGAGCATTTTACTGATATTCTGAACCAAACCTCACCTGCCCGGACCAGCTTATTCTTCCTAAACTTCAGGGGTTTGTCTGTTTGGTCAGTTTAAATATTTTTCATTACATTAATTATAAACTTCTTTTTGATAGTTGTGTTTCGTTACACCATCACAATCAATGAAGTTCTATGTAACAAAGGTTTGATGTGCTTTTAATCACTCACACTGTATTTTGCATTTCATTTTTCTTTTACATTTAATGCTCTTTTTAATCTTTTACAAACTCAAAATAAAACCTAACAATGCATCAACATTAATATTTAAATCACGTTTTTTGATTCACTGGTTTATCTTGCCCTGAACCGAAGGTGTCATCCTCAGGTTGAGAAGGAACACTTGATGTCTGCAAGTGCTCTGGGGGGTTGATAATATGATCAGGGTGTGGATTGAGGATATCTGTATGAATCGGCTGGGGATTTGACTGCAGCTGGTGATGGGGTAGAAGGCTTCTTAATCCTGCAAAAAGTTGGTTTATTAAGGTCTCCATAGAGCGAGTGTGTTCGGTGAGCACTCGAGAAATGAGTCGTTCCTCTCGGGCATGACTCTGTTCCAGGTGACTCTCCAGCCACATGTTTTGTGTCTGCTGCATTCTTTCAAAAAAGTGTTGATACTGTGTATGCAGTGCAGTGCAACACGGGCTTTTTTCTTTGAACATGTCTGAAACACAGAAAGAGAAAACTCATATATAAGCTCCAGAAACAATTACGATCTTCAGGCTCCAAAGTGTGTCTTCTGGTAAATCCTGACATCTTATTTACATCTGTACATTAATAAAGTTCATAAAACAGACTTTAAAATTATCGAGAGTGTCAAATGATAAATCTGAAGAAAGTCAAACCTTGAACAGAGGGCTGCTGGGAAGTGGATGACGGGGTACAGTTGATGATCTCTAAAGAAATGGACGGCTGGGTGGATGTGGCGCTCTCTGCCGGAGCTGAGCTCTCATGTAATGGTTGTGTGAGAACAAGTGGCTCATTCTCTGTTTTAATTGGCTGGATTTCTTCAATTCCGCTTTCCTCATCATCCAAACCATACTCTTTGACAGAAAAAAAAACAAGGCTAGAAACAAAGTTATCACAAGATGCACTATAGACCACTTCGGAAGACGTAAACAAAGTGGTCCAGAAGCTACTCCTGTTTCAGACATAATACAACCAACAGAACATTTATAACTGAATCGAATATATAAGTAGATATGTGCGATTAAAAAAGATACAATTATAAAATGAAATGCATAAATGCTGCTGGACCATTGTTTACACTCGGTCTGTATATGAAAAATTGCAATATTGTGTCTGTATATATGTTATTACTTTACTGTTTCTGTCATTTCTCTCTTTCGATTTCCATAGTGTTCTTTCCTTGTGTATTTACTGTAAAGCTGCTTGTAGAAAGATTCAAGATAGGGAAGGAAGGAGGCGGGAACCGGCAGACATTTAAGTAAAGTTTTAATATAAATAATAACAGCCGGTGGCCCCTCACGGCCGAACGCCGGCGAACAAAACAAATCACAAAGCAAAAACATACATACAACCATAAAACATGTTCGGGCCCGGAACTCTTATATGCTCCCGATCTCCTACGTGATTCGAGACCGGTGTGCGCACATCTGGCGCTCATTAACAATTACTCACCGGTCTCACACCACGGTCTCGCCCCGCCTACTGCACTACGCTGCTTTTAAACTAACGTTTTAAAAAACTATATATTTAAATAAATTAAATAAAGCATCGCATTGTTTTTCACAATTCATTTACTGATCTCTCTCTTTTCATTGTTCGTTCATTCACGCATGCCTTCTTTAAATTTGGCAATATATTTACTTCTTTTTTTTCAGACATTCATTTTTACGTTCATGAATCTTATAAAAGTTTAATATACACTCTTGCTTATTAGCATTTAAAACGATCCACTTACACAAACAGACGTTTATCAGTTAGTTTATTTATTCATTCATTCAAATAGCAATGATTCTATGTATTCTACACACTTACACTGCAAGAAATGACTTTCTTTCTTAGTCTTTTTTTTGTTTTCCAGTAAAAATGTAAAAAAAACTCTTGAATCAAGATGCATTTTCTTTATGAGCACAATAACCTAAGAAAATTAGTCTTGTTTTTAGTAAAAAAAATAGGAAATTTCAGTGAATTTGTGCTTAAAACAAGCAAAAAAGCATGATCTTGATTTAAGAAACCTTTTACTTAGTCACTCAATTCAAGATAATTTTCTTACCCCATTGGCAGATTTTTTTGCTTGATTTAAGCACAAGTGCACTGAAGTTTTCTTAGGTCAGTTTGCTCATCAAGAAAATGCATCTTGATTCATGAATGTTTAGACATTTATACACAAGAAAAACAGACTTAGTAAGAATTTACATCTGTACTTATACGCACTTACTTTAAAGTTTGTTTTCAACGATGAAAAGTGTGAAAAGCGCTTTAGAAATAAATTGAAATATTAGTTTTGCCCACTTAACTAAATGAGTTCAACTTATTAATATACTCACAGTGTCACAGTGTAACTCACCATCACATTCATCTTCGTCAAAAGTCGAGCACTCGACGGGAGATTCGTCTTTACGGTGGACATCATGTAACGTTACAGTGTGATTTGACGTAACCGAAGGTCTATGTCCGAAAATCTCTTCCATTGTATCGAAATGCTTAAATGCTCCATCGGAACTGGAAATGTTTTGTCTTTTTGCCTTGTAGTAAATGGATTTGAGCGTTTTCCAGCGGTGTTTCACCTGATCACATGAGCGCAAGAAGCCCATTGATTTATGTTTAGCGCAAACCTTTCTGAAGATGAGACTGTTGCGACGCTTTCGTCCGTCTTTATATCGATCTATATTCATCTCCTTTAATGTCTGCAGGAGAAAATCTGTCTCCTCCTCGCCCCAGAAATGTCTGCTTTTTCTGCCTGACATCGCACAATCACTTTCTTTCGCACCTGTATAAATGTTTTTTTTTTTAACATAAAATCGATTTTCAGAATCAAGTGTTTTAACGAGAAATTCAGATTATTGCATTCGGATCCCACACCGAAGGATGAAGGAGGAGGATACAAGACAGCACATTCTGCCTCTTCAGACCACAGCCAATTAGAAAGCTCCGTTCCGCCCCCAGGCTTTCAAATGTCTCACTCTCATTGGTTGTGTAGTTGAGGAGTTGCAGTTTTATAGGATTGTAGCCTGTCACTCAATGTTCATTTTGCCTTTCCTCGTTTCTGCAACGAGATTAGGGCAGTCGGATTATAGCCTTCATATGACGTTTGTTCATGAAAAACTAGGACACATCATGTTTACATCATTTGTTTGTGAATCAAACAGTGTTCCCCTTAAAAACATCAGTGGAACAGAAAGATATGAATTAGAAACCGACCTAATGCCTTGTAATGTGCAATCTGATGGTTAACAAAAATATGTATTAATGTGTCAATAATAATATTTATGAACGTATTGTTACTTATTTTTGAATAACGACACAATTCACATAATAAAAACACTTATGCAACAGCAACAATAATAATAATACAAATGATAACATAGTGCTCCAATTCTGTTAAAAATAAATTAACATTTATTTATACAACATTTATATCACATTTAAAATATAATTATACTATATTTTTAATGGCAATCATATTTTAAAACAATATTTTGTTTAATCAAACTTGTATTGTGTTTTTCCGCTTATAGTGGCCAGACTTTTATTTTGAAAACATTCCACGTCTCATGGTTTCACTTTCTGGTTACGCGCAATAAAGTATGTAATAAACATGTTGTATCTGTTTCTCGCTGCTCACTCAAATATTATTAAATGTCTATAATTTGAAATTAATGTATGTAACGTGACAGTAACAAAATGTTGTTGGGTTGTTTCCTGTACTTTTATTGTGAAGGCGTCAGCAGCAGCAGCAGCAGCAGCAGCGTGTTGAGATGTAAACATGGACAGGCCGGACACTACATTCAGTCTGGTTTATATAGTGCTCTCGCTATGTTTTGTTTTTACACCCAATGAGTTTCGCTCGGCTGGTTTTACAGTACAGCACATGTTCTCAGGATGGTTGGGCAGTGAAGACATCAGCTTTATTCATCATCACATCAAGAGAACAACACTAACACTGATCGTCCACTGTTTCCTGCCACTGGGTATGACGACAACACTCACACTGTACACTTTTTAAACAACACACAGTGCAATAAGGGAATACCAGCATACTTCTTATAGTGTACATCTGTATACTTCTGTCTAAAGTATACTGCTCTGTCAATCATCTCCTGTATATTACACAAGAAGAAGCTGCTCGATACAAACAAGAGAAGAGAAGTCTGGTCTAGCCATTAGTTTTGATTTTGTTGGTCACAACATTATAGTTCAATTCATGTTTCTGGTTCTACACACTAAACCGATATTAATTGTGCATTGGAAAAGATATTCTACTTTCGCTCTAACACGCGTGTTGTTGTGTACATGTGTTGCAGGTTACTACATAGGAATGTGTTTCGCTGCTCCTGAACAGAATCTTCTATATATCCATCATGCAAGTCAAGGATGGCAAATCTATCTTACCGTTTCACTGGCCATTCAGCTCGTGAGTTGTGCACTGGCTTTCTATTGGTCCAGACAAGGATGGGTGAATCATCCCATATGTAAAGCTCTCAGCGTTCACGCCCCCCCAAACTCCAGCTGGAGGGCCGTGGCGTCATCCATCAACACTGAATTTCGCCGCATTGACAAATTTGCTTCGGGTTCTCCAAGTGCAAGAGTGATTGTCACCGATACCTGGGTGCTGAAGGTCACCACGTATCACTTGCATGTTGCTCTTCATCAGGACTGTCATTTGACCGTCACCGACTCCAAACATCACAGCCTGTCGCCTGATTTAAACACACCAGTGCAGATAGTCACCATCACTGTTGCCAGTATCAATCCCAGAGTCAAGTCTTTTGACATAAGGTCATTTCATATTTACTTATATGTGTTTGTGTGACTGGAGATGGTGGTCTAGTGGGTTAAACCACTGAACTGGTAAATCAAAGGTTGCTGGTTCAATCCCAGCATCCACCACCAGTGTGTCCTTGAGCAAGACACTTTACTCCATGTTGCTCCAGGGGGATTGTCCCTGTAATAAGTGCACTGTAAGTCGCTTTGGATAAAAGCGTCTGCCAAATGACTAAAAATGTAAAAAAAAATGTGTGTCTCATATCCTGAACTCAAACTGAACATCTGTCTTTTCTCTTCCAGGTTAAAATCTACAGAGTATGTTGAGCTACAGGATAAACTGCACGCACCAATCAGAAATGCTGCCAATGTGGTTATCCATCTGACCATGAGTGAGCTGTTTCTGGATACCTTCAAGTCATATGTGAGGATGAATGATGTTTACAGGTGCCCGAGTGGACAGGTGAAGGCCCTCTTTCTTCTGTATTTCCAAAATGTGTTTTTTATGAACATTGTGTTTTCTTAACAATGGCCATAATCAGTTAAAAATATATTTCTATAGCTTTTCATTGTTTCAAAGCAGCTTTACAGACAAGGAAAAACAGCATAGAAATAAGCAAAATAAATCATATAAAAACAAGAAAATGATCAAATACATTTTATTTTAACAGATATTTAATGTTATAATTATATATTTATAAAAAAAAATATTGTTATAAAAACAATAATAGGGCTGTAAAACGGATATTTACGATTAATGGCATCCAGGAAAAAGATCGTGTTTACACAGTATATGTATGTGTACTGTGTGCCTATGATAAAACATGCACATAAACATGCATATTTATTTTTTAAATATTAGAAATATAAAAATGAATAAACATTAACATTTATTATTGTTAATTTAAAAATCAATTATTGGTTAATATAAAGAAATACATCTACATTTTTCCTAAATATATACAGTTTACAATGTGTATGTTTATGTGTTTATAAATAGAAAATTAATATTCACAGTACATATATTATGTAAACACTTTTATTCTGGATGCAATTAATTCGTGTTATTGTTTGACAGCCCTAATTAATAATGAACTGGTAATTAAAAACTATGCATGTGTTGGAGCTAATCCACCACTAAGATGGTGCTGTGGACTCATCACACCCAATTGGAAACACCTGTGCTGTTAATTTAAGGTGGCTGAGCAATTGTTTGGTGTGCATTGGTGATGGGAACATGTGGTTCTTACCATAGCCATCATAATGTTCTGTGTTTCCTTGCGTATTGGAATGGACAGAGGATTTCTATGAATGAAGTGTTTTCGACTGGCAAGATTAATGAGGATGAATTCACAACTTTTAAAGATGATGCTGGTGGTGTGTTTGAAAGTGACTCTGTTCATCATCATGCTGGTACTGAAGGAGGCAAAGCTGTTGAAACTGGGAAAACAAGAAGGAAAATGCAAATTTTCAATAATCACTGTAACACCTTTATCTGTCAATGGCAGTGCAAATTGAAGTTAATGCAAGTAAATAAAGTTAAACAACAGGTTAATGTTCTCCTTTCTGGGAAAATGACCAGACAAACTGTTCCTGATGTACACAAAATATTACAAATATTCTTTAAAAATTTATAGTGAAATGTTGTGTAAGGATGCCGTTGAAGCTCACAGTTCATTTCTTGAAATGTCAAAGCCTCAATCTGAGTACAATAGGCAAGAAAAGTGACTTTTTATCAGAATGAAGGAAGAAAATGAGTTTGTCACTGCTGTTGAACAATGGCTGTGAGAGACTGGAGTGTCATATTACACTGATCAAAATTATAAACCCCCATTTTTCATGATCTGAACTCAAATATCTGACTTTTTCTATATACACAAAAGGCTTATTTCTCTCAAATATCGTTCATAAATCTGTGTTAGGGAGCACTTCTCCTTTGCCGAGATAATCCATTCACCTCACAGGTGTGACATATCAAGATGCTGATATGAAAGCATGATTATTGCTCAGGTGTGCCTTAGGCTGGACACAATAAAAGGCCACTCTAAAATGTGGAAACATCCTATAACCTTCCACATCTTACAGGACAGCCGTTACAGCACGTCGTTCACAGGTTTAATGTGTTTTCACTTACAGTCAAAAAACTAACTTTGAATTCTAGACACGCAGGAGTCATTTTGTTTCTGTTTTTGTCATATGATTCGTTCAGGGCAAATAAAGAACCACGGGAGGTCAGATATTGTGATTTTTTTTTTTTTAAATTAAATCATAAAAATAAATCTTTGTAATTTACTATCACTGTTGCTGGTGCAAGTTTATTCTGGACCCTGTTTCAAATGATTTAGTGCATCTGATTGGCCCTGAATACCAGCCATTAAATACAAGATGTCTAGAACTGGACTAATTATTTTATTATAATTTTTTTCTTAGTGTTTTTTTTAAATGTGAAACTTCTACCTGATGACACATCTGATGATCTATTAAGTTTATTTTGTGTCTTTTCTTGTATTCCGTTATAGGAACTCGAGGCGTGTATTGGATGTATGCAGGTCAATGCTAACGTCAAACTTCTGCGGCTGTGTCACGATGACGGTGAATGTCAGCTGTGTTTCTGTCGGCCCATGTGGTGTCTTACGTGTATGGGTAAATGGTTTGCCAGTCGACAGGACCAGCAGCAGCCAGAGACGTGGCTGAGCAGCAGGGTCCCATGTCCAACCTGCAGGGCCAAATTCTGCATTTTAGATGTCTGTCCTATTATTTGATTAAATATGGAATCGTTATCCGTAGATCTTTCTCAACTTGGTATTTCTGAGCATTTGTGCAAAACGCCTTAATAGGATATTTTCCTATCAGATACTGTATGTGTCTAGATTTCGCTCAACAAACATACAAGGCAAAATTCAACATAGATTTCCTAAATCTCTCAATGTAGTAACATATTTTTCCATATTTCACATATTATGGATTCTCAAAAATATGTCAAAGCCAAAACATTAACACTATTTTTTTGCCATTAAAATAAGTTACCCCTCACAAATCTCATTTTGATGAAAAGAAATGTTAAGATTTATATTTTATGGCATTTTCACATTATGGTGGTATTAATTTGTGCTGATTTTAAAATAAAAACTTATTTCATAATAACAGTCACGTACTTGTTTTATATCAGCAAAATGAATAGTTGAATATTCCGTAATAAAACAATAAAAGAACAGGCATTTTTTTCCTTTAATTTTTTGTTTTAAGATTTTTTTTGTTTAGCAGACAGACATTCACTGTTTCCTAATCCCTGCACACACACATTTGGTCTGATGGAAACATATTCATTAGAGAATAAAGGTGTTGACAATCAAACAATAGTGTTTTCGTGCTCAAATGTTTACCAGATGTTTGTTTACAGAGGAACTTTAACTTCCTGAATTGTATCAGTTACTGTTTTCAAGGCTAAATCATTTACTGTCATTGATATTTACATTAATCTTGTTATAAAAGGCACATACTGTAGATGTTTTGAAGAGTAAACCCAATGGTATATATTTACACGTTTTAAGTTCAACAGTTAAATCACTTTACATCATCATGTTTATTAAAATTTAGTTCATACTATTGAATGTCTTCACAGTACATCATCAGACGCCAATCATAGCAAACAATGAATTCATTCAAAACAAAACAGTTTCAATTCAGAGAATCATAATTGTTGTGTTTGGACTGTCTTTGTACTTTTTTCATGTAATAATGTCTCAATGTGGACAGCTGTTTCTGAACTTAAAATATCAGTAAAAAATAACAATTTCTCATTGTTCATGGGCTTTATTTACGTACAATATCATTTATTTTTGTGAGAAAGCAGCATTTTGGTATTACATGCAGTAAAACAATAATTTGTTTTATATTTAATTCACATGATTCTGTTTTAGCATATTTAGACAATTATTTTCCAATTCTCACTGTCAGAAAGTTCTTGAAATGTCTGTAGCACGAGGAAGGTGGGATGAATGATGATGGGTGACTACGTCTAGAAGTCTAAAACAATCAAATGGACACTTATGAAGTTTTGGACGACTCATCATTTGTAACTGTTATGTTAAACTGTTGTTTTGAGCTCAGTGTTATGCTCATCCTTGTCATGCCTGCATACGAGTATACCGAAATGTATAAATGTGTAAATTTTTCAGTTGATGGTAATTTTTTATGTGATATTCGTATTCAGCATGCTAATCTTCACAAAGAAACAGTAAAGATTAAGGGAAAACACAACTTTTCTACATTGTGTTATTAAAGACAATTGATTTACAGTTTACCAAATTAATTATATCTATACTAATATTGTAGATAAGAGTAGACAGGAACGGAACAAAATCACTATAGAACATTTATGATATCTTTAAATTAATTTAGAATAGAATTGCATGTAAAATTGACAAGTCATTATTTATAATAAACATATCAACAATATTAAAAGCTGTTAAAACACACTCTTCTTATCAAAAATATAGGTGCTTCATGATGCCATAGAAGAACCTTTTTTGTCTAAATGGTTCCATAAAGAACCTTTACCATCCGAATAACCTTTCTGTTTCACAAAGCGAAAAACGGATCTTCAGATTATAAAAACGTGAGGCAGAAATTGTTCTTTAAAGAACCTTTTGACTGAATGGTTCTTTCTGGAACCAAATATTTTTCTTCCATGGCATCGCTGTTTTTTTAAGAGTGTAATAAGTAATTTAACTAGAGAGACATCTGTATCTTGATCAAATGTACTACAATAGAATTCTTACCATTTTTGTTGCCATTTTAAGCAGTTTTCTGCAAAAATTCCAGCACACAAAGTTCTCTAAAATTAACAGAAACATTACTGTACTACAGTAGTGAAATTGAAATACCACATTCAATACCCACCCAATCATTTAAAATATTAATAACATTCTAATGCATACTTTGTACAGGTATTACATCAACTAGGAAACCAAGTTTCTTGGTCCGAATTCAACATATCTATAATTGCATTATGTAATTTAGAATTAATTAAGAGAATATTTAATTACATGTTTGTATAAAAATCAAGCAGATATATTTAATCAAAGTTCTGGTAAAAATAATTTGTGTATATCTCATGGAAGGCTATAGCAATATGGTATATATGGTAAATGATGACCATTCAAAACTCTTGGCACATGACGCACACTGAAATTCTTCTCCTCCACATCCAGAAGCTTTTATACTTGCAGTTTAAAAAAGATAATTCAAGATTCTATTGTTGAGATCAGTCCGACAAATAAAAAAACATTTGTCCCAAATAAGCACACGTCTGTATTGTAACAAAATCCAAAGCAAAAGAAAATAAAAGATGGTCAAATAGCCTATAAAACTTTGTAAAATTGTAACATGAATGTACAGTTCCTGTATAAAGACCTTTGAAAACAGAAGACATCATATGGGCACATTTGACATGCAATAAATGTAGAAGAAAAAAGAAAACCAAATAAAGAGATTTGTAGCTGTATCTATTGACACAAGTTCAAGCAAAATGAACAAACATGAATAAATAATGAACACTTGTATTGGTATTAACTAACAAAACTCGGGGGAAAGAATGAAACGTCTTGGTTACGTATGTAACCTCAGTTCCCTGATGGAGGGAACGAGACGTTGTGTCGAGAACGACAGATGGGGTTCGCCCTTGAGAACCAATCAACTCTGACTACTATAGAAAAGGCCAATGAAATTTGGCGAATGCAATTTGCATGCCGGGCTCCGCCCCCGGAAATCCGGTATAAAAGGAGGCCGGCGTGCAGCATTCACTTACCTTTGTTCTGAAGAGCCTGAGACCTCTCAAACTGCAGCAGAATACGATACGTGTTCGTGGCATAAGGGACACAACGTCTCGTTCCCTCCATCAGGGAACTGAGGTTACATACGTAACCAAGACGTTCCCTTTCTGTCGGTCTCTCGACGTTGTGTCGAGAACGACAGATGGGGTTGCCTATGGAAAACGCCACAACGCTGTATCGCGTCACAATCTCTAGCGAAGCGACGGTAACAAGCCTGGGCGTGTCATCTCGAAGCTTTCGTGAGACTGTAACCTTCCAGTGTGGTGGTCGGGGGGTTCCAGAGCTTTCTTGGAGAAAGATGGGTACAGCCCTGACCGGTAACTTTCACGGACGGGGCCTTAGCTCTCTATAGGCGAGAGGCCGTCCAGATCAGTTTACACCGGGTAAGCGCGACTCTTAATCAGAGAAGCGCTACAGAGGCCACCTCCTACCTGTGGGGAGGAATATGGTGGATATAGGTATGGTCTCGTCCTTGGAGGAGAACGCATGGAACGTGCGGACTGAGTAGTTAACCGCGAGGTGGAGGCCCACCTGGGGAAGCTCATGGGTTACCAGGAGTGGGAACCATTCTCATGAGGATACATCAGACGGAACAGCCCACGGAGGGGGTGTTACAGACGTCCGGTAGCACTAGGTCCGGTTAGAGCTATCTGTGATAGCTCACATGGTATCCCGGCCTAAGGGGGAAGGCTGCTCTGCCCAGCCAGCCCCCAGGGGGTGCTTGTTTGGTGATGGATGGAATGCCTATTCTTAACCAGTGTCTGGGTAAGAAGGGAGGCTGGTGAGGTACCAGTTTCTTAGCGATGTGTTCGGGTAAGAAGAAAAGGTAAATAGCACACTGACCCAACCTGTTAGAGGGTGGAAAGGTGCTTTCGCAGGCATACGCCCCCCCGGATGCCAGTCCTACATGTCGCCACGCAGGACGTGGGCTGACACCGGGTTTACGCGAAGGTTGTTAACCCTTGCGAAGGTGTTTGGGCATAGCCCAACCCGCAGCTCTACAGATGTCTGCTAGAGAGTCGCTTCTGCCAGTGTCCAGGAGGTGGCTAAACTCCGTGTGGAGTGAGCCCTCACTGCCAATGGGCATGGGAGATTCTGAGATCGGAATGCCGTCGTAACGGCGTCCACGACCCAGTGCGCCAGCCTCTGTTTGGAGACAGCCTTCCCCTTCTGCTGTCCTCCAACAGACACGGAGCTGGTCAGAGCTTCAGAGCTCTGCATGTGGTCCAGTACGTACTGGACACAACACTAATCGGGTTGGGTCTTCCTCCCCTATGGGGAGCGCCTGCAAGTTCACCACTTGGCCCCGGAGGGAGTAGTGGGAACTTCTTGGGCACGCATCCGGGCCTGGGTCTCAAGATAACGTGAGAGTTTCCAGGGCCGAGTTTAAGGCAATCCAGGGACACGGAGGATGCTTGGTGGTCCCCTACCCTCTTGAAGGAAGTGAGCGCCATCAGGAGGGCCGTCTTACTCTATGAGGAAGATCGGAACCTCCGAGGGGCTCTTTGGGGGGCCCTGAGGCTCCCCAGGACCACTTAGGGTCCCAAGAGGGTATGGAGCGGAGATGAGGCGGATTCCGCCCTCTCGCTGCTTAGGAACCTGGTGACCAGGTCGTGTTGCCCTAGAAACGCCATGTGTCCCAGGAGCCTCTGAATTGTTTCAGGGGGACTGCTGTCTGCCTAAAATGTTCATTTCAGACAGTTCAACACTGGTTGGGCACAACTGCGGACAGGTGCGCCGACATGGTGACAGAGTTGAGTTCCATACCGAGAAAGAGGACACTCTGCACTGGGGAGAGCTTGCCCCTCTCTTGGTTGACCTGGAGTCCCAATCGACCTAGGTGCCGGAGCACCAGGTCCCTTTGTGTACATAACAGATCTCGCGAGTGTGCCAAGATAGGCCAGTCGCTGAGATCGTTTAGTACCCGCTCGCCTTCCTCCTCTCAGGGAGAAAGGGCGGTCAGGGACAGACCGAAAGGGAGGACTCTGTACTGATATGCCCGCCTCTCGCACGCGAACCGTGGGAACGGCCGGTGTCGAGGAGGATCGAGACATGAAAGTAAGCGTCCTTCAGGTCGATTGCCACGAACCAATCCTGACACCTCATAGATGTCAGGACGCGCCTCTGTGTGAGCACCCTGAATGGCAGCTTGTGAAGGTGCTCTGTTCAGGGTACGCAGCCTTTGGGGGCAACCCGCCGTCTTTCTTGGGAACGATGAAGTGTGGGTGGTGACCCACTGAACATCTTGGTTTTGAGGGACGAACTCGATGCCTGTTTTGCCAGAAGGGTGGTGACCTCTACCCGAAGTACGGAGGCGTCCCTGCCTCTGACAGAGGGAGAGATGATGCCCCGAAACTTGGGTGAGTCTCTGGCGAACTGGATCGAGTAACCAAGACGGACCGCCCTCATTAGCCAGCGAGACAGTGTGGGCAGCTCTCGAGCTCCCAGGGACTGTGACGGTGACCAAGGGGACGGTCTGCTTCATCATTCCCACGGGGGGTGGTTCGTCGGCTGGCGGAGCTAACCATGTCGTGGGGAGTCCCCGAAGGGAAGGTTTGCTCCGCCTACTTACCTGCCTGGCGGGACAACGGCACGCACTGTCGGTTTGAGAGTGGTGACGGCTGTCGTATGTGTACGACCTCACGCCTCGCCAGGGTGTGAGGTCGGTTCGCCGAGCACAGTCCAGTGGAGTGTGCGATCGGCTGCAAGTAAACCCGGGGAGAACAGAAAACTCAGTGAGTAAGTGGGCGCCAAGCCCTAACAAGGGCCCGGCTTTGGTGACGAGGCAGAAGTCGTCCCGTACCGACCGATCAGAGCCGTGGCTGTGAAGGTTCGGGCCCGATGTTGTTCTCCCTGGGGTCTTCCCGTCAGTGTCCCTTCTCACGAGGAGGTTGCTGACGGGGTGGAGGTTTCCCCCTCGACCTCTGCTTCCGGGGTGCCGCCTGTGGGGGCGCAGGAACCGGAGCCGATGTCGAAAGGGTCCTGGGTTGCAGGGAAGCAGACGTCACGTGAGATCTCGGAGGCCTGTAGGCGGCCGAGTCGCGGCGTGAAAAAACATGTGGTTAATTGCCACTGTCTGCTTCGCCGTCAAAAAACTGCTGAGCGCAGTCCTCGACTGTGTTACCAACAACCCACCCTGCGAGATGAGTGCATCAAGAAAGCGGACTTCCTTGCTGTCACTCTTCTGCACAAGGTATAGCCGGGGGTGTCTCTCCTGGACCACTACCGTGGACATCGTCCGACCCAGGGCCCGTGCCGCCGCCTTAGTCGCCCGTAGAGCGCTGTCAGCGGTGGCACGGAGATCCTGCATTATACCCGGGTCGGCCTTACCCTCGTGGAGCCCTCTCAACGCCCTGGCCTGGCGGACCTGCAGGATGGCCAAGGCATAGAGAGAGGAGGCAGCCTGGCCCGCAACATCGCAAGCTTTCGACACCAGTGATGCCGAAGTCTTACGTGCTTTGGACGGTAGGAGTGGTCGATCCCCCCCCAGGTGGTAGCCGTCCGCGGCACAGGTGCACCGCAGGCGGACGTTCCACCCGGGGGATCTCGACGCAGTCCTTGGCTGCCTCACCATCGAGGGAAGTAAGGGAGCCAGAGCTGGTTTCACTGGAACGGTCCGTGAGTGGAGCGTTCCAAGTTTTACACAGCTCCTCATGCACCTCCGGGAAAAACATGGCACCCGGGGTGGGCGCGGTTTGCACCGCGCACCGACCTCGGGAACCACGCATCCCCGGGTTAGCACGGATGACATCACTTCTGCTTCCTCCTGAACTCGACCGCTGGGGGTGGAGTTTGGATTCGGCAGAGTCGGATGCCAGTCTCCCTCCGATGCTGCGAGCGACATCTCATCTACGTCACACATCGTTTCCGAGTGTGTGCGTGAGGATCCGGACGGTATGCCACCGCCGGTTGGGGAACGTTCAGAAGAGCGAATCGGGGTGCGATCGGCCCGTGAGCACTTGGCTGGCGGGTTTACGTTCGCAGAGTTCCCCATATCACTAACGCTGCTAACGTGGGTGGTCATCGGGGCCGTAGCCACAGATGTCACAGCCCGGGTAGCAGACGAAATGGTGGCTGGTTCCCGTAGGAAGACAGCCACCCGTGACCGCAACTTCTGAATGACAATCTGCCCGCAGTGCAGGCAGATGTGTCAACGAACGCTGCTTCAGTGTGCTGGACGCCCAGACACCTAATGCAGCGATCGTGTCCATCCCCCTCCTCGATGAGGGTGGCGCACCCAAGAGAACAGCGGGACATGCCGCGCTGGAGAATGCTCAGTTAGTCCTGAAAAGGACTTTTAGAAAAAATCTCTAACACCTCCGGAACCGCCGAGACGCCCAGGGGAAGGTCGCTGCAGGAAGGGACGATCCGCTGTAACACGTCGTAGCACCAGCGTGTAGTTGTAGAGGATTGAATCCTGAGTTGTACTCATGAGCGATGGCTCTGAAGAACAAAAGGTAAGTGAATGCTGCACGCCGGCCTCCTTTTATACCGGATTTCCGGGGGCGGAGCCCGGCATGCAAATTGCATTCGCCAAATTTCATTGGCCTTTTCTATAGTAGTCAGAGTTGATTGGTTCTCAAGGGCGAACCCCATCTGTCGTTCTCGACACAACGTCGAGAGACCGACAGAAAGGGAACCAAATCTGTGAAGCAGGATTGTTGATACGAGGAGGACTTTAGTTCAAATGAAGCGCAGCAAACCACAGATACTATTAATAATATTTTTACGTCACACAAAACTACGGCACACACTCAAACATTGATGAAAAACTTCAGGTGAGGAATGTTATGTAAATCTGAGAAACTACACTCGTACATATCTGACGTGTCAGACAGCAAAAAATAAACAAGTGACAAAATGTTTTCTATGAGAAAAGAGTTTCATATGTGTATAGCTGAGGTTGACCACCACACACGTGATACTACAACATCTGAGTATGTTTGTCATATTTTCCAACACACAGAGACATTATCAGAATCACAATCATTTTAACAAAGTGAAACATACGCAGTTTATAAACAAACAAGTCAGTCTCGTTGAAATAACATGAACACTTATTCAGATGTCAGTTAATAACACTGAGACGTTTAAAAACACAAATGGACAGCTGTGGGAATATATTCCTTTATATGCCATGACACATGCTTTGTCTTTTTTTGACTTCACATATTATTTCTTGTCCTTTATTTCTTTTCTTCATTTAAAGTTCAGGACCAGCAGAATGACTCACATCACAGCTCATTTCTCCATACACATTCACATCTCCACATGTTCACACACAGCTCTCTATTCATCCACACACAAACAAGCTTCACTTCATATATATATTATTATATGTTTACATGATTTATGTTTAGCGTGTTTATTTATTCTTTCAGCACTTGTCAAATACAGTGAGACAAACGGAGAATGTGATGAAATGATACTGAGCATAGAGAGAGTATTCGAGATATGAGTGAACTTCATCTGTCAGCTTTAGATTTTAAAATCTGTCAATTTGACCTACAATATTATGAAAGACATCCCTGAACAGTGTGTATTTACAATTTGTGACATTATTATTTATGTAAATGAGGATTTCATTATTTTTATTTGACATTAAAGTTTTCTTCATGCATTTCCCTACAGTAGATAGAGAGTCATAAGGCTGAATAATACGGATTCATCTGAGAACTGCTCAAGTGTAGAACACACAACTTTCTTTCACATCAGATCTTCACATCGCTCAACAGATCAGATTCTGGACTGACTGACGCTTTCACTTCTGCCTCTCTCACATTTCATTTGGTCGACTACAGTACAAGCGGCCTTAAATCTCAATGCTGAAGATTCAGAGTCAGTACAGCAGAGATAGACAGTGGGAAGGACGAACAGATTGTGATTCGATGGTCTATTATAATAATAACTATACAAAGTTTATTTGAAGTTGATCCTAAAATGTAAAATTCATGTGAAAACAAAGTATTTTTGCTGTAAAATGTGCATGTCTGTTTTTTATCATGATTTAATATTCTGCAATGTTATTAAACCTTTTCACCCAAAAATGAAAATTCTGCCATCATTTGCTCACTCTCATGTTATTTCATACTTTTATAAATGACTTTGTTTTGATGAACACAGAGAAAGAGCAATTATCAGTTCTGGAACATCATTGACCGACACAGTAGGAAAATTGGTATCCAAAAATAGTTCCCCAAAACTGACTGTGTTCCTAAATTCATCAAAAGATCTCATCTTGTTTTCAACAGAAGAACACATATACAGTATGTATTGTGTCCTAGAACTAAAATTTGCAGACATTCTTATAAAAACCTCTGTGTTCAACAGAACAAATACATTTACACAGATTTGAAACAACCTGAGTGCGAGTAAATGAGGACAGAATTTTTTTGAACTATCCCTCTAAGATTAGTCCCAGATTAAAGTGAATGTGTGACCTGTCTTAACTAATCAGTGTCATTGTTTTGTCACCAGATGCACAGCAGTAATGTATTCTTCGAAGGCATCTTTATAAAAGCCACATAAATATCTTAATTCAACTAATGAATAGTCCTGGTTTAAACTAACCTGTGTGTGAAACTGGGCTTATATCTGTACACATTAAAGTAGGTATGAGCTTGACTTCATGAACAGAAGAAACACAAACACACTAACACACACACACACACACACACACACAAAACAATTCCACCAGATGACACCTTCATATGACATAGAAATACACGGCAATGCGATAAAACAGAGATGAGGAAAAAACTAAACATACTCATTTGTGTCTGATTAGATTATTTATTCATATCTATTTACATTTTTACTTTTTACATTTCATTGCAAAATATATTTAATTTTAAATGTGGCAAATATGATTACTGATGACATTCAGAGGGTGAACGTTTCAATTATTTTGAAGAAAGTTTCATTTTATAATATATCGAGATTTAAACCAAAGTTAACATTAAACAAAACAATGTTCAGACCCGTCACAATAAGTATCAAATATCTGATCCACATGCAAACCGTGTTCAAAACATAATGTCTTTTTTATAACATCATCATTACGTCTCCTGTCCGTTCATGTTTTTTGAGGGAAAGAGAGCAGTATAATAAACAATACAAAAGAAGATGTAAGGAATACCTTTAAATATGTTTACTTGAAAGCCACAAATTAATGCTGAATGTTTAAGTCCTGTGTATGATTTTAATGCTGAAGCGTTAAAAACCCCAAAATGCTACAGTTACTTATTGATCAAAAGTAGAATTGGTAAGAGAGTTGTTGTTAGTATTGGTTTCACATCAAACCGTGTACCAGCCATGGTTGTTATTATGCAAAAACAAAAATAATGCATGTCACAAAATAATAATAATAATAAAAAAGAATTAAAGAAAACTTCTGAAAATGGATGAATGTTTTGAAGTAAGGCAAAGCAAATAATGCTGACACTGTCAGAACGCAATGAATGATGATAATGTATGAACACTTATATTTGTACTAATATCACTTGCTTTCAATGTTTATCGCATCATAAAATATACAGTATATGATATATATGCATCACTGATATAAAAGTGTATACTGAAAGTGATCTTCATTATATGGGAAATAGACAAAATGGAAGGAGTAAAGTGGGTTAAAACCAGTGAAACTCCAGCAGATCACCAGTTGAAGAGGGAGTTGTGTCCTAATGTCATGAAGTAGATTTGACTACATCCACCAGACTGAACAGAAGCAAAGAAAACCTGCAGAAAAAAAACACAGACAATAATTTCTACCATTGTAAACACCTTCTCTAAAGATTGAGTAAAAACGCTTCACATTCACACGTGATTTGACAAATGAGAGAGAGCAGAGGGCTGGAGTCTCTTTCATGGCGTTTCTTAAGACATGAGGGCAAAGCAACAAACTTACTTTATCATTTCTCTCACACAGGAACTTGAGTTTCTGAGCTTTTTTATGCATGAACACTCCCTCCAGATTCCCAGTCTTGGCAGATCTGAGTTCAATGGCTTTCTCTCCCCAACCCATCACTTGATTTGACTGAAGGTAAGCTGAAATACAACACTGAAACATGAATATACACTTGACCTAAGTTAGTACAAACACTGAATACACAGGGACACCATACAAAACACATTTTATGTTTTAACCATCAACATGCAAACAAAACGGTTTATATTTTAAAGGAACACACCATTAAACCAAACACATGCACATGGATGTGAATTCTCACTAAAAACACTACACATATAGACATTGTCTATGTTTAAAAAGTACCACAAGCCCTCTATATGAACCGGCCAAGGAGTTTTCTTTTTTTCCTCTTTTATTATTTCTCGTTGAATTTATATTCATGGTGACTTGCCTTGTTTAGACTTTCCTGTTTAATGGACGTGTTTATAGCTGTATTGTTAAAAATGACAAATGATGTTCTTGCTTCAAAAGTCAAGCTCTATTAAACCACTGAAAAAAAATATTCAATGAATTTACTAATTTTTTTAACATAAGTGGTTGTACAAAATATATTTATCGAAAAACATATAAATGCATTTAGTTGAACTTACTCAATTGTTTTTAGTTAACTTAGCACCATTAAATTGAGTTGATCCGAGTATATTATATTCTGTAACTACACTATAATACAATCCGGGTAATTCTACTTAAATTTAGACATATGATTTGTATATAATTATGCTTTCAATAGTTAAAATGATCTAAATATGGAATGTATTTAAAAAGATACAAATATTTCTTATATTCACTATATTGTTAATGTGACATTAAATATTCATTTATATCGTTCCCAATCAGGGTTATTATAGTTTTTATATTTAAAATGAGCTCTTATTTTTAGATTTTTCGTTTTTGTGTTAATTTTAGTTAAAGTTTTAGCAGTTTTGGTAAATGCTTTTGTCATTTATAATTTATCTGTTTATTTGTTATGTTGCAATATGACATATTCTTTGTTGTTGTTGTTTTATTTTAGTTAAAGTTTATTATTATAATTTTAGTGCTCTAAGCGTAATTTAGTTAATTTTTGAGGCAAATTTCAATTTTCCCTTTAGTTACGTTTTTCCCAATCATTTTTAGGTCAATATTTGATTTGATTTCAATGAACAGAAATGTTTACAAAGTTTTATTTTTAGTTAACAAAAATAACATATCTGATTGTTCCAAATCAGATATTAGACAGCTTAACCAGCCCTCAGCTTATAAAGGAAACCTTCCACTATCTGAGCAAAGGCACCAGTGCTCTGTTGGGTTGAGTATTGCTTGAATTATAGCGATTCTGATTCTTCTTGATTCCCAGTTTTTGATTTCCCAGTTGAAGCAGAACATTTAGATATAAACCTGTATGGTCATTTAGCCTACTTATTGACTGCTTTGTAATATACAGTATGTATATATTTATGAGCAGTGCTTTTGTATATATACACATAACCACCGTGTTTTGTCTGATCTTTAACTATTTGTATTACTACATCATGGTTCAACTGTAGTTACTCTAGTGGACTATGGCAAATTTGTGCTTCCTGTGCTTTCCTGCAAATGCTATAGTTAAACTATGGTTAAAATTCAAAAGGGCTTTTATTGAGAAGTGTCTGATTCCTATTCTTTTTGATTATGATCCGATTCATGATCCGAAAGTGATTTTCAATTCCCAATCCTACTCTACTGAAAAATTGTAACCACAAAATAAAAAATAAAAAACTTTTCAGTGTACAAGAAGTTTATCCATATGAACAAGTAGCCAGATAGCAAAAAGTGTTTAGTAAAACATACATAAATCAAAGTGCATAAATAAAGAGCTTCACGTTTTTTTGCAAAAAATATTTGCTGCTAAAGCTTCACTTTAATGTTTAAAATGAAATAAATGTACAGAAAGCCTTTGTCTCCAGCCTTATGACATTAATGTATTGACTGACAGATGCTCTCATGTTCATTGAATTTAACACTTGGATCAGAACGGAGACTCTAGAAAGATGAACACAGAATCAAGATTCATCATCAGATCTCAACACCTGCTGTCATCACACACTCATGCAACCAGAAATAATATCAAAATACTAAAACAGACAACCAACATAAAACATGAATTCATGCGCATGAGCTGTAAATAATCCATATCTTAACCAGCAGAACATTAGACAGGTGAAATAAAAAGCATTCACCTCCTCCTCGTCTCAGACAGATCAGGAGAAACTGCAAACATCAGCAGTCACAAACCCAACACAGACTATTCACACACACTGTCTAAACCCTTTCACATCACATCACCTGCACACCTACACAAATGTTCGCTCCCATATGTAGTGTAGATAATATCAGTTGTGTGTCGCTCGCTGATCATAGCAAACACTTCAACACAAGCACAGACAATAAACCTCTCTACACTTGCACTGTTTCTTCTTTCTCTCGCTCTTCTAGTCTGTATTTGTCTGATGTTAATAATCTCATAACTGTTGTAAATGGTTTTGGAGGCTAAACAACTGAATGGAAATCCTGGATGTTGTTACTGACACAGCGTGCAATTTGTGTGATTTGAAACCCACCGACAGAGGCGGGCATCTCCCCCCACTGCAGCACCGTCTCCTTGGTGATACGGCCATATGTGTCAATAAAGACGCCCTCGTCCTCGTAACACAGCAACAGCTCCATCCCACTGCTGCTGGGGAGGATGATGACGGCATGAGGCCGGATCACACCCTGGATCTGAAACACAATACACAACAGATGAAACACAAACTGAACACTTCTGAATGCTTAAATACCGGCTCATTAAAGAAACAAGCCTCAGGAAAACTGTACAGATCACAATTCTCGTTTCGTTTTAAGGGCGGACTGTTAAAGAGACGCAAAACGCACGTCTACTGGAACTCCTGTAGAATTCAACCCATCACATCGATGTCACAACTCCTCAAGTGTTTCCAGTTTTGCGTGCTACTATAATGCGTCCGTGACGTCTGATGCGGAGACTATGGATTATGTAAGCAACGAGGTTTATTTTGCGCTACGTTTCTGTGAAAGTTTTCTTACATTACTGAAGTTCAGTTAGTGCGGTGATATGGAACTGTAATGTGTGATGTGATGTGGTCCAAAGACCTTGAACTACTTTATAGTCGTGTGTTTCCTGAAAAATGTGAATTTAGAATATCTATCAGGTTTTGTTAGGCACGACATGGACTGTAAACCACATCTTTACAGGGGCTTAATCTGTCACGTTACCTCCCCTTTCAGCTACATTCTACCTCACTGTCGTTTTTGAAAGTGCAATTTAAATGAGCGTGAATGCTATGAGAAGAACAGCCGTTAAAACCGGCGAAGGTTCCGTCATGGGAGATGGGCGATACAATCACAAGGCACTGTCATGAATAATTAGGAGACATGTCTTTCATTGGTCAGACTACACAGTCTCATGAATAATAATGAGACACCGCCACATCATCAATGTACTATTTGTTGGTAAATACAATTTAAGGTTCAAAACGCTGTATTTTCCACATACCGTGCATGTTTGTATCTTCACTTTGCCCCGTCTCTCTGAAACGCACTGATTTTTTACAAAGCTCATAGCTCTAAAAAAGCGAGGTGTGTTATGATTGGCCGGTAAACCAGTGTGTAGTGATTGGTCAAATCCTGCGAGCGTGTGACAGAAATGTCTATTTAGAACATCATGTTCCCAAGCAATTGTACTTACAGGTGATTAAATGTCATCGGTACTTCCTTAAATCAATTCGAGCCCGAATCTGATACGGAAAATAAATATATAATCAAGCCGGTACATAAATTTTCCCAGCGCGACTTGAGCAGGATGTAAAGGATTGGTAAGGTTTTATTAAAAAAATATTATGTTAAATAGTTAAAAACTATAACTAACTGTTTTATATACTTTTATATACGACGTTATAAACACTATAAACTAACAACCATATACATCATACAGAGTTTGTGTGAGATAGAAACAAGTTTGCATTAAAGCATGGAATGGTAACAATAAATAACGCAAGTGCAGTGTTACGCCACGTCTCGTCGCGACTCAACAAAAACAATAAACCAAAAATAAATACTACATGAAAATACTTTATAAACACCACATTTGTTGCCTCTAGTTGGAACATTACTTCTGATTATAAGGACTTATGTTGTCTTTTTTCACATTGTGGGTGTGTATGCATTTGCAGATTACAGATACATGACAAACTCAACTGGCTTTAGTCCGCAGCAGCTAGTCTTTTACTATGAAAACATACAGGCTGTGTATCTGAAGCGCCTGTGAAGTTTTAATGGTTGGAATGGTCCCACTTTTTAACCAAAGCTTTCGCACATAGCCGGTCTTAATCTCTCTCCCAGGTTCCTAAAGCAATCTTGGGTGAAATGCGCTGCACAAACTTGAATATTCAGATTGTTCTTTTCAGGAACAGTGTCGTAAATAAAATTGTAACAATTCTCCATAAAAGGAAGGAAGGAGGCGGGAACCGGCAAACATTTAAACATTTAATAAAGTAATATAACAGCCGGCGGCCCCTCACGGACGACCGCCGGCGAACAAAACATAAATATAAATACAAACATAACACAAGTTCGGGCCCGGTCCTCTCTCTTCGACGGTCCGGTCGCTCGTTCCTTTTATGCTCCCATCTCCTACGTGATTCGAGCCGGGTGTGCGCACAGCTGGCGCTAATTCACAATTACTCACCGGACTCGAACCACGGTCTCGCCTCGCCTACTCTACTACAAAAATGTAACCGTTCGATTTTAGTCGTCTCATCTTAAGGCAGGGCAAACAAAAAGTCTTTATTTTCTGCAACGAAACACACAGCGTCTCAGCGACACGGCTGTGGCGGCAACGGCGATAAAATGAGATTTAACTTGCGTTTATATTTGGGCGGTCTGTCATGTTACGAAGTGACGTACATTGGCCAGGGTGTGGTTACACAAGGTTTTTCAGGCAGGTCTGGGTGAGCATTCGCTTTTAGATAGAATGCATCTTTTGTTCCCACACTTTCATTTTTGCAATTTTACGTGTCTAATACATTCATGGGCAACTTATAACACACCAAAGACACAGAAAAGCACATATTCACGCCATATGAACCTTTTTACCCATTTTAGTCGGATCCTTGACCACAGATCAAAAATATCAAAACGTTAACAAGACGTGTCCAAGCACAATAACGTGTGAACTATACAAGTCCAATTGTTAGTTACTGGAATAAACTTTTTGATGCACCGCAACAGCAAGTGGCTTTGTGTGACCCTCCTTATGACAAAAAGTTTGAGAACCTTTGATATAAATGACCATTTATACTCCCAGTTAGTGTAGCGGGTGGATACATTTGGGCATTGCACTCTGGGTACGCACACTCCTTTCACAATTAAATAATATTTATGTTTGGATTTAGTTTGCAATTTGGTTTATTTTTATCCTACGATTTCTAAAGTGATTATTTGATAAAGAACGCTGCTCACATAACGGAGTGAAACGGTTTCTGTATAGAGTGAATAATTGATTGTCAATCGACGGATATCCATTAATTCAGCACCACAGTGATGGACAGCACCTGATGACGTGTGACAGAAGACAGTGAGCTCCTCAGGTATAGTTCTGGAAACACGTCTAGAGAAGGAATAACTGTAGCGCGCTTAGAAACACCGTTAATGTGAAACACAGATCTGATCTGTAGATTTACAATTATCTCATCATCCATGACCGGTGAAACAATTGCTTGGCAGAGTCTAAATAAATCAACCTCATCTCAACAAGTACAAAAGCACAGATGAAGACAACACAAGAGATCAAACATTAGAGTCAATTTAATCATGTTGGGCGTGTCAAACATGCTGAACATTTACTTACTTTTCAAATATTAAAATTTTGAATACAACTGTTCGAAATGAACAGACACACACACAGAGAGCGCTGTACTTGCCTGACTAAAAGCTAAATTCACACACACTGTGCTTCTTTCTGTCTGTAGAGCCACCACAATCCTGAGCATTAACACAGGCATCCAGAGCCGCAGAGCGATCTTTATCCTCTGCCGGGGGATTTTCATCAGCACCAGCCGTGCAAACACACCACAGAGAGTGTGCAAGAGATGAACGGCACGACAACTGTCAGCAGGTGGACGAGTTGTGCGTGGTAAAGTGTGTAATGAGTGTGCGAGAGAGATGGAAGAGACCTTACGGCGGTGCAGTGTGAGTGAAAAGTGAGCAAATGTTGGCAAGAGAAGCTACATGAGGAAGTGCCGCCCAGTCGGAAAATTACAGGTCATTTCAATGGGCTCATGCTTGGGAGGAGTTATTTTTGGACTTGAGATCAGTTTGGAGAAACTAGCACACACACGTGTAAGTACAGTATGTGGGACACCTCAGTGGCGTGTGGGCCGCCGGTGTGAGGGGGTGAACAGAACGCTACAGTCATCTCTCTCTGTGTGTGATGGATCGCTCAGAAGCTGAACGTGTGTGGGCTGTCAGTAGTGTAATGTTTCACCACAGCACATTATACTGTATGATCTTCTGCATCACATGCAGATTTATAAAATCAGTACCGTTCAGTGTTCGGCTGAAGCTAAAACTGCGCAATTCACTTCAAAAAAGCATGTCACATTTCATGCCAACATGAAAAATAAATGAATATGATTTATTTGTAGGTATTATGGATGTCATACGCGCTCATTTGGAAATATGGTTGACACACAATCCAACAGCAATTTATAAGTATTGCACATTTTCAGATATCAGCGATGGTTGTGTTCACGGTAGAGTTTTGTTTTTAGTTATATTTAGTTTTAGTAATATTTTAAATTTGCTTTAATTAAATTAATTTTTTTGTAACAATTTTAGCAATTTTGTTAAATGCTTTTGTAATTTATTTATTTATATTGTTGTTATATAAGATCGATTTATTTTTATTTTAGTTTTAGTTTATTATTATAATTTTTGTGCATTATTTCAGTTAAATTCTGAGGCAAGATTATCATTTTTAGTTGAATAAGTTTTTGTTACAGAAGAATGTTTTAGATGTTTTTAAGAGAAAACAAGACAAAATGCTTAAGTACCTAATTCAAGTTTATTTTCTCAACCTATTGGCAGATTTTTGTTCTTGTTTTAAACATAAATATACCTGAAAGTACAAGAAAATGCATCATGATTTAAGAACATTTAGATATTTGTGCTATAAAACAAGACAAAAACACTTATCGAGGATGTCATCTCTGCAGTGTGGGCCGATATTTCATTTGATTTCAATAAACAGAAACGTTTATAAAGTTTGAAGTGTAGTGCTCTATAAAAACCTTGGTTTGGGGTCGGACCATTACGTTTCCTTTTCTTATAATCATTCTATTGTTTTCATTCTTTGTGTCGTAATATTCATATCAATTTCTGGTCGCTTAGACACCTCGTGCTGCTAGTTTTGTGGGTAATCCTGTCATATCTAGACGACACTAAATAAAACCAGACGTGCACTCGTACCAAAGGTCGATATTGAGCGCCTGTGTTTGCTGAATCACTCACATGACTGGGCAGGTAGAGATCGAAGGGTGTGCCTGAATCCACATCAATGGCATGAAAACCAAAGTGAGAGCCGTAGATGACCTTTAACCTCTGTCCATTCTCCACCGTCAGGTCAACTGAGAGAGGCTTCTGAGGCAGTGATGTGAAAGACTGAACGGACATACAGAAGAGAACCAGTTATTATTCTTCATCTACAGGAAAATACACAGCATGAACATTTTGACTTCATGTCAGATCAGCTTAAGAAAACACACACTGTTTCCACATCCACACAAATGACCAGGACAACAGGAATAAGGTGTAATAAATATAGACGGCAGAAGTTTATTTGGGATATGGAGTAAGTCTCTTAGGACGGCAGTGAAGTAGAACAAGTATTCTGAAGTGACCCATTTACACCCACAAACCCAATTACGTTCCCTATAGTTACACTACACATGTATGATATATTTACATTGATATTTAAAATGAGAGGGCATAAGACACGCCGAACAAGTTTTTATTTGATTAGACACTGGATTATCTGTGGGATCTTGTGCCTGCTTCAGCTTTCACCACAAAGTTAAAATAAATAAAATAAATGTTAGTTGTTTTTGTAACATACAAATATGTGATATAAATAAACACAGAATATTAGATTTGATATTATTTTTATAACATTTAAGCAGGATTTCTAATTATTGTAAAACAAATAAGAAACATATCATTGCAATGCATCTGGATATTTTACTTTTATTTATTGAAACTCAAGCTGTAAAGATGTTTTTGGGAGATTCCCATGATTATTTTTGGCTGTAGTGTCAGGGGTTGTGTAGTCTTTTCAGTAGATTCAAACAACGTCAATGACAAAGGATCAATCCCACCACGTTCCCTCTATTCACCCAACTGAAGTGTAATTGGACATCTCCAGTAATATCTGAGACTTACCTTAAAAGCCATAAACTTGTGATATGGTTTTGGAGCCCATGCAAAGACCTCCACTGCGTTCCTCAGAGCGATAACCAGGAACTTGATTTTTTCATAGCGAACTGAAATCATGCAAAAACATGAGATTGAATGAAATGTGTGAAGCAACGAGTACAGTAAACACACCTCTGAGAACAAAGCTCTTACATTAAAGTCCCAGTGAAATAAAAAATTACAAATGCATATTTTTTCATGAAATATTACAGAGTTTCTTGTAAATAACTGATCAATATGGGTCATTCTTTTTTTTATTTGTGTGCTCTTTGAAAATGTTCTGTAATGACTATTCATCTTAAATGACGTGTTTTAGACGGCTTGGGCGGAGCATCAGTTAACTCCTCCCCTTCAACTGTCAGTCTGCTGCCAGTTCCATTTCAAAATGCATCGGCTGTTTTATACATCCAATCAAATCGCAGAGAAACGAAAACCACGGCCACTATTTTCCTCATAAGAAATTCCATTTCCCTCGAAAATGCGTCAAAATACAGAAGTACAAACGATCGCAAATTCCGGTTCACAGGGACTTTAATCTATTTGACGTAATAGATACTTTAGCCAGACAGTACATATCTGTTTGTGTTGATGGTGGACATTTGTACATGACATGTAATACACAGCTGTTAGGACATCTTTCAGATCTGAAACTATGATCAGGCACTTACCCACTTTATAGCTGACACAGCCCTCCAGTTCACCCACCGATGTCCAGCCCTGTTTTCTCTCCACTTCTGGATCATTACGTAAGATCTTATTTCTCAACCAGGACAGGTAGTAAAGCCTCAGCTTGTTTTTCTTACCTTCCCACAGGATGAGAATGATGGAGATATCACAAAATGTACACACTTTATAAGTTTTGATAATACGTTCTCTGTTAAAACATTAGAAATGACCTGGCATGGTTTTACCGCAGTAAAATAACACATAACCACAGCACAATATGACAAAAGACACCAATGCTTTACGAAGTTATAGTTAGTGTTAAAAATGATAATATGAAGAAACATTTGTACATTTATATAGTATAAATGTGCGACACAGGCTTATCACACTCGGTTGCTATGATACAGAAGTAATGTGTTATTAATATCTGAAAATAAATAAGAATATTGTGCTCGTGAATACTCAGAAACATGCAATAATAACGTTTGCAGCTGAGTTAAATGTGTGTTGTGCTGTACTTGTGGATGCGTGGCCCAATTCAGATGTTTTCTCCCATGTCGCACCAATCGGATATGACCCCCCAACGTATAAGCAGAGTCTGTGTGTCTTTATATTGTTGCACCAAGTGTGTAGTGTAAATACACATGTCAGATATAGCAGCACACGTCCTGCAGTGTCAATGCATTTTTCCACATCTCAGCCAGTAGAAACAAACATTGAGGGCATGGCTGAAAAATGCACTGGCACGACGGACACACTGCTGCTTGTGACAGAGACAGCATCCGCTCTGAAGAGTACAGCTGACACTATATTGTTGTTTAGTGATTGTGAAACAGAGGCACAGCTCCTGTATGTACCTGAGATGGTGATGAGAACATTGAGTCCCTCCAGTACATCCATCTGCTGAAAGCGTCTGCGGCTGATGAGAGAGTAAACTTTGCCCTGCCCACTGCGGTCCAGCAGCCACAGACCGTTCTCTGTGCCCACCAGCAGATTCACACCTGCACACACACACCTGACACTGTTAGGGGCCATTCAGACCAGTGGTGTAGTCCTAACAAAAAAAGTGGTGTACTATACTATACAACTATAACCCTGACCACACATGGCCAAAAGAGAGGGCTCAGTGTGTTTGTTTGATTTGTTTTTTCTAGTAATATATGACAATTATTTCAGTTAAACCAGCTTTGACTAAAAGTGAGCAGATTTATCAATATTAGCGGACGGCTTCAGCAGGACTCTTTCAGTCATTGATTGGATGAGCTCCTCACAGGCAAGTTGTCAACACTGAAGATGATGCGTTTGGGGTGGTTATCGGAGGTGGAGCCGCAAGAATGCACCAATTGTATGACTGAAATGTGAACGCGATACGGTTAAAGGGAAAGCAATCACAAAAGCAGCTTGGAGATGTTAAGCAGGAGAACAAGTGGGTATACGCTAATATAGATCTTTAGAAGTCGTTATACGCAAACAGCACTGTGGAAACAGTAAGCATACGGTGTATGCGTGCGTATGGCACCGACTACACCACTGATTCAGACAGATTCCACCACTCCAATGCGCTACTTTCCTATTGATTTTCTGTGTTAACATGCGTTTGATGGTCGTGCATGACCGTTCATTTTATAACAAAACTATAATTAAAAACTTTCTTCAATATTAACAAACTTAGGGCCATATCGTACACCCTGCGCAATGCAGCGCAAGTGTTTTCGCTTGTTTCAGCTCGACACAGTTCTCATTTTCCCGTCCTGCGTCATGTTGTTTTTAAATAGCAAAAGCGCTTGCAAGTAAACAAAGCGGCCCCTGCTGATTTTAAACATGTATTTCATAAAACTCAACCGACTTGAATTATCATATATTAAAATTGATTTTCAAACTCGTTTCTCTAGGCTGCGCTTTTTAAAAACACATATCTGAGAGCTGCGTTTTTAGACGCAGAGACATGTTCTGTCTGAATGGCCCCTTAAACTGCATTATTACAGCATTCTAAAACAGAGGCAGAAACACTTGTTTCAAACTGAATTTTATGTGCAGACCCGTCCGATTGTTTCAGAAATGCTCCTCGGCCAATCAGGTGTGAGGAGCAGAAGCAACATGTTGTGTAGTTGTGTAGTGTGTGTCTTACCCCACAGACTGGCACAGAGGACTTCAGCATGGAACTTCTTCTTGTATTTACGGATCTCTGGTGCATCACTCTGAGGTCTGATGTTTGTGGGATTGACGTTCACCACCGAACCTTTCCTGTGTGTCAGTCTTCTGCCGTTCACTGAAACACACACACACACACACACACATCAAGTGTGTTCAAGAGAGCAATGATACAGTACATGTGGCCGTAACGTGTGTGTGTGTGTCTTACATTGACTGTATCCCGGTGGACTCTGAGGGGGTGAGATCGGCAACAGTCGAGGGTCAATAAACGGTGAGAAGGAAGAGGAAGATGATGAGGTGCTTTTCCCTGCCTGAGTGTTTATTAACTTCTGTAAACACAAAATCACACCACAAACTACGTGATTATTTGCGAAGGCGAACTCGTGAATATGATGATTCTCCACAATTCTTGTGTGTTTGAATACAGCACTGAAACACACACATCAAATGAGTTTTGTGTTGTTATCTGGCGGTGTTCGTGGCTCTTGTGCAGGAGGTCTGGCAGATGACAGTCGTCATGTGATCCGGCTGCTCTCTGGGTTTGCTTTGCTGCACTCTGCTGGAGAAACATGAACATTCATCTTTAAATCTCTCTGGAACTCAACTACAGACGAATGATTCACACCGAACGAGATTTCTTCACCTGCTGCTGTTTCACATTGGGATGAGGTTGAAGAACTATTTCATTAAACTGTCCTCTGGATATCAAACTCCTCCCATTACTCAATGGAGACCTTAAAACAAACAAACAAACCCTTCAGGTCAGAAGTGCCTGGTCTACTGTTTCTTGTGGTTGCTGTTGAGGTTTGGTCGTCTCCTGCAGGTTTCTATCTGTTTGGATTTATTAAATGTTGGAAGTGTGAACTCAGACCTTGTCCATTAACTGAGCTACTGTCACAAGAACCATGATGAGTTAACGCTTCTGAAGGCCGTCTGTCATGAGCAGTGTTGGGTGCTACTAGCTACTTAGTCATTAGTAACTGTAATCGATTTACTTTCCCCTTGAAAAGTAAAGTAAGGGATTACTCTTGTTTTTTCTGTAATGTAATTAAACTTAATACTGTGTAATATATTCAACAGTGGAAATGACAAGTCTAACTTTATAATGTATGCTTTAATGTATACTTCTCACATTTGTATACTTTGGTCAGTTAATAAGAACAATTGAAGTAGTTATTTATTTGAATGAATTAAATAAGCCGTTTCTATCCTTGAATCAATTCTATCAAGGTCGATGTAAGATACAGAAAGTAATAATGAATTAAATACTTTGTAGAGAGAGTCTTTGTACAGTAATCTAATGACATTATTATATTGAATATGTCATTAGTAAGTGCCCAACACTGAGGTATGTAGATTTAATGTAAATTTTTATGTGTATGGTATGAGTCCATTCTTGGATGTAAAAGCATTAGGATAATGACGGGAGCTCAGCGTCACATCGTCTGACATGATTCACTGGATGAATTAATTGAATCAGTCACATGAGAAAACACAACATGTTCAAAAAACCATCCATCTGTATCCTTTCACAGTCATTTCACTCATTTGTTGTAACACTGGAAACACATGGGCGTCTAGAGACATATATCACCAGTTTTCAACTAAACTGAACAGTTCCATTAGTTTGAGAAGACTGACACAATGATTAGTATTGAGACTGACATAACATTAAGTTGACGTATTTAGCAAACTTGGATGTTATTAAACCAAAAGAAATACTAAAGCCATCCTCTCGAGCTCTGAAAGAACTGTTACAAGCAGCAAAACCAAAACTTCTTTGAAGATAAATATGTCATCTGAAAGACCTGAGAGGCTTTAAAATGACAAGTATGTCACGATTTAGTGGATTCCAACCTGTATTCATTTCTTTTTTTTCTAATGAACACAAAGTGAGATATTTGGAAGAATGTTAGCAACTGACATATCCGGGACATCATTGACTACCATGGTAGAAAAAATGACAATGGTAGTCAATGGTGCTCCTGAACTGCATGCCTGAATACATTCTACAAAATACCTCATTTTAGGTTTAACCGAATAAAAAAAGATACAATCATTTTTCCTCCGATGGTAGTCAATGACATCCCAAAAATCCCAGTTACTAACATTCTTCCAAATACCTTTCTTGTATACAGGTTTGGGACAACTTGAGGGTGAAAAATGATGAGTGAAAATTAATTTTGGAGTGGAGTATCCCTTTAAAGAGTACGTAGCATGAGATCATGAAAATGACATGTGTGTTATGTTGCCGTGTTTGAAAGTAAGCTGTCTGCCAAGTTGTAAGTCCGAAGGTGAATGAATAACAAAGTTATTTGCTTGTAAAAATGTGAGTCGACTCTGAATCACACAAACGAGACGTGAAATAGTTCACCTGCGTATCTACGTCACTATACATAGTCCCCGCCTATGGGGAGACTGCCGGGAAAACTTATCCTTCCTAAGTCTGTTTTATTTCAACTACCAAAGGAAGAACGTCTGAGGGAAAAATGGTCACAATTCATTTTTCAAACGATACCAGAGGAGTATAACCCCAGGGTTGTACTGTGCGCGCGTCATTTCACCGAAGATTGGTTTAATAATATTGGCGCATTCACTGCAGGGTATGTGATACAACGATCCTTGAAAGAGGGGGAATACCAACTCGATTTGGACCTGTTAGCTCCACCGAATGACAACCTGTAAGTGTGACTTCTCATTTTTGTCTTAACTTCAAGAAATGTTTTCGTACCTTATGTCTGTGTTTAGCTAACATTAGCATGTACCGTTATCTCTAGCTACACATATAATATAAATGACATCCAACCACATGTAAACCGTAATCCTGTAATGATGGTAGAGGGGTTCCATTTGCGACGAATGATGAACGCGTTTGACCAATAACAACAGACTACCCCATCTGACCAATCACATGACACAAGGTTAGTGGGTAGGAGGGGATTAGACGAATCATTTGAGAGTCAGACAAGAAGTAAGGTACGAATAACTGCCTATTATTACGAAATTATAGTGTTTTTAAACCTTCTATGAACATAAACTTGTTGTTGGACACTCCATAAACCAGAGTAGGACCTTAAAAATCATATTTTAGGTACTCTTAAAAAGAAGAGAGAAATAAAGGTGTCAGGGTAAGATTACCTGCTGTTGTCATCTTCATCATCACTGGAGGAAGAGTACTCGGCTAACTTCACTAACGGACTCAAGTGTGACTTTATTCCAAAACCCTAAAAACAAATATAGAACACTTACAACCAGAGTTATTGATGTCAGCTACATCACTCAAAACATTTCTATTCATTGAAAGCAAATAATAATATGTTTTGAAAAACTGAAACAAAATGAGAAACGTTGCCTAAAAAAAGGTAATGACACTAAAATGTTTACTACCGGAAATAAAAAAGTGCTCTTATCGCTTAAAGTTAAATGAACCAAAAAACCTCAAATAATCCTGATTAAGGATCTTTAAAATCTGGATTATTATACGATTCATACAGACACCTGGTTTTGAGGTGATGTCACGGTGTTTCTGTTGTGTTCTGGTGGGCTGTTCGTCCTCTGGTGACCTGACAAAAACAAACAAGAATGCCTAAAAAAAAATATCGTCAGCAGTATTCAGGAAGTTGATAAATATAGACTCATACCTGACTGACTGCTGCTGGAGTAAAACATCTTCACACTGTTGTCCAGAGGAGACGGACAGCCTCCACTAATTCATGACAACAACACATGTTCATCAGAGGAGGTGAAACACTTCTACACACCATGTTGAGTTACATCAGAGAAAAACAAAACTTACGTGGATCCAAATCTGTGATGGCTCATGACATCTTTGCAGTACTTTGAGGTCGTTCGCTCAGGAATCTTGAAACAAATAATCTCCGTTAAACAGTTTGAAGTATGTTTACACATTTTTGATTGAATGAAAAACTTTTGAAACAGCAATTGTGAAAAACGCTGTGTTTTATGGATCCATTGGGGTTTTGGCAGAAGCTCTTTTTTCTCTTGTTTTTACAGAAAGCCGTTTCATCATTCTATTAAAACTATGACCTTTATTCAAATGTCTCTTCTGTGCTATGACCTGTTGTAACCTGTTGTGTGTGTGTGTTTAAGTGCTGACCACATCTGTGTGCTGAATGCATCTGTCACATTGAAGGAAGGAAGGAAGACACCTCCCTTTGGAAGAGGAAACTGTTTGACCACAAATGAAGCTGTTGTACCTATGCAAAGATTTCTCTCATGCAAAGATAACTCAAACTTTCTCATCTTTTTTCTTACAAATGTATTTGACAAGTAAGTTTTATTGTATATACACTAAGCGAAATATTTATTTGATCCCATGCTGATTTTGTAAGTTGCCTGCTTACAAAGAAATAAAGGGTCTATCATTTTAATGGTAGGTTTAACTGATAGAAACCAAATATCAACGGAAAAATTGTATATTAAGGTTATAAGTTGATTTGCATTTCAGTCAGTGAAATATCTATTTGATCCTCTACCAACCAGCAAGAATTCTGGCTCCACCGATTGGTTATGTGTCTATATGGACCACAGATTAGTCCTGTCACTTTAAGACACTACTCCTGAGTCAGCTTGTTATGTATATAAAAGATGCCTGCCAACAGAATCTGTATCTTCCCTTCAACCTCTCCACCACCATGGTCCAGACCAAAAAGGTTTTAAAGGATGTCAGGGACAAGATTGTAGACCTGCACACACCTTGAATAGACTACAGACAGAAGCTTGGTGAGACAACTGAAAAAATACAAGATGACTTTGAAATGCTCTCGTTCTGGAGCTCCCTGCAAGATTTCCCCAATGGAGGAATGATGATCACGAGAAAGGTTAAACTACACGGAAGAAGCGTGTTAATGATTTCAAGACAGTTGGGACCACAGTTAGCAAGCAAACTGCTGGTAACACGCTATACCACAATAGATTGAAATCCTGAAGCACCCGCAAGGTCCTCCTGCCCAGGAAGACCCGTCTGAAGTTTGACAATGAACATCAAAATGATTCAGAAAAGGTTTTTTGGAGAAAGTGATGTGAGACCAAAATTTACTCCTGTGTTTGGAGAGAGAGAAATGTTGACTATGACTTCAAGAACACCATCCCTAAAGAGAGGGCTTTTGATCTCTGCTACAGTCACAGGATGACTTCACCGCATTGAGGGGCTGAGGGACTGTCCCGTAAAATCTTTGACGAGAACATTTTCCCCTTAACTAGATCACTGAAGATGGGTCGTGGATGTGCCCTTAACATGACAAAGACCCAAAACATATTGTCAAGACAACCAAAGAGTGGCGTAAGGAGAAGCACATTAAATGTCCTCGGCAGTCTCTAGACCCTAGTCCTATTGAACATCTGTGAAGAGGGCTAAAACTCCAATGTGCTAAGAGACAGCCAAGAAACCTTAAAGATTGACAGAGGAGTGGACTAAATGTATCCTGACACATGTGCAAACCTGGTGACCAACTATCAGAAATGTTTGCCAACAAGGAATTCAACACAAAGTACAAAGTTATGTTTTGCTTGGGGATCAAATCCTTGTGTCACTGACTAAAAATGCAAATCAATTAATAACCTTTATATAAAAATTCCCCAGATTTTTCTTTCAGATAAAATAAACCTACCGTAAAAAATGATAGACCCTTCATTTCTTTGTAAGCAGGCAAACTTTAAAATGTAAAAATATTAGAAAACACTCCATGAAACAGAGAACACAAACCTTGGGAGGCTGCTCAGCGGGGTTGAAGAACACATCATCTAATGTTGGAGAGAGAGGAGTCGTGGAGACATCAGACATTGAGCTGCTGTGATGAATGTCTCCGCTGGAGCACAGGTTCATGTTCTGAAATAACACATGTTGATTCATCTAGACCTGATCCTCTTCAGTGTGCTGTTTTAATTACAACGGCCCAGTGTTTTCATGTAGTGCTTAAACTATATCCGTTAAATGGACAAATAATAAAAAGCGCAAAACTATTTCTTTGGCTGAATGTTTTAAAGAAAGTTTCACATGATTTGAGCCCTCGAGCGGCGGTCATGTTAATCATTTAACATGGTGTGATGTTGTACCGGGGGTTTGGCGGCTCTCTGGAGCGCTGGAGTACATGGACTCGAGTTGCTTCCTGACCCCAAGCGGGACTGAGGAATCCTGGCGGCTATATGATTCAGATTCACTTGACGGTTGTCCAGAGAATCCAACATGGCCGTCATCTGAGTGCCAGAGTTTCACAGCGTCAGTCATTCTACAAGTGCTTCTATTCATGTGCTGTGATGTTTCCGTGTGTTTACCGCATCATGTGGTGTGGCGGGGCAGCTTGGCGCGGCTCTAGGGCTCTTCTGCTGATGTCTGAGGTCGTGCTGGAGGAACCGCAGCTGTGTTTGATCTCTTGGAAGCGTTCGGTGGGGTTTTCTGCCCTGCTGGGGCTGATGGTAAACATGAACACACTTGAAAACACAGCAATGCTGATATCGGATACGTGCAATTAGCATATCAACAGTTGCTAAGTTTATAAAGTTGAAAGGACCTTTTTATGATGTGATATGATTTTGTGATTCTTTCAATTTATGAAATATATTAGCAAAACGTTCTTCGGCATTTTGCCTTTTGTTATTGGATCCAAACTCATGGCGGTTTCAAACGGATGAACGACGACGGAAGTTTTGTTTTAAAGAAATGATTTCATCAAACATGTTTAGAATGACAGGAAGTGTGTACCTGCTCAGTTACAGGCCCTGATTCAGTATCGGTCCTGTGACGGTCACCATCCTTAGGCTGCAATGAAATCACAATACGACAAAGACGTCAAATAAACACATACAAGATTTTGATTGTCTTCAGTTTTCCTTGGAATTTCTCACAACACTTGAAGTATACTTATGGTGTTCTTTCAGAGCCTGAAAGCGCATGACAACAACACAAGAGCGCGTGATTTTGGCGCGCAGAACTGTTCCACGTGTTTAAACACACCCTCCTGAGAGCACATTTATGCTCTGCGAGTGCGCAGAACAGTATCCGTGCATGGAAAAGAATCCTTGCGAGAGCGCATTTCTGCTCCATGTGCAAAAACACAGTCCTCGAGCATAGGCTTTGAGGAGCGTGCGCGCAATTCTCTTTATGCTCTGTTGCGAGGGTGTGTTTACACTTGTGGAACTGTTCTGAGTGTGAGGTTGTGAGGTGTGTCATGCGTGCGTGCAAGTTTTGGGTCTAAATAAAGGCCATAGATGCTTGTCTAAACATATTATGAAAGCTCACATTTCTGAACGAGATTACTTTAAATATCACACACCACAGTGAGAACTCCAGAAGAAAATGTCTCGAGCACATGCTGAAAATGTACAACAAATGGCTCAGAATAATTTCATATGATGTACTGTCATGCCGTTTACCTCTTGCCATATCATCTCCTGAAGCTCTGGCCACTGCAGTCCAGTCTCATGTAACAGTCTTGTCTGTTGCTACACAAACACATACAGTACCAGTCAAAAGATTGCACACACAATATTGTTGTGTACTTTTAGTTCTCGCAAAATAGTTATACAGTCAAACCAGCCGGAGTCAAACTGATCCTAGCCAATGACAATGCATGCTGTTCTGCATCTAAAAATAAATTATATAGTGTTGCTAGTGTGCAGAAAGCACTATAAGAACTCTAATAATCAATCACCCTCCTCCATCCCCAGCTCCTCATGTATACATCTGTTAACTGTGACATTTCTTGTATGCTCACTACAGCACTAAGTCTTTTTAGTTAGTCCAGTTGTTTTCTGACAATTAACATGCTAGAATTAACATTGACCAATTAACATTGATCCTAGAATTGGTAATGTAGCCAGAATATTTCTTTTGTAGAGCATTCTTTTGATTCAATAATCATTAAAAGTGATAAATGAATATTAATACTTCTTCAAAGCGCCGCCTCTCCTCCTGCTGTTGCTCAATTCTCTTCTGTCGGTCGGCGAGCAGTTGTCTCTTGTAGTTCTCTTGATGTTGTAGCTGTTGTTGGAGCAGTTGTGTTTGTGAGTGTGTCTCCTGCTGCAGTCGAAGAAACTCTCGTCTCAGCGTGGACTCGCCAGGAACATTCACTAAAGAACTGAGAGAATACGGTACACGCCTTACACAGAGCAATGACAAATGCAACAGGGCTGAAAGGTTTCTGTGCCATCTGGAGAGCACTGACAGGGCATTTAAACAATCCTCTTATGCCTGAATGCACTGTAACGACATGCTCATATGCACACAACCCTCACGTCTTCAAGCATCAGCCTGCCGGACACTGTACGGTTATGTAATGGGCTTCAAGTGAGGGCATTATGTAGTTCCTTAAAAAATGTTTAGTCCTTGATGGTGATTGGTCAACGCAGCCGCTGTGTATATTTCATGATAAAGCACAGCTATGACCTGTATTGAGCTACAAAGATAATACAATAATGAAACAGTAATAAAATCAGTGTTGCTTAGACCTTTATCAATATAAGGTTCTAACACTGTGTTTTGACCCCTGAAATAACAACAGCAATCATTAAACAAATGAATCGCAAAGCAACTTGTAACAGCTCGGGAAAGATTTCAGGTTCTGTTTCTTTTTCAAATATCCTGTTTAAAGAAAAACTGTTTATCATCTGCTGAAATGGAGAAACATGGATAAACACATACCTGGGTTCACCTTCATCCTCATTCATACCATCATCTTCATCTTCACTTCCACTGTATTCATATTCCATTCCCTCTGTTGAGGATAAATTCCATCAATTTGCAACATAGACCTCAACCATGAAAACATTCAAAAGCCATTTGATTGAAAGGCAGGAATAAAAGTATACAGGGAAATCGGATGACAAAATGCCTCAGTGGCACTAATGTGTGTATCCTGACCCATGAAATCAGCCCACAAACCACCATTTGTCCCCCCTATACAATGTTCTACTCTGTTAAAAATACACTTTATATTCAGTCAGAAGGCCCTTTAACCCCAACAATACCAACCACAGCGCACTTTATAAGTGAGTTATTGTTCACTCCACAACAAAAAAAACGTTTTGACTGATTCTCTGATTATTTCTGTAGTAATGGCTATCCTTCATCACAGTGTTTATTTACTTGAGCCTAATTCACACTGTTGGTGTTTTTTGGATCAATGACTGAGAATTTAGAATGTGGTTGGAGTTTTTAGTATTGGTTGGTGTTGGAAATTGTTGATGTTTTTTAGCGTTAGAGTTTTAGGTTTGTTGGTGTTGGAAATTGTTGATGTTTTTTAGCGTTAGAGTTTTAGGTTTGTTGGTGTTGGAGTATGTTGAAGTTTGTTGGTGTTGGAGTTTGTTGAAATTTATTGGTAACGGAGATTGTTGTTGTTTGAGTTTGTTGGTGTTGAAGTTTATTATCGTTTGAGTTTGTTGGAGTATGTTAAAGTTTGTTGGTGTTGGAGTTTTGTTGGTGTTGGACTCTGTTGACATTTGTTGGTGTTGGAGATTGTTGACGTTTGAGTTTGTTGGAGTTCGTTGGCATCTTTTGGAGTATGTTGAAGTTTGTTGGTGTTGAATTTTTGTTGACGTTTGTTGGTGTTTGTTGACATTTGTGAGTGTTGGCATTTGTTGGATCAGTGTGAATTAGCCTTTACATGCTATCACACCAACAATTATTTATACACATATACAGTATAGCATTTATTCTATTTGTTCATACAGTAGGTGCAACGTAAATGATCTCTCACCTTTCTCTCGTCTCCTCTTTCTTGTTCTGTCCAGGTGATCTTTGAGTGTTATGCGGACTTGCCGTTCATTGGGGAGGTCTTTGATAAACGAATGACGTAAGAGGGTTTCTGTGGACGATCTGTGCTGGTAGTTCTTAACAAGACAACTATCCACAAATGTCAGAAACTTTTTAGACCTTGGGAAGCAACAAATAACCTTTTATTGCATTTGCGTTCGACATTACACTTCATTATGCAAATTAAAGCTAGTATTTAGGGATCTCATGATTACAATAAATGAAATCAGAAATGTCTCAGCTTGCGCCTGCTCAATTATCCAAAAGTGATCTTACCATTTCTTGGACTTCAGTTTGGGAGGTGGGTTTCGTGGAATAAGAAAGAGCGCTCTCATTGGATGCATGTCACACAAGGCTGAGGAGAGTTGTGAGAAACACATGTAACCCATGCATCTGTTTTGCTGAGTTTTATAATTGTGTGTTTTGACTTACGCGGTGCTCCCTCTGCCATCTCCAAAGCTGTGATGCCCAGAGACCACACGTCACTCTAAAACAACACATTCATGAGCTTATGAAAATCAGTGTTTACAATTATACTCTCTTGAGAATGAGAAAGACTTGAAAAAACGGAATTGTTGTAATTACGAGTTTTCTGCTTGAAAAATGCGTCCTTGTACAACTTGTATGAAGTTATTTAACATATAGTCTAAAGAAAAGACTACAATTGAGTTTTGTCCATGTAGACGAATGTCTTTAACGCAAATTTAACATGAACATATTTAATGCAGTTTATTGCAGTTGACAACATTATCTTACACAGATTTGCTTTGATGCTAAAGGTGTTGCCATAGACATGGATCATTCAGAGGATGAGAACAGCTCCGACAAGAATGTCAAAGGTCTTCATATTTCAGGATAATTATGACATGGCATTCCATGACCGCATCTTTGCCAAATTTTAAATAGAGTACAAAGAGTGCCAGTCGGAGCTGAGTGACGTCAGAGTGGAGTACAAGGTGAAAAAAATCTCAAAGAAAAAGAACACAAGTCTACAGTATCTAGTACATTTCCAAATCTCTTTAGGTTCAGACATGAACTTGTCAATTCTGTCTTCGCTTGCCATTCCCGATTGCTTAGTTAACAAATGTTCTTCAAGCTAAATAAGAGGGAGAAAGGATTGTGGTCTCTCACTCACCCTGTAGTCATATGTAGCGTCTGGGTTTTCATCACACGCAATCACTTCTGGTGCCATCCAATATGGCGTCCCAATGAACGTGTTTCTTCTTCCAATGGTCCTGTCTAGCTGAGCACTGACACCAAAATCCACTGGCACCACACAAATAAACGGATGTAAAACAATGTCTCAAGCCGTATGCTCACACTTAGTGATGCATTTAGTTCACTGACACCGACTGATGAGAATATAATTGTTCATTAAATGTATGTTATGTGAAATTGAATTAAAGAAGGTTAAAGAGAGTATATAACCAGTACATTGCCTGTCACGTACACATGTTGTTTTGCAAGCACACTGTCTTACCGAGTTTAATCTCAGCGTTCTCTGTCAGCAGCACATTTTGTCCTTTAATGTCTCGATGAATCACATGATTAGAGTGCAGGTGTAACAGACCCTGAGAGCACCATTGAATTAAACATGTAAATATTATACAACAAATAACAGGAATTATTGTATACAATCTTCAAAAAAGCAATCATCTGTTATTTTTTTAAAGGAGTAGTTCAACTTCAAACTGAAGCCTTTTTCTTACCCTCTTGTCATTTCAAACCTGTATGACTTTCTTTCGTCAGCAGAACACAAAAGAAGATATTTTGAAGAATGTCGTTAACAGCTCCCGTTCACTTGCATTGGTTACAATAGAAGTGAATGGGAGCTGTGCTGTTACAAACATTTTTCAAAATATCTTCTTTTGTATTTGCAGAAGAAAGAAAGTCATACAGGTTTGAAATGACCAGAGGGCGCATAAATGATGTGAACTACTTCTTTAACCGAACAGAAATACAACAAATCATCTAATACCTAGAATGGTAACTATAACTCTATCAGCGATCACACATTTTAAGCTTGTGTGCTGAAAGGTTATTTTGGTTTACTAAAATTAAACGTTTCTGTTCATTGGAATCAAATTAAATATTCACCTAAACATTTTCGGAAAAATGTTTCTAAAGTAAAAATTGAAATGTTGCCATAAATTCAAAGCACTAAAATTATAAGTTTAAAGCATTCAATTTATAATAAATAAAAATTTAATTAAAATATTTAATTATAATAATATTATATAATGACAATAGCATATACCAAAGTTGCTAAAATGTTAACTAAAAACAACAATATTAAAATTAAGAGTTATTATTTTAATTAACAATAATTACAAATAAAAGCACATTTGTCACATTGATAAAACTAAATGAAACTGAAATCAAAACTCTGGTGTGCAGCAGCTTCACATTCAGAATGGAATGGATTTTATATGGCGGTCAATGTTTTCATTGGTGCATCAGATAGAATGATAGTTCCTTTGTGTTGTTACCGTTATTGTGTGGACTTTTTAAAACTTGATTTCTATAGTGATCGTTCTTGGTGTGAAAGAACAGTTTGGTGTCATGATCTGTAGAGTACTCACTCTGAGCACTTCACGGCATATGTAAGCGATCCAGTCCTCTTTTAGACAGTTCCCTTTGGTCTTCTTCAGCAGATCTGTGACTGAACCGGCACCACAGTACTCCATCACCAGCTGACGGGTCAATGCAAACATACATTTCAGCAAATGAGATCTTATAAGAGCTTAACAACAAGCCCATGATATTGATATTTCATGTTTAGAGATCCACATTAAGATCTCTAACTTTATTTGATTCCACTGAACGGATGAAATGTATATTCTGTTAGACTAGAGACTATTTCTGAGATTAGAGATTTCTGGTTTAGTCTCTACAGGACATCAGGCTGATGTTTATTTGTGTTCAGCGGTTACTCACCCACAGCTGGTCGTCCTGACCGGCAGGACTCTTCTTCACAAAAGCACCGTAATATGTGGCTATATTCCTGTGATGGGAATGAGTTTTCAACATGTTTATCTCCAGTTTGATTTCATCTTCCTCCTCCTGTAAAATACAGTAAAAAATCTAAGACTCTTTTATAAGGGTCATTCCAAAATAAGCAACTTTTCACCAGAGAAGAAAAAGTGAGACTGTCTATTAAACAGAATGGAAATGGTTTTGCATGTCAATATAATAGTGGGAGAAATTTTCAATTGTAACTAAATATTTAATAAAAAAACTTTATAACTCTATAAATGAAGAGCATTAACTGATGAAACACAATCCTGAGAGAAAGCAAAGGAGAGCTGGGTATGGAAGTCATGAATTAAAAGGAGGAAGTCTGGCCTTCAAATATCTGCAGGAACGCTTCATTATCTCCAGACAAGATGAACAGGAAACTAAGAAACAGCATTTGTCAGCTGGGGCGAGAGACTTGTCTTTTTTCATGAAGCTTTAGAAACTTTATAACTGACTACCGGTTGCTTTATTCACAGTTCATTCACAGTTTTAAAGGTCAAATTCAGAAACCACAAAGAATCATTTAATCTAAAGCAATGCTTCCCAACCTTTTTCATTATTTTATACCTGTAAAGCACTTTGAGTTACATTTTATGTATGAAAAGTGCTGCATAAAAAAATGTGTATTGTTGTTTATTATTATTACAAATAAATAAACAAGTGATTAAGATATGATGATGTAACTTTTGTCATCATTAGTCTGTTTTCATCTGATTTTAACCTCATCCTCTGGGCTTTTTCCACATGGTATTTTTGTGTCTAAGCTGCAGTTTGCAGGAATATTAACACTTAAGATGCGTCCCAATTCGCATACTATCCGTCCTAAATATTATTAGAAATTAGAATTAGTGTGTCCAAATCAAAGTATGATGAAATGAGTATTCTCAAAGTATCCGTGTGATCTACAGTTTCCGGTGAAAATTCAAAGTGTGAATCCATGGACACTTAACAGGTGATTTTACCCACAACTCACTGCAAGAGGGCGGAGTTTATTGATGCTATACTGCATTATTAAAGTTAGATAAAAGATGCTTCGCTAAATTAATCATAGCGTAAAGTAAACAATACATACGAAATTATGAATGAATGTCCCAGTGTGAGCATTCGGTTTTGATATGCACTACAATGTATATACTTTGTATATACTACAAAAGCAGTACCGTACTTTAAGGGCATAGTATACGTGGGCGAATTGGGACGCAGCATTAAAGTGGACTGTGCACCTAAAAGAGCCAAATGTCAGGAAAAGACTTTCACGCTTGCTAGTTTCTTCTCTTGTAGCGGGCTACAGACAGACGATCATACCTCTGTCACGTCCATGACCTTAATAGCAGCCAGCTGTCCTGTTTTCACATGTCGACCCTGTCAAACACAAGGACATCAGTGAGAAATATGAGCATGTGACCCTGCTGAAGGGCTCATCGTGAGGATCTTTTCAGATAAAAGAGTCCCATGTGCTATGAAAACATACTGCACTATATATAAAACTTCTTCTCCTGTCTTCTAGTGATCAGTGATTATTCTTAAACACCAGAAATAGCTCATCATTCACATTATAACTGACTTTCAAACAATAACACACATTGTGTGAAAGTGTTTTATACTGTGTGTATAAAGTCTGAAATACACTACAATACAAGACTTTTGCTCAGATTTTCAGCTTGGACTTGTTGCAGAAAGTCTTTGCAGATTTGATCAGTTAGTGTATTTCTATATGAAACTTTCAAAATGTCTACAAGTGTGTGATGTAGGATGTCTAGTTAAAAAAAATGGTTCAGATTATAAAAGTCTTGTAGTGTATTCCATCCATAAAACTGTTACAGTTTCTTTAACCTTTAGTCATAATAAATAACTATGTCATTTAATACATTCAGTCCATACGAACATATAGTTCAAAGTTTTATGACATTTCTGATTTTCCATACATAATGAATGATGTCAATAAGGCAATGCACAATACTTATATCTATTTAGAGATGCATTCAGTGTCTTCACTCTGTGTGAAAACCTCAAAGAAACGATGGATGAACACAAGAGGACTATATTCTACTGCTTGATCACAACTTAAAATTACACTATATGTTTCATAGCATGTGCTCTGAGGCATTTTAAATGACAACAGTTCCTCTTCTGTGTTCTCGTTCTAGATTCCCATGAACTGTGATATTCACATTTATACATTTCAACAGAGTCATTGAGAAAACGCTGATAGTTTTCAGTGAAATGGGCCGGGGCGTGAGTTGTTTCTAAAGCCACATGTTGTAAGATGAATGAAGAAAGTGTACTGTAGTCATCTTCCAGCTACCGAGCACTTTTCACAATAGATTCTACACTCATGGCAGTAAAACAAAAGTTCTCACGTCAAATGTTTTTAAGTTGTAACTGGCTTACTGTTAAACGTGGCAAGATGTTTAAACACATCAAAATTATGTATCAAAATCCAAATATGGTTAACTTACACTCATTATTACAATTAGTTAAAGTATTTTTATAAAAAAAAAAAACTAGGTAATACCCAGAGTTTTCATCTCATGTGTCAAAACAAATAACAAGAAGGACATCTTAAAAATGTACTTATCTAGCTTATATTATTATATATTCACTTTCATCAAACGGTTGTTTGGCATTTACTGTAATCTTTGTCACATTCTTTTTAGTCCATTAGATAACAAATCCTCAGCAATCAGTTCATGGTCAATTGTTTACTTTTTGTTTTAAGTATTTATATTGTTCTGTAAGGAACATGATATTTGTGTCTTTTTTATTTTGAAATGGGAAACAGATGTGCTCTTTGCTCGCAGATTACCAAATGATGATTAGCAGGGTGATGTCCACAAAGTGTTCACAGGTTTTGCAATGAGCTTAAGAAACAGATGCTCGACACACTGAAGATGAGCGCAAAGGCTTTCCTTTATGAAATGGGTGGGGTCAACATGAGGACAGGGAATGTTTTCAGACCAGTGTTTGAACAGTGAGCTGCTGTGTCATGACCTCACAGACAAGCATAAACCAAAAACAGCAAACTGTCTCTTTACAGGCACAGATTCAACCAAGAAAAACGAGGTCATCATTTTAAACCCGTATGCCGTTTCAAACTTGCATATGACTGTGGAAGAAGGTAAGAAGGTGGATATTGTGTCCATACAATGAAAGCCAATGGGATTGAGTGATGTTAACATTCTTCAAAATATCTTCTTTTGTGTTCTTCTGAAAAAAGGAAGTCATGTAGGTTTGTTGAGTAAATATTGACAGAATTTTTGTTGCCGTGTGTGAAAGTAAGCAGTGTGCCAAGTTGTAAATCTGAAGGTGAATGAATAACAAAGTTATTGGCTTGGAAAAAGGGAGTCGACTCTGAATCACGCAAACGATTCATCCCTAGAACCACCGCAGATGTTATGTACATAAACTTCTTGTTGGACACTCCATAAACCAAAGTAGGACCTTAAAAATCCCTAGTTATGTACTCTTTCATAACAAGACAATATAGTTTTGCATGGACAAACCACTATTCAACAAACTATAAGGGTTTTTGATGCGCGTTCATGACTTCACGTAATAATTAATTACGTTGAAAAGGTCATGCTTGATGTCGAGTCATCGACTGCACTAAAACTGTTATTTTGACCTTTAACCGTTTGGAGTCCATTGAAGTCCACTACATGGAGAAAACTCCTGCTATGTTTTCATCAAATTTTCATTCAATTTCTTTACGACTATAGAAACAAAAACATTATGATCTTGGATGAGATGGGGGTGAGTAAAATTATAAATAGTTTTTATAAATTTATATTGAAAATGAACTGCACCTTTAATTAAGTTTTTGCGAATCAGCGTTAACGCGGATCATTTTGACGACGTTGTTGTGCATTCGTTAAACTGTAAAAGAATGCAAAACTAAAGATGTATGTTTTCTACTCTGTCATTGTCAAGTGTGCTATTCGCAGGCTGAATTCCCTGAAGTGTAAACAGTGTGGCTCTGTTTGCTTGACTGACCCGATACAGCATGACTGGCTCAGCCAATGGCGTGACTTTGGGGCGGTGTGTTCTGTAGAATCAGCTTGTTGCAAGAGACACTGAATTCTCATATTTAAAATGTAACATACACATTCGGTGCACTCTGTATAGAGGAAAAGAGCAAGTGATTCAACTGAGCTGAAGATGTAAGCACACACGTGGTTCAGATGATATTTCTGTCTGAGGGGATTTCCTCATGTTTCTCCAGGATGCCTGAGAAGCGTCACATTGTATTAAATGTCTGGGCCATAAACAGGAAGTGCTATCGAAAAAAGTGAAAGAAAGAAAAGTGCACAAAGACGACAGCTGGATTAGGATTAGAAGTTTCTTTTGGTTTCACAAAGTTTTGTTCAGATACATGAACCTGTACATGAATAACCATTTGATCTCAGTGAGGTAAATTTAAAATGAGGAAGTCAGAAAAGAGGAAGTTATTTTTCTTTAAAGACAACACAAGGCAAATCACCTGTTTCTAAAGTCTGGTTAAATGGTTCAGCACATATGACTTGCTTATGCAGTCCTGGAAGCTTTTAGTGAGTTTGCATATGCTTTTAAAACTTCTACCTGGGCCAAATGTGTCCCAAAACCCCTCAGACCCCAGTGAGCTGCAATAATGATCATTTATCTTTCCAGCAGTAATTTGGGAAATGTTACGGAGTAATTTGATGACCAGCATTTAGCTCGCTATCTTCAGTTTGTCATACTCCATCACATTATCACGGGTAGCAGGCCTACTAATTATTAGAGTTCGATATCAAGGTGTAATATTGAATAATCTCTCACAATAATAGTCTGCACAAGGCATAGGTCTTCTGCTTCAGTGTGTCAGTTTTCAAATATGTCTTGCTGTTGACGGCTATATTCAAGAGAGATTTCTGTATAAATGAGTCTTATCACAGATGCTCTGATCTGCCACTACAATTGATGCCATCTGATCTGAGATTACAAACTGAAAGAGTCTAGAAAAAAGAAAGTGGCAAAATCTTCAAGGTGCTTGAAAGAGCCAAAGCAGTGCACCCTTCTGCTTTAAAGAGTAACTATTACAAAGTCCTTAAAATGTCATTTCATGCACTGTGTAATGTTGCTGTGTGTGAATGTAAGCAGTCTGCGGAGTTGAAAAGCCAAAAGTGAACAAATAACTCTGATTCACGTGAACGAGTCATCTGTCGATCTAATTTCAGTTCCTGGTCGGATTTGTGTCACTCCATGTAATGCCCGCCTACGCTACATTTGTTCGGAGCATCTTGCAAGCGTTGAAACTTTCAGATCAGCTGATCAATAATAAACATTTCGTCCTTTACCGCAGGTGGTCAGAACCGTCTTGTTGCTTGACCGCTCCATTCCATGCATATCCGGCCAAGCCAGTACAGTATAATTTCACTTAAAACTGTCGTGCTAATAACTAAGCTTTGTGGCTTTGTGGAGTATAATACAAATGCATGAGTTGTTGCCAGAATGAGATGTGAATGGCAATGGTGTTATGGAGGTAGATAAGATAATACTACTTTTTGTGCTCATTTTATACCAGATATGGGCTTATTTTTTATTAAAATACCAGAGAAACTTGTATCCAGACAAGTGACCCATCCTGAGGGGTGACGTCACTACACGTGGTGAGTATGATTTATATCGATATATATCGTCCCAGTTTGAACCAAACTCAAGTGAAAATATATCTGTATTCGTCCATAGAAGGCTTCAGTCCTACAGTGGAAAATCAATATTCTCTTCAATTTAAAAAGTGAAGAAAAACTGCAGTGTGCAAGTTTAAAGACTCTTTTACACCTCAGTATACCTTGGAACCGTTATTCGGCCCATGCCTAATGCAAACACGATTATCTTTATAAAGATTATAAAGAACGCTGACATCTTCGTGGGCTTTCTGTCTGTACTAACACATATTTTCATACAAAAACATTTCACGCTATTATTATATTTTGTCAATTATTTATATTTGTGATACTTTAACATGTCTCACATCTTAAAGACATTTAATGACCATTTTCACGGTTATTAATGCGAACACCACAAAACATTTGATAATTTTCCTGTTACATGATGACTTTTTCTACATCTCAATTTTGAGATCTCTACAAAGACAAAGAAAGCTGCTGTAAAGTTGCTCTGCTACAATGCAATCTGAATTGAATTGGACTACAACTAGAAATATTGGATTACTATTAAGTCTGCTCAAAATGTCCCATCACGCTATTACAGCAGGGTTTCAGAAGAATGCTGTACAGGGCAACAAAAAAATAAAACAGTGGGTCACAGTGATCTTTATTGCACAAGATGAGCCACAATGGGAATATTGTTTTGGATAGCAGATCGACTTCTGTTAAACTAACTGCAAGGTCCACCCTGATCTGAATCAAACACACATGTCTGAAATTCTCTGAGAATGTGTCAACAACATATCCCACAGCACGGGATGTTTCAGCGTACCCTATATCATCATCACACATCTTTGAAGACACTCGATTTCATCTGAAACATATCCTGACGTTCATGAGGAAGTGAGCTCCACCCAAAGGGTGTCAAAGACCGAAACCACACATGTAGGTCATATGAGCAAGACTGGCATACCAACAGATTTGAAACGGGGAAGATGAACGACAAACAATGGTCATGTCACAAGCCGCTGGTCACGGACACATGGTTACGCTTACAACAGTTTGCATATTTATGATCGGAAATAAAGAACGGCCACTAATCTAAGAAATAAAAAGAGACACCGACACAAACCTTGTAGACTTGCCCGTAAGTCCCATTGCCAACCACCTCAATGAGCTCAAATATCCCTGCAGGATCCTAAAACACAACAACATGAAGACACATTTAAAACACTGGAAGATTTCCATATTGAGTGTTTTCTGTTCGTCACGAATGATGTACAAACACAATTCTACAGTATTAAGAAAGCTGACTGTGACAGTAGACAGCAGTTTTGGACCATCGACCTACTGTATGAGGTCCAACAACACTGCTCATGATGTTTTATGATGCTCAAAACATGCTGTCTAAGTAAACAGAGCATCACAGCACTTTTTGAGACTGTGATGGCCAAAATAACGTTTGCAGCTGCAGGAACTGAGAGTAAAAGATGCTGTCTAGTTAGGCAGCACAGTATGTTTTGAGACACCGCCCGCATTTTTTTTAAGTAAAACATTAAAATAATGTATCGCAGTGTAATCAGCACAAAGCGAAATGCATTAAAAATTACGAAAAACAACACAAAAGCAAAGGGAAAAGTTTTGGGAAAAAATTAAACACGTTTTCAAATAAGTAAATAATTCTTGACAGTTGTGTTTGAAGAATGATCTCGTCAAGAAATGACACGAAACGTAAAGTTTAAGTAGGTTCAGTCGCCGCTGAAGAAACATTTCTTGGAAAACACTTTTTGTCGGTCTTCGAACAATCGCGGCTGGAAAAACATGTTAACACACAAAAGTAATAAATGACAGAGAATACAAGCACAACACTTACCCGTAAGGAAGCGAGGTCGATATTGCTTAAACTTGTTGTTGTAAAGTCTCTCGCCATCTTTAAGAGCTCGTCTACTAAAGTCGCATAGTTTACTAACTGATCATGGTTTGAGGAACAGTATGTCTGCCCATCTCCAGCTCTTCCTCGGCGGAGTTACCAATCCTACTAAAGCGAAGGCGCCACCTCATGAATATGAATCACATAACGGGACGCTCTCTCTGTACCATTACCTGATTGGGTGAAATAGGTAAGTAGGCGTTCGTCATCAGGCGAAATAACCAATCCCGCTCTAGTTAACGGTCGTCTTTTAAATATGTATGAGCTGACGTACGCAGAAGCTCCCGGAAGTTCTCCGGGCAGTGTCGCTTTAAAGACTTAATATTCATGAGCTAAACCTTCAGCGTTTGTGATCTTCCAGGACAAACACAGGAAACCCGGAGCACGAGCAGAAAGTGAAAAAATGACCCTTCCTTTACTGAAAAGCAAACAAGACACTAAATGCTAAATAAACACAACATTCCCTATGGTTCACGTTAGCAGAACGGCTACCAGTTTGGTTTTTCGGCCAAATTAAAGAGTCATCTCTCTGACTGAGATGTTCATATATTCATTTATTTACTGTCCGATACTCAGGATCATTTTATTAATGTGTATTACAAATACTGTATTTGCTCTTTCAAAATCAAACCTTTAAATCAGACTAGAATAGATAAAGGACATCTCTCTTCTGTGTTTTTATTGAAGTGTCATACATCAGATCTGAAAAGTATAATGATGGTAACCGAAATGAAGATTTAAGAAGGAGAGAGAGAGAGCAACATGGCACAGGCTACACATCTAAATTATGTGAAGTGAAATATGAATAATGTATGCAAATGATCAAGCTGACTGAAATATTAATCATTAGCAGCACTGAATGTTTTAATCTAATACCAGATACATCATATAAACATCCAATGACGCTCTGAGAAAATAAATAAATAAATAAACAATCCAACAAACAAACATAATTCTGTGACGGTATATGGTCGACTGTATAAAATATGTAAATACATCCTTCTAACTGGCTACAAACAACATCAATGTGCTTATTTCATTGGAATAGTATTTATTTGCATAAATAGAACGTAATATTCTTTAAAGCTCAGAGTATTTGTGTCTTTACATTATTGTGCTGCGACAACCAAAGTCATAATCTGTTCTTCGGAAACCAAACCAAATAAGTAGTGGTGTTTCAAGAGACTAGATATGACACTGTACATAGTATGAACACCTTGAACATGACTCATTATTGGTCTTCGAAAAGAAGAAATTCAAGTACGAAATCAATATCAATAGCTCTTCATCTTTCTGAACAAAGTATCAAAACACTTCACAGCTAGTTAAAGAAAAGTAAAAAGAGAAACCATTATGTTTTTTATTCAATTTTTCAAATCGTAAGATGATGTCATGCGGATGAAAAAAGAAGAGAAAAGTAAAAACAGCAAAGCTATGTTTCCGGCCCAGCGGGCGATTGCTGTGCGATGTTCTACCAGATATCACTGGAGAGTTCTTGACCAGACAGCGGCACGAACGTGCTGTTCAAGTGAATGTCCTTCTTGGCTTTCCCAATGTTATTTTGCGTCACACGTCCATTCAGCAGCGTCATTGGCAGATTGCAGTACACGTGACGGCCGCTGAGCGTGGCTATCGCAGAAGTGGGCAGCTCGTATTCGTAGCTGCGGCAGAAATGGCGCATTTGCAGGTGGCCGTGTTCGTTATAGTCTGGAATTTCAACGTGAGCCGGCATCAGCGATGCTGAGGTCGCCGTCATGGCGACGGTGGATACGGCCTGCAGGTCGCCGAAGAGCCCTTGCTCGCCCGAGTCCAACACCTGCCGCCGCGACACGGTCTCTTTTTTCTTAGCTGGCATCTCGTACACGACCCGCTTCCAAAACCTGGATTTGAGCTGGTTGCTTTTGGGCCCCCTCCATTTAATGACGGTCAACACTCTGATGGTGTGCTTCAGATCTTCTACCTCCTGGTAGTTGATAACGTTGCGGAGGTCGGAGCATTCAATCATGATCACCTTGATTTCGCCCGTCGCCAGCATGCTCTGCAGCCGCGGCTCGAACTGGAAGATGCTCCAGCCGCGGCGGGCAACAAACTCGGGAGTCAGCACGATGATGAGACGTCTGCTTTGCTCCACGCTCCGGCTCAGGTCCTCGATGTACGCTAGAGACAGAGCGAGACAGGTCATTCGTAACGCAGTGGTGAAAGATAAGTGCATAGCAACAAGGGGGCCAAAACACACAACAATGTGCCACAATCCCTCCAAAAATCTTAATGCATGTTAGTAAAAGCATAGCTGTACCCTAGCAAGTAAATCAAAACACCATAGTGACCATATAACATCGCCTAAGCATCCATTCACAAACAGAGGAGGTACTTCATACTTAAAAAATATATATTCTACTTCTGCCCTAAGTGAAATTTATTTTCCTTAAGAAATGTGACCGGTATAAATACAGCAGTGCATTAGTGCAGAGACACAAAGCCTGTGGCAATGACTCCTCCAGATGATGAGCAAACACAAGTACACTGGACACATGAACTCGGTGTGATGCATTTGTCATGGATGTTTCTTTCTTCAATGTGTCCTGATTCTCTGAGCGAGTGCTCCATCTGTCACATCAGCCGTCACATTACACTCGGCTCTGAGTCTCTGTAGTGTTCATGTCTGCACTATTCAAATAATATTACTGAATGTGCTTAACTCAAAATACACGCTTGTGTACTCAACAAAATGTCGCTTATTTGAAAGAAAGGTATTGCCAACAACCAGTAATCCAAATCATTATTTTGCTCTCGGCTTCGTGTCATGCCTAACAAGGCTTGTTGGGGCTTATTGCTATAGTAATCCCTGAAATTATGAAATATAATTATTGTTTTATGACCCTCAAAGTCTAATAATATGCTGAGGCCGATGAAACGCTGATGATTGATAACATTGAACATTTCATGGTCAATTTCTTGATCTTTTTGCATATGTATAAAGCTGTCAAAGTCTTGCATATTTAATATGCTTTCAAATACTGCTGAACGCAGGAAAACACTGCGACGCAGTTGTAACTTTTAAGGGATGCAAGAAATTGAGTTTATACCATGACTTCAAATGAAGAAGCAAACACTTTGGGGCGGTTTCCCGGACAGGGGAATTTAAGACAGGACTAGGCCTTGGTAAAATTAGGACGTCTAAATTGTTTAGAAAAACATTCTTTACAAAAAACATTACTGGTTGGCATCTTGAGACAAAACAATCACACTAATATATTTTAAGGTAAGTCAGTGCAAGTTGTTTTCGATTAAGACACCTCTAAAATTTAAGATATTCTGGGAAACCTTCCCGTTATGACTGTTACGTAGCATTGTAACTAATTGGACTGGAGAAACAGCTCAAAATAACAGAAAAGATGCTCTTGGAGGACTTTATGTCGCCCCTGAGGTTTGGTTTGTTGTAATTTGACAGTCACCGGACTGGAATGACCACAATACATCAGATTAATCAGATACAGGCAGATTAAATGAACATTTGAAATGGTCTCTAGTTGGTCTTTTGCTGAGTAATAGAAAGAGATAATATGGGTTTGGTTCTTACTGCTGCTGGGTATGAGGTCCCGGTGTGGGATGAAGAGTTTATATCCATAGTGTTTCTCCAGAACGTCAGGTAAGATCTCCAGAGCAAACAGCTCGTCCTCGCTCACCTCACACTCCACTGAGTCCAAATCCACTTTGGTGTAAGAGAGGTAGGCATCATATTCCTTGTTGTCTGAAGGAACAGATGAGTTATATCACATCTCTTAATACAGAGATGAGAGATACAGAACAAATATCTGAAGCTTTACATACAGTAAGTGACAGGAAAAAAGCTTTTATGGATTACATTGTGTGAGGAACATTTGTTGTCATCTTTTGGATTGTTGAAAATACACCAAAGTAAACATATATACACGTTTTATAAATATAAGGTAAACAATAGGATGGGAATCAATTCACCATTAAAATATTGTGAAAGATAGTGTAGGATCATTGTTTTTTGTACATGTCAACTACCAATGATCAACTACAATCATTTCATTTAGACCTATTAGTCATGGGTGGCGTTGTTTATTTGGGGGCAATTCAGCTTAGCCCAAATAAACTCATGTATTTTTGACTTGTATCATCTGTGCCCCAACAAAAGGACAAATAGACAACACAAAAGAAGATATTTTTAAGACAGCTGGTAACAGAACTCCATTGGCACCCATTCACTTCTGTTGTATGGCACAAAACCAACGCAAGTGAATGGAGTCCACTTAAAGTGACAGTTCAGCATAAAATGAAAACTCTGTCAAATTCTTGTCCCTCTTGTCATTTTAACCCTGTATGACCGCAAAACAGAACAGAAGATATTTTGAAGAACGTTGCTAACTGGCCCCCATTCACTTGCATTGGTTTTGTGTCCATACAATAGAAGTCAATAGGGGAACAGTGCTGTTCGATTACCAACTTTCTTCAAAATATCTTCTTTTGTGTTCCGCAGATGAAAGAAAGTCATACAGGTTTGAAATGAGAAAAGGTTGAGCAAATGATGACAGAATTTTCATTTTTGGGTGAACTGTCCCTTTAAGGTAAGTACTATTTTCCACCATGCTTCTTTAATTGTATTGCTTTATGGCAGATTGACTCCATCATTGACAACGGGTCAAACATCTCAGAATGTGCTATTGGATGATAAGTTTATCCTGCTTTGCTTTGAATGTACCAGTGTTTACACATAGTCATCATTAAACCAGAACATTCTCAAATACCCATTGTCATCAAGAGTACCAGTATGAAAGTCAAACGGCTTTGAACGGGCTTTGAGAGTAAACAATAACAGAAGTTATAGTTTGGTTGACCTTTTAAAAATGTCGATTTACCGTCATCTGTTTCATCACTCCCAAAGTGTCGTCTGTAACACAGCATGATCTCCACATTGTAGCATTTATAGATGGCTGTGAAGATTCCTAATAACAACATAATGGCACCCAGACCACCAACCAGCTCCAACCTATACGCATCTACACAAAAACATAACACACCTGTGAAGACGTCCATCAATGTCATGTGATGTCAAGAGAGTGGGCAGAAGAAATTCAATCGATACTGTAATATACAGTATGCTGTTATATTATACAAGTGAAATGTAAATGCTTTGTGTTTAAATCCATTTCAAATGGTAATATCCCACTAATCACTGGTCACATGACCATCACCAGACAATTACGGAATATATTATCTATCTGTGAATCGGATGATGTTGTAAAGGTTTACCCTTCTTCTGCAGAATAGCACTTGCACTGCTGCGGCCGATGTGATTCTCCACATTACAGGTGTAGTTTCCCATGTCTGTCTCCTCCACAGCATCAAAGATCAGAGATAACTCCACCTCCTTCTCCCCCAGAAACTCCCGGACCAGCCTGAACACGTAACACACACGACTCATTATGAACAGAATAACACACGACACACAGGCCTAATGCTATATGCAGGAAAAACCCAGCTGGTTATTAGAATATATAATAATATAGAACGGTCAGTAATTTACATACTTATTAATATACTGTACATCACTGACACGCTCATGCACTTACCAATTCAATTATATACTCATACACATTTCCATACTTTTATAAAGTAAACAGACACATCTTGAAATCCTTTTAAGCACACTAATGGTTATGCATTATTCATCTGAACAGAAGGAGTCATTGAGAGAGATGAAAAAGACATCATCAAAGAACGACGCTGGTTCAAAGAAAATCTTCAAATCAGCTGAAATACGTTAAGATGAAGACATGCTTCAGGTTACTGACACACATCCACGTGTACTTTCATGCTAATTTATCTCTGTTCTTCTGTGAAAAACAACAACTGGACCACACTGACTGGATAAACATTTTATTCTCTCTCACAAAAAGTTACGTTGAGCTGATGAAATATTTTAAAAATGAAAAAAAAAAAACATGACTGAGTTCACTGACTGAATGAAGTGTTTCCTAGCTTTTCATGAGTTGTGATTTTGTTTATAATTTCTCTCTGAAATCATCTGTCAAACGCAGTTAAGATTTTTCTGACTTTTGTCACTAGAGGTCTCTGTAGCCTCAGTAATATTCATCTTCCATCATGACGGTTTACTTGTGGATCACAAGTGTTTTACATAATCCTGTTCAGATTTAACACTGAGAACTTGTAATGTCAAATTATATTCTTCTATCATTAATATTTGTACATCAAGATTACATATGTGTTCTGTAGTTTATACCTAGCATGCTCCATGTGGATTTGTTCATTCATTCGATGTTTTTATTTAATTTTCTTAGTTTTTCTTTTGGTTTTGATCAAATATGAATTTAGCATTATTTAAAGGACCAGCGTGTAGTATTTTGGAGGATCTTTTGACAGAAATGCAATATAATATACACAACTATGTGTTCAGTGGTGTATGACCTGAAGCGTTATGTTTTTCTTACCTTAGAATGAGTTACTTCTATCTACACACACGGGCCTCCTCACATGGATTCATCATGTTGTTTCTACAGTAGCCCTGAACGGACAAACTGCTCTACAGAACGCATTTCATAAATACGTTATCTATTTCAGCAAAGAATAAAAAGTGTGATGACATCTTAGTTCTGTGTCAGCCACCGCAGTGCTTGAAAAGGAGGTGTGGAGTAAGCTATTGATGCCGCTCAATTTCATACACTGGACCTTTAAAAAGTTTGACATTCAGTCTAAAATGATTTGGATGATTTTAGAGATTTTAATAGTATAAAGTTTCAAAGCAAGGGACAGTACCTCACTTCACTTTCTCTTATGTGTCCTTCCAGCTCCTCGACAAACTTATCTCCTTTCATCCAGTAGATGATGGGCCGAGAATCTCCGCTGTAACCGAAGAACGCCTTACAATCTAAGATCAGACGCATACCTGTAAAGAGAAAAAAACAAACACAAAGAACAGATTGTAATTAGAACAACATCAATTTTTCACCCCAGAGTTCACAATTTCACCTGCCCTTTCAGTCTAACTGATAATGGTCAAACTTCAAAGGGGGGATTACAGAACTACAAGGATGAAGAATGAGAGAAAGATAGGAGGAGATGTGGAGGACCTAAGTTTAGAAAATCACAGTTCATGAAACCAATGTTTTTTCACATCTGATCTTTCAAATGTGTGATTCTCAGCAGAACCCACAAGGTGAACTATACAGATTTTTGAATTAGCCTAAACAACTGAATGACTTTCAAATGTCAATACTCTCTGTTCTTGTGATTAGTGTTTTTATATTGAATAGCTCAATGCTTTTATTACTTCTGTCTGCTCTTACCTCGATATGAATTCTTGTCAATGATGTAGAGATCTGAGCTCCTTTGATCAGACCCTGCCTGAGCTTAATCTAAAATTCTACCTCCATTCCATTCATTTTTACTGTTTCTTTATAAAGTTTAACATGCTGAACACGAAAGTCACATTGAATTTTTTTACCATCAACTGTACTCACATTATTTTCACACATTTAAACATTTGTGTTTTATTGCTCGTATGCAGAATTTACAAGGTACGGACATAACACTGAGCTCAAACCCACAGTTTACTGATTACACAGAACAGTTACTAAAAATGAGTCGTCCAAAACTTCAGGAGTGTACATGTGATCTTTTTTGTCCATTATGACTTATCCTGTCCTCAGGAACCAAGTTCCAGGCGTAGTCACCCATCATCACTTCATCCCACCTTCCCTGTGCTACAGACATTTCTAGAATTTTCTGACAGTGACAGTTAGAAAAATAATTGTTCAGATATGTTTACGGCGAGACCGTGGTTCGAGACCGGTGAGTAATTGTGAATGAGCACACCGGGCTCGAATCATGTATGAGATTGGGAGCATATAAGAGAATGAGCGACCGGACCGTCGAGGAGAGAGGACCGGGCCCGAACATGTTTTACATTTGTATTTGTATTTATGTTTTGTTCCCCGGCGGTCAGCCGTGAGGGGCCGCCGGCTGTTATTATTTATATTAAATGTTTAAATGTTTTCCGGTTCCCGTCTCCTTCCATCCCTACTTTGAATCTCGTTACAGCAATATACCAATACATCGTAATTAATGATAAAAGCTCAACATTTACTTGAGCTAAATATACATTAAAACATTGGGTCTCATTCACTAAGCATGCGTACGCACAAATGCGTGTGTGAAACCTACGTAAGAACGCTTACACAAACAAATCATGATTCACAAAAACATTCGTACAAAAATTTATTCTAAATATAAGAGAAAACATAGGAACAGTTGAAAGCACACGTACGCATAAAAAGTAACCAGTCTCTTTCAGGAGGTAAGATTGGATCAGAAGGGGCCTTACACTATCTATATACCCGACAAGTAGGTGCTATCATACTATTGTCTAAGAATCCTGTTATATAAACATCTGGCTGTTCTGCGTGTCTGAATTATTTGCACAGTTTAACATTCAGCACACATTTCCTCAGAGAGTTCTTTGCCATCAGGTGCCATGTTGAACTTCCAGTGACCAGTATGAGAGAGTGAGAGCGATGACACCACATTTAACACACCTGCTCCCCATTCATACCTGAGACCTTGTAACACTAAAGAATCACATGACACCTGGGAGGGAAAATGGCTAATTGGGCCCAATTTGGACATTTTCACTTGTGCCAGCGGTTTAGACACAGTTATTTTGAGCGGACAGCAAATATACAAACTGTACACTCACTACTTTACATTGTAGCAAAGTGTCATTTCCTCAGTTTTGACACATGATAATATATAATAAAATATGTACAAAAATGTGTGCTCACTTCTGTGAGATACTGTATTTATTCCACAAATTATATAAAATATAAACTGAGAAGTGTACGCCTTCCTCATAGACGAGTTGAATTGACCGATGGCTTAAAATCCAGGGAACACCCATAATAATCAAACATATGCAATGTATTGCATCTTATCTAAAGTGTAGACCACATGTGTAAATGTGGATATAAAATAATTTCAAGTCATTATTCGTCGCCGTTACTGTGATACTTCATTTCTTGCATAGAAAACATTTGAAGTTAGATTTTGACCTTCAGCTAATCCATCACTCTCAGTCCTAAAATATCCATCAAAGGCTTTGGTGTAGTAAAGTGTTTCATTCAAGTGACGGCGAACTGTTTATGAACTGACAACAGACAGATTAATACTGTAATCCATATAAAGCAGCCATCTATTAAATATCAAAATGTCTTGCTCTCTTAGATCCACAGTGTGAAATTGCTTAAACTCGTCTTTTAATTCTTTAAACGCTGACTGAATAGAGAACTATAAAACAAGCAATGTTACACAGAACTGATTCAATAAATGACTGGAGCGAAGTCACGTCCATTAGTTTCTGTATTTACAGCAGTGATTCTCTCTTCTCACACATGTTGATGAGATGCAAATAACATCTCAAAACCCTTCAGGCTTTTTTAACAGCACAGACAGTGGAGAGCGTTCTCTTTCTGCTATTACTGCACATGCAAATGAATGAGGCTGTGGCCAGCCACTCGCTTTCAGATCAGAATATTTCTGCAGTAATGTTGAGATGCATTATACAGCATTCAGTTTCTCTCGGGGTAAAAAAGGGTAATGTGCAATGTTTCGGAGGTTTTATTACATTCTTGTTACCCAGCTCAATGATATCATTTTGAAGGAAATTGGAGGTTTTGCGCTGTGAAATATTCCTCCTGTTGGTGCTAGAAAGTGGCTGAATGAAATGGGTTTTCAAGATCCGTGCGGACACATCTAAAGGACAAAACAAGAAAAATAATAAGGGTGTTGATATGTATATATGAAACTGACAGAAAAGAAAATAGACTTCTTTAGAATCTGAAAATGGCCAAAGGATGCACAACACATGGGCCTTTAATTCACCATTTTATTCTCAATATTTAAGTATCAGGAGATGTACTTTAACAATAAAACAGTGAAAGCCTTCGCAACATAAAAATACAGCCACAGCAAAAAGCAAAAAGCAGATCAGGTAACAGACCAGGCATTTGTAATCTAGGACTTCAGTGTTTGATTTAAGGTTTATGATGAGGAGATGTGACTGCATGCACGATGAATACACAGATGAATCAAGCAGTCTGTGAAAATCCCTCCAGCGAAACTGAAAAACAGCCAGAGATGTTGCTTGTATTTTTTATATTTGTTTGAGGTCAGAAAATCTACAATGGCTCACTAATGCTAGAGAAACAGATCTGTACTTAAAGGAGCACTCCACGTTTTTTTGGAAATAGGCTCATTCTCCAACTCCCCCAGAGTTAATAAGTTGAGTTTTACCATGCTGCGTTATTATTTTATGTCTATTTTTATTCAAATGGTTTTACCATTTTTGAGTCTATTTGAAACTCGACAGAAGAGTTGAAGAGCAGAAGAGAATTTCACTCAAAGAATCTGTTCTTCTGATCATGTTTCACCTGTATCTCTGGTATTCACCGCAGCGAGAGGGTGATCACATTGTCATGGGGCTCAGGATGTTCATCATATTTAAATGAATTTCACTGTGACACAACGCTGTCGAAATTCAACATCATGCTGGCAAAAAGCTATTCATAAACTTCACAGAATGTACAAATCATTCATAACCACCCATAAATCACAGCAAATATCTGTTCCTAACAAAGCATCTGTTCAAATGTACCAAAGAATCCAATTGACAACATTTAATGGCCCCAAAAAAGCTTTTGAAAGCTTGAGTCCTGTTTAAAAAGACCTGAACAACATTAGACATGAAATAATAACACAGCATGTTACATTTATGTGGCCGAGAAACAGCACTTTAAGAAGGGATATTTACTAATGAATTGAGAGAGTATGAATACATCGGCTTATTTACCAACCTACTATAAAATAGTAGATGTAAACCATTTTATAAAAGCACATTTTATTAAAGCCCTTGGCAGTTGTTTTTCTAAATTTATTTGCAAATCGCTTGGCTTCATTGTATGATTTTTGCTTTTTATTTTTCAATCAGTCTTAAATATGGCATTGGATAATAGATCATGCATATATATTTATATCATACTGTATATATTTTTATTGTCTTCTTCTTATATTTTCATCTCTCTTTATAATAAATTTTACTTGCTTTGATCATTTGTATCTAATGCAACAATATTCAGACATTTCTAGGTTTCTTTTTCGGTTTTCACTTGTATTGGGGCTGGTCATGCAGCACTTAAGATATACAGTATATCGAGTATTAACTGAGATCATTTTTTATTTAAAACATTAAATGAAATAAATGTGTTCTTTACTGTGTGAAAAGTAACGTGACATGATGAATGATGTGCTACTTCAGGTAATTCAGGCCATGATGTGAATACTGGAGTGTTTGGCGACATACACCAGTGAATGGAGCAGAACAATAATTCAATGCCCTTGATAACTGTAGACATTTGATTAAAACGTGGACGTTTTACGTGGACTTGCGTAGTGTGTTTTGGGTGTTGGAATGGTTTCAGGGAGTCTGTGCTGTCCAGCAGCCGTCACACACACTTAAACAGATTCACTCTCAGCTGACCTGTGATCAGGAGGACAAGGTGAAGATCACTGTCACATCTGTGAATCTAAACAGGTGCTATTGTACTGTGAGAGGCTGTCTGGGATCTGAAGGTAAGACAACTAGTTCTTCAGAGAACAAGACTATGAACTGCTTACTGCATCTACACTGAATGTGAAACAGTTTTTAAACCACTACAGCACATTTGTTATTATATTATTATGAATATTGTGTATTATTTGCACAAATGGCGTCCAATTATCATGTTCAGCCTCGTCTGATTGTCTATACGTAGGTATTTGTACGTAAAGTTTACTTTACAAGCACAAAACATATACATTTTTGTACGTTTTATTAATGCTGAAACGTTAAATTTGGACGTAGCCTGTTACAACTAGGCCTGTCAACGTTAACACGTCTTTTTTTCAGATGAATTATTTAAAAATATTTAACGCCATTTACACAACATCTGTTTTTTCTGTCATCATTGTCCAGCTTTACATTATATAATCATGCTCTTATTCATGTAAAGGCCTTTTAACTATTTAGGTGCAATGGTTGTATTGACACGTCAGTATAGATTGACAGCTTGTGGCTGTTTAACACGCGGCTCAACACAACGCCACAGTGGTCCAGTGTGGTGAACACATGACTTAAAGAATCTGTCAGACAGCACAGCATCACTATTAACTTCTCTTTCCTGCTTGAATGAACAAAAACACACAATATTCTGACAGAAAGCACATTTTGTCTAGTATTTTTCAAGCACAGTCTTCAACGTGTTAAATAAAGTCTTTAATGAATGCAAAGAGTAGTGAAAATATGAAGCGCATTAGACCTGTTCAGAGCTCTTAAAGGGGCCGCGCTCTTAAACTGCTGCTGGGACTCCTGTCACTTATGTTCATCAAAGAACAAAAGAAATTGAGGCTTTAATGAGGATTCTTCTTTATTTCATGTATTTAGCAGTCTTTGCAAAGTGTTTGAGAACTTTATTTTCTGTATAGGCTACTGTATTTCTTACTTTTCTAACTTATTATTATGGGTTTGATTAGATTAGTAGATTTCATATTTTAATCAGTTTCAAAGCCAACAATATTAGAATGTTGGCTTTCATTTTATAAAATGATGCTGTTAAAGAAATGTGTTGTTTTTACATTAAATTGGAGATAAAATGTGACCCTGGACGACAAAACCAGGTTTAAGGGTCAATTTTTCAAAATTAAGATTTTTACAACATCTGATGAAATAACCTTAATATTGATATTTGGTTTGTTAGAATAGGACAATATCTGGTGAACAACAACTGTTTACAAAACTGGAATCTGGGGGTGCAACTTTGCCTGTGAAGTTGTTAATCTGAGGCACTGCTGCAGGCCATCCACTCACAAAAAGAAAGTTTTTATACATTTACGGTAGGAAATTTATAAAATTTCTTCATGAAACATGATCTCTACTTAATATCTTAATGATTTTTGGATTTTTGCAGCTAGTGTGGCGGCTCAGGATTGAGATGAAGCTCGCCGAATAAAGGCTTGGATTTGGTTCTGCTCCTCACAATCGAATGGATTCTGAAGATATGGATACATCTGACGAATAAAATTGATGCCTTTTCTAATTATTTTATGTTTTCTGTCTATTTTATGGTTCTACTGTCAGTCACAGCATGTCACAGAAAACGCCTTTGTGTCCCACAGCAAACAAAGCAAATATAACATGATAGGTATTAAACGACATACAGAAATGTTATTCATTTAAAAAAGTTTTGTTTTGGCAGCAGAAATTCACAATGTCATTCATATTAAGTAAACAAGTAAACTTAAATAAATGCAATTCAAAATTTGTGATTTTCATTAGGATTCATTTGTAAGTCTGTAAAGTTGTTCTTACATAATAAAAGATGTTTTATATGTCGTCAATATGTTAGTATTGTGCATTGAGATGCAGTAAATACGTCAGTATTGTGTGTTTTAGTGTTTGTGCAAACCTAAGTAAATGTACGCTTTGTAGAACCACATTTTACTCAAAATTAATACAAATTCTCATGAGATAGCGTCGTCATGTTAAAAAATAAATGTGATTATTTTGCATTTTTAAAAAAAAATCTCTTAACATTACCTTGTGATAAAATTGTGTATTTCTAAAAAAAATCTAAAACTCAGGTGTAACACGCTTGATATTCTGAAAATAGCCCGTGCGTGTCTGCTTTGTGTTCGGGCTCTGATAAGAAGGCTATGGCTTGCTTCCAAAACTGTCACTTATGACAGAATTTACAAGGACGAGTTCAGTGTGTAATAGACTCTTGTGAGCGATGCTTTACTTGCACAAACTCATATGAGCAAATGGACTTCTTGTCCAGTGCTAAAAGAAGTCATCTGACATACAGTTATGGTTCATTTATTTAAATAGTCCGCAGAGAGCTTGTTGACATTTCAAGGACTATGAAAGTCAATTTTTCTTGTCGATTTGTAAAATAATGTGTTATAATGTAGAGGGATTAAATTCGTGAAACCTCCAGCTATTTTGTTCCTGACAACAGCTCGAGGTTGAAAGAGGAACCTTACAAATCTATGAAGACAGAAGTGAATGCTTTCAAAAGAACCATGGGGAGTTTGAAGGTGGAATGCATAGACGTCTCTGGATTGATTGTGTAACAGAGCTAAATTAAAACACAATGATTCACATAAAACAGATGCATTTTAGAGCTAAAATAACACAGTTATAAAGGCAGACTGCTGATTCATATTTGTTGCATCTTATAGTGATCTGATCTGCTGGATATTTTGTTCATCATCCGACTCTAGATCCCAGATTAGAGTACCAGTGCTGTTTTCATGAAAGTACACATTACAGGTCATGTCCACTGAGAGAGAACTGACACTTTTAAATTTTCATGTAACAGGGTTAACACGAGACATGAAGTGGACTAATCCCTGACCCTGAGCGTCTATGTGACAGTACTATGTGTGTAATAGAGCCGTTGAGAGAGGCTCCTTTGGAACAGTCTTTTTTTCGCAGCAATGTCAGTTCATGGAGGGTCTCAGTAGTTCCCGGAAGTTATTAGAAACGCATGGAGCTGCGGCAAAACAGACCAACTGAGGTGAACGTTTAACACATCTAGGGGAGGTTTCCTGGACAAGGATTAGTTGAATCAGGACTAGACCCTTGTTAAATTAACATATTTAAGTAGTTTTTAAAAACATACCGTACAAAAATATAACTGGTGGGCATCTTGAGAGAACTCAATCGCACTGATAGATGAAGTTGTTTTCGATCAAGACACCTCTTACATTTATATTAGTCTGGGACAAGGCTTAAGCCCTGTACGCGAAACCGCCCCTTTAATACATAAGTTGTTTAATTAATAAAAAAAAAAGAATTAAAAGAAAACTAGCTGGAACTAGCTGAGGACTTTGTTAATAACGTGAAAATATAAATGTTGCAGACATTTTTACTCAAAATACAGCAGAGTAAGGTTCATTCCAGGTAAGTTTCCAGGCAAACCACTAAAGCAAGACAAGAGATCACTTTTCCATTTTTCTGTTGACACTTTTCATCTCTGTGTGTCTGTACACATCTATAGCTGTGTCAGTGTTTAGTGTAGAAATGGGATGGCATGTTTGTGAGGCTGTGAGGACAAACCTACCGAGCTGGACGTGTATAATGCTGGCTTGTCTCTCTGATGGGAACAAGACTTTAGGTGGTCTGGTCGTAAGAAGTGCTGTGAAAAAACAAACGCACATTAGCAACGTGAGTACGTGACAGTCAATGGAACATCTTAAGCCATAAAACTAACCTATCTTAGATCTCTAGCTGAATTTTTCTGTAAAATTATTATTTCCAATAATGAAATAGTACATGATTACAAATTCAATTCAGTAAAAAACACATTTCAATCGGTTGCAATATACAATAAATTGTATTACTGGACATGGTCTAATGTGTACATGCACACACATGTCTGTATTCTAGTGAGCTCATTTTGTATATTGATTTTATCTAAGGCTGATGACATTTAAACCTCAGAGAAACATGTGCACAACATTAAATACGATATGTCATTGTAATACATGAAGTAACATCAGTTCTTTCCTGCCGTCTGAGAGCCTGAAGTGAAAAACCATCACAAGGCCGTTCACAGTTCATGGATTGGGAACTGTTGCTGTGTACACTGTTGTTGTTATTGAGGATATTTTTCAGACTCTTTGCCGTAACCTCTCAAGGGACTCCCCGTGCGCTGTGCAAATGATCTCCTCTTGGCCCTGTATAATTGTGTCTGTCTATTGTGCAATAGGAGTGAGAGATGGATTTGTGACCCTCATCCGTCTTGAAGGGGCAGCTGCAGCTTTAGCATGCAAATGAAAGCTATCATTCTTGTCAAGAGAAGACTGGACTGTTCAGCGGGCCACCCTCACAAAACTGAACCCAACCCACGGCTCTCCATCAACTCCACATCCTCCGCTACATCCGCAGCAAACTCCACAGTCAAATACTGTATCACAGTACGTTCAAGAAAAACAAGTTCTTGTGTTTTCAGTGTTGAGCTCATCTTCAACGAGTCTGACATCCGTAATTAACAAAGTGCTAGGAATAAAACACAATAATGTAAGATTTTATTTTTAGATGTATTTGGGTTCTCAATTTGTGTAAATGAATGAACATTTTTAATTTGCAGTTGCCGATCAAGATTCCTAAAATCTTGTCTAGTTCATTGTCAACAGAAAGTGCATTAAACATCTTAGGCTATGTTCACATTTGGCTTCTTTTTTGACAAGAACAAGTAAAAATCACAGAAACAGATAGACTGGCTTAACAATGCTTATTTCTAACTAGAAAGGCAATCGAAAGTTATTGGAAGAGAAAATAAAAATTATAGAAAACTTTGCTCCAACCGGCATTTTTCAAGCTCGATCCTGCTCAGACATTCGCCTTCCTCGCATGTTCTTATGGAAAGAACAGGTCTCGCCACTCGCTTGTAATTGGTTAGCTGAGAAAAAGGTGCTTGATGAAGAGCATTTTCCACAGGAAAGTTGAACATTTTTCAACACTCTAAGCTTCAGCAAAAGATGCCGGTGCTGGCTTTTTGAAAAGCTCTCAGGACATTTTTGGGATTATAATGTGAAACAGACGCTAGCAGCTTCAAGAACGAAGTCAAATGTGAACCTCTAACTTTTAAATTCGAGTTGCCCTGATCGGCTCACGACTATTCCGGGTCTGAAGCGAGCGGTCAAAGAACAGACGTCACCACACAGCTCCGATGGCACAAATGATAAGGTGAACCATAGCATCACCTCCATCTTCCCGTCTTTGAGACCCCTCTTTCATAAGAATAAACCAGCTGTCTGCAAAATCCAGCAACGTCATGACACAGCCGAGCTGCCACTCCAATGATGACCACCTGACCCTGTGCACCTGGACCTGGATCACTTCACCATCTGACATCACAACCCCTTCTCTTTCTGTTCTCTCATGATCCACACCGTCCGGCCTCGGACGAAACCTCATTTTAATGATCTTAAAGCTGTTGAAGGTGAACTGTGTGATGGGTGATTTCATTTCAACATTGATGGGTACGCAGTAGAGTTTATGTTCACATGACGCACTTTTGTAGTGTGCGCTTCTGGCCCATAACTTCACTCAATATTTCTATTGACTCATGACGTGAGTTTGTAACTATAACGTTTAGTAATAAAGTGTTATCATTTGAACAGAAGCTTGACTGGCTCTAGTAGTTTTCTTTTCTTGTCTTGTCTTATGTCTGCTTGATTTGATTGTTTTGTGAACGTTGTGTACCTCTGGGTCACTGTGATACACTGAATGAATTATTCACTTAACAGCGGCGTAAATCAATATTGACACAGTCCACCTAATGGTTCATGCTTAAATCATTTATTTGCACGCATTTCAATATGAAACAAGAGCCTCATAACTTCAGTTCAATGTGGAAGCATGTAAATAACAGAGACTTATTCATACAATAAAAATTGTGTAAATGCTGTTCACTCAAATGTCTTGGTTAGAGTTCTTTCAAACTCTTTTCTTTTGTGTGTTCCCTGCAATTAATTCCATGATCTTTCTATTATTAAAAAACATGAAAATACTCATACTGTACTGTGTTCAAATGTAAATCACATTAAATACATTTTCTCAATACGACTGTATATGCTTAGATGACTCTATTAGCGATGCTATTATTTTTAAAATATTATTTCTTGCAGCAGTCGACTCTTTAAAATAGTCAGGTAGTCAATCACACTGGAACAGGTGCGTCACTTGCCATTTTAATGCAGAAAAAGCGGCTGGCAAATGGTCACCTTGAGTGATAAAAAGATAAAAGATCACAAACTGTGGCCTGCATTTATTTCTCGAAGAAACGCAACGGTCAGAGAAAAGCATTAAGAGTTGAAGCTATGCAGGCAGATATTTCATTGGGGTTAGAAATATATGTCAATGACATTCTGATCTTCTAAAAACTGCATTTCTGAGTCTTGCCTTTTGAGTGTTAATTACAAGACAGTTTAGTCTCCATTTAAGAAAACAGACTAAATTGAAACTCCTACGTAAAGGCCTGACACAGAGATGCACTGCGGCGGCTGAAAATAGCCGATGAAAAGCTGCTTACGCAACAGTAGAAGTGCAGGCGGCCTCCAGAACATCTCCCATCCAACTGAACTATCAGTGCTTACTTGAGCCTATGTGGGATGAGCAGCTCGGACAATATGTGTCCTAGATCCATTTAAGACTAGAAATGCTTGTGGATCTCAAACCCAACCAAATATAAAACTAAGTCAGAAAAACAGCCATCACCTCAGTGGATGTGTAGACTGTTGGATCTCAAGGATATCCAAAGATCAGCATCTATCACTTCCAGAAAACCTTCACACTCATTTCATCTACTCTCAGACAACTTCTACACTAAAGATTTCCCCCAAGATTTACAGGATTTTTACATTTCTACCTGCCAGTTCTTTTCTCCCTGAGCCAGCAAACACTCATCTACTGCCTCTCTATTTCCTCAATGTATCATTAAAAACAGGCTTTAGTTCTTTTATTTCCTGCTCATTTTATTGATCTGTTAATAAAACAACTCACAATGTTTGAACTCTCATGTGAAAACATTTCTTTTAAAGGTGCACATGAAATGATACGTATATAAAATGTATGAAATTTTCATGGAATTTAGTCGCTTATGACATTTATGACCGCGGATGGATTATGGGATACAAGTGAAACAATACATCTCTAATTAGAGACATATTATTTTAGAACATAAATCTAAAAAATAAACTATTGCAAAAGCTTTTGCAAAATGTACTTTTGATAACACGTTTTGATAATAAATACTTTATCATTCACAAATGTAGAGATTGGCATGAATTTTTACTCTTGAGAAAACAAGAGGTTTGTCACAAAAAATAGCAAGGTTATTATAGTTTACTAAAATTAAAACTTTGAAGACATTTCTGTTTATTGAAATCAAATAAAATTTCGGCCTAAAAATGTTTTTTTTAAAAAACTTAAGCTAAACGAAAATTTTACATTGCCTCAGAAATAAACTCTATCAAGTTTAAGGCACAAATTACATGAAACGTAAAAAATAATAACAAAATGAAAAACATTTACCAAAATTAAACGAAAAATCTAAAAATAGAAGCTATAAAAAAGCAATAAAACATATAAAACTATGATAACTCTGACATATGCAGTAATTGCATCATTAATCTAACTCACCAATATTCCGTCTATTTTATTTTAAATAAGTAAAATAATTTTCATCTTAACCGAGTCAACACTTTTATCTTCAATGAATCTTCATCAACATCAGCCTGATTAATAAAATACCTTACATCAGTACTTTTAAAACAATAAAGGTAAAAATGTTTATTGTCATACAGTCACTTTATTTTTAGATCATTTTCATAAATAGGCTGATTACATAATATACTGAAGAGATAAAATCCTTCTGGGAAATGAAGCGTAGCTCATATATTGTTTGAATAATAACATTTCCATAGTTAATTCATAATGAACAAAAGTTTTTCATAAAATGTTTTATTAAATAAACTTCACTCTAACTCAGCAAACCTTTTGAATTGGATCATATTTAGCCTCACATACATTTTATTATTAGCGGTAGAATGTCCTGTAATGATTCCAAGTGCACTTAAATAATGTATTTTCGTGTGATTCTGGAGTAAGTGGGAGGTTTCTCAATTCTTTCCAGTGCTTAGTCTGATGTTTAGATGACATTGTTATTTACTTTGCTGTAAGTTCACCATCACATCATGATGGTGGAAAAATAAAACAGACACATTAATGCAACTATCACAGATAATATTCACTTTTTTCATGTCAATGTCTTGCTGTACATGACTTTGTCTAAAGAAAGAGGTCAAAATCCCTGAAGGAATCGACCTTGCCTACCAGGATAAAACGCTCCAGCACTTCATAGCATGAAAGAGCCCGAGAGACCAGCAGAGATTTGGGACAAATTGGTGTAGAGAGCACAAGAGCCGCGGCCCGTCACTCAGACTGAAAGGATTTTCATTCGTGGAAAGCTCCCAGAACACTTTAAAAGTCCTCTGGGATAGCAGGACTTTTAAAAAGACAAGGCCAAAGAGGCTTCAAGGCTGTGAAGTGAGCCACGGCTCTGTCTGAACACAGATGTAATCTAAATGAAGGGGGATTCTCTTAGTTCTGCTATGTTCGTGGTAAAGAAAGAAAGAAAAAATCATTACTGGTCCATTATTCTATTATTCAAGATGCTTCCTCTCAACATTGACCTAAGTGATAAGTGTATTGACAAGAGTACGTGCAGAATATATGATACTGTGGGTTTATACAGTATGTACACTATACCTAAAGCTGCTTATATTCTACAAGTCCTCTGCCTATTACTCACTTCATTGAGGGGTGATGAATTACTCTTATATAAAAAGTCACTAGAAAACATCCTGTTAGTTTTAGAACTCAATACTTTCTTGTTAGTTCAAAAGCCGCCTGTGATCTAAATTCACATGAACTTCAAATCCACATCCATTATGTCTCCACAGATCACTGAACAATACAAAACATTTTTTAAAAAGTGGTCATCTCAATTTAGAAATGCAACATGATACAAAAACATGTAGATAGAAACATGAATAAGACCCATATATGCACATAAGCGATGTGAAATTACATGATAAACCTGATTTAATTGAATCCTTCAATCTTATTTCTGGGACATTTGACCACAGCCTAACCTTTAGAATAGCAACAAGGATTCAGCTTTGACAGCAAAGGATACCAAAAGGTGACCAGAGCAAATCTGACAGCACAATCAAAGGCACCAAAACAATCCGTCAACTGCCTTCTCACTTGGAAGCTAACAGTCACTTAGTCCTTTCTAATATTCAAGCCATACTAAATGTTTTTTTGAGGAAAACTAAATTGGGTTGGGACTAAACACTCTTCCACAGTTAAATGCAGACATGTGGAAATGAATGAGATCCAGATATCGCTCGCAAAGCAGCTCTTAAACCCAAATTACACACTGACGGGTCTTAGTTTGTAACACTAGAAAATAAAGTAATAAGAGATAGTGAAAAGTCCAAAGCCAATTTCTTCTTGTAATTGATAAGGCTAATATAATCTCCAGGGTGATTCAGGGGAAGTGAAGGTGATTGACAGAAAACTCTGTGAATGATACTGTTACACTGAGTGGATCTCAAAAAACGGCATCTTTTCTCCCATGTAAGATTTAATAACCTTACAGAACACAGAACCACCTCACTATAATCCATTAGGCTTTGTACGTGTATAATCATAAATTGGCTAAATTGCTAAAAATCCATCACTAGATACAATGTTCTTAAAACAACACAAATGCATTGTTGTTGTGCAAAATCAAATGCCATCTACAAGTTTATCCATTTGGTGATTTTCCCAAGAGCTGGGAAGATGGTCATCACAAAGTTTATTTTCGAAACTGGTGGTTCTTTAGAGGCATCATTATAGTCCCATTAGTGTACAACCTGTTGTGTCGAAGGTTATTGAAGGACGTGTCCTTTTAGATAACGCTCAATGCTTCGGACCTATCATCCGACAGTAATAGGTAACTGCTTCTTTTCAGAGAAGGTTAACTGTAAATTGGGTTGGGGACAAATTAGACCCACATTGTTAGGCTTGGGGATATCCTTTGACAGCTTTGCAATAAGGATCATAGATGAACAGTTTCAGTTCTCAACTATTCACAAGGCACTTCCTACTGTAGTGGACAGAATCTTATGAGGAGCTCAGAGATTAAAGGTGAATAGAGAACCATCAACACTTCCTGGCTGTGATGCCGGTATACCCCAGGGAGCGATTATGGGCCCTCTCATAGTCTTTAAATGAACACAGACAGTAATGATTCAATTTTTTTTCACTAAGAATCGAGAGGCTGTAGTTATTTCTTTTATAAAACAGTGGCAACACAAGTATTATAAAAATAATATTCCATTCCATTCCATTTTCTACCGCTTATCTGAACTACCTCGGGTCACGGGGAGCCTGCGCCTATCTCAGGAGTCATCGGGCATCAAGGCAGCATACACCCTGGATGGAGTGCCAACCCATCGCAGGGCACACACATAAAATAATATAATTATGATAAAAAATAGAAATAAATAATGTCATATAGTGTTTACAGATACAAAGGAATGATATAGAATTCAGCTGATGTTCAGTCATAGTTGTGTGTGGTCATTTTGAAATGACAAAGTTTAGCATGTGTCCACCAATGCATTTAATTTAAATCTGAAAATGCAGACTGGGGGCCCTTGCTATAATACGAAACATCCTCTGAAATAATGGGGGTTATTAGTTTGCGACGTCACAGATAGTTTGTTTAATCAACAAAAAGTATAGCAGTAGCCCAAGTAAAAATTGACATTGACAAGCGTTTCAAGTTGAACATTTCTCTGCTCTCAGAAACTAACAAAAATCTGGGAACCAGATATAAAAAATAATCCCCAAGGCACTTGCTTTAGCATCTAAAGCTACTGTTGAACAACAATCAAAAGCAAAGAAATACAGAGAAATTAACAACACAATGTTCATTGCTAAAGTTAATTTAATTATGAAAAATAATTTTGTTTTAACAGCTAGAACAAAACTCAAGGTGTCTGTCTCAAAGTTTTACTGTCTTTGTTGCAGATTCTCTTAAGGGTCGTCGACAGGAAAGTTTTGTAAGAGCAGACAAAGAGAACATCAATCAGACGTTGTTTTGTCTGCGTGTTTCCAGCTGCGTGCTGATGGGAGTGGACGGTGATAAATTGTGTTACCTTGTCGCCTGCCGAGGGGGTTTATCCTCATTACATTAACCGCTTTACACGAGCTCATCTCCTGCAAAACGCTTTTCACTGGAGGACTACAACAAATGACTCCAAACACCAGAGAGACAGTTTAGCATCAGGCTTGTCTCTTAGATGTTTTACAGCCTTATGTACATAAAGAAGGCACGGCAAGCATTACACTGTAAAAAAGATTCTGTGGATAAAATATATGAAAAAGAACTACAGATTTCAATCTGAAGCTGCCTCTGCATGAAATATACGACAAAATACTTGAACAAAGACAAAATTCACATACAAATCGTTCTGTTTGAACAACAGCTGAATAATATTGCTTTCCATGATTGGATATAATCTTTTCATGAGTAGACGTCATGTACTAGTGTTGATAGAGTTGTGTAGTATGGAGGTCATGATACCTGAGCATGAAGGTGAATAGAGAGACAGGGTGATCTATGTGTGGTGTGCATCTTCAACTTTTTATCAGAAAATTAAAAGTGAAATTATTTTCAATGAGCAGCTCATTTCTATCTGTCTGTGAGTGAAAAATGAGGCGGCGGGGCATCCATTAGACTTGTGTTATCAGCACACTGCAGTTCAGACAGAAGCGGATGACTCTTCATCATACTGTACTGGATGTTCACTGCAGGTAGAGTTAACACGTATGAAATTATATCAGCATATCCCACAACATTAACTAGCCTCGTAAGGTCAGCAAAAAGACCAACTTCAGAAAGCAGGTCCACATACTAAATATTAAACTTTAGCTTGATTTGCATTTCCCTGAGGATACAGCAGCGCTTGCAGGGTAGCGAATGAATTAAAAGTTTGGGGTCATTTTTTGGTTTTACGCTTTGGTTCTGTGTAAATGGAATGCTGAATCTGAGCTTTTCTGACAACTGTGAGTCAACACTTGACTGCGAATTTGACTAAACAAGATTTCAAAAGTATGCCCAGCATGGAAAAATGTATGTCTTCGCTCTTTATTCAAATATAATTGAAAGAAAAAGTTTTTTCATGTTGCAAAGTCGTTCTTGAACTGTAAACTGAAGCTCAGGTTTGAGAAGAATTTAAGGAGGTTTGGCCCAAAAAAGACAAAAGCTTATTGAGTCAAGAGGAAAATGATCAAAAAATATTAATGAGGGATAAAACTGTAATTAATATTTTCTATGTATTTTTAGATTTTTTTTTATTTATTCTGATTCATTGTAGTTTTCCTCTATTTTCCAAATCAGTTCATCTAATAAATACCTAAAACGTTTTGTCCATTGTTCCCCCATGTTTTAATGGTTGTGTGTTACAACCCCCAATAGGCCCCAGCACACATCACTTCTGGTCACAACTGGATATGTAATGTAAAAGATGATCAATTATGCAAATAGATGTCAGACGTAAGGGTAAAACGGTAACACTTTCCTTGAAGCATGTATATATAATGCATTATAAAAGTAGTTTTAAAGCATTAATGCACCTTTTAATGCATTGTAATGTCTTATAAATAATTGTTATTACAGTCAATACATTATAACAATTCATTGTTACATTACATATTTTAAATTGGCTATAATTCTTTTCAACTACATATAATGCATTACAACACAAATTATAATGCATTTTACCCTTTAATAGCTCTTTATAATGCATTATACATACACGCTTCAACGAAAGTGTTACCGGTAAAGCTTTACAATAAGGTGCTATTTGTTAACAATAAGTAATGCATTAGCTAAAATGAACGAACAATGAACAATACTAATACAGATTATTATTAATGTAAGATCATGTTTATCTCAGCATTTACTTATACATTAATAAAATCAAACATTGCCACTGTTAACATTAGTTCATGCACCATGAATTAACATATAAATTCATGTATTGACATGAACCAACATTAATAAGGATTAATAAAGGATGAAAAACTAAACTTTGTTACATAATACATTTACTACTGATAAGAAATAGCTCCTGATTGTAAAGTGTTACCGGGTAGAAATACACAGAACTGACATGGATGAGAGGAATCAGTAACCAAGACAACGGAGGAGGGACTAATTAACCCAAATGAGAACTAATCATGACAAGAACACAAATGAACAAAGCACAAGAAAACTAAACATGACTGTGACAATATTATAGTTGTCATAAGTTCTTTATAAAACACATGCAGACTCCGTCTCTTTGTGATCCAGACTGATATACGAGGACAGAAGAAGTTTATTTACTCATTTCACCACAGCAGTCTCTTAACCTTGGGTCATATAATCCAAAACAAGTTCAATCATTTTCAAATTCTGTAAAATAATAAGATGAGGACCGAACATTATGTGTGATATGAATTTTTAGGGTGATAGTTATTAATCGTGGTTGTGTTTGTCGCAGGGGCTGATCCTTTTATATTTTATAACCTACATTTTCCTGGTATGATCAGATCTTTCTCCATTGCAGTTTTTTTCCTCACTGTGCGGCAGAGATATTCTCTAAAGCCCATTAAAACACTTTAATAGAGGTCACTTAACTGTACATACAGATAATTGCATTCCTGTGCACACTGTACAGAGGTTACAAGAGTCATTAAGCTACGCCATTAAAATCAAAATGCAGATTACGCTTTTAAAACTTTGATCCACAGTTTCAGTACGATTACCTGGAATGAAAAGTGTTATATGAAACACAGAATAAAGCAGTACTTTACATCAAATACTGTTCATTAGTCATTTTGGAAATGCTGAAGTTGATCACTTTATTAAAGCTTAAAAAAGATGTTACATTAAAATAATTTTGGAAACCTTAAACCTTGTTAATAAACTATATGGGACAGTTTCCCGCACAGGGATTAGCTTAAACCAGCCTTTATTAAATTGGGATATTTAAGTTCTTTTTAAAACATACCTTACAAAAAACATCTCGAGACAAACGATGGCAATGATCTGTTTAAAGATATGTCAGTGTAAGTTGTTTTTGATCAGACCTTTATTATTTAAGCTTAAAACATGTTCGGGAAACCGCCCCTTGCTGAGCAATGAAGGAAACTATATGAATCATTATATGAATATTGAGCTGTTCAGGGCCGGTATACAGTATAAACAATTAATGTTGATTTAAATGAAAAACTGTGGTTAAAAATGGATTATACCTTTCATTATGATGTCAAAACTCATGCTATTATTTATATATTTAAAACATTTTAGAATGTTTTAAACTAAATATAGTAAATATAGTATGTCAGAATTGTCAGAATGGTTGAGGTTTATGTGTACTTGTGGCACAAATGATCATCTTTCTAATCAATGTATTAAGCTGTCTGAACTGATAAACTTTCACAAAGACGTGAACTACGAGTGAAAGTACAAACTCTCCTCTCGGTTCACACACGAGACACTATTTGAGTATTCACATGCAGTGAATGGAGCTCACATCAGCCCGTATGAATTGCATTGTGTTCTTAGCACAATGGAGGGATGCTGTCTGGCACAACAACAAGTGCAACATCCAATCAAATTTTGAGTTTTATAAAATGCTTTTCTGGCAGTCTTGACTCTATATTCCCACAGAGCCGTATCGTCCTCTCTATCCATCTGTTATTTCCATCTCACTCATTTCAGCTCTAAAGATCCCAATATTCCCCACACATTTAGCCTGTTTTTGACTTTGAAGCCAGTACAAAGAGGCTGCTTTAATTTGATCGCCTTTCAAAATAACAACCCATGCCACCACACCGCTTCCCTAAAACCCATACGGACAGTATATGACAGTCTTTCACCAAACTGTAATCCAATGTCATCTATAGTTGTACAATATGTTTACACATATTTTGTATGATAATTTCAAGAATATAATCAAACATCACAGTAGTCTTGTATGGACATATTCTATGAAATATGACAGTCGTAACAGAATTACGCATTATATCAACAGCAATGTTTTTAAGCCTTTTTTCAATGATACCCTGTTATTTACATGTGTAGCAGAAGCAGAAGACAATTCAATGCAAATATAATTCAAAATATGCATATCATGATTCATTTAAGATGAAGTTAAAATACCTTGTGAAAATTATACATTGAACTGTAATTGTAAGTGTGTGTGTGTGCATGATGGAAAGCAGTGCTGAGACGAGAGAGTTTCCATCTGGCTTGCTGTGTGTGTGTGTGTGTGTGTGTGTGTTAAAGAGAGTCAAGTGCTGAGATGTTAATGTGAACTTTGCAGTCTTTATTTGCACACACAGTTGTTCTCTAGAGAGACTCTCATTAACTGTGCCGTCGTGTCACTTTAGACGTAACACAGCCTGTCAGACGGGAAATAAAATCAGTTTTATATTCTATGAGATTATGATAAAAGAAACACTAACATGACACTGATGGTAAAATAATTACCGTTTGAATCCTGTCAAGCATATGTGCCGCTTATATTTCACCCTGGACTGAAAAAATGTATCTTGAATGAATTTATTTTGACCTGTTTTCAAGAACAATATGGCAATTATGACATTTATGACCTCTTACAATGCAATAGTACTACTACTAATAATATCATTAATAATACACATTTTATGATAATGTCATTGGCCCGAAGTTAATTTAATTATCAGCAATAAAAGGATATCTAAGATTCCAAATCGTTGCAAATGCTTTGGAATTTCTTTTCCACTCATGTTGAATAACGTCACGCTGTGATGTATTTACACTTCCAGGAACTCAATCACCTCTGCGTATGCTTCCTGTTCCAGTTATTACATGATAAATTAAAATAGAGAAACTATTAGCTTTTCTAATAAAGTGTGTCTGAATAATCCCATGCTTCATTACTCTCCTCGTCACTTCACATTTCTCTCTCTGCCGCGAACACGGTTGAGGAGCAATTTTCAAGACAATGGCCTTGTTGAGAATGTGATGGATGTCGACAAAAATTAATTATCCAGCTCATTACTGAGTGAGAATAAATCTTTGGCTTTTATCTGGAGACCATCAGAGCTGATAAAAGAGCCACAGCGGGCTCCCGCGGAATCCCAATTTCATCAGGAAATCTGTCACCTTATCGACTCACGCTGAGATTCTAGCTGACTGTCAGCCAAAGGGGTTCCAACGCACCTCGCCGTCTTTAACTCATAGTACCAATGCACTAGACACCCACACGGACGCGTCTCTTTAATGAGATAGCGCTGGAAGTATTAAGTGAAGTGAAAGAGGAATTTGCAGGTTGCTTTGATTTCTGTTCATTTACATCAGATCCCTGTAATGGTACACGCAAGTGGTTATTTAAGCCACACCTCAAAATGTGTGAATGGAATTATATAAGCAAAGCAAATGGCATTGAGTTTATATTAGATGAAGACAAAACCTACACTGTAAAAACATTTCGTAAAAAAAATGAAATTTTCTGTCAGTTGGAGCAAAAAAATACCCGTAAAATAATAGTTATAGGTAAATAAATAAAAATGAGAGGATATAGGGATAAGAAATCATTTTACCTGAATTTCTTGTAAATTTGCTGTAGTTTTCTGAAATTTTACAGTTTTGACCATATTTCAAAAATAAACTGTAGAAAATAAAAATCGTATTACAAAATCAATATAGTTTTTTTTATAGCAGCTGGGGCACCAGAAGTAAACTTAATAATGTGTATTCCCTGTAAATGACATGTTTCGTTTTCTTGTAAATTAGTGGCCTTCATCTGTAATTTTATGTTTTATGACCGTATTTCAAAAATACATAAAAAATTCTGTAAATTAAAGGAAAAATTCTGTTTTGCCCATTGACATTTTACGTGGAAAATCTGTAAAAATAAAAATACAATTCTGTACAATTTTGTGTTTTTTTTACAGTGTAGCGCCGTTTGTTCGTTAGCTTAAATTTGATAAAACTGTAGACAAGTTGCCGACATTGATCAAGGCAAAAGTATTGTGGGGTTTGTGGCCGTGATACATGAGGATAAAGACTTTTCACCGAAATTCTGAAAAACACATCAAATTTTGAAACATGAATTGAAATTTTGATACGAAGTGGCAGTAAGACCAAGTTTCATGAGGAACTTAAAGCTTTCCAGGCCAAAAGTGTTGAACAAGTCAAATCTTACACTGTACAATCCAAAACAGACCAAACTAAATTACGCAAGTCTACACATATTCAAATAATGTTTTCATTAATACACTCCCTACAAACACCTCATGGCAATACAATCAAAATACTAGCTAACACACAGAATATGATATTGCAGCTGTCCTTTACTGTACTGTAACAGTTTATCTTCTGTAGATGGACATCTGATCATGTTTAGTATGGTGTGCTCAAACACACACCGGTGTTTCGGGACAGTTCACTTTTTTATGTCCAGATTAGTGTGGTATGTAGAGACATATAAAAATATTTCTGGCCAATAAAAAACAAACAACTAACATCATATATTTTCTTTATAACACATTTCACTTATGTCACATCAACAGTAGTCATGAGCAGAGATGTGTAAATTAGACAATTGCGTGTACACAAATTCACATGTCACAAATCTGTCCACCTGTTCCTGTATTTACCAAAATTAATTTATCATTTTCTGTACATTTGGTAGTTCTAAAAATAAGTAGATTCAAAAAATGTAGTTACCAAATTGACAGACTGTTTTCTTTGAACAGTTTCCATCTGTGTTGAAACGTTAAATTCTTAATCTTATGCTAATAATCCCTTCATCCCACATTCATCCATTATATCTCTCCTTTCTTTCCCTGTATTTGTGGAGATTAGACTTTTTAATTTTCGTTTCAACTGTGATTCTTATTACTCTGAAACTCTAGTCGTGTATTTCATTATTTAGTAATGGAGGTAAGAATAAGATTAATCTGTTTCATTGATTTCATATATCTTTAATATCAGAAAATTCTCACTAATGACATTTTAAGCCCTTTTGGACCACTGCTAGTTCTTCTCAGTTTTTAAATATAATATTGTTTTTAATGTGTACGCTACAGAACTGAACTGAACTGCTACAGTAATTGTTCATGCAGTGCTGTTGCGCTCCTTTGAACAGTCATGTGCAGTACATAAATAACACCATCAACAGATTTTATTTCGGCTTTCCAACTATGAGTCAATTGTGCCGCAGAACAGTTTTTGAACAACTTGAGGGTGAGTAAGTGAAGACAGAATTTACTGTATCCATTAAAACACAGATCACACTCCAGATTAAACCTGAGCTGGTTCTGTTTGAGAAAAATCAAAGTACATATCATTTGTGCACAGATCATTTTATTGTGTGTTATCTATAATACTGTAATTCACAATTATTACATTTTGCTGATGATTAATTGTCTGTTTTAGGGCTTTGACATTTAATTCTCATAAATGTTTTATTTGAATTTGAAATGACCCTATTTTTCTGAATATTATTTTTCCTGGGAAATATATTGGAAAAAATGGGATTATCATATATTCAAGGTGTAGGACTTTACGTGTCAATAAGACAATCCCAAATACTGTAAATTTGAGTTAATTGATCAGGGCTGAACTAAAGCCCACATGATGGTTTGAGATTAGAAAGTAAATAAAGATTATTATGAACAAAGTAAAGTGTGAATAGTTTTGAGTTTGTTGTGTCAAATCTAAAGGGTCAAAAGTGTCGTGATCCTTTCCTCCTTGTCAGAGTTTTCTAGTTTTGTGGACAGGGTTGTGACACTACCATGTCTTTTGTGCTTCTTTTGTTTTAAGTGGAAGCTCATGGTCATAGTTTGTTATGATGGCCGTGTGCTCTCCTGTCTCGTCTCCTGACCCCGCCCCCTTATTTAAGCCTCTCCCTAGAGTTTCATTCCCCTCACCTGCCCTGTGTTATTATCGCTTGTTATTTTCCCCTGTTTATGGCCCTCTAGTCTTCAGTCCTGTGTTGGTTTGTTTTGACGTCTGCCTCATGTCCTTGTCTGCCCTGTTCCTGTCCTGCCCCAGAAGTGAGCTTATTTTGCCCTCGGTTTTGTTTCTTTGTATTTCCCCTTTGTGGGAAGTGTTTTGTTTTGGAGTTTGTTTTCCACCCTTTGTTGTGTTCATTGTCCTGTTTCGCCCCATCATGGGTTTTTATTTAAATAAAGTCTTTGTTTTGCAAACTGCTGTCTGTGCATGTGTTCTCTGTCCAAATTCACGACACAAAAGTGTCCATTGTTAAAGTCAGTCGATGTGCTCCATTTCAGAAAATTATGTTAAAAATGGTATTCTTACATTTAATTTGATTGCAAATTCAAATACATTTCAAGGAGATTTTCTTAAGAACCCCTCCCTGTCTTCCATCACTCTGATGTGTCGGGCTGGTCTGAATACTCACACAAACAGAGCAATGTTTAAAAGCACCATAAAGAAAGCTATCATTTCATCAACACATCACTCTCTGAGAGATCTCACAAAGCTTAATATGAACATACTTTATCAATCAGTATTTAGGAATCAGTATGCATGTATAATGTCTTTTTACTAAAGTGCTGAAGAATGCTTCATTCTGATTGGCTGACGGACGTTCTACAGGTTTGCATTATTTTTCAGTCAAACACACAGTGAAGTAGTATCAGATCTGTCGATCTAATTACAGTTCCATATCACTGCGCCAAGTTAAACTGAATAAGGTTATACTGTAGCCTAGTGTCCACCGCTGAATAAAGATCTGACGACAAACAAAATTGCAGGTAACTTCCATTGTCAGAGAAGAAATAACTAATATTTATGCACAGCATGACAATTTCAACAACAACACCAGGTGGCAGCGCTGTGCTGGACTGTCCAGATGAAACACGAAAGCGTATAGCAAAGCTAACGGCAAACCACATGACACAATCGGCGGGTTAAAGATAACACTTAGAAACACGAAAATAGCAAAAAACAACAGCTTTATTCGTTCGGACGGTACTGCAAAAATGGACAGGAGCGTCACTACAGTTGATCAAGTACATACATGCACAATCACAAAATATTACACGTTTAGCCGTTTAAACTTTATCATCTGCATCTGTCTCTATTGCCACTGCAAACTAAGCCGCCAAGCCGCTTCTCTTCTTATTATGTGTTTGTAAGCTTTTAAAGTTGTGATGTACAAAACGGGATGATGCAACACTACTACAATGAGCGATTCCTCCATTTTGGATTTTTTTGGAACTGAGACGTTTTTATCTTCTATCGGTCTCCTGACTCACGTGACCCAAATTCGCAGGTCAGAGTTCCCCAAACTTGAACTTGGCTGGGCAGGAAAATATTTTCGCAGGGGCTTGCGTTTCATGTCTGCGCATGCATGGAAGTCAATGGAGGGAAAATTCAGGTGTGACCGCGGCATTAGAGCAAGGTCATGGGTTCGGTCCCAGGAATTGCACACGCTTAAAAAAATCGAAAGCATAGTATTATGAAATGCAAGTCACTTTGGATAAAAGCATCTGCCCAATGCATAATTGTAATTGTAATACACAGCAGCAAGCTTTCTATGGCACCGTGTGAACCGCAGCTGGCAGGCTTTTTCCTCCAAATGCTTTCCTTATGACCAGGCTGTTAAATACGCCGAAAACAAATATCCATACTTGGGTTTTCTGTCTAAATGAAGCAAACACATGAGCACATGCGCTGTGCTGTCTGTCTTGCTCTCGCTCGCTCACTTCGCTGTCTGATACTGCATACAGACTCAAGCAATGGTTTGAGATGAGACGCAGAAGAAATCAGTCCTATTAAATTAGCACATTCCAGGACAAATACCTTAAAAATGTCTTGACAGTACACATCAGAAGAATGTGGTTACCATGGTATAAGCGGAATAATTGACTCCGGTCTGTTGAATTCCATGAAAATAAAGGCATCGCCACCTCGGGAGTGCATTATTTTCGAACAATTCAACGGCCCTTTGTCAATTATTCTGCTCATAACTACAGACATGTTTAGCACACACTGCTGTTATACTGTTTTAATTATATTATTATAGTTTACCCCTTTTATTTTATCAAACAGTATCTTTTCTTCATTGTTTAGTGCAGTGAACATAAGTGAACATCTTAACATCAGCCATTACATAAAAATAACTCTTAATTTCAAAATATATCAATACATCAAAAAAAGATTTAATTCACTTCTTTTTGTATGTGAATTCAATTGATGGAGTGATTTTGATAAAATGTCATTCTTTCAGTTGATCTAAAAGAACATATAAGTTTCTGCATACTTTTTTCCCCGAGAGGCAAGGATTACCATTACTATTGCTGACATAGATCTGGCTTTTAATGATAAATGACCACGTCTCATAAAGGGTTAAATGCAATCACGAATTTCAATTGAACACTGTATTTTGGTGTATTACATACATTGCATGCTGTGTGGCCAAACTGAACATCTTGTACAAACATTGTTGTCCAGAAGAACGCTTTATAAATGAGTGTATGAGGTGTGGTGATGGGATGCAGAATGTTGTGTTTGTAATAGTGCTACAGGACATGACAGAGCCTCAATAACAGCATCAGCAGCTCCAGCAAGAGAATATCCATTCACATGAAAAATGAGCCGTGCACTGTCAAGTGACATCATGTGTGTAAAAGACAGTGTTTTATTCCATAGACACACACGCTGAAGACTGATGGCTCACATCTCTCAGACGTGTGTACAGCTCGCAAATATCAAAAATACAATCCTTAATGTTCAAATCATTTAGTATCTTTAGCACCTTTTTTAACTTTGCACTGTATATGACATATGTTACCAGAATATGTATCGTTCATCGTATTTCTTGATTTATTTAAACATGAAAAAGTATAATGGAAATGTAAGTGCTCGCACATTTATATTGAAAAATAACAGGACAGCAATTCATTTCAGAACTGCACTTTATCAGGTGAACAATGTCTGTTAATGCAAATATCTAATCAGCCGATCACATATGTTTGACGTCACATTATTCTATACAGTCCGTATGCAAAATGAATAGTATGTCAGAAACCTCAATAATATGGGACTCAAGAAAGACCCAGATGGTGTTCTGTTTCCATTGACATTTCAGTATCCATTAAATGAACATTCTTCTATATCATAATGCCACATGAGGAGCCATCACATGCAGAACCTATACAAATGACAAATAGCAGAAAACTATGAGCCATGTGTTATATAGGAAGTGTCATAAACGTAGGTACCAAGAAATGCATTCCTCATGGTACTCATTTGGGCAAACAGTTTCAAATCAAGCATCAGAATGGGAAAGAAAGGATATTTAAGTGAGTCTTAACATGAGGATTTCAGGAATTGCTGATCTACAGGGATTTTCTTACACAATCATCTCTGGGATTTATAGACAATAGCACCTCAAATCCACTGAGATATCCATGAACGCACAACACGCCAGACCTAGAATAGAAGCAGAAGACCACACGGGGTGCTGATCCTGTCTGATAAGACTCAGACGGACAATAAAAGATTGTAGCAAAATTAAGAACTGAGGAGGCAGAACATAATGCTTCTTGGTACCAGAAACGAATACCATCAGGTGCATGTAACTAATCATGTGACTGGTGAGTATCCAGTTTGGTCAACCTATGGGCCAAAGGATTTGTGTTCTATTTTGTAAGCTGCATTGTGTAAAACTAAACACAATTTAGGATTTTCTGCGTAGTAAAGTTTAACACTGTAGTTAGGTGTGTCAAGTCTGCATATAGATATTCTATCAAAAAACAAAGACACGTCGGCGCCAGGTGCTCCAGTGGACTGTGCACCGATATGTTGTGCAGCAGCACGTCCGGCCACCAGGGTTCAAATCCCAGCTCGTGATCCTTTTCCGGCTTCCGGTTCCCTTTCTCTCATCCCATAATGTCCTATCTCACTCTCCACTGTCCTATCTATATAAGATGCAAAAGGCAAAAAATAAATAAAACAATGATCACATTTTACTCAGGTTAATTTAACACCTAAAGAAGATTTTCACTGTGAGCCATCAAATAATCATGGGGGTTTTGAGAAGTCCAAAAGCAAAATAGATTTTCTAACAAAGGTTTTATATATAACAACATCAACAGCAATCATCACATGACGCGAGATGAATATTACTATAACTGATTTGGATGCTCCTCAGGCAAGAAATACACATACAAAATGCTGTTATTTCACCTCATTGTTGGGTTAAAACGTGAGGATTGAAAATGAACCCATGCCTGCTTGTTTCAGCCACAATGCTTAGTCGTCTAGGTTCTCCCTTTTTCACCCAACCGTGATTTGAAAGTGACCCAGCATTCTTTGGAGAGGTTTTATGTCCAGATCTAAAGACAAAGAAAACTGACGCCTGCAGATCTATTAAAATTGAAACTTTTCAGCTCTCTGATGGTGAGCTTGTGAGATTTCCGTGTCTTTTTGGAGAACGGTGGTTTATCTGAATTAGTGGCCTACCTCTAGATATGTAAAAAGCAATATATGGCTGAGATTGAGAAATCATCTGCCTGTGGCACTTGAGCTGAACAATAGAGGTTTGTGGCAATCTCAGCCCACATATGCTGATGTCTTGCGTGCGGGGGATCAGAAAACTTCAATGTGTCATACAGCACTGAGATAAATGTGTGTGTTATGCTGCTGTCTTACGCCGTATGAAGACAAACATGAAGGAGGGTCTTGTCACAGCCCATCCATTCATCCGTGGTAAAAGCTCATTAGCAAACCACTTAACTCCTCAGACAAGCCACTTTCTCATCTCCTGTTATACACGCGGCCATATGTGCCATGTACAGAGCGGGTTAGTAAGAAGAACGGTTTCTTTTACGATTGTCACAAGGAACAAAGAATGGAATTATTTATTAAGCCCATGCTAGATTCATCCTAAACCCATTTCAAATAAAGTTAGACTATAATTGATCAGTTATGTGTTATTGACATTATTGGCATGCTTGTGTATAAGGTGTTCGTCCTCTATATAGGGCGCAATTCACACTTATTATACCTGTCTGGTGATTCTGAAACCGCAAAGGCTTCGATTCTGTTTTGTGCACAGCCAGGGGCGAAAGGATTTTTAATTTAAGCCCCTAATGAGGGTAATCATAAAAATAAAAAATAAATAAATGTTTGCATAACAGGGTAGGATGGAAAACTTACGGCAGCATTCCACTGTATTGCATAGATGCTGTCTGTCACTGTCTTTAATTATTTCTGTGCAAAAACTGCATTGTAGTTAATGCGACATCCACTGCAACATGTTTCGTATTGAAAGTTACGTTTTCAAATAAAAAACAGCACAACATGATTATTTTATAAAGTAGACTATACATTTGTATGTGTTAAGGGCTTCATTTTCACTGGAGGAAACAGCTGTGGTGTAATGAGGGGTGAATGCAGAGAAAACTTCCAGTAAACCGATAACTCCCCCGTGACATTTTGTAAACTGTATTTACGACAAAGAACTGCACAGATGCAGATATTACGACAATCTCTCATAAAACACACATTGTCTTGTCCTCTGATCCTCTCGGTCTGCAGATTAAAGAATGCCCTGAAAGGAGGAAGTCTGCTGTGTTTTAATATTAAATTTAAAGGGGACTGACGCATCACAAATTTTTGTGCAGTTTATGGAGCATCGCAGAATTTTGGGGGGGCTGAGTAGAAATGTCCATGTGCACAGCTCTTTGATCAGCTCTTTGATCAGTAGGAAGTTCTTCTCGATCTGTAATCACTACGAGATTGAGTTGTTTATAACGTTCATTCACTCGTCAAACATCATCATTATACAGTAAATATACTTTACTATCATAAAAACACCTGAAAAGGTTTGAAGAACAGCGATAGAGTATGACCATTGGCATTTCCTGGGAGCATGTGCGTCCCAAATCGCGCACTTATCCACTATTCTACGGTATTTTGTAGTATAAATAATGTGAGTAGTGTGTTCAGATTGAAGATCCTCAAAAAAGAAGTGCACTGTAAGCAACCGGATGATGCACTTTTCCGACCGAAAGTATGAAGTGTGGATCTGTGGACACTTCACGCACTCAACGGTCGCAATTTCTTTTAAGTCGTTTTTATTCACACGCATTGGGTGTGCGGGAAGCAGATATACTTCCGGTTAGTATAAAACCGCTTGGGAGGATACTACTGTTCTCAAAATCAAATACTAGATGGTTGAGTGCATAGTGTAGTGTGTCATTTGGGACACAGCTTAGGTGTGTAAATGGCACTTCTTCTGCGGCCAATATTTGGAGTTTCTGTGCGAGAGCGCCCTCTTTCCAATCCATTGAGAAACTGAGCATAAGAATTGGACAATATATTGTTCCAGCCCTGTATGGTCATGTAGAATTACTAAGATAGATTATGCACTTTAAGTTAAGGTTAATAATGCTCTCTAAAAAGACAAACAAACATCTTTATTGTCAAACAAGCAGAAGGACCTAAAGTACATGATTTCAGCTCTGTACGTTTTCTTGTTGCTTGAGGAAATGCTCCAGAGACATTGGTGCGGTGTAGTATTTTTAGGAAGTACATCATGTATGATGTTGGTTGCGCTTTGGTTTCTCTATTCTTTCATGATGAAAGCACAGTGCAGTATGTTGTGTGAAAGCTGTGCAGTCACAGTGGAGATTTTTCTGGATTTGTGTTCAGAAGGGAATGAAGGGCTGGAGGCTTGATTTCACACTGGCAACACAAACACAGGCCTCAGATCAGTCCACTTTGGCTTTTGGCATTCAGCTTGAGGCATGAGGCTGACAATGAAAGCAAAATCTGGCCATCCTTGCACAGCTAAGCCGCTGACCTTAGTCATGTGTAATCGCTAACAGCACCCTTACACAGGCTTGTTTTTAGAAATGGGGTTGTCTGGCTGAACAGTGAAGTCAGAGAAGTTCAGAATGAATGCTGTCTGTATACAGTAATACTGATGATGCTGTGGTGGTTTACAGTCTGGACTGGCCAGAGTTTTGAGTTTTGTTATTTCATGGATTATGACTGAGATCATCAACGACTCGTGCAGCTGAAGTGGTAGAGCATTTTTTTTAATTTCCAAAAGTAAAATTTCAATGCACATAACTGAGAAAGAAATTTTGTTCATGGAAATCTGGTTTGTTTTATTCTCGGGGCGTGTTCACACAATGAAATAGCGAAAGGTTTTCCCTTTGTGTTTCTGAAAAGTTTCACGTGCACATGACAACGCTGTGAAAACAACCCGCATTCACAAGGATCTGGAAAACAAATTTGGATGGCGATGCCAGTTTCCCCAAACACTACTATCATGTGAAGGTCATGTAAATGAACAGACAAAATGCATAAAAAAGTTCAAATCTTTAGTTGAAAACGGCCTAATGTAAACAGCACAAAAGTCCTTCAAACTAAATCAAAATCTTCCAATGAGTACTGCTATCCACACTAACCTGACAAAACAAAGCAAATCAATCGTTCAATTTCTCCTCAGCGCTTCTCAATGTACTGTAGGCATCCATTAACTTGGTCAGTCAGAACAGATCGGGTCAGCTTGAACTAGTTTTGTGTGCAGTATCTATGAAATATCTGTAGGAGCACTGTGAAGCGTTCAGATCTACCATTGAGCGGCATGTTTACGTTCAGCTTTAGCTACAGAAGGTACCTGTGACTTTGACCTCTGTGGTCCGTCTCACGACTCGACTGCCGTACTTCAATTCACAGGTGTAGTTTCCTCCGTCGTCCTCCATCACCTCAGGAATCCACAGACTGGTGGTGTTGATGATCATTGAGCTCCTCCAGTCTTTCGTTGACACTCCTGGAGAAACACATAAAAGAACAATCACTCTTCAAATACAAGTTCTGTGTCCATCCGTCAAAATATCAAAGCACTGTTCATTTTTCAACGCAAATGTCCTGTCTGAGCCAAAACTGAGTAACAACATTTGCGCTGGATCTTTGCCATATGCCAACTTTTAGTCTACATGAAGATGACAGCAATGTAGTGAAGAACTAACAGAAGCTGATTCCCACCGGTGTTTTCTGTGAGCCAAGTGGTATGGCAAGACGTTAACAACATCAAGGTCACGACTTTGAGTGATCTCAGGGAACACGTGTCCCGATACAAATGCATAGCCAATGGAAATGTACGATGTTACTGATTTTCTTCCAAGTGACTCTTGCCACTTACTACATTTTTATTACATTCAACAGCCTACAGATATCATGCAGTGGAAAGCATACATTTGCAAGTACATCTAACCGTGAAGTGTATATAGTCATATTGTGAAGTCGTCATTCTGTACCTTGTACCAGGTCATGATGGGCTGCTTGTAGGGTGCAAGATAGTCATCAATGTCAGGACAGGTGATCATTTTGCTCTTGGTGATCTCTGCTCTCTCCAGGTAACGTATTCGACTGCTAAAGCAGAGACCCTCATCACTCTCTTCCACTGTCAGCGACATGGACACCTTCATACAGTACGTCGAGTTTCTGTGAAGACACAACATTTGTATTTTTATGAGTTCAAGCGTCAAAAGAATTTATGCCACTGCAATGTTGAACTGAAGGCATGCATCTTGTGGTTTTCCAGATCTTCTGCTGTAGGTATGCTAGATTCAATGTTGTATCTCACACCACTACATTGTGGTCTTTCTTGACATCTGAACTATGACAATAATCAATAGTAGTCTTTTGAATGATTGAAAATTGTCCAACGTCTATAAAATGCACGGCGTTGTTGGATGTGTTGACGTCATTTCTGTTAAAGAATCTGATGATTGAGGCTGAAGTGTAGAATGATGTCATAAAAATCCATGATCCATACTGGAAAAATTCTGAGATTTTGAAAGCTTTAAACTTCGAAACTGTAATTTTGTCAATGCTTTGGATCACACTAGTTTATAGATCCCTTTATAACCTTAAATAACCCAAAAAACGTCCAGTTGGATGAGAGACACTTAAAGATTCAAATAATATTTTGGAAATGGGCCAAGACTTCATTTCGAATTCTAATGTGATATATTTGAGTTGGGTAATGGCAGCGGTATCAGATCTGTGGGATTAAAAGCTTAGGGGACACTGCTTGATTTGCTTTTTAAGTGTGGTATAAAAGCAACATCACACTCACATTCGTGCTGTTACGGCTGAATATTAGCACAGCTGGAACTCATGCAGCAGTAATGCACTTTGTCACATAGCTTTAATATATTTGTGTCCCTGCACAATCCTCATCTCTTCCCAGAACAGCACCGCCACGCTTTGACACTCAGCTTGATTAATTGAGAATTGTGTTGTGCTAATCTGTTATAAAAGCCTCTGAAAACTCATGTCACGACGTTCAAAGGCATCCATTAATGATGAAATACACATCTGAGAAAAGGCAAACGAGAACACATCAGCATGCAAATGTAAAGCGAGGCCGAGTTCATCAAGAGCTTTTCACAGAATGTTGTGGTGAGATGAAACGCGGCGCTCACCGCGTGTGTCTCTCACACTCAGGACATGTCTCGTTAAACATTCATGTATGCATATCATTCAGATATGTAAAACAATCTTCCCTGCTTCACGGCGTCGGCTGAAGAAAAGCCTGAAAATTGGATGTTTCAAGCCAGACGTCATCACACGGCAGATCCGAGGATGAATGGCAAAACCCAAGTGTGTCAGTTTTACATTTAAAAATCAACACAAAATGATTTCTGAGCCATCATCTGTATGCGTCTCGTGCAGGTTGAGATACTACGACTATTACTAGAAGTAGTGAAACACACATGCTGACTCATGAAGAACACTGAGCGATTGCATCTTCGGTGACGTGGATCAATGGAATCATTTCTGACCCGAGGCTGCAGTAAATGCGTCTTGTCCTGTCCCCCGTGACATTGAGAGCGGACAATAGAAACAGTGTCTTTCAAATCTTAAGCCTGCTGACATTGCATTGACTTTCATTCAGTGTTGTAGTGGTGATAGGAGAGGCGCTGAGGAAAGACCAAACGCATACAATTAAGAGAATCCAGCAGGAGTTAAAGTCCATTCATGCTGATAATGAGGACATTAGTGTTTCAACTCTACTGCAACACAAATCACATCAGACAGAAATCCTTTAGCTGATGCTCAACACAGCATGATCACGTCTAATACTTCAAATAATGTGTTAAAAACCTGTTATAACACCCAGAGCCGACCTTTACTATACGCTAAGTTTGCAAGGCGGCACTTGAGTACCAAATCACAAACACTAGAATTGTCCACTGTTGTTTGTTTGCCAATGATAATATGTCATTTTGAGTTTGTGCCATTGGATTTAGAGAATAATATGCTGAGCTTTCTTGAGTAAACTATATTTATTATCCTTTAATTTTGTTTGTATTGATCAGTAAAAACAACGTCTTTTTGACAGCCAGATGGTTGAATTCACTATTTCCATGTCAATCAAAATTTGAATTAAATGTTATACTTAACTGTACTTAATGTCAGTTTATTGTTTTTTGACTTTAGGTCATCATTCACTTAAGTTTCATAATTTATGTCTTATTTTGCTAACACTTTACATTAAGGTTTCCTTTATAAAGCATTTGTAAATGTGTTCATTACTGATTAATAAGTCCTTTACAAATGCATTATAAAGCAGTTATAACTGCATAAATAAAAATGGATTTTAACAAAATACCTGCCAAATAGTGAGCCATTTCTAACTTAACATAATAAATGTCTTTATTTGCAAAATGTTCGCTCAGACTGGAGACTGTAGGCTGTTATTTTGGTTTTTCTTATTATTGTATATTTAACATCTTATGTTACTTTCAAGCCATGTTGTTTACATGTCTTACGGTGCCCTCCAGAATTGCTTTAGATCATGATGCATTGTTTTATTAATGATTCAATTACTTCCAATAGTTTATAAAAAACAATAAAAGATTTATTTATTATTTATTGTAGAAACACTGCTTGCTTACAAGAACACATCAATGATGTGAATCATATATTTAGAAGTATTGACAGCCCATGAAAATGCTCTTTAAAGAAAAGTGGATGCCTGTGAAGTATTCATTCACAACTTCAAACACCTAACTCATGAATGTGCCTTAATACAGGAAATTCATGTGAACCGTTTATCATGTCGTGAATGTTAGTAACTTGTAAAAATGCAACATTAATAAATGGTTCACATAAATCCACTATGTACTGGGACTTAAAATCAACCCATGAACAATCCCAGCCTAAAACAAACCAGCGATTCTGTAAATTCTTTTATAGCAAAAGCAGTGGCCACTTTGTAAGCACTAAAATAACCTTTCAATGAGTCAGTGCATGCAGCAAAATAATGTGCTCTTCAAATGTCAATTCGTTGTTTGAAAGTCACATTTCCAATGTCTGTCGCAACATTCAGTTTTGACACGTGCTTTCTGTTTTAAAGACTGTGAAGCTCATTCATGTAATGCATTACTGTGTGGGTGTCCTGTAGGGCTAGTTCATATGTTAGAGTGCTTACTAAATCAAAGAAATATGATCATATCAGTCCACCAAAAATATATAGGTTATTTATAGGCTAAATGAGGTAGCAGTTTATTAAGACCTGTAGTCACAAATAGCTTTTGTTAAAAAAGAAAAAAACAACAACAGTGTCATGTCGTGTGTGACATCATGAAACGAGGCTTAACCAATGAAATGGCATTTGTGTGTATATGTCTGTGTGAACTGGCAGACAGGTTCAAAAAGTGACAGAGGATTCAAGGTATAGATTTGTATGCTACAGTATGTGTGTTCCCGGGTATCAAATCAATGATCTTTATAATTCTAACACAATGCTCTACTGAACTATGAAAATAACCAATCATCATGCAGAATAAATTCCACACAAAACTGAACCGCAAAACCAAACCCTAAACATTACAATTTAAATGACTGATTTGATTTAAAGGTGGGTTGTCCGATTTCCGCATTACGCTTTTTTAGACGAAGTTGGGCTGAGTACCAAAACAATCTTGTAGCTAATCAGCAGTAGGACAGTAGACATTAGTCGAGCCCAGCGCTGACGAAAGCGTAATATGGGGGTAGAGGTGTGTCTGTTTTGGTGATTTGAACATCAAAAACGGCTATGAGAAATCAGACACCTTGCCTTTAAATTTTCAGACAACATAAATTAGTCAGCTTTGAGAAATGAACTAAACACAAAAATAAAGAGGGGTAAAAGTGTTTAAAATGTGATGTCAGCATCCGACACACCTTTGAAGAAGAGATGTAGTGGGTTATGCACTATATTAGTGGGCACTAACACCAATCTGTCATTCTGTCAATCCATCATTATGTGCTAAGAATATGCAAGAGTTCATTGGCTTAATTAACTAATCACTTTATTAAAGGCCTTTAATATAAACGTGTCACTTTTAGCTAAGCGAAAAGTCACTTTCATCCATTGCCCCTGTAGGCAAATTAACAAGAGACGTCAGGGCTAAAAGTATCACGTTCATGATTTAAGTGAGCAGTCTTTATAGCACTTTTTAAACGGCTCAATTACGCTGGTGAACCGATGCACTTCTAACATTCGCTGAAGTCTTATATGTGTCCTGCGGTTTACAATCTATTTAAAAAACACCACACAATGTTTGTCAGCATGTTCATATTCTATCAATTTCACCCGCTTCATTTCTGTAGGGATTTGTGTGATGTGGTGTGCGAACAGATTGAAATGTCAGAAAATCCCCGTGTGCACACATTTGATGAAATCACAGCGTTTCTTTTTTTCATTTGACAGTTAATCATTTAACACTGAACAATTAATCATTTAACAATTCACCAGTGGCAACAGCTCCGGTGAAAGTCAGAGGCAAAACATATTTAAGTCTACAACATTTCCACATTCCTTTGTACTTAGAAATACAATTTAATTTGGATTATTTGAAGTGATTGTGACTTTGTCACAGAAATATTCTAATCTGGCATCCTGTTTATGACAGATGGAACGCAAGTGAAGACAAACAGCGGCATTGATATTGTTCTTACTAAAGTCTTAATAAAGTCTTTTTTATGATGCTAATAAATTGCCAATGAAATCTGGCTGTGTTTGACCTGATCACTTTAATTCTTCTCTTATTAAGGTCGATTTAATAAAAGGGAATTCATTCTTCGAACACTGCCAAACACTATTTGAGAACTTTCTTCATGAAATAAATGAAATGATTCTGGATTATTGCCTGCAACGATAAAAGTCATTAGAAGTACATTAAGGTGCAGAGTAAAAAGATGTTTTACAGTAAACCACACTGAAGTAGGTGTAATGAAGATGAAAGACTGTGAGAAAAGTAATTCCAAGCAAAGAAACATCTCAATAAATATCTAAAAAATTCTGTTTATATCTGAAATGTTATGTAAAACTGATCTAGTGTGTGTTTTTTGTGTCATTGTGTCATCTGAATGAACACTATGTGTGGTTTGTTGCTATGTATTTTATTACTTGAAGGATGTAATAATGTTTGTGTGATTTTTGCAATAAGCATATTTAATTTGACTGTCATATGGTTCTATATGTCTCCAAAAAGTCTTACTAGACTTTTCCTATATTAACACGATAATAAGCTACATAATAATAATGGGCAAATCCTACATCTGCAGAGGCACTGTGGTGTTATTTGACCAAATGATGCTGATATAGAGCCAGACATTTCATCTTTAGAATCGTTCTATTCAATATGGTAATTCTGGGTCACCTCCGATCTGCCTCGGTGTTGTTTTAGGTTATGTTACAGGACGTCTTTGAAAAAACAACAACAAAAAACAAGCCTGCGACAATATGGTTTCATGCCAGAGCACATTTAGTCATCGGTTTGAAATCTGAATTGCTAATGACCCACCTGAGCACACAAGTGTAAAATCCGTTGTCCTCCATCTCCGCTGAGCGGAACCAAATGGAATCTCCTTCTTTACTGAGCCGATGACCCGAGAAGATGATGGGTTCCTCAGAATCACCCTTGTTCCTGTACCAGATGAGTCGCAGCTTGGCGTTCTGGGCCACGCTGTAGTTAGTGCGGATGTAGCTGTAGAAGAGAGCGCATTTCACCCGCAGCGGCTCTCCGGCCAACACGCGGTACGTTTTCAGGTCCACCGACCAGTCTATACATCCATCGACTGCAGAAGAGAGAAAAGTCATCGTTGAAGATTCACAAAACTGATGAATTGTATATAATGAACTACAAATTGCATCAAACATTTGAATGGATTTCAAATGACTTCTAAGCCAACCGAGTCACCAAGATGTCATTTCTAGGTTAATGTTTCCTAAAGCAGTGGTTCTCTAACTGTTCCATTGTAAGGTCACCCATGTGTCGAGTGCATCCCCCAAATAAAGACTTATAATCTTAAACTTATCATTTTAATTAAACCAAAAAACACATTCAATTACACAATGCTGGATCATCAATTCTTTTGGTTGGTGGTCTTACTTTTCTAATGTTTGATTGCATTAAATCTATGATCAATTTCTATGTGTTTTATAAAAAGCCACAAAATCTGCAGCCCCCCTGGATCTATCTTGGGGCCTCCCAGGGTGGCCATGGCCCCAGTTTGACAACCAATCTCCTAAACAACCCATCGCAACATTTGATTGAATAACTGAAAACCAGGAAGTGTTCAAAGTGTAGGATAAGTTTAATTCACTTCTAAACCGTCTGCACATTAAGTTCCATGCACTCAAAACTTGCTTAAGTTAAATCAACACAACTTTTGGAAAATATGGTTACAACATGATTGTTTTATGTTTAGTCATATAACTGAATCCATTCATGTTGGGACAACATAAAGGAGTTGTGTTGTGTTAACATAAAATAGTTATAATAGGGCAGAGGACTTATATTTCCCAGCATGCTTTGCGTACACTGCATTTTGAGAGTTGTTTTCTTAAATAAGTGTTTTATATTGTGCACTTTTCAGTAAAAAGAAACACTTGTTAGTGTTTAATGTTCATTTATCTTAAAAGTTTTAAAGAGTTAGTTATATTTTGAGTTTGGTGGTTACCCTTGTTCAGAAAAGTGTTGCCTTTGGTTAGGTAGTGGGCGGTAACAATAACTGTTTTGCATTTCTGTTGAGTTCTATTTTCTCAATATCATCTTATTGAAGTTAAATGAGATAATGTCTAATAAATGTTACAAATGTATAATATAAAAAATGTTGAGCAATTCATTTTATTTTAGTGTTTTTATTTGACCTACAGACTTAGTTGCTCTAAGTTCCAATCATTAAGTACAATCAACACAAATGGATAACATTAGCAAAGCTTATTTCTGTTAAATAAATTGAACTAAATCAGGTCATCTTAGATCAAGCTATAGTCATTAAATTCAAGACAATAATTTACATTTATTCAAAATAAGTGTGTGATGTACCATTTAATTAACAAAGTTATGAGCGATTTACTTAAAACATTATGTTACGATTAATTGTATATTACCTTTTCCATTTAAGCAACTAAGTTTTGTGGGACCGGTTGACATAACTTTATTAATTAAATACAACATTTTATTTCTAAGAGTGTGTATCATTTCTGTCTGAAAGGCAAAAATATCCCACTAACAATATTAATAACACTTAGCGTTAGGGGTTTGTGAAATAGTGCCGTGTCCCTTAGGATACAAGCTAATTTATAAAGAAATACACTGATAAATCCTATAACGTTGTAATCACACATACCTTACAGGACATCACAGAGACTAAAAGACCTTGCTACAAATTATTTACATCTGTAAAGTGAGCCCATTATGTTTAATCACCGGAGAATAAGCGCCGCTCATCGGCTGAGCTTTTTTTCTTCACTAAAACACAATTTGGAGAATACTAACCTATTATTATTACTTACGGCTTAAAAAGCCATGTGTAAATATAATATCTTTACGTAAAAAAAGCTTTTATACGAATACAATGCAAAAGAATTCTCCAAACAAGCTCTGAAAGCAAAGTACAGGAATCGCCCGTCGCGCTCAAAAGAATGTAAGAATCCCCATAACTCTCCCGTGACATTAGCAGCATCTCACTGCCTTCCAGTATTTCACACTGATGGAAAGATGAAACTCATCAAAGTCTCAGCCATCCATCAACATGAAACACTGTAATTTACGAGCAATTACGGAGGTGTTTGTGAGCGGACCCTGACTCATCCCCGCCTCCCGTCACATAAATATCTTTCACATTCAAAACCTGCCGCCGCTGATTTATGTCGAGCACTGTCTGTCACAACCACACATTTACACTAAATACACTCGGCCTGATGAATTCTGTGGTGGTGTGTTGAAATAAACCCTGCAATGGAAGCTGAAGGGAAGACAGAGAGAGGAAAGTGATACGACACATGAAAGAGTCAGTTTATTTAAAGGGTCGGCAGGAGCGCAGCGCATTAGTTTGGTCTGCTGCGTCTGTGCCGGGCGTCTGAAGCGGAGACAGGCGTGCGAGTGCACAGGTTACGTCTTATGCAAACCGGCAGCTGTACGTCGCCCCGAGTCATTACGCAGACAGTGCGCTTGTCTTCTACGCTTAATTTATCGGCTATTAAGTGCGGCACAATGCCAAAATCGGACAGCATGCGCCTTCCTTGTCGTGCCAGTTTCTCTTATGAAGGAAAATGCAGAACAACAGAGCTTCGAAGCAAATCCTAAATGTTTGCATATGGATGAGGCCAGAGATTTAGAATAATAACAAGGGGCAGAGCGAAAGAGCAAACATTATGCATGCACAGATGAGGGCATTAGTGAACTTTTCAACCAAACACTAACTGGAGTCATCGCTCCTGACACCGCAGACACCTAAGAGGTTTCTTGAATGCTTGCAAAAGGCCACATCACAGGATGAAAAAACAACACTGAGACACTGAGATGAAGAGCTAGCATCTCTTACTTGAACAAACCACAAAAAAGGTCATTTATTCACCCTGATGTTGTTTCAATAAAGCATGCTGTAATTTATGTATTTTGTGCACTTCATAAAGAGTTTTTTATGGACCTTTACAGTGTTCTTCTTCATGCTACGACATTGTATAAAAAGAAATGCTGATATTTGTGTGATTTCAAAAAGGATAAATAATCTTTCAGATGTTTTAAAATTCTTCTTCATTTTCTTTAAGTCTGTGGTATATTGTGCACTGTGAAAACACTACAGGGCAATTCCAGCATTATGGACGTGACATAAAAATGCTCAGAGAATGAATTTGTTACAATAATATTGAACCATCTGTTTATATTTGACTGAACCCTTGTCGAAAGAGTCTAAACATAAAAAAGTCAGTATATGAAAAAATATATATTTAGAAAAAGGGAAATAAACATGTGCTATGGGTGTCCATTTATGAGGAATATGTAGCGTTATGGATGTGAAAATCCTGAACATGGTACTGACCTGAATATGAAAAATCATGCACTAAAAATAAAACAAATGCTTAACAGATTTGAAGAGGGTATCTCACATGGGTATTTGAACCACCAAATGTTAAAATCTGCGATGTTGCCATAGTAAAAACTGCTGATAAAAACAAAAAAAATTGTGTTAAAGTTGACATTTTCATGGAATTGCCCTACAATATATAAATAAACCTGAATTGAAGAAATTGTTTTCACTGATTGCATTTTTCAAACGGCAGTGTGGTTTTCAGCTGGTAATGTGAAAAGCATTGTGAATCCATAGCAAAGGCATGCGTGCGTGCGGCAGCTGCAATAATAATTGGCTGACCCGCTTACAGCGCTGTGGCTCGGTCTATTATAAAGCTGTACAGCAATTTCAGCTGTGAAAGCTGGAGGGGTACAAAAAGTCAATATCAGAACAGCAGCCCGCCAAATACTTTGTGCTGATATGCAATTTTATTTCTGACCGGCGTCTAATAGCTTGTTTATAATCCCTCTAAAGTGTGGATGAATAGCTTGTAGTGGACGTGTATGTTTAGTGAGGTGTAAATAGGGGCTGGTTGGAGGACGACGCCTGGGGTGAAACACAAATGACTGGAAGGTTATCAAAGCCGAATCAATATGGAAATGTCTCGTGAGATTGCACCTGTATGCAGGGCACGACCTGTTGACCATTTTGCATAATTTTACTCTGTAGTGTATTTGACCTGGCTTTCATCAAAACGGATAAGTTTGTCATAGCGATGTAACAATCTTTTTGAATTGTCTCAGTATTATGGTGGTCACATGACTGTGTGAAATTATTCTTATTAACTGACCAAAGAATACAAATGTGAGAAGTATACATTAAAGCATACATTTTAAAGTTAGACTTATAATTTTGATGTCATTTCCTATATTGAACACATTACACAATTTTTAGTTCAATTACATCAGAAGTAACTGTTATTCAGTTACCGAAAAAATAAGAGTAATCCCTTACTTTATATTTTCAAGGGGAAAGTAATTAGTAACAAGTTACACACAACAACGGTCACATCCCTTATTTTTTCATAAAGGCGACAGTAGCATCCGAAAGCAAATAAACATTGCATACGTTCAAGTATACGCAAATAATGTTTGCCTGACCTTATTGGTTAAGATATCAAACCCAAAATACATAGCACACACAAGTGAAGTAAATAAAAGACTAAATGCAGACATTCCATACTTCCCACTTCAACCTGAAAGTAGCGTATTGACTTAGTTACATTTAAACTATTTATAAACACTAAAACATTATGTTACTAGTGATTTAGTAGCATTAGAACATTACACGTATCTGCTAACATTAAAAGAGCACCGTTCCATACATTATTTCTTGGTTGAAGTGGGAATTATGGAATTTCCGAGAGCACATAAAGGCAGTATTAATGCATCAAGGCATGTATTTTGAATCTTTCCATTGGCGACCACAAAGTAGCCACAAAGCTTTTTCACATGCACAAAACGTCAAATGAATGAAAAGGTGTAAAGTGTGTAAAGTTTGAGTAATGCCAACATCTGAAACACGTTCTAATATTAATAGATTGATGTTATAAAACAGGCTCAAATCATTGAGATTATTTTGAAAAAGCATGCAGAATGTTTCATATCTGTTGTTTATTTATACTATTTTGCCTAAAATTCAACAGTGACAGTGTGGCAGGACCTTAAAGTCAGCATGAAAGCAATTGTTTTTCCTTCCATATCGTGACGTATTTCCGGATTGATTGCATAAGATCAAAAAAATTAATAATGATATGCACGGATAAATAATTGATACTAAATACTGCAACACTGTGTAAATCAATTTGAATTGACATCTTAAATTTCATGCCGACTTTAAAAGCGAAGCAATTCTGCAAGAACACACCAACATCCAACTCCATTTAAGCAGCACTCATATTAAATTATAGATGTGTTTATTTTAGATGTTTATTATGAGTGTTATCTAACCAAATACTATATTTACTTTAAGAGGGGCAGTAACAGAGGTCGTGTGTATGCATACATCTGCAATATATATAGAAAAAAATCACTCAATATTGCGTTTCAATCTGTTTCATGAAAAACAGAGATCAGTCAATAACAATCTGTCTATCAATGGTGTTTTTTGCCAATCGAAGAAATATGATATTCTTTTACGTGTGTGGGTGTGTGTGATTTTCCTTTAGAACCCGTGAGCTCATATGTTCATCCAAACACAAGAGCATCAGGTCACTCGAGACGCTATGGGTGAGGTGAAGCTGACGGCAAACTCTTCTCTATTCATCTCTCGCTGCAGGAGATGCTTTGAGCAAGTGTTCATTTCAGCATGCAGTTTTGTGCAAAGCTCAGGCAGAGCCGACAACATATACTGTATTTACTGTATGAGTTACCATCAGCATAAAACATAGTTAACGGCTAAAATCTATTTATCAAAACTGTATGAACATTCACCATCAACCGTCCACACACCATTATATGTGTGAAATAATCAAAACCAACTTTCTGTATTATCAAATAATCAACTGTCTGACTTAGAAACAGTTGAAATAACCCAAACCGTTTTACAAAACAATACATATGTAAGCTGATATAATGATGACAAAATGTATAAAAAAAACTCTGTCTTTAGAGCAGAAGTTAAGACGTATATAAACCTATTCTAAATGTGACATAAACCTTTAACAAAAAGCTTAATAAATTGTTCAAAAAGTAAAATAATAATAATCAGTAAACCGATTCTAACTATAAACTTGTCCCACAACACCACAGTGAATAATATTTATCTGTATATTTTTATTAATATTTTTCAAAAAAAAAGTTCCATTGAATCCTGAATATTTAAAACAGCCATTTCCTGAGTGTCACTGTAATCTGCTAATGCTGTGTGCACACATTTGAAGTGTCAAGTAGATGTGAACATAATGTACAATAAATGGCTATTAGACCATAATATTACGGTCAATTCTAATCTGCTCTTGTTTTAGGATATAATCACAGTCTTTTCTTGATCTAGCGTTTGCTTAATTGAATGATGAATGTGTCATTGCTTCAGGCACACCTATATAACAGAGCAAAGCCTCATTTTACAGCTATTTATACATCACTCTTTTAAGAATAGATGTCAAGCACCTGTAGGATGGTAACTAATGTGTTCATATTCCTATGAAGCAGTTTCTCATTAAAAGCATGTGTCAACAATATCATAGCCGCCAACTATAATATTGAAATAACTTATAATTGCAGAATATTTATATTCTGTTAAACGTCATATTTGGGTTAACATTAAAGGGGGGGTTAAATGATATTACACCAGCATGTGATTCCAGGCCTCTGATTGAATGAATAAATAAAACATCAAGCAGCTAAATTCAATTCTGCTTTAAAAACATGCTTGCATATGCATGCATGTGTAAAATCTCATTACACAAGGATTTGGAGATTCATGAATAATCTACAACGGACATAGCAGAGGTAAACAGAGGTCCTGATGAGCGGTGATATCGTAACACAAATCTGTATTATATTACAGAATTATCATTCTGCACTTATCTTCTATGGGTTTCTCATACTTGAGTGTCCACACCTGGCCATTCACACACACCACACGATTTCATCTCTGCTCTTTGCGGATGATGTCGTCGTGCTGGCCCCATCAGACCAGGACCTTCAGCATGCACTGGGACGGTTTGCTGCCGAGTGTGAAGCGGCTGGGATGAGAATCAGCACCTCCAAATCTGAGGCCATGGTTCTCAGTCGGAAAAGGGTGCCTTGCCCACTTCAGGTAGGTGAAGAGTTCCTGCCTCAAGTGGAGGAGTTCAAGTATCTGGGGGTCTTGTTCACGAGTGAGGGAAGGATGGAACGGGAGATTGACAGACGGATCGGGGCAGCTTCTGCAGTAATGCATTCGCTGTACCGGTCTGTCGTGGTGAAGAAGGAGCTGAGCCGCAAGGCGAAGCTCTCCATTTACCGGTCAATCTACGTTCCTACTCTCACCTATGGTCATGAGCTGTGGGTCATGACCGAAAAGACAAGATCCCGGATACAGGCGGCCGAAATGAGCTTTCTCCGCAGGGTGGCTGGGCGATCCCTTAGAGATAGGGTGAGAAGCTCGGTCACTCGGAGGAGCTCAGTGTAGAGCCGCTGCTCCTCCACATCGAGAGGGGTCAGCTGAGGTGGCTCGGGCATCTTCCCAGGAAGGTGTTCCGGGCATGTCCCACCAGGAGGAGACCCTGGGGAAGACCTAGGACACGCTGGAGGGACTTTATCTCCCGGCTGGCCTGGGAATGCCTCTGTGTCCCCCCGGAAGAGCTGGAGGAAGTGTCTAGGGAGAGGGAAGTCTGGGCATCCCTGCTTAGACTGCTGCCCCCACGACCCGGCCCCGGATAAGCGGAAGAAAATGGATGGATGGATTTGAAATTATACATCAATGAATGATTGTGGGAAGACAGATGCTGTGTGATAGCTTTAAACTGTAACTGCTGTGACACACTGAAATCAAACCTGCCGAACACTTGAATTATTCACATGAAGTTCATTTACACAAATAACATCAACATAGTCATTATCAGGCAAATTGTTTTATATTATTTTTACCCTGAAGATGAAAAGTTTTGGTAACACTTTAGTGTAGGGACCAATTCTCACAATCAACTAGTTGATTATTATTAGATTCCTATTTTTAGCCTATTGGCTGTTTATTAGTACTTATAAAGCACATATTCAACATGACCATATTCCCTAATCCTACATAATACCTAACAACTACCTTACTAACTATTAATAAGCAACAAATTAGTAGTTTACTGAGGCAAAGTGATAATAGTTAATACAGAGAATTTAAAGTGTGACCAAAGTTTTGTTTAATCAGGTCATAACAAAGAGTGTGCTGGGAGAGGGGCTTATAGGACCTGACGTGCTTTTATGCCTTATGAATCCTCAAAACACCTTTTAGTTACTGTAATAATGAAGATACTACAGTTTCTGCATTATATGAATCTAGTATTTTTATTAATACCCTTTGAAAATGTAGTCCCTGACATCCACTGTACTGTAGACAAAGACAGAGACAGAATGTTGCTTTACATTAAACATAAAACTACTTCACTTCACAAAGACACAAACAGTTGTTTAGTGCAAAAGTAATGCTAAGAGAGAATTATTGGATTTGAGAAATTTGTCCTGTGCTGTAACAGCATTTTTTTTAAACTAACAATGAAGATACATCTTTTGTATGCTATGTATATATATTACATATATGAATAATATAAAACAATAATATAAAACAAACAACTGTGTGACACCATAGGACACATGTACGATTGTCATCGTTTACCCACAAATCAAAATGTGTCCTATGGTGTGACACAGCAAAATTCACAGAAATATGTAAATGAATTATTTATTTACTTATTTTATTTTTTTAATAATTCAATTTGTAATTCTTTAATTATGTTGTGTACTTGGACATGACTTTTGGCTACTACTCTACATATTTTTTTCCATATGAACCTTATTATTATTGAATTGTTCATTTCATAAAACTTACCGATGAACATGCATGAACATTTGGTTACACTTTATTTTAGTGCCCGTGTTACATTGTAATTATACATTTAAGTACTGACTAACAATAATTAACGGTAACACTATCTTTGAAGCATGTATGTTTAATGCATTATAAAAGTACACTGTAAAAATGTATTCGGTGTCATAGTAGATTTCATGAAATTAATTGAGTAAACTTTGCTTAATACAACCGTGTTCTCTTTTTTTTACCAAAATTTAAGTTAAAATTATAGAAATATCTCAGAATTTCAAATGCACAAATAATTGAGTGAATTCAACTTAATTTTATCATGTTCAACCCGCTTAAACTTGTATGAAGGATCTTTACTTTTTATTTATATTTTATTATTTTGTGGTGGAACTAAATGAATTATTTAAGTTATTTTCGATAACTGAGCAGTGAATTTAGAGTTCCCAGCATGCTCTGCATGCGACTGAATTAGGAGAGTAATTTTTGTGAAAAAGTGCTATTTGATGTTCTTTAGAATGAAATGAAAGACTTGATAGTGTTTATTGTTCCGTTGTCTTTAAGATTTAGAAGATATTCTGTTTATATTTCTGAGTTTCGTGGTTACCATCTTTCAGAAGAGTGCTGCTTGTACTTAGTTTCGTGGGAGAGCTTGTGCAGTTTTTTTTTTTCATGCAGTGAAAAGTAATGCTGCTAATGTCAGTACTGAGTCAACTCTCTGCTACCTTGTACATCATATATGTTTTGAACAATAATAAATATAAAAATGAAGTTAAAAAAGATCAAGTTAAATTCAATGCTCAAATTAGTAATTCTCCTTCATTTTTTAAAGTTAATCATGTGACCTGCTTAAATAATTTAGGTAGTTTTACTTGATTTATTCATGGAATATTGCGTAAAAAATATGCTTCAAAATACTTAAAAATATTTTGTGTAATACTGTTACCTTAATTTTTTTAAGTAAATTTCTGTGTTATTTTTTACAGTGTAGTTTTAAAGCATTAATGCACCTTTTAATGCATTGTAATGTCTTATGAATAGTTGTTATTACTGTTAATAGATTATAACACTTTACAATGCATTGCTACACTACACATTTTAAATTGGTTATAATTCTTTAAAACTACACATAATGCATTACAACACACATTATGAAGAATTATAATGAATTTTACCCTTTAATAACTCTTTATAATGCATTACACATACATGCGTCAAGGAAAGTGTTACCTATTAACTAAACGTGTACTTATGGGGTAAGGATTAGTGGTTTAGGGGTAGTTACATGTAATTAAACCTAATGTATAGTATATACTATAGTAAATACATGTAGCATTTGTAAAAAGAGCACCGTAACATAAAGTGTTACAGTATATTTCATTTTAAAGTGTATTATAAAAGAAGGTGAGGTGAAAAGGACAGGAGACGAACACAAAGAGGAGATGAAAAGAGAAGAGAAGAATGAAGAAATAAAGCAAATTACACCAGAGGAAACTAAGAACAGGCAAAAAGAGAGAATACGAAACACAGAGGGGAAGAATTACAGGAGGTGAAAAAGAGCTGAGGAGCTAAAACAAAGAGAAGAAAGTGTAACAGAGCGGAGGTAGCAGTGCAATGATATTCCCAAACTCATCCAAAGAACAAGAGATCTGTGTTGCCCTTAAGAAGTGCCTAAAGACCTATTTCTTCTAAGAGCACTTGACTCACTTCTGTTAATGCAATGTTTCTCCTACTAAGACACTTAACTCTCTCTAAAAATGTTAAACTATATTCTTTTCACTGTGTCTTATTGTTATTACTGCCTCCTTAGGATGAATCACTTATGTTGGATTATATTTCCCCATTTGTAAGTCACTGTAGATAAAAGCATCTGCCAAATGAATACACATGAGCACAGGTGCTTTGAAACAGAGAGAAGCTAATAAGAGAAGAGGAACGGCGGTAGAGAGAGAGAGCAGGTGAAACAGAAGGACTCATGATGAAGGAAGGACAGCAGCGGGGTTAGACAGTGAGCAACTATAACTCACCAGAGAGAGGTGAGGAGACAGACGTCTCGGGGAAATATAGAGAGAGCCGAGGACAAATCAAATCAAATGCAGAAGCAGTTAAAATGAAGAAGAGGCTTTGAGTAAAAGAGAGAAAGACATGATAAACGTTTCAATGCCACCAGAAAAACCATACGCCAGTAAAACATACAGACTGACCACTCGCAGAAACAAAAGATTTGCATTTTAATTGAATTTCATTTTATTTTAAACAAGGCGAAGAAAACGCCGACCCCTTGAACTGAATTCACTCACAGTGGTTAAGATTCGTCTTATTTCAAGCACACTACATAAAGCATTCAGTCAAGTGTGGTATAATTGTAGGATGATGTTTAGTGTCTGGTTCTTGAGTGGGATGGGCCATTAGATGAGCGTGTGATGGCAGAACGCCAGGCCGGGCAGCATCCGTTTGCTCCTCATTAATGGACTGAAGTGGCTACACTTGGACACTGACAGGCTGAGACACATACACGCAGGTGAAGGTGAAGAGAGAGAGACAGAGAGAGAGAGAGAGAGAGAGAGAGAGCTTAATGAACTCGCTCAAAGCTCATTGTCATGTTGATAGTGAAAGCTTGACGCTGTTTCCCGGTCCCCGTGTCTTTCTCCAATGAATCAGTGTGACATTTGCCTCTGACAGCCAATCAAACCACAGGAAACACAGTCGACCACTAAAATGTGACATATATTTCTGTACCATATATCCCGCCAGAGAATCTCTGCCCTACACTGAACCGCACGCACATGTGACATTTCACTTTTAGAAATATTGATCATCCACATATCTGAAGTGGAACACAGCCAGAGTTGCGGATGCAAAACACAGCTAGCATGGGTAAGACATCTGCTAAAGATCTGGAGATCTGCTAAACATTTTTACATCCACTATAAATCATAAACATCTTACAGACATCTTCTAGACGTCTATATAACGTCTGACACCAGACGTCTCAGAGACATACTGCAGACAAAACATTTTGAAGACGTAAATGCAGACATTCAATAGGCAATCTTTTTCTATATGCTATATGTAAAAAAACTGCACTAGGTAAAGTATTTGTGAGAATTGGACTGTACAATCACCTGTATCAGCTTTCTAAAAATATCTTAAAGTGACGACAAAACCAGTCTTATGGGACAATTTTTTTAAATTGAGATTTTTACATAATCCAAAAGCTGAATAAAATATAAAAATAAAAATTCATAAAACTAATAAATTAATAGCTTTTTTTTGATGTATGAGTTGTTAGAATAGGACAATATCTGGCGGAGATACAACCATTTAAGACTCTGGATTCTGATGGTGCCAAAAAATCTAAATATTTAGAAAAATTGCCTTTGAAGTTGTTAACACGAGCACTGTAGCAGGACATCCACTCACAAAAATAAAGTTTTTATATATTTACGATAGGCAATTTACTAAATATCTTCATGGACCATGGTCCTTACTTAATATCCTACTAATTTTTGGCATAAAAGAAAAATCAATAATTTTGACCCATACATTGTGTTTTTGGCTTTTACTAAAAAGGTTCCCGTGCTACTTAAAGGTAGATTTTGTAAGAATTTTGCAGTAAAATATGCCAAAACCTCAAGGCCAATGTTATAACTTTTTCTTGGCTGAATACTTACAATATAATACAATAAAATATGTTTCCAACTGATTTTAAATCTTTAGAAAATCTCCATTCTAAACATTGGACCGGGGCAGTTTAGTCGCTGTCAATGGCGTCACATCCGCGTTAACCTTTGTTACCACCTTTACTGACGTAACAGCTGCGTGACACTGTCGTAAACAGATGAGGAAGTTGTTTATGCGGTCGGCCTGTCTAGCATTATTGCAAATGATACTGAATTACTGTTGCTTCTTTCAAAAGCAAATCTCGCCTTCTTTGATTTGATTGGACGGTAATACTCGCCTTCCTTCCTTTCCTTCCTTCCATTCAGATCTACATTCTTCTCTATTCGGAGAGTCGATAAGCATTTCACTGTATGTCGTTCTATGTATGGTTTTGTATGTGACAAATAAACTATATTGACGAGTGCTTGTAGAATGCTGAGGTAGATCAGATCTGAGATCAGTCACAGGCGTTTTCTACAATATTGGCAGCAGTTCTCTCAGTTTGTCCATTTATTCACTACTAAATGACACACCATGGAAAAATTACAGAGGGTATACACTGTTTACCCGTGAATACCCTGCACTACACAAGTGGGTATATGCAATGCCGACTGATAAAGAAGTGGGTGTATGCCGTATACCGTCGACTACACCACTGGCTCTACCAGATAAGAATGTCTAGCTGAGATAATGCAACACCTTACAATGTGTTGTTTAGTAAAGTCTTTCTCAACTGGTGGGGCCCAAGACTGTTTTAAGTGGGTGGCATCAGTGTAAAGTCTAAGAAACAACACCAACAACAAAACATTTAATTCCTAATGTTTTCAGATGCGCAACTTTTATTTTGAAAGACGTGGGTGAAAGCTGTTGGCAGATGCCTGAGCGAGTGAGCGCTCGCTGTCTCAATTCTATATCTGCATTTGTTGTCATACTGAATGTCACAACGTGTCTAAAAAAATGTAATGCTTTTACGGACGCGGCGCGATTTATATGATGTTCATTCATCAGTTTTAGTCCCAAATTTTTGTTAGTATTTACGTATCAATCACTCTCTTTCTTAAACAAACAACAAAATTTATTTTAATAATCTTGATTCTATTTGATTTGTTGTTCCCTACATTAGGGAAAACTAGGCCACTAGGTCACTGCTATGCTTTCTGACTCTAAATTCACATGGCTCTTTATAAAGACTGGTTTCTTCAGTATGAGCGAAATTATTTTTTCATCAAAAACACAGAGACTTTTATAAAGGACATACTTTTACACAACCATAAATAATTAATCTTCTCATGATTTTTCAACGGCTAAAGTAAAGCAGAAAAGAGAATTTTTAATGCAGGATCTGTTTTAATGAAATGAGCATCTGACTGTCCCTTTAGTCCCTGTGTGTGTGCTCCTGTGGCCATCTCAGCTTTAAATCAAGTGGAATAATTTTTTGGAGGATCTATTGACAGAAATCAGAGATGTATAAAGAGCTTACACAATGCAGCACTATGTGTTCATTCTCTTAGAATGAGCTATTTTTATCTACACACTGCGGGTCCCCTTTCATGGAATTCTCCATCTTGTTTCTACAGTAGCCCAGAATGGACAAACTGCTCTAAAGAATGTGTTTCATAAATACGTTATCTCCTTCCGCAAATAAGCGAAAATGTGAGGACATCTTAGTTCTGTGTCAGCCAACGTAGAGCTTGCGAGGGATGGTTGAAATTCGCAACATCACCACTAGATGCCAGCAAACCGTCATACACTGGACCTTTAATGCATTTGATAGATGACCTGACCAGGCAATAAATCCTCCTGAATCTTGCTGGTTACAACACATCTAGTTTTTTGAGATTTCACCAAAATGCGCACACTACTGTATAATGCCACAGCGCAGCCAACATTAGCAACCTATAAAGTTTATTGATAGAAGAAGATTTTTGGATTAGACTAACTCTAGGAGTGTTGATTCGAAAACACATGCTCATTGGCTAAATCCCTTCTCTCCATCCATGTTAATTCAGGGCAGAGTTGGCAGTGAGAGCATCTATGAGCCGGAACTCTTGGTTGGTAATGTGGAGTGAGTCGTGTCACCTTGATACCCGCTGGTGTATCCTCCGTCTGACCCTGCCACTGAAAGCCGCCAGCATTGGTCAGAAAAAAAACTGTCTGGACTGTTTTGGACTCTTTCTGACCTACAAAATACACCTGAGCTATATAACAACGCTTCCCATTGAACAATAATAACAGATCGTATGAATATCATTTCCTGAAAATACAACGTTTATCTTACTCGCATATCAAGGGGACATGACAAAATGTCCCGGCAGTCTTAAATCCACCAATTCTGTTGTTGTCAGTCATGTTAAAGGCTAAAATCTGACGTGCTGAATGTGAACTTGCATGCCGCACTAGGCAGGAAACATTGGCTTGAGCTCCTTTAGCTGGATTATGTGGACATTTGTGCCACCAACCTTCAACATGCTCATTAGTTTGGCGTTTCTCTGGAGACAGGTGATTTTCTCTCGGAGCTTGAGCCAGCACCTGTGCCAGACAGCCTTTCACACGCACCCAGACCTCATCATTCAAGGGCAATTTAACATTACTTTGCAAGCTCAGCCACAACTGCCTCCAACACATCCGGCAGAAAACTTTAGGATAACATTACTCATATCATCAGCCAGCAGATGTGCGTGCGTGTGTGAATACTCTAAAAATACTCATAAAAAGTCAATGTTCAACTTGATTTAGGGATCCGCTGCTTTAAGAGAAATCTACAGGTTATTGCTATAGTTTGTCTATCACAGTAGGAGTCATTTACACGTTTTAAACCATATGACAGGATTTTTATTTACGAGAAAACGAGTAAGAAAACTTAATATCCCAAAACCTTATTTTACCATAATATTTATAGTAGAAGTATGCTTGTAGAAATTATAATGTCACTTTTACATCCTGACCAAAAAAACACGGTCACGTGTGAATCAAGCCTTTGGAACATGTGATCACATGAGAAAATGCAAAATTCATCTTTTTTCATGTTTTTATCATTTTACTGTTTTAATTGTGTTTTATTGTGTTAGTCAGCTGTTTTTTTAGTTATTATGGCTTATTACTTGGCTCTTTTGAATGCTTGATTGTGATTGGCCAGTCGCGACTTTCCAAGGGTTGCTCTTTTCAAATAACGACTGCTCAAAACTAATAACACCCTGTAACCTGGATACTGCAAATTATTTTGATATTCAGTTTTAATATTACACAAAAAATAATTCTAATTATGTCTTTTAATAACATATATGACATTATGTTTACGAATGATTAAACAAATTTGCATGTTCGTGAAGTTTAAACCTCGAAACTAATCGGCTCGCGGAAGGTCTGCATTCAGTAAAAATGAGCTAATAAAATATATCTAATTCACATTTTATGTCCAGTTTTTTTCTCATGTGTAATAATGGGGATAATGTACAAGCAGCCGGCTGTTATCGTTAAAGAAGCCGCTTCAGTGTGATACAAGACCCTGTCTGCAATAATAACCTGCTGCCTGTACATTATCACTTACTTAAATTTAAACAAACCAGCTGCAGTTTGATTGATATTCATTGGAATGCACAATAAAAAAACATGATTTTTGGAACCTATATATATTCATATATTTTTTTATAAAACCAAGGTTAATAATAATATTCGCTTTTAAGTTTGTGAAATGTCAATCAAATTCTATATCGATTCCCAATGAACGGATTTGATAAAAAGACAAAAATTATTTAGTGAAGGTTGCCTGACAGCTCTGATCTGTGATCTCACAGCAACGTCACACATACAGAACATTGAGGCGTAACCCAGCCAAACTGTCATGTGAAGATCAGCACAAGGACCAAAGAGTGAGGAGAGAAAGGCAGTGAGGCAGTAATGAAACAGAGGAAGGATGAAGGAGAAACACAGGAGAGAAACGCTGAGTGGCGAGGCTTACGCGGGGCGGCTCTGAGGGGAAGCAGATGGAGCGTTTCCACCTCCTCATAAGCAACACACGTCCACCTCATCCTTCACCCCCCAACCTACAGCGCATGACACCTCCTGCGGCGGCTGGGCCTCCTCGCCCGCAACTACACCCTGACAGCTCTGACACCAGGCTGTTTGAATTAGCTCCGGCCCGACACATAGCACCTCGCTCGCATTGCATGGTGTGCACCTGTGACTGGAGAGAAATGCTGTCGGCTCTTGGCAGTTCTGTCCCCTCGTCGGCTTGATATGAATGACACTCATTACAGTGAGAAAGACTTTACAGCACTCTCATGCCATTCACTGAGCGCAAACGTTACGATCTGCCCAAGTGCTCATTACTGCAGTCATTTGATGTTTGTTCCTCATGCAAAACATCACACAAGGAGCATTTTAGGATTCAAATCTTTGAAACATTTTTAAAACAGTCTGCATGGTGAAAAGAGTGAAACTTGAGTTCTTACATACGGATGAAACAAACTAATTCTTCAGGAGTGTTTTATTTTTGCAAAACAACAGCATATAATTGTATTGCAGCTTGAACAATATTTTTAGATGCAACAAGATTTTAGCATTTTACTTGTTCAGTCATAAGTTTATGTTTCCAAAAGTCTTGCAGATTTTTTTTGTCAACAGAATGTGTTTGCTTTCGTATCAATATAAATACTGATGTAGTTTTAATTTATCATTCAAAATGCAACCAAGTTAAAACTCTTACTTTTTATATAAATTTAAAGAAAAATATTAACATGAAAATAAATGGATGTTTCCGCAACTACAGGCACTTTTAAGTTCCAGCAATGAATTTTATATTTATGTTTTAATAGTTTTAATAGTTTTATTACACACCTTGAAATGTTTCTTATTAATAATTAATGTGATTTAATATAAAATTGTATGTATAGGTCCAAAGACCATTTGTTCATGTCCCACAACTCTAGTCACAATGTTAAGATAAGTAAAATAAGCTAATTTAATTCTATTTTGACATTATTCCAAATGGAATTGTTTAATATACATTTTAATTAACAATATCTTAAATTTCTTTGTATTACTACTGATAATTTTTCGGATTTTTCCACACTTTTGAGTCCTTACCGGAACATGAGAAAAAGCTTTTATTATGAAAAACAAGTCTAGTTTCTATTGAAACAGAAATTAGCACATGAGTACATTGCTGACAGTTTGGGCCACCTCCTTACCTCACTCACAAGATCCCAAAAATATGAGGTAAATATATTTATTGTGTCTTTACCATACAGCTTAGTTATTCTGAGCAGCATTTTATATGTACATTACATTTCATGTTTATTAAGATGCTAAGAGTCAAAACTAATGTGGTAGACCTTGCTAGGTGACAATTAACTGCAATATTAGCAAAAATGTCATTTCCGCAATGTCTTTACCGCTTTACTAAGGTTAACTGTATATTGAATTACAAATATAAAAATAAACATACTCCAGATTAAAATCTTGATGACTCCATTCAATTTTGTTGGCCTTTTTATATCTATGACAGACTCTGATGATTAATATATATATTTTTTTTAATTTTGGAGAGTCAAAAGTGCCCCTAAATACAGAAACACCCATATTGGGATAGTTCTCACAAAGTCATTCACACATCATAACAGTAATGACTCCACATACAGTAAAAGCAGTCGAAGAAAATTGAGTCACTGAGAGGTCACGTGGTCGTAAAACAGTCCTCTCTAAATCTTTAATTTCTGTTCATATCAACCTCAATAGTCTGATCAGATTAACGTCGACGTCTCATGACAGTTTCACACCGAGCTCAGGATGCAGACCTGAGTTAATGTCAAACTTCAGTTTTCTGATCTCAGGTTTGCAGCACTGAATTGCACTCAAGATGATTTAAAGAGTTGTCTGGGGTGTGGTTTATGTTTATGACGTACACAGCACAAGTGTTGTTGTTCGTTGTTAAGGAGTGAAACTCAAAGCAAGCATACCCTTAAAATGGATTTCCATCAAAAAGGGACATAACATTTCCAAAAAATACTTGTTTCCTCAGAATTTCTGCTCTTCTTCTGCAGAATCAACGTGTCGGCACTGCACCAATGTTCATGATGCACCACAACAACACACAAGGATTGTCGAGCCGAACACAGGACCCACTGGGGCCAAAGCAAAACACAAGCATCGGTCTAGAGTGACATCGGGTCTCAGAGAGATGCCTTACAGAGAGAGAGAAGCTGAGCCTGTAATGGTGTATGAGCAGAAAACAGCGCTGAGGGTTTGGGAATATGAGAGAGTCAAAGTTCAGCTCTTACTGTACCTCCAAAACTGCTGTCTGCACACCATCTAAACACACACAGTCTCAACGGATACTCGCTGTAAAACAAACAACCACTTATTTAATGCTTCACTAACCTCCTTTAATGACACTGGAGCAGTCCTGTACTTTTCTGTGTACTGTACACACACACACACACACTCACACAACACACATATATAGAGAAACTTTCTGTTGTTTAGATATTTTTTTCTGTTGAACTGGTGCATAGTAGTCATACTGGTACAACTCAAAGCCAATACAAATATCACATTCAAACATCTCAGCCTGACTATCATAAAATGTTCTAATAATGCTATTAGTCAAATTCATATTTAATTTAGTTTAGTTTGCATGTTTTGCCAATAAGTCATCCTCAAAATACAAGTGTAGAGAAACATTCTGTACACTTGGTGACTCTTAAAGGAGCAATATTAGCGTAAACTTACGGCTCACTCCACACCTTTCCAAGCACTACGCACTAGATGTCTTCACATATTCACTTTTTTACTGAAGGAGATCACGTATTAACAAAACACGTTCTGTAGAGCAGTTTGTCCCATTAGGGCCACTGTAGAAATAACATGAGGATGTCATGTAAGAGGTGTATCTAGATACAAATGGCTAGGATAATAAAAACATAACACTAAATTGTTTAAGGTCTTTTCATAGTTATGTTTGTAGTTTGTATTATACATAGTTATGTATATTATATTGAATTTATGTCAAATGATCCCCAAAATGTACACGTTGGAACTTTAAGACAAAATAGCAAACAGTTGCAAAGCCTCCAACTACTATGCTGTATAGAGGAGATTATGCTGAATCATTTACAATATTATCATATGAGTAGTGTTAACATGATATTAACACAGTTATTTTGATATATTTAATTATATTTAATTACTAGTTACTGTGAAATCCTTTATCTGCCGTTGTATAATATCCCCACTCAAATAAAGCACACAAAGAAAGATAGAAATATGTTAGCAACTGACGGTTCTGGTACATCATTGACAACCATAGTAGAAAAAAAATGTTATCAAATGTGCCACAGAATTGTATGTTTTCCTAAATTCTTCAAAATAAAAAGAACGATAACTCTTTCTACTATTCTAGTCAATGGTGCAACTGCACAGTTGCTAACATTTTTCCGAATATCTTTCTTTGTGTTTGACAGAACACATGCAGGTTTGGAACAACTTGAGGTTAAGTAATTAATAACAGAAGTTTAATTTCTGGGTAAAGCTGTGATTATATTCATGTTCAGAACAAAATGATTTCATAAACATCCATCAAGAAACAGCATTGAATTAAACTGTATATCCATATCAGACTTCTATTGGACACGTCCTGTCCTGTTCTCAAAATAATCATTTGTAAAAGGCGTTTTTGCACTTGGTTTGTCCTTAAAAGTGTATTGCAAAGCAGGTTTTTCTAAAGTATGGTAACAAGCGTAAGATAGAGACAGTCAATCCGTCCGCCCTGCGGCTGTACACAGCGGGATACACGGCTTCACACAGCTCGGACACTCTTGAGTCCACACATGGATTAAACACGGAGCTCACGCTGACCGTGTAACACGGAGACGGCCGGGCACATTAGTTCAAAGACAGGTAAGTGCCCTTGGTTTGCCCAACAGAACATGACTGTGTAAAGACGCTCAGTCAATATCCCAGCAGCCGGCTCTTTTATTCACCACATTCTTCAGTTTGGTTGGAGACAAACAATGTCGTGCTGGGAGATTTAAGTGTGTTGATGCTCCTGAGCCCTGTGCCTGTTAGCCCAACAACCCATTTACAGGGATTTATAACAGCATATAGTCACCATGATCAACCAGAGACCTGCCTGGAATTTTAATAGCACCATAAAAATGATTTCATTGTTTACGTTTACAGACAAGAGGATTAGTCTAAACGTTTAATTTTTAGCGTTTTATATATTTTTCAGAGATTCAGGCCTAAAAAATTAAAAAATTAAAATATGTAAACTGATTCTCAACTGTAAGCATCATAAATCGCTTCACCATTATAAAAGGGGTCATGTGACATAGCTAAAATAAACATTATTGATTGTTTTAGATGTAATGCAATGTGTATACAAGATCTTATTACACACCAAAGACATGTATTCGCGCCATGTGACCCCTTAAAATCAAACTTTCCGGTTCAATTTTGCAGGAATTTTAAATTGCTAATTTTAAAGAGGAACTAAACAAAACATGTCCAAAAGACTAAACGTGATGTTATTGAAGCAATGATATTGTTTAAATACATGCTTCTTGAGGTTTGAGCTTCCACTTCCTCTTTTATCTTTAAAACAATGTGTGTAAAAATACATTTGGAATATACGATTTCTGGCAACAACACTACAGTGTACACTTGCGATGGTGTTTTTGCCAACAATCTTATACTCCATCTGTTTATGGTTGTTGACTGTGGCCTTTGATTCTCAGCGGCTCATTGTAAACAGCAGTTGGGCGATAGAGTCACCCGGCTGGGTAACCCGCATGAGTCATCGGCCTCGGGGAGCACAGAGGATTCAATCATCCCGTTTCACCCACACAGCAGTGTGATGGAGACACCTCAGCCCAGGTCTCAGCAGCATTTGTTTGGCTGTCTACATTTTATTTAACACCTGTTCGTGGTCCGTTGTGGTTCCTCGGCCTCACATAAGCCTCTTAAATGGCTTTACCACAGTACTGGGACATAAGAGTGAGCTCTTGCTTACCAATAGTCAGTTTCTTTCTAGTCCTTCAACATCAGCTGGAATCTATCTTTTTATTTCGTCATTTTATACATTTTGGTCATTCTCATACATTTTGGTATCTACAATGTTTTTGACTGTATGTGACTGTTGTTTTTGTTATTATTGGAACATGGGACGAACACAACAATCTTACTAAGTAGGATTATTATTATTATTCATATGGTAGACTTGTACAGTACCTGTTAGGAGCAACATTGTCATTTGATGATTGGTAAATACTGGTACTACACCCTTAGCTATTTTTGTATGGTCGTCAACAAGAACAGTTTTTGATGAAACTTTTAGATGATTCTTTAAGTGTGACTTGTTGTCCTCATCTTCTTTTATTCATATCAAAGCTTCTGTGAGAGAACTCACCTGAATGAGGTTTGACGCACAGCAAGAGATGGTCTAACACTATTATAGATGAACTGCACCATATGTTGTTCTCTTTAGTTTATAGTCTGAGTTTGACAGCCAGTGCAGTCCAATGAGCAGAACCAAGACATTCAAATCATCCGTTTTGGTTCCGAAAAACAAAGAAAGGCAAGGGGGGTTTAAAAGACGCAAGGATGAGTGAATCATGACAATACTCATCACTTCAAATTGAAAAGTAAAAATGTCCTCTTGGTCCACCAGAACACTTGCAGAATCATTCCTGGTGAAAAACGAAGCATTGCTGGTCCACCATGAGATGCTGGTTTACTGGTCCCCAACAGTGGATGCTGGTCCACCAGCTAGACCAACACTAACTAGCCTTGACCAGCATGTAAATTTATGCTGGTTTATGCTGGATTTTCAGTTGAGAAATGAAACTGGAGTAGCAGAAATGTGTGGTCTCCAGAGACAGGTTCACCTCTGGCCATATCTTCTAGATCCTCAAAACAATCTGTGGAGGCAAACTTAATTTCCATTGGCTGACACTCTGATGTGAGGGCAGGCTAGTGACACAGGAACTGAAAGGAAATGTGGGGATCTTCAAACAGCCTCACACTGATGACCTAGCATTGACGGGGCCTCATGTGCAGCAGTCCTGAGGCGTTACATTGAATTTATTGGCATTGACCTCAAGGCTTACTAAAACATTTCAGTGGAGAGGTTTTTCCACCTTGAAGCCTAGACTGAGTGTGTTTGTCACAGACCTCCTGATATGACCAGTGAGTCATTTCCAGACAGAAGACTTGCTGACACCAAGTATTCTGGGAACCAGATCCAGTCCACAGGACCAACATTAGTCTTCATCAGTGCCTCAAGTGCAGGATGGTACACAGCCTCCCCCCTCTCCGTATGGTGCCCTGGCCCTGATAACAGTGGTTTGTTAACAGTATGTACGTCACACACAATGTCCAGGGGGCTCAAAGTTTTGTTGCTAATGCTTACCAAGAGCTGGGCACCACTCACCCTCCGGAAAGAAACATGTGCAGGGACACAGAGATGAAGTCGAGGCCTTAGGAAGACATCATCCTCAAGATTCTGCAATGTGTTTCAAGTCTCAAGTGCTTACAATGACATAACACAGTCTGATTCACCCAGAGCTGCCTCAATGTGAGTTCACTCCAGGCTCTCAACAGCCCTCATGCCTTTCAGAGAGCAGGATTATAACACTTGCAACTTTTTCAAATCTTTAAAATGACGCTAAGCAATGTTTATGGCAGTATATGGATACTGAAGCTCATTAGCCCACTCACACAACAGGGAAGAGTGAAGGTAGAACAATCCACTCGCTGTGGTCTCAGAGTATAGATCCGTGTATCCAAAGATGCCTCACAGCAGCACTTTAAAAAGATCATTCTGCTGTGCTTTGGCTTTTTTATCAGAGGCGTTCGTTTGCCAATATGTTGGCATGATTGTAAAGGGTTTCAGAGAATCGTTGACCTTAACATAGGCACAGTTATCAGACTGTCACAGCGTCTCTGTCCCTCCTTTCAGGGAAGCAAACTTGCAGTCATAACCTAGTTTAGTAGAGTGAGTAAATAATGACAGAATTGGGTGAACCGTTTCTCTCATTTAATAACAATGACCTGCCAAATGTGCCGGACAGCCTGGATATCTTCACTCATCAATAAATCACAGCTCTGTCATGTTCTGAGCAATGCAACATGCCAACTGGCCACATGATTACCTCCTTAATGTCCTCTTTAATAACAGCCTCAACATGTCAGTGACACAGATAATGGCCATCAGCTCATGTGTGTGAGAGAGAAAGAGAGAGAGAGAGTCTTGTGCCGGTCAGCAGGTTCTGTTGGATATCGATTGGCTGAGTGTATATTTGGCTGGTGACAGTGGTTATATGTTAGCGTCTTGTGAAATAATGCAGGTGTGTTAACATTACATCTGGGACATCATATCATACTATTCTGACAAATACACATTACCATATGAACCCACAACAATAGCTCAGTGTGTGTATCTGCTCATGCAAATCCTGCAGAGGAATAAAACTGCACCAATTGACGTCGTTGAGCTCAATTTGACAAAATAGATGTATGTTAACACAACATTTAAAGGTCCAGTGTGTTCAGAGGTGTTTAAAGACCTTACCCAATGAAGAGTTGTTTTTATTCTCCTAGAATGAGCTGTTTCTATCTACATACACCGCAGGTCCCCTTACATGGAATTCATAATATTGTTTCTACATTTTAATTTTACTGATGATTGTTGTGTGATTCCTATGTTAAGGTCCCTGCCCATGAGGCGCTCACTTCCGGCTGATCGCGTCGGTGCGGTTGGCGAAATAGCAAAATTATTTTGGGGGCTTTGGAGGTCCCTGTGTTGTCGTGGGGCCCCAGGCAATCGCCTGTATTGCCTACGTGTTCGACATACCTGCCTAGACTGTAAAACTAAACATACTGTAGAACAATTCACCAGAATGTTTGGCACTAAACGTAAAGTAATGTAAAATTAATTCAAATCATTGTACACCAGGAAGTGTGAATCTGGCTAAGGTGTTTCTGAGAATTTAGCCTTCTGTTGTGCATTATTTCTTATATGCTCAAAACATCTGACACATTTCAGTGTGCAGTCTATTGAGCCGGATTCCTGCGCACCGTTGGCTTGAGAGCATCTGAGGAAAGCATTTCAGAGGAAATCTGAGGCTACATTACTTCCCCATCCAACCAGATGAAGCCGTGTATCCTCATCTGAACCAGAAACATATCATCTCCCTCTCTCTGTCTGGTGACGTCTGTGTGACTACACATGTATTGTTTTTCTGTGGATGAATCATTTTTCCCTCATATACTCTTAGAAAAGATTATTTTCAGATGTGATTTTGTAGGCTGTTCTGGAGTGATTAGCAGTGTTGTCTGTATAATGTATACTTTTGTGTCTTATGGAAAAAGGAAAAAAACAATCCTCGTGTCTCTGCTCCGTGGCCCTAATTTAGCAGAAAAGGATGCAAGAGTGTGGAGTAATGGAGGCAAATAAGTATTTGTGAAAGAAAACATCCAGCTTGCTTATGCATCACATCAAAAGCACTTTCTATTTCCTCACTGCACTCAACAGACTGGCCATTATGTATTGTTTGATCAATCAAGATTAAATAAAAAATGTAAGATGCACTATTCAGCTATGTGAAATATGTAGTTTTCCTCATTGTTTCTTTGTGATATATCATGACTTTACTCCAGCTCACTCTTTATGACTGCATAGCATCACTGTTAAGGGCCCGGCATAGTCTGAGCGAATTGAGTTTTCCTTCTGCGTTTAGGTGTAAGGCTCGAAAATTCTCGAGAGTTCTGTTTGGTTTGCAGCGCAAAACTAGTGAAACAAATTCTCGTTTGGTTCAGATTTTGTCCGAAATGATCTCGCAGACGGTCATTTTTCGATTTCGAATGTAGTTCTTTAGTGCTCTTCTCTGAATCTATTAGTCTCCTGATGGAGCATCAATGACCTGCCAATGTTAGGCTCGTTTCAAGTTGGAAGGTGAAGTCAAACATCTCTGTGTAGAAAATGTAAATATTTCACAAATATTTAGTGAGAATCAGAAAATCCTCAGCCCCCGGTCCAAGATCTGGTCATATCAAACCTGGACTTTTGCCTCAGTGCCTCTAACAAAACAACAAATAAAAAGATTGAACTTCGGCAATTAAACTACAGCTGTCTGCGGACATACACACAAATATGAAGAGTTTATTTGCAAAATCAGACTTTTTATTAAAAAGTCATTATTATTATGTTATCATGTCTTATTGTGTTAGTTAGCTGTGTTTTTTTGTTTGATATTTTTGCTTACTCAAAACAAACCAGCTGCAGTTTGATTGATATTAATTGAAACGCACGATAAAAAAATACGATTTTTAAATGATAAAAACAGATCTGTTATCTGTTTTTGCAAATGAACTCTTCTCATGATAATACAGATACAGTATGTAGAGTGCAATGTGCACTGACTGGTTTACATATCTTCATTGAATGTGATCTCTTGAAGTCCTTATATATAATCACTAACCAGCAGATCTAACACTGTGCACATTGCTCGAATAGTTTCAGTTTTTCTTGTTATTTTGTATTGTTTGTTTTGCGATAGAAATGTTGTGGTTTTGTAGTTAAAGTGATAGTTCACCCAAAAATTTTGCTCGCCCTCTTATCATTTCAAACCTTTATGACTTCCTTTCTTCCGCAGAACATGAAAGAAGATATTTTGAAGAAAGTTGGTAACCGAACAGCACTGGACCCCATTAACTTCTATTGTATGGACACAAAACCAATCCAAGTAAATGGGTGCCAGTTGATAACATTTTTCAAAATATCTTATTGTGTGTCCTGCGGGAGAAAGAGAGTCATACAGGTTGTAATGGACAAGAGGGTGAGTAAATGATGACAGAATTTAATTTTTTTTGGGGTAACAAATCACTTTAAAAAAGACTGGTCTAGTGTAATCACCTACTGGCTCACCATTCACTGGCTGACAAGTTACACTGCATATGATCCAATGATCCACAATAACACAGTATGTCCGGTCCTCAGTCCAATTCACTAAAGTAAAGCAAATAGTGAAATGCATAGAATACATGGTATATTATTGGAACATTTGGTAACACTTTATAATAACTGCACGCTATGAATCATTAGTAAAGCATCAGTACATAGTTAATTAATCATTTATGAAGCATTGGCCCCACATTAATAGACATTAGTAAGCAGTTTATAAATACAGCTATAAATGCTTTGTTCTTGATTTATAAGCATGTATATAATATGCTTAATAATCAAATTTTCATACTTTATTAAGGATGAATTCATCATCTCTAAATTAAGGATTACATTACTTACAAACTGGTTCATGAGATCATTTAGAAAGTGTAAGTAAATGATTAATAAACTCTTTGAATGCACATTTATGCATCTTATTATTCTGACATATAGTAACAGTTACTTCATTTGTTAATAAATGCTTTTTTAACACACTTTCCTGCTGTAATTCATGATTAATTAAGGTAGTTATAAAACATTTACTAGTTGTTAGAGAACTATTTTTTGTGAGCTCATCTAAAGTGAGGACTATGTATGCCTTGTAAAGCATTTACAAATTAGAGTTGCATATCACTTCACAGTTATATTTTTTCTGGAGGTGTGCAGGAATAAATTTTTTTTCAGAAGTTTATTTTTCATTTTATATCAATTCATTTAATGTTAATTTATATGTTCGGTTGTACAATTTTAATTTTGCAGAGGTTTATTTTTTATTTTTTATTAAATCGTTTTATATTCATTAATATGTACAGTTGTACAGTTTAATTTCTTTTGCATCTTGAAATAAATATTTCTATGTTCTTTATCCCTCGGTGTTGTGTTTTTCCTATTTATGTTTAGATGATAACTGAGCCTTTAACTCTCATTTGTAAATGCTTTACAAGGCATACATAGTCCTCACTTTAGATGAGCTCACAAAAATAGTTAACTGACAACTAGTAAATGTTTTATAACTACCTTAATTAATCATTACAGCAGGAATGTTTGTTAAAAAAGCATTTATTATCAAATTAAGTAACTGTTACTATATGTCAGAATAATAAGATGTATAAATGTGCATTCAAAGAGTTTATTAATCATTTACTTACACTTTCTAAATGATCTCATGAACCACTGACAACTCCTAACTAACTGGTTTGTAAGTAATGTAATCCTTAATTTAGAAATTATGAATTTATCCTTAACAAAGTATGAAAATTTGATTATTAAGCATATTATATACATGCTTATAAATCAAGAACAAAGCATTTATAGCTGTATTTATAAACTGCTTACTAATGTCTATTAATGTGGGGCCAATGCTTCATAAATGATTAATTAACTATGTACTGATGCTTAACTAATGATTCATAGCGTGCAGTTATTATAAAGTGTTACCGAACATTTTGAATAAGACATTCATTGACAAAATGAAAAAAGTTTGTAATCTGACCATTAGATTCATTGTGCTATTAAGGAAGTGTGTGTATCAAATAAGATGTCATAAAATGTACATTAACTTCACTTATTCTAAGAAAAATGTATGAAAAAAACAGGCCCCCATCAACAAGTGCAAAATGACGTTCAATTCGAAGGTTTCAGCCCTCAAGGTGTAATTACAAGCTTTACAAGGACGTGAACGATTTTTACACTGTGAAATGGCTTAATTGCAGTAATTATGACATGGTGTGAACGCACCAATCTCATGATCATTGCATGTGTATTTCCTGATGCGCTATTATCAGCTGTTACCTGCCGCTTTTACCTGCTGCGCTTGACAAAATGTTCAATGACCTCTCACTCATAAGTCGCTTTGGATACAAATAAATGTAAATGATAGCGGAGAGTAGGATGGTGGTTTTAGAAAGAGCATTTTTGTGTGTGAGGAGTGTGGTCTCCCTTGGAGCTCTGATGATATGAAGCTTCTCTTCCAGTCGAGAGGTCGGCTGCAGGCTGAAATGAAAGTGGCGAGCAGCACTGACACAAGCCGACGTGTTTCTTCTTTGATATGCCCTAAACACTGCTTTCACGGATGTTGACAATGTGCTTTAGTTCAGCCTTCCCCTCCCCCCCGCACGCACCGTATGATTTCGGAAAAAAATCTGTATCTATCTATTATAAATGTGATCCAACTAAATACTCTTCAAAAATACGACTTATGCAATACCGCATGTGTTAGGGCTGCTTAAAACTCAAAATAGAGAATTGCAAGGATTGATGTAAACTTAATATGCAAAAAATAAATACTTTGCTATTATCTTAGAGGTTAGTAGCCCATTATAAATAGTGAAAATGATAACAAAGTGTGGGTTATTTTTTAAGATTTAAGGATTTAATAAAAAACTTCTTTCTTTGTCACATATTCTGTAATGATTGTCTGATAAGGGCCGTTCACATTATAACTATAATGATAACCTTAACTATATTTGCTTCAATATTTGCCAGTCAAATTCATGCAGTCTTTCTAAATGCGAATGCTCACCTGCCTGAAACACCTCGTGTAGCCACACCCCCACAAATCTACGTCAGTTGGTTGTATGATTTGACTAAGACCGCCAAAATGAATACGCAAGTAAAGTGGGTGACCTGCCAGTACAATTGAAGAGGAACCTGATGTCCCAAGAGGTGTTAAATTTCTGTCACACGCTTGCAGTATTGGACCAATCACTTAACACTAGTTAACTGGCCAATCATAGCACACCTCGCTTTTCAGAGCAATGGGCTTCTCAAAAAATATATAATATTAATTTTAGCAGTGCCATATGACCCTTTTAATGTGTGTTATCATTATTAGTGTGGTTATATGTCCATTATTTTAAATGACATTTCATGCATGTATCTTTGCTTCAACATCTGCTTATTTATGTCGTTGTACAATAAGACTTACTGTGAAGTTTTCCTTCAGCGCAGTGCATATGTCTGATAAGATTAAAGCTCAATTGCAAATGAATTCAGTGGTTAGAGTGCAGTTCTGTACGTCTGAGACGCACTTAAATCATGATGTCCATCTCTAAACAGGACACGAATGCTGCGATGACTGTCATCTAGCTGGAGGTTTATCTCAAAGCAACAACAGATGTCCTGAGTTACACAAGATGAATCTCTGCAAATGAGCTCTCTGCAGACGAGAGCTTTCACAACACCTTCGTGTTATAAACGTGTTTGTTTGACCACAGGATCGAGACACTGACTCAGGGAATGTTATGTCCCTGTACATTGTTGGTTCTAAAAGGTTTTGCAGTTGTTTGGACTCTGTTTAAATGATTTAGCTTATTTTATGTGGTTGAATTAAAAAACGATGGATGTTGGACAATAGCAATCATTTCAAAGAAAGACATTTGCCAATGTCAAAGTCATCATGACAGAAATAGCATACAAAAACACACAGGTGATGAGTAACTCAAGAGACTGAATGAGTTGGGTTCATGTCCCCTGTACTGTAGGTCAATCTGCATGATAATGCTTTTCAAACGTCATTACAGTTGCACTTGGTATTAAATCCCACATATTTGCTCACTTTTAAATAGACTCCAGAATAAATCTAAAAATGCTTAAAATACGGTTTTCCTTCACACCGTGGAGATCTCTGCTGAGGTCTCTTTGGATCCGAGTGAGATGTCAGGGTCTATATTTTTGCCCCAAGATAATTACCCATCATGCATGAGAGCTTGTACTCTGCTTTGGGTAATGCATATGTGTTACCTAAAAATAGATTTACCCTACAAACAGCAAAATAATACCCACAAATTCTCTGTGACTTTACAGGTTAGTGTATTTAGTTAAATTCCCAGCAAATAAATATGTTGTCAATTTACGTATCAGGATTCTCGTCCAGTCTTTTTAACTTCATACACTTATTTTTATGTCAAATGACGTCAAGCTGACATTTCCCGTCAAATCACTCCACTTAATGATGTTTTATTAACAAGGTTCGGGGGGAGCACGTGCGGATAATTAACTCGGCTGGCTTTCGATAAACAATCACAGTAATCATCCCATAAGCCCTATAAATAGTCAATCCACCTTACCTCCATTCTCTACAATGTCTCGAAACATCTCTACTCCACCCCGACTCTTCTAGCACGTTTTTAGCTCGACACCGGGGGCGTATGCTCTTGGTTTGGGCACACGCCGGGCCCGGGGCTTTCTGCCAGGGACAGCACGCCAAATACGCATTCTATCCGTCCCACTTTATTATCTGTGAGGCGAACTCGTGAATAAACCATTGTTATAAGCTTACAGCTGTCAATGTCACGAGAGCGTTCTTAGTAAAGCGACTTTTTATGTACTTGCTCAATTACTGATCTCTAAACTTTAGATTGAAAGCTTTCCTGTGGCTCAGTGGGTAGAGGATGACACTAGCAACGGCGAGGTCATGGGTTCCATCCCAGGGATTGCACATAGTCAGATACATATGTATAGTACAGTGTAAAGTCACTTTGGATAAACGCGTCAGCCAAATGCATAAATGTAAATATAGTCAGATTGTATAGAGATGACATACAACAAACGATCATACAGCCTGATGCAGTTTTTTATTTTCATGTATCGCGCCACGTTGTTTAAATAGTAAATGCATTTGCGCCCATTTGTGTGCCCATGGGCATGCTGGTCTGAAAACGAGGTGTGTTTAGGTGCATTGTTGGCACGTTGCTACACATTACTAACATTCTTAAGAAGAAAATTATTCTTAGAAGCCATGTTTTCTCTTAAATTCTAATTTAAGAAAAAAATTTGGAATGTTATGCATTCCAGAAAAAACTTCTTAAGACCATTCTTATTTTTTTTCCTCAAGATTGAACTTAGAAAAAAATGAAGAAGAATACAAATTCTCGAAACAAAAGCTGTCGTAAATATCATCTTAAAGTGAAGACATCCTCAAGTTTGTCTTAAATCTGAAAAGGTCAAATGTTTAATACGTGTATTTGGTTGTTTCACATGTGATGTGTATTGTATTGAGCAAGAATCATAATTTTGACATTTACTTCCCACTAAGGAATATTTATTTTGATATAATAAGGTCTAGCTCACTTTAGCTTTCATTATTATAGTTCTTTTTACATTATTCTGGGACAAAGTGACTTGAAACGGAGAGGGTCACAAGTCTTGTCCTAGTAACATACAAAAAGTTGTTTTAATAATATTTAATAAAACAATTTTTGTATTATAATAAGTATATTTTGTATATAAGTATATAATAGATGCGTTTCTTTTCAGGACAAGTGTCAAGTCTTTGCTCTTGCAATTCCGCCATGTAAATAGCATAACGCCATGGCGAGAGCGCAACTGGCTCTTAAAGGGAATGGGAGATGACACTCTGATAGGTTGGTTTTATTGGTTTTGCCCAAAACACGCCCATGATTTATTAAGAGAATAGGGACAGCCCTTTTAGACCATTTTTCCTTTTGAAAAACTAGCAAAAAAGGATTCGGACACGCCCTTATTGCACTTGCGCTTTAGACCATACACGTACATTGTTATAATAGGAGCCTTAATCTCTGGCCTCTGAGTGTTCAGAATGAGTCCAATTACTCTTTACTTTCAAGATTTAAAGGAGAATCTTTTTGGAATGGCACCCTTGCAGCCTTCTTGTTTTATTCTCCTTGGAACCACCCGAGTCCCTCTTATGACAGTCACCAAAGGATCTGTGGTTTCATTCAGTATCCGGACATGACCATTATAAATATAATGTCATTAAATTATACAAAGTAAGTTTCGGGTCTTAAAGCTAAAAAACAACACGTTTTGAGGAGGCTTCTGTGTAAATACTAATGGAGGGCACTGAGATTGTGCTGCTGTGGAATTGTGTTTGAAGTTTAAAGTCTGAAGTTTTAAAGCTGACACACCGGTTCCTTCACATCACTCCTGTCTGACCAGCAGAGAGACTCCCGCTCTGGTTTCTCAGCCATTAATGGTTGTCAGAGCTCATGCCAAATGTATGTCTATGAGGAAAGTTCAGATAACAACCCTGAGAGTGAATCTAAAAGTCAAGACTCAGCACTACCCTGCCAGTCCCCCGTGTAACAGGCCACAGTCATCTTTAGCATATATATACAGTATTACACAACATTCTGTGTTAGGTATTGCTCAAGATATATCCTCAAATAAAGGGTTAAAGATGCCATCAGGAAAAAAGTATGTATGGGGTGGACAGGGACTAATACTGCACTACCACACATCTCAACAGCGCAGAAGTCTGCAAAAGAAGTCAATATTATTGAAGATTTAAAAGGAGGGGCTCAACACTGTTCAACATACATGACTTTTTTACAATGTTAAACGTGCAGGATTCTCATGCTTAACATGGGCAAAGTGTCCAAAAACGAGTTGAACGAATAATGTAGTATTTCTATGCCAAATACACTCAGATTTGTTTTTCAAACACTGTTCTTTGTTACATAAGAGACGTCCTTATACCTTTCGTGGCCAATTTCTCCCGGAATAGAACCTGCGCAAATATCGACCAGGGGTGCGTTTCCCAAAGGCATCGTTAGCAAACTATGGTCACAAGGTCCGTCATTCCAGCATAGTTCCATGATTTAAGTGTTTACCAAAACTATCGTTCCAACGATCAATCGCAAGTAGTATCGCAAAGTTGTGTGGTTGGGACTACAGGTCTAGAGCTGAGGTTAGAAGCATCGTTCCTTATTATTATGACATGTAGCCTTACATGCATCAAGATTTTGATCAATGTAAGCAAGCAATTGCAGTACATTCCATATCCATCACTCGAAATATATTCAAATTCAATTTTACATCTTTTAGTTTGTCAAGAAAATAGAAGCGCTGTTGTTTGAAAAGTGCGCATGACTTCCATATGCTAGGATCCTGGGGATTTCCTGGCAGAATGACATAGGAAGACACTTATAAATGAATTAACTATCGTCAAATAAAACAACAGATAACAAAAATAGAATAACAAAAGTAGGCCTTAAATGCAATGTATGTTATTTACAGCAAGAATTCGACATAAATTCAACCCTGACGTATTTATTAATAGACTTCTTTATTCCACCACCTGTGTGGCGTCATCAACTAGATTGCTGAACCATCTTGGTTCAAACGATTGATCTCGGAAAGTGTTTCGGGAGACAGTCGTAACTACATTGTTAATTTCCCCAACGATGCATCGTACTATGGTGGTAAACCAGCGAGTTATGTTGTTGTTCGTGAAATGAACCCCAGAACGAGAGTGGGAGAAAGAGCCGCCTATCAATGTGCTTCGATCCTTACGGAAGTTCAGCTGTGCAAGTGTGTTTGTTTGTTCACGGCATTTCAGTGATGAATCTTATATAAATGGTGGATATAACACTGGATTTGCAGATGGATGGAAACTAATAGATGGAGCGGTGCCAGTGCTAAAAGATGCCGGACATGAACCGCACATGGTAAGTGAAAATGAGTCATATGTCTGTGTTTTGTTGTGAATAATCTAAACAACACAAACATATAGTGAATCAACAGGTTTGCAGGGATTATACCCCCACTGCACACCTCCGGGAGCTCCACTATTTTCGGAAATAATCCAACACCTGTATCTGTCTTTTATAAATGTCATAAAACTAAATACTCTTTAGAGATATGAATATACTACTCTATCGGTACTCAAGATTAATATGAGATTGGTAGAAACTGCATGTGTTACCTCCTCTTTAATATCAACTCAAACATTTTTCATTGAAATGATTGAAAACCAGATTATTTTCTTTATCTACATAACATTCATTTTGTAACTTCATTCTTTTATTTTATTTTAATCTATTTCTCGTTCCTAGAGTAAAATCACTAAATAGAAAATCTTCTGGGCCCAGACTTAAAAGTCTATAAAACATGAAAGTAAAATAATGAAATGAAGCGTTGGCTGTATTTTTAACTTTACCACCATTAAGATTTGCAGTATGAACCTTTTTAGGAAAAAACTTTCTCGGTGCCCATCAAATGTCTGTGAAAATGATCAAAAAGCTGGTCGTGAAAGATTTAATGTATCTAGGACATTAACTGAGGCAGAGGATATTTGTGTTATTTTTATGATTTAGATTTGCGCGCCTGTTGGACATCTTTGTCTATGCTGATTTCAACAAACACAACTTTCTTCATAAATGTGAGGTAAATAACAAATATTAAGCACATATGCTTTCTATGTTGCTTGAATGTCAACTATGTCAACAATTGGCTAACGTTATAACGTAACACCAGAGATGGGAAGTAATGAAGTACAAATACATCGTTATTGTAATTAAGTCGATTTTTCTGGAATCAGTACTTTACTTGTACTTTAACAGTACTTTATTTATTTTTCAGACAAATGTTAACTTTCACTTCTTACATTTTTACACAAATATCTGTACTTTCTACTTCTTACATTTTCAAACCGTGTGCATTATTTCTTGTCATTGTGTGACTTTTTCAACCTAATGATAGGACTGCCTAAAACCTGCAGAGCTGTGTGAGGTGGTTAAACATAACTGAAGAGCTGTTTCTTGATGTACAGCGTTTTCTTTACTCAACAAACACTTTATATAAGACTAATGTTTTGTGTGTTTAAGGAGAGGAGAAGAGTGTCTGTATAGCATTCTTCGTACTGTCATAACTGGACTCTGCATAGAACCTTATCATTTAAAACTTTTTGGCCAAATGACAGAAAACCTGAGCCCTTCACTAAATGTTATAAGCTTTACGTTGATAAATACGTAATGGCATTGCAGCGGGACATTAAGCGCTTTATAATGTATTAACATGCTTGAAAAGATGTGCACTTGGTCTTTTAACATCACTGATGCACACATTAAGCTTTCTATAATGATTTGATGCATTTACTGACTCAGATGTGATAGTTGTAAGGATGGACAAAACATGCATACACAGCAGAGGAAGGACAGAGGAAACTGTAGCACGGTGATGCTGAAAAGTCATTATTAAAATATGTTTGAATAGAAAACAGTTCTTTTAATTTGTAATAATATTTTGAAATATTTCTTTTTTTTTCTTTGTTCCAAAATATTGGATAACTTAAACATTGAAAACTTATAGTTCTAATAATTCTTAATATTTATTAAATAAACATAATCTGAAATTGTTCTTTAACAGGATATACACTCCCCCAACACCCAAAATATTTTACCACCCTTCTTGACTTTTTTTTTATTGACCAAAAGGGAGTATTGAATTATATGAATTGTATGTCTGTACAGTTCAAAAGATGTGCTGAAGCTGGGCAGAAGAAGTATGATCACATATTCAGTTTGATTTGATTCAATCGTACCTGTGCTCTGATTTCAGTTACAGTTATATTTACAAACAATCTTTGAGTCGTCTCTCCCCACATGTGTAATCCACATTGTGAGATTTGAGTCATTCTTTCAGTTATTACCGTGGAGCTTATATTTGGGCCACTTTGGCATTGCAGTCGCTTCAATAGCTAAATTTATTATTTCAAAACTGGCGCGTCATTCTATCTCGAGTCATCACATGATGCTGGATATCACACTCAAGGAAACATGCTTTTCTGTCTTCTTTCATTTGATTGGTCACTGGTTTGCTCTTCATTACTAAATTCAGTTTCTGTAACCAGATGATAAAACAAGTTTGAAATTGGACCAATTAAAATTGTGCACTGGTGTCTACTAAACAAAGCCAATCTTTTGATCTCAATAGATCTGTCACTAAACTGACTACACTGCTCTTACATGTTTAATAAGTAACCCTTTCGCTCTTTCTTTCTCCCTCTGACTGTTTATATGTCACAAAATTTAATCTATTAGACATTGTAAAGTATATTTTATAAGAGCGTCTTTCAATTCAACCTCTTAAGGCCCTCACTGTGTCTCCATTATGGATATTTTTTGTGTCTTGTTTCTCAGTTTCCCTGTTGTTATAGATTGCGGTTGGATTTATTTCAACTTTTGTTCGTATTCAGCCTCATAACAGATTCTCAGTCATTGTTAAATTTCATTGTATGAAAAAAGTGCAGCATCAACAATTTTCAGGATTTCTGTTAAACAGATGAAGGAAAGACTTTTACAACAAATGTTTTCATTGAAATGGCTCTGGTTGGACAGTGGACATTATTGAGTGTTTTCTTCTGGAGACAGCACACTTCTAACTAAGAGAAAACAATGTGCAATTTCTATCCCCAAAATTTCAGCTACAATCTTCCATTTAAGTTGAAATGGATGGCACGTTGATTTCTCGTTGATGCCAAGTTCACACAACAAAGCCAGCAGCCAGCTTGTTTTGTTGATAATAGCGTGGCCAACAGGCAATCTTGACTGTCGGTTTTATTGTGTGGCAGTGGTGGAGACCCTGTGTCTGTGGAAAATCATGACTTTTAGCCTCTAGACTGAACAGTTCAGATTACTTTAGAGCACAATTCCCAACAGTTGAGCACCAACAAATGTTCATCTCAACATAAGCACTATCTCACATATTTGTATGTATTGTAGACTACAAAAATAGATGGACGACACATGGATGGACGACATTTACTCTCACTGATGAAAAATAAAGGCAAAATGTTCCAGACATGTCCGCTGAACAGTCCATTAGCAGCTCAAAGTGGAGCTGCAGTATCAAGATCCCGCCCATATCGCCCGATGACTCAATCACAAACCAACAAATCATGTTGCCACACCCCTTTTGTAATATCTTATTACTAAAACTAAACAAATTACTTTTATAAACAAATTATAAGACAGGGTTGTAGACAGCCACCAGGGGGCAATCAAATTACTATGGGTTCACTTTTCAGGGCGTGCTTGGCACACTTGCTATGTTTAGTATATATAAGTCTTGTAGTGCCTGATAGTTTAATTGTACAACTGCTTACGACTATGTAAGGAACAATTGACGACAGGCCGTTCAATTATTCGAAAGTTAATGATAAATTCATTAACTTTCGAATAGTTGAACAGATCGGAGTCAATTATTATGCTTATACCACGGTTACCACACCAAGAGACATTGTTCAAATGTTTAATTTTTAATGTTTGTCATATTAAAGTCTTTTAAATGCTGTTGATGGCAGAACTACTTTCTTGCACATCTCATTTCAACCGTGAGGGAGTGAGAGAGAGTGAGAGAGAGAGCAATAAAACACACGCAAATCTGCATGTTTGTAGCAATAGGAGTGAAAAGCCAGTGATAATAATATTATTTACTCATCATATTGTTTGTATCACATAAGAAATGTATTTGTCATTTACATTTATGCATCTTGCAGACACTTTTATCCAAAGGCTATCCATGTTTATTCATTCATTTTGTTTCTCTATTTATTTATTTTATTTATTCGATTTCAGTATATGTATTTCTAAATTGTTTTTGAAATGCTTTGTTTAATGGAACTAAACTGTGCATGTGTTTCCATTAGCAGTATAGTTTGACATTATAAACGTCAGCTCAAGAGCAGGGTGCAGTGTGAGATAATGGCCTGTAAGCTACACTAGAACCGTTCTGTTATTTAAACCGGGCGAAGTGATGTGTATCTGTAATGCGGTCAGCAGACCTGGAACACCTAGCTGTGCATTTACCGAAAGTTACCAAAGAACGTTTGTCAACCAATCAGATTGAAGCACTCGACAGCCCTGTGGTATAACAAAAAAGTAAAGCACTGATCATCGATCTCATTGATCTCATTCTTTATTTGCTATGAATATGTAAATGTAAACAGATGAAAACAAACACTACCCTTCATGTTAGCATGTGGTGGATAGCTGTAAATATAGTTCTGTGCAGTTGCTAGAGCATCTATTTGGTTGTTAACTCAAAAGAGCCCATCCGGCATCTTACAGTGCATTCATAGTCTCTGATATTCTGGTTTCTAGAAACGGAATGCTTAATAGGGGGTTCACACTAAATGCGAATTAAGGGTTTAAATCAAAATAACAAACTTATTCCCCTTGCGTAATAAAGAACGTTGACCGCGATTGTTCGCGTTTGGTGTGAAACAAGCATAAGTCTTCATAAGGTTTTTCTCCCTTTACCATCAAGGGATTAATTGTAACTCGTCTCTTTAAAAAAACATTAGCACCCCTAAGTTCAAAGCCGTATGATTTGAGGTATTTCTGTACCGTGTGTCTGTAACATAACGCAGAACGAGTGACATTACCAAAGTTTTATGCTTAGGGGCTTGTTCATATAGCTTAACCTCTAAGCAATATAAGATAAATGAGAGGTTTTGGCACAACGCTGGCACTGACACATATCTGAGGTGTGTTTAAGTGATCTTTTAGTTGGAAAAAATAATTGAATGAAAAAGCACTTGCGCTTATCACAGAAACCCCTGAGGATTCCTCTCAACGTTTGCCAGAGCTAATATGACTTGTTCATAAATTATGCTCTTTTACAAGCCATGCATAAAAGTACTCCCTCTCACACTTGAAACTACCCCATGCTCTGAAGTTAATGTAACGTGACGGAAGTTAAACGTAAGTGTCATTTATTTTGCTCGTGAGATTTAAGTCCAGCCCATTTCCACGAACCATTCATTACGCGTGTCGGTGTGTCAATGTGACTCCATGGTCTTTAAATGCTGAATCATATTTCAAATTATGAGCTCAAGAACACAAACTAAAGCGATTTCCATAAATTCTCTAATAACAACTGCTCAATAGATGACTGTTTGAATAAAATGTCACATCGAGCTTTGGATCACCTCTTTATTGGATATGTTTCAGATGAAAATGAGGAATTTTATGTAAGAAAGAGATGTTAATGTCAGCCGCGCAGGTTTGTTTAGCATTCCCACGGGTGTCCGGCACTGTGCTTTGATATTTATCACTGTGGTGTAAAAGTGTGCAATAATTCATCTTTATTCTGCTCCATTTATCTATCGATTCAGAGCCAGTGATTTTAAGTCCATTATTTTGACATGCTGCATGACTGCTAAAGGTGGCCGAAGAGAGAGAGAGAAACTAATGAGTTTAAGATTGTTCTACTGATGTAAATAGATTTTGGAGAAAAAACATAACATAATGTTATATATTCCCGCAACATCTGAAAGAAAAGTGAAAAGCAACAGAAAGTTAATGGTAATGAAGCTGTGTCATAGCTTTGAACACAATACCTGCTGTTAAGTGAACACAAAATCACCATTTGTGCATCACCCATTATAATGACACATCATATTGTAGCGCAAGAGATACATGCATCGCCGCATTTCTGTCTTCTTCTCTGTCATTTGTTCACAGAATTCAGGCATTTTGCTCCATGTTTCCAGCTGTGTACCGCTCTTACCACAGGTGCTTTATTGTTCACAACAATATTTCATTACAGCATGCTAAAATGCTGCCACGTGAGTAAGAAATACTGATCAAATTTAGGGCTGTCAACGTTAAAGCATGTGATGAATTTTCTCAAAAAGTCCGAAGTTGTTTTTGCCGCTGGTTTGTTCGGTGTCTCTGATTTGTTCAAACTCATCTCAAAATGCTTGCTATGGATGCGAAAAACGCAGAGAATCGAACCCAGTCTGAATTTCGGAGGCAGTGTGTAAATGTGATTGACACAACGTGAGGTTGTATTTATTTTTTAACTTGCGGACATTTCGGACTCAATGTGCAATGGCCTTAATACAGTAAACGTTTATTTAACACAATTAACGCAGTATCCGTTTATTTTGTTTATTTTGCCATCCTTTGTCTAGCGTTACATTTTATAATAACGCTCTTATTCATGTTAAGCTCTTTAAACCATTTAAGTGCTATTTTAAACACCTACTTTGACGCGTTCAGTATAGACATTCACAACGCAACGCAACAGCGCTCGTGTCTGGTGTGTACAGTCACGGGCTAAAGGCTGCGTCAGTCTGTCACACAGCGCAGCATCATTACTAACTTCTCTTTCATGCTTGAATAAACAAAACCACACAAGATTATGTCAGAAAGAAGACCATTTTGTGTAGCATTTTCATGAGCACAGATTTCAACATGCTAAATAAAATCCTAAACGACTGCAAAGATGTGTGTAATTGGGAAAGGGCATCAGATCTGCATAGAGCGGCAGCTCTCAAAGGGCCGTGTTCTGAAACTGCTGCTGTGACTCACTAATATGAATCAAAGAACAAAAGAAAAGAGCAATTCAATGTGTTTTGTAGCTTTAATTCTGTATTTAATGTAGAATTTAGCATTTGTGTTTGAGAACCTTATTCAACTTCTGCACATTTCCTACCTGTAAGACATTGGAGCTCTCAATACAATACAATACTGTACTTCAATGTTCAAGGGCTATAATTAATGTTAAAATAACGAAAAAATGATCAATTTAATAGAGACATCAGTTGCAGTTCTAATATCAGAATGTTGCGTTTCATTTATTAAATAATGTTGTTAAATGAATCTGCTGTTTCTACATTAATTTGGAGAATAAATGTGAAATCATTAGAATGTAAAAGTATTTTTCATAACATTATTGTTATGTGTGATTTATTGTGATAAATCACAGAAAAAATGTGTGATTAATCAGATTATTTTTTTAATCGATTGACAATACTAATAAAATTACAAACTTTACATACTGTTTCTTAACTAAAACACAATATATTCAATGAAATAAAACACATTTATTGCACTATAGTACTTGCCCGAAGAAACTAGTTGATTTGTAAAACCTTATAACAAGTCTCACTGTCCAGAGCAGCACAGATGAATATCATGTGAAGACGTTTGCAGTGTAATTCAGTGTCATGTAAGGTGTCATTTGTAAGGAAAAGGGCAACATTAATAATCTCATTATCTCTCCTCTCACCAGCTCACATTAAGATCCACATTTTCATCTGACACTCTTGAAAAAACAGAGTGTCGCTGACCCAGAAACCCTTAAATATCACCACACTGATGACCAGCATCTCTCATTAATCTACTATAATACAACAAAATCCATAGAGACCTAAATAGTGTTCTGAACAGATTTTAGTTCCGTTCCAAACTCTAGTCAGTTGTTTATTCTTTATGTTTAAAATAATGTGTCTTTAAACAACATTGTAAAAAAATGATGTGTTGACTTTACTTAAAATATATGTGCACCATTTTTGCAACATGGTTTTTAAGTAAATTCAATTTAAGATAATCTTTGTTCTGTTTACATTAATATATCAGTTCGTCTGACCTTCTTTACTTAAAAAATTATGTAGCACAAGTTCAATCTACTTAATGTGCTCATGTGGGCTGTACTTAAATATTTCATTAACTTCCCTTAATGTTCATATAGCATAGTGAAGTATATTATTAAAACAAATAGTTTTGAAATAATTGACTGATTTGATTTCAGTCATTGAATGATTCTCCACAGAAGCAAACAACATACTAAAAAGTGCTTTATATTTAAAAAAGCATGAATAATGAAACTTCTCAGGCGCAAGGGCTTATGGGTATTCCTCACAACATTTGTACTGATAATATTAAGTTCATTCTCTCAAAATGTATGTTAGGTTTACTCAATTTTAACTGCAGTTTGCACGACTCAAATTTTTCCATTCACTTTATATACTTTTGAACTTTTCTTGTCATTTATATTTTTGTGTCACCCGTACAAATAACAAAAAGATATAAATGATTAAAAATACGCTGGTATGATGATTCTTTCACTGAAAGAGAGAGAGAGGAAAAGGCTGTGCCGTGTTGATGAGATCTGCTCTTTGGGTTTATAATTTAAACATACACATTCAGATCAAATGGTTTTTAGGTTAATGAGAAACCTTTTACTCAAATGACTCTAAACTTTAATAAGCCCCACGGCTTTGCGGGGGTTATTGCTTTAATAAAACAGTTACTCCATATGCTTAGCAAGGTTTCATTAAATAAAGTAAATAAAAAAAAAATGTAGGCTATGTGGTGCGGTCAGTTGTTATATATCGGGGTATTTTATAACGGCTTAGAACTCCGCTCAGCCAATCAGAATCAAGGACCAGAACTGGCAGTTTTATAAAAATAAATAACACATTTAAATGGATTCATATAGGAATATGGTGTTTTTAAGCATGTGTGACATGATATCAATCTGATATTCCAACGTGATCTCATGAGAATTCGTATGTATTTTGCGTAAAATGTGGTTCTACAAAATGTTCAAATCCAAGCCTTCATTCAGCAATCTTCATCTCCATCATGAGCAACCACACGATCAGCAAAACCAGCGCTGACGTGCTCATTACAACTTCAAAAGTTTTAAAAGGTTTTATGACGGGAAAACCGAACGCTGATTGGCTCTCGCCTGCTTCATCACAGATTAGAACATGGCGTGTTTTTGCTAAATTGTGTTTGAATGAGAAATGTGTGCTTTCAAGGAGTGGATCAGGATGAAATTATAATAATAAATAATAAAGGTTTGTAAATATTTATTTATTTTTTAAGATAAAATACTTGCAATTTTTATGTTTTATAAATTGTAATACGTCCAAATGTAATCTTTCAGCAACAATAAAGATTTACAAAAATGTCTGTTTTGTGCGTGTAAATTTAAAGTAAACAATCAGACCAGACCGGATATTCTTCTCATAGATGTGTATAAGTTCTAAGACAGAGAAAAGCTGGACATACCCACACTTTAATCTAATGTATTTATCAAAGTAAAAGACTCAATACAAACTAGATTTTGCACTGAATATCTCTTTTGTAGACTGTAAGATTTGTGCCGAGTTTATTAGATTAAGAAAGAGACGTGTTATTAAACTGAATTTATGTAAGATCTATCTAATGAGAAATCTCTAAGACTGAGGGTTTTCTAACTAATTGTGTTGTTTTCTCCGTCACAGTCGTGATCTTGACCAAACCAAATCATCTTGAGGGCCATGAGCTCTTCGTCTCAAGAGTTATGTGTCACACTGGAAGAGACTGTTAACAATGCAAAGGTCACGCGTCACACGCTGCCTAATATAACTGACACGGCTAAACAAAAGCTGAACTACATGCACTGTAAGAAATGAGGCAACCTGATGTAGTAAGACTCTTGTGTTGACTCAACGTATATTATTTCATTCTTCAAAGTAATGATACTCTGTTTAGTCAACTTAAATTTGTTTGTTTATGTAATGCTGATTGTCTTATTTTTCTAATAATGATATTATTGTCACATCCATTATTGTTGTTCAGGCAATTCATAAATTTCTGTTGTGTGGATGAATTTTTTTTAAATTAGCAAAATGAAATATTCCAAGTTCTCTTTAATTACTGATTATATAAAAATGAACAACTGTATTTGTCTTTTACTGTAAGTTTAAATGTTTTCTGCCTAAAACTGACTGAAACTTCGATCAAATAATAGTTTTAACAGTTTGTGTTGAGTGTTTATATAGCTGTTTTCCCGTTGTGTCATGCATGTACACCTCAACATTGAACAGACAAATCTCAACCATGGTTACAATCAAAAACCTTCATTCATTAAAAGAACTCTAAACTCAACAGATAACAAACAGTAACAACGGTATTAAAGCATAAATGAAGCCAGCAAGAACTTAAACACTAATCTTTAAAAGAGAATACAAAGAAACACAGAATTGAACATGCTCCAATGCATCTTGGGAACTTTCAAATTCTTGCAATATTGCTTGTTCAGAATACTCTGTTTTGTAAGTTGGGCGAACTTTCTGACGCATTTTGGCCAAAAAGCTTGTGAAACTAAGTCCAGTCTACAAAATAATCTTTGTTAGAAACATGTTTAGGCTCATTTTGTTCAAAACAGACATTTCACTCCTTAAACAAATTGTTAGTGTTCAAGTTACTTATTTATCTTTGTAGGGAGAACTACAGATTTTTCACAGTGTGTATTAAAAGAGAGGGAAATCTTGGATAGTGTCAATGATTCAATTCCATCACATGATGAAGTGAACTATCTCTGCACTATTCAATGAATCCACATCTATCAGATATGCAGTGGATATATGACATGATGAAATCGTAACCGGAGGAGAAACATTTCCAATACGTTTTAACTCATCTTTGATCCTAAAACCCCATACACACAATTTATAATACATATTATTCACCAAACATATTTATGTGGGTCAACCTGAAAATCCTTCGGTCTGCAGAAGGAATGGACACGGCTCATTATGTTTTCTATTACAGAGGGATATTCACTATCAGAACATTACCTCGCCGTGATTTATCGTGCTAAACCTCTGCTCCCAGGACAATGGACACACTGCCGGGGTACGCACGGCTGACCACATCAGCAGTGAAGTATGGACACAAACCATGTCCGTGAAGCTTGATTTGACTTCAAGCATCTGTGATTGTAAGTTTTCTTTTATGAAGGACAATGGGTCAGGCCATTTGAGGAGGGAACACGGTACTGTCAGACTGATGCACGGGCAGGCCTTTTTCTCTTTAACCTCTTTAACAAGTGAGTGACTGAAGGAGCGAGAGAGGTCAGCGTACACTGTCACATCCTCATGGCATTGTGCGACAGAGAAAATCACCTTTCCCAAACAGCTAACCAGCTCTGTGGTTACTCGTCACAGAAGCCAAACACTTCCAATATAGCTAATGAATCATGTCCCAGATTGCTTATTGATTCCTCCCATTCACTGGGATTTATTTCATTGAGGCAGAGGTGGGGTGCCGGCTGAGATACAGGTAACTGTAAAGAGCTCAAAGCTGCAGGTGCATTAAACTGCTGTCCAGAATAGATTTCAGCATTCAGATCGTGAGAGCTGTGCTGATGTTGGAGATAAAGATGTATGTTTCTGGCGTGTGTTTGGTGGCCGTGAGCCAGCGACTGAAGGCTTACAGCAGTCTGCCCTTAAGCGGTGCATTTCATCTTAACACACTGCAGGCTCTTTAATGGACGATTATAAGACCATTTGTATGAAAGGCCACACACTCAACGATTCCTTTTATTTGCCAGTATTGTGCCGTTCTACTGCTTAAACAAATTTGAACTCCTTCCTTGAGAAGTGTTCTATTTTATAGGCTATTAGAAGTATTACTGTTTTGATGAAACGAATGAAATTATTAATAACGAACTATTAATAAAATGGGGATTTTAGGCAATGATTTTTAAAAAGGAAACCATTTTGACGAGCATATTATACATTTTCAATAAACATGCATACTTCATGATACAGCAAAAATAGAATATTGAGGCGTCTAAAAGTGTTGTTTTAATAGTGTAATGGTCTATGACTCAAGGTCCATTTTTTATATTTTTAAGCTACGAACAAAAAAAAAGAGTAATATTTGAATACTAAAAAGAGTTATATTAATTTATGAAGATATTGTTTGCATTTCAGCACAAAATAAATTAAAGGAATTAGCTTGAATAAAAGCCAACATTTTTCCAATATGTATATTAAAGCTATTTTCAGCTGTTCTGCAACAAAAATTATATTGTTTCTTCAATTCAAAGCCAATGGCAATTAGAAACTTGACAAATGAAATCCTTTGAGATTCTCTCTGTATTTATTCAAAATCAGATGATTTTATAAAAGGTATCACTATTATTATAGCTCATAATTACAGTGATTTCTACAAACCTCTAACCCCTGAGTAATAACAGTTTGCCACCATTAGATATTATATCTGCTATGACTATAATAATAAAAAATGGCAAAACAATTGAGTCTAATAAATAAAGAAAATTGTGAAATAGCACAGAACCTACTGTAGCAACCACTGAAATTCCCAAACTCTGCAAGATTGAATATATAAATCACATACAAAACATCAGGCAAAAAAAGCTAATATTTTTATTTCCATTGCACATCATCCATTTAAAAGCGTTTTATGAAATAAATAAAAATGAGACAGTAGTTCATACGAGAATATTTGGAAATACTCATGTTTTTGCTGTTGAAAATGCAGCATTGCAAACAGAAATCTCGCTTTATTGTCTCACTGCCAATACATGACTATATATAGAGGGGACAACCTACATCTTGAATTAGAGTGTTATGAAACATGTTATGTGGACACTCTATCCAAACAGGACACAAAATGTGATGTGCAGTGTATTTTATGATACACATTTAATGAGTCTGTGTGTTCTCTGAACCAAAAACCTTTGTGCTGCCAATGCAATGATACCAGTTGAGCTACTACTGCTAGAACTGATTCATTTCTGTAGTATCAGACAGGAAGACACACTAACAAGCAACTCTTCCCTGCACGTCCACCCACACACATGCGCGCGCATCACATCTCCACTCATCAGACATGTAGTAATACTTCACATGGCTCACCAGGATGTGATTCACACACATGAAAGGCTGGGATGTTAACATACAGAATAACATCAGCAGGTCGTGTTTGGACCCCACTGCATCAGCATCAGCGTGTCAGTTAGTAGTACAGCAGTTTGATTCCCGGAGGACACATATCTGAGACAAATCTGCAACGCTGACAGATCAGAAAACTGTCTGACATCCATCTCATATATACATCACCAGCGATATGAATGACAGCGTCTCGCCAACACTGTCAATCTGAGAAATGACTTGAGATGTGGCGATCTTAAAGTAACAATAAAACCCTGTTCACAACAGTCCATTGTTTTTTCAAGTGATTGATTTCTGCGGAAACAAGATATTTATGAGTAAAGTAAAGTGGTAATGCTAAAATGTGCTCTCTATATTGACGATCACAAACATTAGCGATGACAGTCCACACTACTTTATACAGTTATTAAGAAAACCAAAAATAAGTAGCACATACATTTTGCAGCGACTTTTTTGTACAAAACTGTTAAAACCTGCAGACATTATTTTCTTGTCTAAAAAAGGACAAAAGGTTAATTATTATTATGGGTCAATGGACCCCCTCAAAATAATAACAGTTATTAAACATATGTTTACCTCAATTTGCACTCGTATTGAAGTACGATTGATTTTTTTAAAGTTTCATGGCAAAAAATAAAAACTCGGCTCTAGCCTAACACCACATTTGTCATATTCCACCATAATTCCTGTCCACCATATGACATCTTTCTTTCTAAGGAATCTTTTTGTTATACAAAACCATAAGATTGTTCATGGAAACATTCAGCCAATAGCGGTTCTTCTAGGGGAGGGGTTCCCAAACTTTTCAGCCCGCGGCCCCCAAAATAACAGTGCCAGTGACTCGAGACCCCCACTGTCCTCGTAAGTGGTTAAAGTATACAAACATTGCACGCAACTGCGCACATGCACTTATTAGGTCTATACAAACAAGCGCATAACGACAACACAAAAGAGCACAGTCTAAAGTTATTTCCTTGTTGTTGTACATAAACTATGAAATATTACTACAGATGATCAAATCATATTACATAACTGATCATAGTGCAACCTACTTCCTGTCCAACATTTTTAATTATATTGAAAATCTACTTTATCGAACTCTTCGTACAGCGTTTGTCCTATATTTGCAGGAAATATGGTATGTAGCATTTAGACACACTCCTCATTAAAAGTTATGGAATTGGTTTTGATTAGTCAAACCATTTTTTATACCACATAAACAAAACTGATGGCGAGCACGCCAAAATACATTGGATGCTGTATCTTCATGTGTCCTTTTGTGACTTGTAGGGCTTGACCCCGTAATTGCTGCTTGCAGCTATATTACTGATTTTCAATCTTTTGCCCATTTGCATTTGCACAATATGCAATGGGCTTAGATATTCCATTTGTTTACTCATTTAGCTTCTCCTTTAAGCCTTTTCCACACACTGGTTCTTGCACCGGTAAAACAATGCAAATTAGCCATGATGTAGTGGATGTATCAAGTTCTGACACGTCAGGTGCTGATGTATGTCATAGAAATGATGGACTGCTTTTATCTTCCATTGTTTGGTCGCTCTGGATGAATGTGTCTGCTAAGTGATTAAATGTAAATATAAATGAAATGCCATATATCAGCTTCATAGATACAGAATAACAACTCATTGATGGGAAGGTAGATATTATTTAAATGTGGTAAATCAAATTTAACAAAGAATTTGTTTAATAACATTTCCTCTGCTTTATTGTTTTCGGATCAAGACCCTCTCATGTTTCATTCACTTAAATAATTATCAAAAAAAGAATGTTGAAACTCAAAGTAAAGCAAAGCATAGGAAGAAGCTTTTAGTGATACCAAGCAAATGAACACTGAACACTAAAGTCTGAATGACCTTCTACAAACTGATTTCTGCTGAAGAAAAGAGCAAAGTGAATTTAAAGCCTCAGACTCCACAACCTTTCAAATGCACCCGACATGTCAGGTATGTGTTAGAGCTATAGCAACATTGACTCTAAATGTATGTAACATTAAGATGTTGCTTTAAAATCCGCACCACCACTTTCTATTTAAAAAATTTTTGGTGTTGCAATGCATGAGTGCACATTATTCTTAAGCCTTTCGATCAAAAAAGCCTCTTAAAGGGGATAGTTCACCCAAAAATGGAAATTCTGTCATCATTTACTCACACTCCAGTTGTTCCAAATCTGTTCACATTTCTTTGTTCGGTTAAACACACAATAAGCTATTTTGAAGAATGTAGGACAGCACTTTTGACAACCAGTGAACTTTTTCCTATGGTAGTCAGTGGTGGTCAAGAACTGCACTTTTCCATATCTTTCTCTGTGTTCATCAAAACAAATAAATGTATACAGTTTTGGAACGCCGGGAGTGAGTAAATGATGACAGAATTTTCATTTTTGGGTGAACTGTTCCTTTAAGAGTGGGTGTTGTTTCAGGGGACCAGAGTTCCTTAACAATCCTCTGCAAACCTCCTTCTGGTATAAAAAACTATTTTACAATCCAATACCTACCTGATCAATTCTTTAATATTAAATTGCACATTTCAAACTAATAAAGTCACAAATCAATGTTCAAATCACAAACAATGTTCATCATCTGGGAACTATTAAATGTTTTATGTACATTTTTTACTAACCTAACAAAGAGTACATCATTTTAAAAACATTTAATGTAATTATCATTAAATTCTGCCTTGTCTTACATTGAATGTATCGACATTCTCTTTTGTCTCAAACAAATCAAACAATGTTATAAAATAATCTGTTTATTATTGATCATTTTTTCAATAAATCAATAGGATACTTAATACAGCAAAGGTATTGTATGACTTTTTTGTCAAACTATGCTAAAAGCTAGACGGCTCTGTTCTCGATTCTATAACATTGCTGCGTACACTGACGTCTAAGACAACAGCTGTGGAAATAAATGTGAAAGATGATGTCACTCAAATCACAGCTGACCAATTTGATGCAGCTCAAGGCAACTCAACTGCCCTTAAACGTTTGTGTTTTGCATGGCCGTAGCTTTTCCCCGGACCATGTATTTCTACAATTAAAGTGTCTCTCATATTTACAAACAAATCTCTCACACCCGTGTGCCTCACCCTCCTTAGCCGCACACACACTGAGGCCGGCGGCGACAGCTATGATGACGTGAGGGCCGCTAACCTTGGCTCCATTCGCAGGGTGAGGGAAGTGCCGGCTCAGCACACCGCAGACAGCCATCAATTGCGGCAGGGCTGATGGGAAGTGATAGGCCGGGCAAATGGAGTCTGAGCTGCAGAGACATCTCTGACAGAAATTTTCGGCGTCAGGCCCCCTGCGCCATCAGCTGAGAACAGGCAGCTCAGGCAAATGTAAAGATGCTGGGCCAGAGACAGGTACATACATGCTTCTATGAATCTATGTGTAAGTGTAACAAAAGGAGGAAATATATGAATATAATTCTGAAAGGTGATTTTCAGTAGATTCTTAATACTGCATTACGTTCATGTTTTGCTGTACATACAAGTAAACAAACACTGTAATTGTTGAACCAGCAACTTTGCATTAGCATCTATTGTATTATTGCTCCTGTATGACATATCGCTTTTTGCTCCCTGAACTCTTTTTTGATAGGGCAATTTTTAACTAGTTGTTATTAGCATGCCTATTGTTGGCATATTGGCTGTTTTTTAGCACTTATAAAGCACATAGTCTGTATGACCATACTCTACATCCCTGATCCTCCCCAATCCCTAAACATATCAAGTACCTTACTAACTATCAATATGCAAGTAATTAAGAGTTTATTTGGGGAAAAGTCGTAGTAAATGGTGTGTCAATAGTGAGAACTGCCGAAGCGTCTGCTAAAGGACTAAATGTAAATGTACAAATTGAGTCAATTTGTCACAAGGCTAAACTTAGAGGTGAAAGTAGTATGAATTGTCATTGGCTACAAATTACCTGAAAACCCAATCAATATGATTCCCGCTGATGTGCGAGGTGATTGGCTAATTTGATCTGCTAGAATCAACCTGTTTCTCTTCAACATTATGTATCAATGCGCATTTTTAGGACACTCAAGGTTGCGTAATGAAAACAGGTCAGTGGTCACAATATTTGAATCATGCCAATTTATTAACTAATGGAACTAAAGCAATCTTTCGAGATGGAATAAATGGTATATAATAATATGTTCTAAATAATATAATATGTTCTTGTAACAAGTTACATAAGATTTACCCATTAAACAGCTAAAGGAACTTCTCTTCACTTGTGTTTCTCCTGCTTTTCTACACATAAAACTATACCTGCTGAGCATCTTTTGGGAACTCTTTATCTATATTTCAACAGTTTATTCTCAACGTTCACAATGATACACATTAATATTCAAAAAACCTCATGCACCCACATTTGTTGGTGCATTTCAGGTCTTCTCTTTTATTTTCATATTTACTGTTTTCATATTCCCGTGAATGCTCAGTCTTATTCTAAACTTTGAATGTGTCACTGGTTATGTAATCCATAAAACATGAATACTCTTTAAGATGTCAAATCTAAAGTGACTGACAAACTGTCTTTTCTTTAATGGGCACTGCCTCAGTGTGAGTCTAAGTTAGGGCAGTGATGAAAATTGAATAGATGTATTTTGAAAAGAGTTTAGAAGAGGAGGGAAGACTTTAGGAAGAGGTGATTATTGCAAGGCCAGACTGGAACAACATTTCAGGTCACAAACCTATCTTTCAACCCTTTTTTTTAAATCTATTATACTCTGTGTCCATCATGCATGGGAAACACTATTAAATTGTCAATGCATTGTTTATGATCAAAATATCGGAAAAAAGTAACAAGAAAACAAAAAAATTCCCTGCTGACCAAGAAGTCAACCCGATATATTTTATAGTCATCAGTAAAGGTTTGTATGTTTTGTAATAGTTGAGTATGAGTCTGTCAGAGATTTTTCTGAAGACAAGGTGAAGCAGGTGAAAAGGTCATTACTTTTGGCATCAATGCCGAATTCATAGATTATTTGAAATTACCGGGAACAGTCCCGGTTCTTTCGATGATCAGTCCAGGCCTGGTTTATTTTCATGACATTAAATAGCCCAGACATTTTATCCCTTTTTCTTTTTTAAAAATTCTCATTATTTACAAAAGTCTGAACTGCTATAAATGCTCCCACAAAAGTTACTGTATTGAAACAGCACAATTTTAGTTCTTGCTGCCTAAAAAACACGTATGGGTTATTTATTTATTTTGCCTTTAAATAATGAGAAGTTTTTAATACGTAATTTATTGGATTTCTTTTTTGAATTATGTATGACATGTTTTATGTTCTTTATTAGCAGTGCATCTCCAACAGACAATTCTCCTACCAAAGATGATTCATTGACCTTTGACTGTCTCCAGACCTCCATTTTTAAAGGATGACCTAACATGAGTGAGATCCCAAAAAAGAGTCACTGTGATAGGAACTCTTTTGTCAGAATTAGGGTATTAAGCATCGGCGGTCTGTTCTGAGGTGCCGTTGTCGTGTAAATGACTTGGAGAAGATCTCAGATACGCTGATGTAATGGATATGACTCACTGGTATCTGCGGTGCGTTTTGATAGGCTAAAACTGTTTTCCCCACAGCCTGGAAGACTGATAGAGTTTTGAAGCGTAGGTGACAACGGATTCATATGTCAATAAATCCTGCCTTGAGGGAGGTCTTGTCTTGTGTTCAGGCATTTCAAAGGCGAGCCTCTTCAGATAGACTACACAGGCTCTGTCAATCCCTCTGCTTCTTTTCATGGCCTGCCAAGCACAGGGCCTTCACACGCTCGATGGATTAGCCCTTCTCTCATCCTTCTGCTCATTCCATATGCCATTAAACATGGAAAACGAGTGCTGAACGACTTAAGATGCTTGTCAATTAACTTGGTCAATATGTTAAGCTGTGGTTCTCAACTGGTGGCTTGTGACTCCGGAATGGGTTGGATGTTCATGGATGATGCGAGTGGTAAAATGCAGCTGACATGTGATTGGGCACTTGGCACCCAGCAAAAAAAAGATCTTCTGTTTTTCACATCAGCAACAAATGTCAAGCATCCAATCAAAATCCAAGAACTCATCTGCATACCACTCGACAATCAAGCCAAATCAGGCTGTCAGTGTCAACATACATCCCACCACTGTATGTGTTGAAACGTGTAGAAAAGAGTCTGGCGCTGCAGCTCTCATAAGATACAAGAGAGTGGATCCAAAAGATGACAATTCAGAAAATGAGATACTGCGCTCTTTAATGTCAAAGGTCGCTTTTGCTAAAAAGGATCTCATTTGAAAAAGTTGCTGTTAAGAATCCAATCTCCCAAATTATTTAAAATGTCATCAGAACAGCACGTGTCCCCGTGTGGAATCTGCAAATGTAACTGTAGATGAGTCATACATGAGGGAGGTTTCAGATTAGTCGCTAAGAAATTCAAGCACCCTGCAGTGGTCTATCACATTGAATGTATGAGGGGCAAACACGCGGCAATAGGAACGCTGTCCATATTGACCGTTTTCCTGGAGCCATGATGTGGAGTGTGACAGAGAGAGAGCGACAGCATGAGGGTGATATGGGGGTGGGGAGTGGGAAGACAGCGAAAAAGCCAAAGGCACAGAGACATTGTAATACCTCCTCTGCACCCAATTATAGGCACAAGACACTGTGGTCTGCCAACCTGCATGAGTCTTCTTGAGCAATATCTCACTCAACTAGCCTGCAGCAATGCTGCGTGATAAAATTACTCTCATTTGCCTTTTAGTAGCCAGCTTTAAGTTATAGGGACAATGACACTACGTTTATGCATGTATACTTACTGGACTGCCTTTTACAACATCAGGAAAATCAGACCTTTCCTGTCTGAGTATGCTCCCAGTCTAGGTTCTTATCAGGTCTAGACTTGACTACTGCAATGATCTATTGCCGGCCCTTCCAGCCAGCGTGACAAAGCTTTTGCAAACGATCCAGAAAGCAGCAGCACTTTGTTTTTCAATTTTTCAAAGAGAGCCCATGTCAAACACTTCCTGAGCTTAAACCATTAAAGAGATAGTTTGCCCAATAATAGAAATTCTGTCAGTTCTGTATAAATGTATTTGTTCTGATGAAAACAGAGAATGATATTTGGAAGAACGCTTGTAACCAAAGAGTTCTTGGACCCCATTGACTATCATAGTATTAAAAATAACGTCATAATTGTTTTGTTCTGTTGAACGCAATAGAAGATATTTTGAAGAATATAGGGCAGAAAACAGTTCTGTGGAACCTTTGACTAACATTCTAATTGTTCCTACTATGGTAGTCAAGGGGGTCCAAGAACTTGTCGGTTACAAGCATTCGTCCAGATATCTTTCTCTGTGTTCAACTAAACAAAGACATTTATACAAGTTTGTTACAACTATAGAGTGCGTAATTCATGAATTTTCCTTTTTGGGTGAACTATCCCTTTAACTACTTGTAGCATAATGTGTCAAATTTGAGATAACTATTTTGTCGCTTTGAAAAACAACAAGTGCAAAATGAATAATCATGTTTGTATTGTTCAACAGAAATAAGGTGCCTTGTAAATAGGACCAATGTGTGATTTTTAGCAGCAACTAGTAGTGAGGCTGTGAATTGCAATCAATGGCTTACTCCCTCTTTCCCCCCTTCCTTTCGAATCATTCTTGAGGCTGAGAGAGGACTGAGATGGCGTCACGTTTTTGCTTCTTTCTCAAATGAGACAGCATATTTACTAAACACAATCTGTAGAGCAGTTTGTCGGTTTAGGGCTACTGCAGAAACAACATGGCAAACAACATTCCATGCAAGCAGACCTGCGGTGTGTGTAGATAGAAATAGCTCATTCTAAGATAATAAAAACATAACGTTTCATCATGTAAGGTCATTATACACCTCTGAACACAAAGTTATGTATAATACATTGCATTTCTGTCAAAAGATCCTCCAAAAAATAACACATTGGGCCTTGAAAAGCTGTGTGCCCCAAGGTTCAGTATGTGACCCCCTGTCTTTCTCTGGAATGAGCTTCCACCCTTCACTGAATATGACTGAAAAATCATATGAAAAAGACACTTACAATTTTACCCCCTTTTCAATTCTTTAACCCTTGTTTTTTATAACTAGCTCTTAATCAATTGTCAATTCCCTGGAAGATTACAAGAGCAGACACACAAATTTAAATGTGGACAATTGATTTTTGGTAATGGTACTGAATTAAAAGAAGATTATATAAATCTACACTGCATTTTTCTTTTTAATCTGTAAAACTGTGTCTAGAAAATCCCTAACAAAAGAATCCAGGGCAAACAGAATTGGGTGGCCAGATCAGCTGAATTCAACATTGGGGGATAATAAACCCACTCACTGTTACTGTTGGATACCTCAAACCTCAGACCAGTGATGAATGTGAACAGTTCTCCCTGGAGTGGCCATCGGTGAGACCTTGAAAAACTAATCTAATTCCTTTCCACGCTGTTCCTTTTAATTACAGTGCAAAGGCTGGCACAATGTCAGAGGTTCCACTCCTTAACATTGACAATGTAATTACAACAGACAGCAATAAAGCACTGGACATATTCTTATCTATCATGATTATAAATTAAATTGTCTGCTGGAAAGAAAGCCAAATATATGCATTCTGCAAAGCTTAACTATCACTTGGGCGGTTCCATTGATTCTGTATTCCACATATACGCAGGAGAAACATTTGTACAGTATGTGTTGAATAAATGCTTATGTAAATAATATATCATTACGTTTTAAGAGACTAAACACAATTATGTGTTCAATTCACAACAGTTTGAAAGCCATCAACTTAATAAGTGGTCTTTCTCAGTCAAGCAGTCTTGGATTTTCACAAATTATGTCTGTCTTATAAATTGTCATAAAAAACCTCATTTAAAAATATTAGCAACAAATCATCAATTTTAAGACAGCAATCATGGCTGAGCGGTGTGCAAATGTAAAAAAAAATAACCATCCGAATTGAAACAACATTCATGGGTTTAATCAATTGTAGTTAGAGTTAAGGCTTTAACTAAGATTTAAAACTGAACCAAAACTTAAAATCTCAATCTTCATTTTCTGTAAACTTGTTTTAATCCTCTTTAGTGAATCGCAGTAATTATTATTCCCTTATATAATATCTGTTCCTCTCTCAAAAGGCACTTGAGTTAAGATCTAGGCACAAGGACATGTTTCTTGATATTTGTTTTTTTTGCTTACTGTGATGGTTCTAATAGGCATTTGCACAAATCATTATGATTATTAAAAATTATTTCATATGATCTGTTGAGATTAAAGTTTTTGTTTACAGGCACAACAAGAGTTGCGTCAATCCATTGTTGACTTGTAGCCAACCATATCAAATTTAAGTCTTTGTTTAATGCTTATGCTAAATGCTCAGCCATTTGTCACTTAAGATAAATGTGTGTGCAAAATTAATCAATTATGTTGTACATGTTCAACACAAAGCTTTCATGTAACTAAGATTTAAACTGTGTTCCTCAAGGTTCAATGTGTAGCCATCTCAGTTTTAGGTTTAGAGACATAGGAGTTGTGACACATAAAGGCTTTGTGAATCCAAGCACTAACATCACATTTTCATGCATTATACACCATACTATTATAACACATGTCATTTGCATCCAATTTACCTTCCATAAAGTGATGTATTTGCTGTTGAAAAGCATACTGAATGAGAAAAAATGAAGGATGGGACTTTTTGAAATTGATGGCGATCCTATGAAGTGGTTAATGGGAAAGGGGTTGAAAAACAGAAGAGCTGAAAAGAGAGCTCAGCTTGATTTCAGCCAAAAATAAAATCATTTCAGATGAATTGCAAGTCATTACATTTTGATAAAGATGACATAAAGTCAAACATTTGATGTAATGACGCATGCACAATAAAACCATAGAGTGTATTATGTTAAAACAGTGTCGATTTTATGTTGTTTATTTTATGTATATCATTTCTAAACAAACTGGCAAAGTATCACTAATATTCCTCCATTAATTTTGAGATCATAGTTATTTCATAACACTTCATTTTTTAAAACGTTCTGTATGTGTTTAAAACATGTATTGACTATATTTATAATTTTCTCTGATCAAAATAATAGCATGACAATTCCCCACAAGATCACATTGAATGTATATTTCAAGATCCGTTATTCCCTCTTATTTTTCCAGATGTCCAGTCTCTGTTGATAAAAAGTCTGTTGGTATCACAACAGATCTGGTGTTTTCTGGTCATGTGTGGGCAGTGTTGGATTTGCACCACATATATCGCTCTGAATTGTTGCTAAATTCTCTATCTGGGTGTCATCTGACCATATAATCTCCTCCCACATCACAACTCAGTCATTATTTTGCTTCTGGCAATATCCAGACATCCTTTCACACATTCTTATTGAGTAATGGCATCTTTTGTACCTCCATCCCATTCAGGGCATCGCACAGAGTTTCTAATATAGAAGGCTTCTGCACCTCAGTTTCAGCTTCTGAAGACTGTAGCTCTTAAAAATGGCTTTTATTCAGTTTCTAGCCGGTGTTTCATTTTTGGAAAAGACAACCAATGTGGTACTGCATGAAGATTGTCCAGCTTCCACTTACGGTTAAAAGAACAAACTCTGACACATTCAAACAGATGTAAAATCCTGCTTGGGTGCTTGAGGCTTTGGAGTAGCCAAAACCAAAAAGTCTTCACTAATAGATGAACACTGTATAATGAGTATTTAAATACAGTCATAAATAAAAAACTTGCTTTATGTGATAGGGTACATTTGGTTTATCGCAGATTATTCTTGTTCACAGAACTCAGCACTTTTAAAAGTAAGCGGTTATTGCTTATATTTGAAAAGCAGGTTACAGATGGAAGAGATGTTATATATTTGTGTATCCATTCAGCTTTCTATCCATAAAGTAGATGGGGACCATGGACAAAAAATGAATAGTAAAAATATAGTAAAAATATAGCAAGAATTTGCTCGATTTGTAGGTAGAAATTTGTATAAATCAATGTTATAATTATTCAAACATAATATTTAGTCCAAGGTCAAATATCATGTACATTGTGTGATGTTATTTTATTTCATTGACTTGCTGTGCTTTTTAATAATAATAATTTATATAAATAAACAATGAATGATTGAGTAATGGAGGAAGTAATGGAGACATGATTAATTAATACAGTACGGTGTTTCATCATCTTGGACAGAAAACAGTACTGTACAGATGGAGCTACTAATTACACAATTCACACCAATGAGAAGGTGCCACCTCAGAAATGAACAGATGGAAATGGATCTCTACCATATCTCTGCAAATTCTGCACCGCTTTTTATGATAGACAAATATGTTGCAGTTCATAATTGCATTTATATGATATGATATTATATTATAACATATTATATCTAGTTTAGTTGTAAAGGTCTGACAGTGCAGGGTTACTCTTGCTGGCTTTTACTGTAAACCTGTCACGTGTTAGCTAAGGTCTCATAGCTCCACACGCCTTCATCCATTTACAAGCGACATTGTGGCTATTAGACACAACCTACATGCTCACCGCAGCAGGTGTGTATTAGCAGAAACAAGTCTACAGCAGAAGACGCAAAAGCACATCTGGTTCCTCAAGACAAAATACATTAAATTACTTATTACATTATGGCTACAGTCAGAGCAAAAAGAGGCGATATTACAATAATAAACAACTGAAGTAAAACAGCACGCCATGCAGTCATTTGTGTGTCACACTTATTTTTATAAAATAAACATAAAAACTCTTTCATGTCATTCTGAACGTATATGACTTTCTTTCTTCTGCAAGAAAACAAAAGATATTTCTCAAAGAATACTGGCCCGCTATTGACTTCCATTCTATAGACACAAAACCTCTCAAAATTTGTGTTCCACAAAGCGTTGTGTTCCATATATAGTTTTCAATTACGTTGTACATGAGGTAAATACAGGATGACACAATTTTCAATTGGTTGAATAATGTAACTATGCAAATAATGTTTCTTAATACAAATTTCAATCTTTTTTAATCATTTCTATATTTCATGCCATTTTTAAGGTTAATTAAACAGCACCCAATCAATGCAATCATTTGAATAAAAATGAGTGTGATATTTTCAAACTGAAATATGACAACAAACCAAAACCCTAAAAATCCTTGTGGAGCAGAGCGGTCCGATCCCCTAATGGGGTTTCCCGGCGGCACTATAAATAGAGATTCCAATATCATTTAATTTTGGGAAACGTGTACGTGAGTGTGAAGTGAAAAAGGCCGAAGGTTCAACAGCACGGATTGATCGAGCGTGCCATCTTAACATGAAAACATACGGTCTGTAACACTGTTATCAAATGGACCTGAGAAGACATTTAAAGCTCTTTCCAAGACATGCAGCATAATGCAATAATGGCTTTTAGCAGGTTGGATGTGTCACATTTTCTTAGCAATAGTTTCACCAGAGCCCAAGTTTAATTCTAGTACATCTGTGATTTAGCTGTATGAGGCCAGAGGCTGGGAAAATCAGCGGCATTTTAATATTTAAAATCACTTTTTGGTCCTGTGACATTAAGTTCAGGCAGCATGAATATTTCATGAACTTTAGTTCAGCATAATTTCATGCAAGTTGCTAGTGTGTTGCATTTTTAAACAGAACCCAGACTTAAAAAGACAATGCCTTTAAAAACAAGTGTAACTGTTAAAGCCTTATTAAGCTATACAATGCACGTCTGCTGACAATATTGACAAGGACAATAACAACATCGTACACTTGTGTTCAATCTTACATGATATGTTAAACAACAAGCCAGCAGGTTGCAAGGTAAAAGCGACAGTTATCATGTGTGGAACATGTGTAGAGTCAAAACGTGACAAATAGAGTCTAGAAAAAAAAATGTTTACCAAGTGTAAATTGGGTCCATTTTGATTTCATCTTGACAGCTGACGCAAAACCAGTGTCTGACGCAAAACCAGTGTTGGGTGTAACTAGTTACTAAGTAATTAGTTACTGTAATTGAATTACTTTTCCCTTGAAAAAGTAAAGTAAGGGATTACTCATATGTTTTCTGTAATTTAATTACAGTTACTTTTGATGTAATTAAACGAAATACTTTGTTAAATATATGCATGTGCAATAGCGTAATTGACTGAAATCTGTGCTTTAATATATAATTGTCACATTTGTAATACTTTGGTCAGTTAATAATATTATTTATTTGAATGAATTCAATAAGCCACTTCATGTATATCCTTGAATCACTTAACTAATCAAGGTTTATGTCGGATATAGAAAGTAATTAGTAATGAGTAACTAAATACTTTTTGGACAGTGTAATTTGGACTGTAATCTAATTACACTATTGAACATGTAATGAGTAACTAGTAATTAATTACTTTTTCAGAGTAACTTACCCAACACTGAGCAAAACATGCCATACATTTGGACGTCTCTACAATTCTTTTTTCCACATTTTAGAATATAAACGCGTGAATGAACATTATTGAAAGTACGACAATTATGTTATGTGACAATTTAACTTTTTAACAAACCTAAACTCTTTTAAAGGTGCAGTTTGTAATAAACGCTGCTAGAGGGCGTACAATCAAAATAACATCAATGCCGTAGCTTGATGACGCTGTGAAGGAGCATGGAACGATAGGACCTGTTGTCTTCAACTCCATCAAACAGACGGGAACGAGAAATCAGGTAAAGTTTTATAAATGTTGAGAATAATTGTGGTCCACAAATAAGTGACTGCTCGCAAAAAGCTAGTGGCTTGCTAGACAATAGACACTACTTCCGCATTTGTCCACGATACTGTTGTCGTGCGGTTTCTACATTAGTTGACAGGCGACTGCACAGCCCCGTGTCACTGTTTAGAATGCCAATTTTCTCATGAAGTGAGAAGTAGTCGGAAGCATTTGAGATATTGTAAGTACTCTGTTGAACAAAATATTTAACAGTAGCTTAGTGTTTTTTTATATTTTTCTGCAAAATTGTTACAAAATGCACCTTTAAGTATTCACCTTTTGCCTAAAAAATACAAAGAATTTGGAACTAAGAATAGTTTACTCAAATTGAATCTACAAGAAAATATGAATAAAACTACAATTAGACTAAAAACGAATCTATAATAACTCTGATGATATTTCTAAAAAAAATGAATGTGCATCGTATAATCTACTTCAATTTTCTATAGTAATAGAGTAAATAATGAGGTATTTTTATGAGGGGAAAAATAAGATAGAAACATCATAAAACACAGACCCTCACATAAACTCCCAAACTTCATACAAAAGCTGGAACCTGACAAGAGATTTGATCGATTCCACCGCTCTTGTCCATAAATACCAAGTTTTGTGTGGAAATGGCAATACGCCCGGTTTTCTATTATACGGCTGTTTCATAAATGAGGTCCAATGTGAAAATGTGTATGACATGAGCCTTACAAATACGTCTGAGTGATTGAAAGAATTAAACGAAAAATATTGAGGAATAAAGCATAAGAAATAGAATCACAAAAATACAGTCTAACCCTTTTTATTGCAATACTTTCCTAAAGTTTATAGAGCGCTATATTGTGTGTGTGCTTTCTTCACACGGCCCGGCTGGAGACTAATGACAGTCTCATTTATTACACACTGACGAATTCTGATATTAACCCAACTGCACTCAAACATGTCAATGTGTCCAATGTTATTGTGGCAATTCCAAGGACATGCAAAAACTAGCCAACAGGCTCAAACACATCTGACACTTCATCTTTTCACCTATTTGTGAATATTCCAGTACCTCTCAAACAGTTACTGTTTCCACATTTATTTAATAAATTAACAAGGGATTTTAATGCAGCTTTGTAGAACGTGTTTTGATTCTTTCAAGCATTTGGTAGCAATGAAGGCTGAAGTTTGGGTCATAACAAAAACAATCATAATTATTTTGTGAGATTTAGTGCCACACTTTCCTCACAGACTCATTTAGCACACAAACGTCTGAAGCTAATCTGAAGACAGGTCACACCGGGACAAATAAAGTGTTTTACTGTGAACATTTTAATTAACTGACGGCTTTACCAAGAATGCAATGAAGGGAAAAAAAATGGTATTAGTGCCCTACAGAAGACGAATGGTTTGGGTGAAATATTGTAATAAGTCATATTAATTACAACCACCTTTTAATAACAGCCGGTTGCCCCTACATGATCCATTACAGAAAAATACAAGATAGGGATTACTGCTCAGTTTGTGGGGTTTCCTGTGATCTCGTGTGCAAGCATTTTGTAAAATACATAGTTTCAGAGCAAAAGGACCCTCATGAATCTCACACACAGTAACTTCCCATTGAGGTTTTCTTGATGAAGGTGGTGAAGTGAAGGCTAATAAGAACAGGTTTAACATCTTTCTTGCAGTTCAGGTGCTGTTAGACCTCTGTTAATTGCCTCTGAGAACTCCCATATGGAAGTGTTAATTGTGTAATTGTCAGAGCTTTTAAAAGACTAACAAGCACTCGAGCTAAAGTGACTCACAATCTGCAGCTGCATCTAAACTGCCACGAAGCTTTAAAAAGAGCGCCATAACTTCTACCATGAACGCCGCCAAAGTTTTTTTCACTCTCAGCACCGCTCCACCATCACGCAGCATGTTACGTTTTGCTCGACTTGCACAAATGCATGCCATGTGATGCTAATGGAAAGTGTGAAAGTGCACACTCATGCAGCAGAAACTTCAGACATCAGGTCTGTAAAAAGTGCTGCTATTTTTAAGACTTTTAAGTGCCACATGGGCAACACTTTGCTGTCTTAGGTGGCCTACAATCGGACTTTGTCAGATGTGGTTTCTCCAAATGTTGGCTTCCAGTAATAGTGTGATGGTTTGGTTAAGGGTGTAACCTGCCGTGACATTACTTCTGTACCGCTGCTCATTGTAAGAAGTTTAATTAGAGAAGAAGCCACTGATGGGTCTCTGACAGTGTGTGTTGCATTAGCTCACATTTCTGTAATTGCACATAACTGTCACCCAAAACTCATCATCCATCTCTAATGAGATACAGCAGTACCTGCAATGACATAGTAACCACTCACACAAACACCTACAGTAAGCGTCCTATCAGCCAATCAGCACATACTTCACATTGAGTGCTTTGGCCAGTTGAGTCCCTCCCTCAATGTGGAGGCACTGTTGTTTTTCCAGGAAATACATGGAACGTTTTGGATTATTAATATGGATGATTTATAATTGAGGAGACGTTGCTAAAGTAATATATTTAATCATAAAGAAGAACTTGAGGGCAGTCTTGTTGCTCTCAATATGGCGGCTCTTCTGACCCCATGATTCTACAGTGCATGTCTACCCAGAGGAAAATGTTATCACTCGGATGTTGCTCAAGAAAGTTCTCAGTTGTTTTAAATGTCATCTTAGTCTCAGATGCTTCTCGGAGAAATTGCTGGGGAGAAATAAAAAAGGGGAACAAAAGGGACACTTGTACTACACAAAAAGTGAACAAATGTTACTGCGCACGAGAGCATTCATGGACTGCCCTTGACCTCCAGTACACATTCACTAATAATAGAGTTCATGTAGATCATTTCTGATAAGAAGCAAAATTAACCGAGAAGAACCGTTACTTGGCTAAACTTGTCTCTCCAATATTTTTTATGTTTAGACTGCGATACCAAAGTTAACCACTATCTTTTTTAAATGCGTCCAAACTACAGGACCCATTCAACAAATGTTTTATTTAATGAATTAAACATACAACAAAATCCAACACATCACTTATTTGACACAATTATTACCCAATTAAATAGTAATGTAAATTAATATGAGCGTAAATTAAATTAAAGATTAATAGTTCTATTATTAGACACTAGCCAAACACAGACTTTAAGTTAACTGCAGTCCAGGCGCGTGCCTCGGATGAAACTGTCTGTAGAAGTGTAAAATCTGATGAAGATCAATTATATTAACTTGACAAATCTGAACTCAGTCTATGATATTGTTGAGATCTCTCTGATAAAGACCTTTGTGGTTCTTTTTCAGGGACAATTATCAGAGACACAGATTTGACTTAAAGGTAAAGTTAATTCTATCATGATTTACTCACACTCATGTGTATAAATGACTTTGTTCAGATGAACAAAAAGATAGATATTTGGAAGAATGTTAGTCATTTTCAGTTAAGAAGTTTCAGTTCATCATTGACTATGATAGTAGGAAGAATTAAATGGGAGTCAAAGGTGCACGACAACTCTTTGATTTCCTAAATTCTTCAAAATATCTCATTATGTGTTCAACAGAACAAAAAAATACAATATTCTATTGTAGTGGATGATGCCCCAGAACTAAAAATGGCTAACATTCGTCCAAATATCTTTCTCTTTGTTCATTAAAACAAAGACATTTATACAGGTTTGAAACAACCTGAGGGTGACTAAATGATTACAGATTTTTCATTTTTGGACGAACCATCCCTTTAAAGGTTCAGTGTGTGAATTCTAGCAGCATATAGTGGTAAGGTTACGAATTGCATCCAATTGCTCACTCCACTCCTCCCCTTTCCTTTCCAAGCACTACGAAGGCTGACACAGAACTAAGATGTTGTCACGTTTCTGCCTCTTTGCTGAAAGAGATAACGTATTTACGAAAAAGCAGTTTGTCTGATCTAAGTTTTCTTAAGGATATTGGAGCCTTGGCAACTACCTACAGTGAAGAGGACCTTAGCAACCACCTAACAACCACAGAGACTTACAGTAGATTCACTTTAATGATCTCAGAATCAATTGAATTTCTGTCAAATCGCTTAGATAATGTCCTGTTATCCTCTTATGAAGACAGTGTTACGATTACGTTCAGCTTTACATTATTCAAGCTGCATGTTATTGGTGTTAAGCAGCATTTTGACTGCGGTGTAAGTAAATGCTCAGCCATTTCATTAATATTCTTCAGTATATTGCATCATGGGTGGATGATTTCCCTCTGAAGCATCACAGCCGGAGTTATATCAAAGCACACAAAGCTGTGTATGAGGATGTGGCGTGGGCGAGTGGGGTGTGAAACAGAGAGGAGGAGGTGACCTTAATAGCGTCTCTCTCAGAAACACACACACACATGTACCTGAGATGATCCTGCGCCTTTGAGCTGTGCTGCATTCATATGCCAGGAGCCCGCGTGACCTCACATCAGCTTCGACCTGCGGCAGACGGTGGTCTTCCAGAGCCCAGCTCACCCTGCACTACGGCTCTCATCCACTTGTGAGCGCAGACACTGACATACAGAACAAGGTGGGAGTTACAGCCTTTAAATGGACTCCTGGGGACCTTAGATTCCAGTTAGACCGACTCTTTCAGCAGTCAGCGTTCTTATGGCACAAATGTATGGAATGGGGGAATAATCTTTTAGAGATGCTTAAAGGAAATGTAGGTCTTTTATGATAAGAATGTAGCGGGTTTCCATGTGCGCAGTAATAATACTGTACTTAAGCTGCCACACTGATGGAACCCTCAACATCTTCAACTCTATAGTGCAATTTTACAAAAAATTTACCCATATTTCAGACTTCACACAACAAAATTATTTTGGACCAGGGGCGGACTATGAAGCAAAATCTGCCCTGGATTATTGGGGCCACATCGGCCCTCCAACATTGCTGTCGACGACGGGGGGGGGTTGTTTGATTGCATGAAGTGTGAAACATGTCATTGCGTTAAATGCATACGTGTCTGGCTCGCTAATGGCTCCTTGTTGCTTGCATTCGCGTTTATAATACATCCGTCTGTCCGACCTAACCGTCCATTCCGGGCCCATACGTTAGTGGCCCACTGGGAAAAGTTCCGGTACTCCAGATGGCCAGTCCACCCCTGGTCACGGCCGTTGGTGGGACGGCCATTCTGGACTTTGACAGGCTGTCCTGCCGGACAGTCCGCCCCTGTTTGAGACCAATAACAGGTGTATGGATATGATAAAAAAATGAAACCCCTGACGGAGTCTAATGAACTTCCAAACAAATTTTGAGTCACTCAAAGCCATTGCCTTAAGGTTACTAGAAGAACCATTCAACGTCTTAAGAGTTTTCACAGGAACCCAGAGTTTCTCAAACAGCTTACATTTATTTGAGTAGTGGGACATTTAGAGATGCTTAGAAATGCGACAGCCAAGGTAAATCTAATTCATTGACAGAGGAATAGTTTGCAAGAAGCTTATTAAAAAGTTGGCGGAAAAATATTAATCAAATCAAAGATCTATATTGATGACTACATCACCAAGGTTTGTGTGGCATGTTAAGATGCTGCCTTTCAGAAGGGAGTTCTGTGTAGATTTTGGAGGGAAAGACGGCTTTTTGATGAAGTGAGTTAGTGAACGCTACCAAATCCCAACATCATAGTGAATGAGCTTACTTTTGTATTGTGCACTCAGATGAGAATTATGATCGCTCTAAAGGTATGACATTTCTTGAAACGGAGTTGTTTTTGTATTGTTATGACAGTGTTTTAAGTTTTAATCGTCCATGAAATAAACAGACCATCATATGGTAATTGTGATTTATTTATTAGTTGCAGTTTCTCTAGGTGAACAGAAGTAGCATGATAACAATTGTTGTTATTACATTATTAATAAACCTGTAGCGCAGTGGTTTTAGCATGGGTGGGATCCCAGGGATTGCAGAAACTCAGAAATGAATGTATAGTATAATGCAACGTAAGTCGCTTTGATAAAAGCTTCTGCCAAATGAATAAATGTAAATGTAATTATACTGATATTTGCAGGTGATGTTACAAGTGATCAGTGTTGGGTGTAACTAGTTACTTAGTAATTAGTTACTGTACTTTAATAACTTTCCCCTTGAAAACCAAAGTAAGGAATTACTATTTTTTCTGCAATTTAATTGCAGGTACTTCTGATGTAATTGAACTAAATACTGTGTATAAAATGTGTGTGCAATAGTGGAATTGACATCAAAATTCAAAGTGTATCACAGCAAATTAGCAAGTGTTAAATTAACACTGCTGGGTGTCTTTATGTGTCACATCACTGTATGTAATCATCACTTAATTAACCACGTTAATTAACCAATCTCATTATACTCAACTCTGCTTCAGTGTTACTTTAGTACCCTATAGTGTGGACACTTATGATGTGCACACCCAGTAGTGTTAATTTAACACTGGTAAATGTTTAATGTTTAATCTATAATTCTCACATTTGTAATATTTTGATCAGTTAAAAAAACCACTTATGTAGTTTTATATTATTTATTTGAATGAATCAAAAGAGCCGTATCATGTCAATCCTGGAATCACTATTGATGTAGGATATAGAAGTTATTAGTGATGAGTAATTAAATACTTCTGGAGAGAGTAATTTGTACAGTAATCTAATTACACTATTGAATATGTACTGAGTAACTAGTAATAAATTACTTTATCAAAATAACTTCTACATCAGAGCCCAACACTGCCAGTGACACACTAAGAGACATAACAAAGTGAAAGACTATACAGGCATTGTTAGTCCATTCTTTATTCAGATCATTTACGTGGAAAAAATACATTAAGATGTAAGATCTGTGTATTTTTGTAATAATCATAAAGTATTAAACAGAGACCTCAGAAAAATCTATAAAATATAATAACTGCTTGAACAATTTATAGTATAGACCATTCTTCAAGATGTAAACAACAGCAGTCCGGACTACCTGAACACTACCTGATTCAGTTTGTTAGTGCTACACTACCAAGAAAGCATGTATTATTAAGACTTAGATATCCATCTGAGATTACAATAAAAATTAAAAACTGAAACAGGAAGTCATTCTGAAGCACTTTTGTTTACATTTGGCACAATGACAGACCAAAGCGACTTTTGAATAGAAAGACGGTGAGATTTTCTTAAGAAAACTGATGCAAGAACACTCAACATCACAAGCATTATTCATTCAGGGATGATTTATCTCGGGTCTTTTGGGGGGGCTGAGAAAGTCCTCTGTGATCGGTACGCTTCACACATTTACATGGCACCTCTGATAAATCTCTTTAATCGATCGATGCCATGTATAGTCAACAAACACGTCTGCGAAGAAAAAAGATTTCATCACTTAAACTTATCAGCGTACAACCTGAGACCAAACAATCTTTGAAGAGTTGAAATGCTGATGGAAGGTGACATGCTGTCTGCTTTAAAGATTACCTCGCAAGTAAACACCGCAGATTCAAAGTGACTTTGATTCAATAAAAGATAATATCCATCCATGCTTATGAATTATCTTCTATGATGGCATCACGAGGGTACAGAGAATCATGGGAACGCCAGAGAACAACACAATAAGGGCCAGAGCTTCTGCTTCAATAGCATCTTTCTCTTTTTTAATAACACACGGCGGGCTGCACAAACACAATCTGCAGCGCTGTGAGACAGTATTTCATTTGAATTTAATGTGCTGAATATGTGCAGGTTGAGCTCCCGTGAAATCAGCATTTTATTCTCCACAGAAGCTGTATTTTCCCATCGTTCACCTGGGTCAGTTTCCAAACACCCATTTAAAGGAAGGCTTTACCCAAAAACCAAAATTCGCTGAGTATCGTTTACTGCCCTTCACGCCATCCCAGAGGTACGTGACTTCCTTGGTCAGCAAAAACGCGCACGTTTTTTAAGTATCTGACATTTCTTTATATCCATATAATGGAATGGCAGTCTAAAAGATAGACGAAAACACTCACAGAGCCGTCATAAAAGTGTCCTGAGAGTGGAATAAAATGTGGCTGTATCTGGACAGGAATGACTGTGTGTAAAAAGTGAGCGATTTTCATTTGTGTTGCTCAAAAATGTGTATTCTGTTAAATTGTTGCTCTAAAAATCTGAAGAACAAATCACATTTATTAAAATGATACTTTGTAAGTTGCTTTGTGATAGAAACACTCCTCTGCAGTGCTTTTGTGTGGAATGGTGCTGATGAACATGTTTGTATGTTCATGTAGCTTCTGTTAAGACTAAAATCTCTCTCAATATGTAAAAAATATTTCTATATTTATGCTTCAATGTTGTTTGAGAGCCCTATGTAATGTTAAGCCACCCACATATATACAGTACAATACCACCATTACTTTGACCTTGCTATTTATATTTATTTAAATAATGTACTAGAACTAATACTAGCAAACCTCTTACTCTTACTCTTTGCGAGTCACTTTGGATAAAGAATTGCTTTGGCATCTACGAAATGTTCAAATGTAATGTTATTTCAACACTCCTAGCGGAACAAAACAATAATGCCGGTCCATCAACTTACAGTCAGGCAACAGAAAATCTCATACTAAATCCTTGCCGTTTGGTTGAGCGACTGGCCTTGTCCCAAACACTGCTCTGGATGTGGATTTGAGGTCTTGGGGAAATGCGATGGTCTTCACTCCTGAGTACAGTGTCTCATTTGTCTAGTTTAGATCCTTAAGAGCGTGGCTTTCTTTCTGGCTATGCTTATTAAATTAACTATATATAATTGACTGTCTGACATTACAATTACAGTGTGACTAGCTCTATTGTTTAGATGATAAAGGAACCAAAATTATTTCAAGCACGGAAAATCATTCAAAGGTTTGCAGCTGTAAAATGAAAACTACACATCTTCATGTCACCAAGTAGTTTCATTTAAAGTATAATTACTGCTTAATATATGTTTTATGTGCTAACCAAAGGCAATTGTGTCAAGCAGATCCATCGGGACAGAATACGTGTGTGAAAATATGACTAAATGGATGTCTCTAGTCGACAGCAAAACAAAAGCAACAGTGGCAAAGACACAGAAGAAAAATACAGAATGACTATACAGCAGTGATTCTCAAACTGGGAGGCCCCAGGATGGATCTGGGGGGGCACATATTTTGTGGTATTATATGGAAAAAATAAATTGATCATCTATTTTATGCAATCATACATCAGGAAAATAAGACCATCGACCAAAAGTATTTTGGTATTTACATCGACCAGATTTTTTTTTTGGTTTATTAAAATTGTAAAAGTTTAAGATTATACGTTTTTATCTGGGGGGGGCGCAAAGTGATGCACTCAACACAAAGGGGGCCTTACAACAAAAAAGTTAGAGAACCACAACTATACAAAGTGAACATAGTGTCAACAAGTAACGCATATAAATGAGTAAGTCTGAAGCATATTTAATTCTTTCAATGTGGCATTTTAATGTGTATCAATTTATTGAAGCAATTTGTTACTCTGAACAGTGCGTTCCTGTTTATGAAATTCATTAATGGCTGCACGGAGGACCGCAGTGAGCGGCCGCGTGCCCTTCATGTCACATTTGACGACGCAGCTGCCTTTAGCGGGGTCACCGCTGATAGAAAGTCTTTTACATTGTGATTTCCACTATATGGTCTGCATGAATCTCTCGGACGGGGGAAAACATATTTGGACGGCAGCCCAAGAAAGCAACGCTTCATCATTTTAATTGCACATCTCTAACCGCTTTCCTTCTGCAATTGGAATGAGACTCTGGAGAAAATTTGATAAATGGAAGGCCCTGGCAGCTGTTATTAGGTCTGTTTCTCTTTTTAATAATTATTTTCAGAAATGATATGCGAACAGAGTGATTCTGGGAGGAGGGTGTGGTGATTAAATGTTATGCTAGTTCTGCATGACTGAAAAAAAAACATTGTGGAGGAGCGATACGTTGAAGCCCAATTATATAGTGTTTCTTGGGCCACTGACAGGACTATTTGACACAATAATTAACAGCAAGTACAGGCTAAATATTAAACAGAACATGACCTCTGTTTGTGTTGGGTGGAAATAGCTTGCGGTGGGTAAACGTGATACTGTAATACGGCTGGAATATACTATTGGGTACAAAGGCAAGGACACCAGAGAAGTGCTCGGGGGAGTGCTTATATGAAATCTAAAAAGTTTTATGTTCTTCAGACAAACCTAAGAAAAATATAAGAATTACTTAATGACGTTTAGGTCAGAGTAGCTTGTTGCAATTTCACAACAAATATTTCACACTCTGACCACTGCAGTTCACAGAAAACTTTTGTTTGCATGCTTACTTTGGTGAATCCAAACTTACAAAACTAATCGAAACAAGTTAAAAATACTTCCCAATCAGCTGTCACTTTAAGAGTGCTTGCACAATCTTTCTCATTGTGATTTCGGCTCAATCGTTAAAAACCTTGAAACATTTTAACTTACACCATGAAGGGTAAAAAACGTTTATTTAAGAGTAAGACTTCAAAGGAATAAAATAAAAAAATGCAAGTAAAGGAAGCAAATTCCAAATCTATACATACAATATGGAAAAATGACACTAAATATTGCAACATTTCCATGAACACATGATTTGTTTTACTCAAAATTAAATATCATACAATATATAACTAAATATACTGTAAAGACACACTGAACTGGATTAATAACAGAACATCTACATATACACTTTTATTTAAAGTGACTTACAATAGGGAAAACAAAAAAAGTGGTTCCTCTTATCTTCTCAGTGTTAAAAAATTGTATGCATCCTAAAAGCAATCTGAGAACTAGGATGTGGCAGATCACGCTGGCCAGATTTAGTGTGGGATGTGTGACATTGATTGACGTGCCATGTCAAGGAGGGTTGCCATCTTCAATGTGAAAAAAGGGACGCATCCCCCCCAGTACCACCACCAGAGCCAAAGAGGAACACATATTTATTGTGAAATAGATTTTGTTGTTATTGTCTGTTATTACCCCCCTCCCCCATACCCTCTTTAAAGATCAAGTCTCTGTTATTAATCATGTGTATTAGCATCTATTACATTAAGTAGGCCGCATTTCATATTTCTTGATGATCTCAGTTGATCACGTTGCAAACCTGCTGTCAAGTTTAAATATCATAAAAGACCATTCCATGCATTTTGTGAGTTATTGTAAAAGTTTCATAAGAAAATGCATGTGATTGGGTTGAGGTGAAGCCAAAGACATTGTGCCACCCACTGAGTAACCCATTTTGAAATATGTACTTGTACACATGTGGGCCTCAGAGGAAAAAGTGCTTGAGAGAAATGAGATGTGCTTGTACAGTAAGAGTAACACTCTCAAATTGCTCCATGCTCAATTTTTTCCATCTCCTGGGGCCTATTGTTTCATTTCTCAGGTTGTAAATCTTGACTTCTCCATGGGTCAATTTCAATTAACTCTCTCGGCAAGGCTAGCCCAGATTCTGTACAAACTCCAGTGAGAATATACAGCTAAAGCACAAACTCAGGGTCTTATGGCAAGCCTATGGCGAGCCGAATCAGCTTTTAATCATTCTCAGGATATGTGTTTTTGATATCAACAATTACATTTTTTCTAAAAAAATTCTTGACATTAAGAATATAATTTCTACTTGTAATAATAACTATTTTAGATAACAGTAACTACATTTTCACTAGTAAAAATGTAAATTCTTGATATCAACAATGACTTCATCACTCGCAGAAATGTTTTTCTTGATATCAAAAATTGAATTTCAACTAGTAAAAAACGTAATTCTTGATATCTGTAAGTGGATTTTTGAATTTTTGACATCAACAATTAAGTAAAAGAAAAAGCTAATTCGGCATGCCATAAATGCAACAGATATCAACAGATATCAAGAATGGGCATTTCAAATACTGAAATTTAATTCTTGATATCAGAAATTTAAATTTTTACTAGTAAAAAGTTAATAGTGGATATGAAAAGTTTTGGTTTTTACTAGCAAGACTTGCATTTCTGATATCTGAAACAAGATTTTTAACATGTAAGAAATGTATTATTAATATCTGAAATTGAATTTGAATGGAAGTCTATTGTGATACTTAACTATTTAAAATGCAATTACACATATCAAGAATACACATTTCTGCATGTTGAAATATATAATTCACATTTGTACTAGTGAAAATGTAATTACTGATATCAAAAATAGTAATTGTAACTAGTAGAAATTCTATTCTTGATATCAAGAATGTTAATTTTTACTAATAATAATTGAATTGTTGATATTAAAAATTCATATCCTGAGAATTATTAAAAGATAATTCGGCTTGCCATAGGTATCCTCCACCGTGTTCTAATATCCCTCAACAATCACCGAGAAATATGCATTTTAACATCATGACGATGTTATTTCTCAACGTAGAGCTATATCCATAGCGAGGCTTGTGAAGCACTTAAAGAGATTCTCTTAGTAAAAGCTTGACCACGGCTTCAGTTTTAATAAAAGCTTTTATACCCTTCACAAACAGGCAGATGTCACAGATCCACTTTCACAGTTTCAAGTCCCTAGTGGTTGAAAAAAAAAACAAAGCGTTCTTACTAAAGTGCTTTCCAGCATTGAAGAAGGAAATGAGATGTTTGTCACGTACCTGTAATCAAAGGCCTGTCACAAGACAAAAAAAGATGAGATCATTTACAGGTATTTGTATAAAGCCTACGTACAGAATCATACTGTATAGAGTACACACTAGTATATATATTTTTTTTTAAATAAAGTGCCCAAACAGCGGTGTAGAGCTCGAGAAACACCACTAAATACATGTCGTCGTCATATAATTTTCTGGTGTCATTGACCCCAACCACATGACCACTTTTACAACCCAGTCTCCCGGGAATTCGTGAAATTGTAAAGAATTGTAATAATCCATTAATTTGTGTTCATCAACACCAATTTCCTCTTTTTTTCGTTTCACCAGCATGAAACTTTTTCAATACACAGACCGCGTTTGAATGTACATTTATATATTTCGAACCTGATATCAAAAGAAGTCGCAAATGCTTGGTTAACCATCACCTTACCTCATCTCAAACCTTAAAATCACAGCCGTAAAGGCTAATTTACACGAGGTGGCAAAGCAATGATAAATGGCTGCCCTAACCCAAGTCGTTTCATAACAACATACGAATAAGATCGTAGGAATGAGTCACCATGTAATATAGGTTTGAATTCCAATCAGATTGTGTTGATACATATGAAAGATATCGCGTATTAAAGTACTTTTGATGGAAAGTCGTGCTGACTGACATGAAAAAAGTGAGAAATTTGTGTTGATGAAAACTAATTAATAGATTATGTTTCGTGACAATTTCACGAATTCACTTGAGACTGTGTTGACTATTACCCACGTAGGATCACACTATTTACTAGAAGGTAAACCACACGGTTATCTTTACTGCTAATTACTGTGAAGATAAAAATGACAGATATGAACAAGATCAAAAAGACTGAGAATGATTATGTGACCCCACCTCCCCATATAAAACTGTATAGAGTATGGGGTACTTCTCATTACATTTACCCAATCCTGAATTTTTTCAACAGTATTTATTTAGTTTTTAGAAGAAACATTTGAGGCTAAGTTGATACTTAAATGAACAACTTGTCATGCCACGTTTATAAGATTTGCCGTGGTTAACAAGTCGTTTCTAAAACGAGCTGGAGATCATTTGACACACCAGCTCTCTGCCCCACATCACCCTGTGTTCTTTCCATCTCCACCTTCTGGCCGAGCATCAGCAATCAATCCAACACTAATTGCTCTGTGTCTACTGTAGTTGAATGTGTTTGTCGCTGTAGAGCTCTTGATGAAGATGTCAAGCCTCCCAAACAGACCTCTTAAGGCCCACGCTGACATTTAGTCATTCAATGAATGAAATCTGCATTTGGCACTCAAATGTGTGTTTACTATAGTATCACTAATTAGCTTTTATAGAAGAGATGCGCCAAAGAAGTTCTGCTAGTGGTGGAGGTAAGCAGACTGTTGGGAGATGAACTTTTCCATTGAGTTGAACGTGTACGTGTAGAGCTATTTTTATCCTGTTGTGGTTCTTAATAGAAGCAATTTTGATATTGTGAAATTGTCAAATCCAGGAACTATGGAAAAACCATGCTGTTGGGAACCATACCAATATTTATTTCATGTATTTTATGAGACTCTACAGCTATGATTTACCTTTATTGGCCTCTGGGTGATGCTTAGATTTATACCTTTTAAAAAGCACTACAAATGTGTATGTGATGAAAATAAAGTTTTCTTAAACCCCTGGTTGAATTCATATTTGACCTAACCATGGGTTTAAACATCCCAATCTTTTTTAGGGGGTAAGGTCGAACCAGGAATCCCAAAATCTACCTGGGGGCCACTGGTCTGTTGATGTTCTCAATCATGGCCAACTGAACAACCACGACAGATGAAAGTATTTTTACAACCTCCCTGTTAAACTAACATGTGGTTGTAATGATGTCTGAGATTGCATGTATTGCGTGAGAACTGCAGGACGGGCTGGTATAAGTGCCATTAAGACACCAGACCCATCACAGGTTGGCTTGGATGTCTGAGGTCCTTTCTTAAAAATAATGACGTTTGAAGTTTGTTTATTAACACAAGTGATACAGGTAAATAGATTTCAATTAATAGCCATGCTTGGGGATCACCTCTTCGCCAGCTGTCAAAAGCATCAAATCTAAACGAACGAGCTTGGTGGCCAAAAGTTCTTTATCAAAAGAAATAGTTATATGGTTTAAGAAACGAAAGACGAGTTGTAAATTCTTTTCAAGATCTTTTGTAGTCTTGACTCTTTCCCTGTCATTGATGAGATTTTCTGTGATTTGTGACACAATGCTGGTATGGATTTTTAACACTGGGATAACACAGGGCGCTGGTATGGGTTTACTGAAAGAGCACAGCGTCTCCGAATCCAAAAACAAGCGAGTTAAATACATAAACCGAAAGGAACAGATAATAGATTACTTGGGCATATGTGATCATCAAACATTCAACAGCATATAAATCAAAACTGCCTAAAGTTTCTGAATGTAATGTCGAACACAAAAACAGGTAAACAACTGTGCAAGCTTTGGACGTGTTCATCTTAAGTCTGCCTTTAATAGAGTGGTTCGCTTCAAAATTTGGATCCATTCACTTTCCATAGTTTTCTTATTGAAAATTGCAGGAAAAAAGAAGCACCAGATAAATCATCCTAATCTTATAACCATAAACCGCTGATTAAAGAATTTGCCTTTGACACAATTCATGGCTTGGCTACAAGTTTAGATTTTTATGGTTGATATAAATAACTAGACGGCGCATAAGCATCTGTTTCTATAAGACGCTATACTGTCCGTAGGTCGTCCGCCATATTGGAACGTTGCGAGCCGGTCCGTGCCGGTCAGTTAACACTCAAAATCAAGCTGACTGTGTATGATTATGAAAACATATTTATTGTTTGTAATCTCAAACATTATATCTGCTTCACTAACACATGACAACAATGAATGGTCATCCCATTTTTCGTGAATTTAATTCCCAGTGGTTTTCACAGCTATGGCTGCACAGCGCAGGCCTTGTTAGCCTCAGACGTCACCCCCATGGACCGTTGATGAAATTGTCCATAAAAGGAAAATAAGGACCTCTGTTTCCTCACAGTAATCCATGGTTTAATAAAATGTTGCGAACTTTTACGAAAACTGAGGGAGTGTATCTTGCTTAGAATTACCACTCGTTTTTTGACACTTTGCTAATGTTTAGGATGAGAATCCAACACTTGTAACAGTGTAAATAAATCAGAAAGCATGAAATAGCTTGATCGCATGATATTTTGATCGCAAACCCCTGGTGGTTTGTGGGGGAATTGCAGTGTGTTTGTAAATTGGTATACTTTGTGTACTGTTTTTCTATATGTTTTTTCCATGACTTAAAATAAGTTAAGGTCACAATTTATTTGAAGGTCCAATTCTCGGTATTAATAAACCATTTACTATGACTTTTGCCTCAGTAAGCTACTAATTTGTTGCTTATTAATAGTTAGTAAGTTATGTGTTAGGTAGGATTAGAGAAGTAGAATATGGTCATGTTGAATATGTGCTTTATACTGTAAGTACTAATAAACAGCCAATATGCAAAAAAACAGCATCTAATAAGCAACTAGTTTATAGTGAGAATTGGTCCCTACACTAAAGTGTTACAAAGTTAAATTGCAAACAAATGTTACAAGTTTAATATTAGGCCTACCGATAGTTATTTAAAACACTACTGATAGAAACCTCGAAACAAATAAAAGAATAAATGTGTTAAAAGTTAAACATGTATGTGCTATTCAATTATTGAAATCTGTTTTTAAAATCTCAGATGGTACTTACAAAAGTACAGCTAACATAAGAGTTTGAAAACCCTAAACCTATATATATTATATACAGTAGATTGATTTAAAGCCATTTCAATTTCATCCCTCCTTTTAATTGCCTAATAAATGTTTATTAACAGACAGGAGGATTAAATCAGTTCAGTGTGTATGTGTGTGTGTGTGTGTGTGTGTGTGATGAATGCGCTAACAGTAGTTATGTGGGTAAAGAGAGGCACAGCTGCTGTGCTTAGGTACATTAAAATGTAATTAAAGAAGCTTCATTAGAGGCATGTCTTAGGAGAAACAAACTCTCTCTCGCTGGGTCACATGTGCACACACTCATCTCTCCACGGGCCTTCACATCCACACATCCAAACACAGAGTGTGTGTGCTTTAACAGAAGCTTTCAAAGACATTCACCTCTGATTAAAGAAAACTGTAATAGTTGTAGATGCTAATTGAAGATGTGCCGACACTGTATACACTTCTGGATTGTTTTAACCTACATGAAGAGATGTGATATGAAAGCTTCGCTGGAAATGGCTGACATTTAGTGCGCCCATGAACAGGTCCATATACATCGATCTCTACAAGCACAACATCGCAGCCAAGTCAGCACATTTCTGCAGAATTACCCATAATTCAGGAACTTCTGCATGTCCTCATGCCGATGCAGTTTCATTTATTAAAAATGAAATGTTTGCCGTTGCCACAGCCGTAATCTCAGGTGCATTAAACAGTTTTCATCATATATGTATCTACATTTACATTTATGCATTTGGCAGACACTTTAATCCAAAGCGATTTACATTGCATTATACTAGACATTTGTTTTAAGTATGTGCAATCCCCCGGGATCGTACCTTGACGTTGCAAATGCCATGCTCACACCACTGAGCTACAGGTAATCCATTCCCCAGACTTCATAAACCACAAAAAAACAATAAAACAATGAGAATCAAAAGTCTTAATAAGTCATATATACAGTATAATTTGCCACTAAGTGCATTTAATAAATGAGAGCAGACTGATCATAAATAGATATGACGCTCAAACAAATAAGGCATAGAACATGTTTGGAGGTGTGATATAGCCTTATGAAGGAACAGATGAAAGACAGAGAGACGTGTGCTCTCTCATTAAGTCCAATTATACCCAGAGGTAATTATCTATAACATCTGTATTTTCAAAACGAGTATTTAATCTTCTCTTGCTGTTAATGACGTCCACTGTGGCTGTGCTTTGGCAGGAGTCCATCTCCACACACACACACACACACACACACACACTCTAAAAGCTATATTTCAATATATGTGTGCAGATAACGACATCATTTCATGTTACACACACAGTGCAGTATGTTTCTAAAACTGTGTGAAAGAAAATTCAACAATGTTGTATTTAATAAAATTTGGGCTCTGATTCTCAGATTCTGCTTGAAATCCCTTTAGTGAGTCATTTAGCAGGTGCTTTTATCCAAAGTGACTTATTACAGGTTGAGTTCTCCTGGTGTAAAACGAGGTTAAGTACTCTGCTCAAGGGCCGGGGATGATCATTTACTAAATAACCCTTCTGGGTTTTGAACCGGTAACCTTCTAGCCCTGAGCCTTAAGTTTCTCTGCCACATCAGCCATATTTCAACAGATGAGATGATTTCTAGCTGGCCTAAGATTATAGGGGTATTATACCGATTTAAAAAATCGGATGGTTATCCAAGGTCATCTGATAAGGTTCAAATCGTACACCTCCAATCTGCTCGCAGACAGACCTGGTCTGGCCCCTGTAAAATCAAACATGTTAAATATTTATAACCGTAAACCAGGATGATACAACTATGATAGCAACAGTCGGTGAGCGATAAACAAGCTGGGGATCGTGTCCAATGCACAGTGGAGATGAAGGAAGGGTGATCAATACAAATGAACTGAGAATAAGACAAGCTGGGGAGAAATCGCCTGGCTTTTGTAGCAGATACCTGGTGTAGAAAGCTGGCAAAGTTAAACATTAGCTGTTGAAATGTCATGAAATGATGATGTGTAGCATACAGACAGTTACAGATCTATCAGAAGATGACTCTGAATTGCTTTGTGGTACACGTTGTATCCGCTGTATAGAAAGTCTGTGATGTTTCTTGTTATGTGTGTGATGTAACCAGATTACGCAATCCATTAGGATTTGAAACCTGCTGTAGAAAACTAGTAGTTTTCACTGATGTACTTACAATGAAAGTCTACGAGGAATTCCACTTTGAAGATTATGATCACTATCTGAATCTATTCAAACTTTTGTGTTCATTGAAATCAATTAAAATGGTACGCTTATGAACTTAAACTGTTAACAAATAAAAACTACACTAAAACTGAACAAAAAATTGAACCTAAACAATAGGGCTATCAATAGATGAATCTCATCCAAAATAAAAGTCTGTGTTCACATAATATATGTCTGTTTACTGTGCATATTAATTTTGTATTTATAAACACATACACATACATGCATATATTTAAGAAATGATACATTTTCCTAAATAATATGTATACATGTATGTGAAATGGTACCTGTGATATGCCTATGTGTTTATATGTACAAAAATAATATTCATTCTGGATGCGAATAATCGCGTGATCGACCTATTAAATAAGAAATAAAAGTAACAATATGGTTTTAAATATAAAAATACAGTATAGAAAAGGCCAATTTAAATATGAATTAAAAGTTAAGTAACATTGAGATCTCTCTCACCGTGTAAAGGATTCGATATTTACCATTTTTGAATGTGCAACATCTCGTCGGGTCTGGTTAGGACATAGGATATGTGATCCTGGACGTAAAAATCTGTCAATTATTTTGAAATTGGGATTTTTACATCATCTGAAAAATGAATAAATAAGCTATGCATTGATGTATGGTTTGTTAGAATAAGACAGAGGTGGTGAGACCAAGTCATTGCTTTGCAAGTCCAAGTCAAGTCCAAGTACTCAAGTTTAAACTTCAAATCTATAACAACTCATTAGTTCTTTTCCCCCAGATAAGTTTCACTGTATTATAGTATAGTATCTTATAAGTATATTTATGTATTATAGTTCAATGCTGATTTTGGGTCTGACCTCTATAGCTGTAATATTACTGTATACTCAGTTTATATGATAATATACTGTAGAAGATGGAATTTACGTATTAATTAAGTTATAAAATTCTTGTTCTTTAGTCTTCAATTGTGTATTCAAGGTTTCCAGTAAGAATACTAAAAATGTTTTATCACAAACAAAGTACAATTTTCATTAAACAAACCATTCCATTCCATTCCATTCCATTTTCTACCGCTTATCCGAACTACCTCGGGTCACCGGGAGCCTGCGCCTATCTCAGGAGTCATCGGGCATCAAGGCAAAAAACACCCTGGATGGAGTGCCAACCCATCGCAGGGCACACACACTCGCTCATTCACTCACGCACTCACGCACTCACGCACTCACGCACTCACACCCTACGGACAATTTTTCCAGAGATGCCAGTCAACCTACCATGCATGTCTTTGGACCAGGGGAGGAAACCGGAGTACCCGGAGGAAACCCCCGAGGCACGGGGAGAACATGCAAACTCCACACACACACACAAGTCGGAAGCGGGAATCGAACCCCCAACCCTGGAGGTGTGAGGCGAACGTGCTAACCACTAAGCCACCGTGCCCCCTCCCATTAAACAAACCATTTTATAAATTTAATTATTTGTTGTTATAAATTATATATTAACTTTCCAATAAAATTTAAGTATACATCATAAAACAAAATATATAATGTTATTGCAAAACATGAAGGGGGATACGCAATGTCAGGGTATTTATTTAGGGAGTAATTATCATGTTAAATAATGCATTGACTGACATATTTGAACATCATTTTTGTAAGGGTAGAGAAAGTAAGAAAGCATTTTCTGCCGTACTAATAACTGCCCTGTTGATAAAAACAGCATATGCTGGTTTGGTATGTTTTGATGCTGGTTTGTGCTGGTCCTCAGCTGGTTAAACCAGCATCCAAACATACCTAACCCAACATATGCTGTTTTTTTAAATGGGGATATCATCACAAAATGGGCTTCTAAATGTCATGTTTCATAAAACACTGAACAGTTTTGAAAAATGACAAGCGCCCACGTCACAATAGGCGAGGCTTTCTCTGGCACATTGCCAAACACACTCTTACCTGTGTGATCCGCTCCAGAGAACAGCCGACCGTGATCTCAACTCCGATGTGTTGATGTTTGTATTTTAAATATATAAAGACTTGCATGGAAGCATATTAGTAGCTATTTTCAATTTGAAATCCAATACGCAAAATTGCAATGCAGTATGTAAAATGACAGTGCAATTGTGTATTTAAATATACATTTTAATATGCTTCCATACTTGCTGATTCATAGTGTTTAAGTCTAAGTCAAGTCACGAGTCATTGGTGTCCAAGTCAAGTCGCAAGTCTTCTCTGATTTTGTCGAGTCGCAAGTCATAAATTTTGACTTTGGAGTTGATTGTCAGAGGCGCACGGATAGTATGTCCGAAACCTCAGTATGCAAATAAAAGTAAAAAAAAAGTATCCGGATGGTCTACTCTACTGCTTCCACAGAGATTTCTGTGCCTTAGGAGCTGAGCAAAGTCATCAAATTCAACAGTGACTAAATTATGTTTTTTATCAATGCCTACGTAGGATGTTGTCAAGAAGTCATAGGTCAAAGAGCATACAGGTCACATGACCATCTATTTCTACTGTAGTACTACCACACATACTATAGAGAACGTACTGTTTAAACTGTCACAGTATGCTGAAACAGCAACGGTGTCAGGCTATTGTGATGCAGAGCTGTTGAAAAACACACTTTTATTTCGCCGCTATGTGGTCACGTGGTTCACGGAGCGCTTAATATTTCCAAACAAATCCTTGCTGTCAACCTATTTAAATGGATTTTAGAGGGACAGACAACAGCAACTTTATTTGCATTAATTTTGCTTAATATATTAACACATGGGGAACACTGAATACTGCATTGACTAAATTTATAGCAGCATTTTGTCTGGGGAGTAATAAGAATATAAGATCTATAAATATAAGATATGTAAGTAAACTTGTTAAAATGTTTAAACATGCCTTTATTTCACAGCAGTAAATGGTCATCAGTGCAGCCTTTCGAACTATTGGTCACTCCATGACACAAGTGACTTCCTCATTCCATTCTGTGTCGTAACTCTGTCTCTTTCCAAAGTTCTAAAAGTAAACTTCAAAAGAATAAATACAAGTTTCATAATTCTGGCATTAGATTGTAAAGTGCATTGCTGCAACCGCAATTTTGTAACCTTGCTTTAAACCCCAAACATTTCATCTTTACTCAGAGACGATTTGTTCCTGTCAGACTGAAAAAATAAACAACAGAAGACACACAAGCAGGTTCTTCACATAGCGTCACGTTTCAAAGCGTCTCAGCTACGTGACCCCCGGCCAGATCTGACCTCCTCTCTTATTGGGCAGAAATATGGCGTCTCTCTTCGATTAAAAAAAGCGTCTGGCACACGCAGTCTGCAGTACCTGACGGATTAATTAGCAATTATCCATGTGCTATTGAACATCTCTGGAGGCGTGATACAAACTGCTGGGTTTGGCAGCATCGGCGCTCGTCCCTGCCATAGCCCGCCATCCCACTAATAGCAAACTCTTCTTTATTTTGCCCTAGTTTTCATCACTTTCTGTTAAAGAACAGTGCGCACCCCCGTCTTTAAGTGCTTGTACTTCCACTAAAATCACATTACCGCTATTTATTAAGACAGTCGGAAAATGGCTGGGGGATTCAGGAGAGCCGGAAGACAAAAAGCCTCTCTATCCGTGGCCTCTTCCACAGAGCATCTTCTGGCATGTTACGATCTGTGCCACAGAAGGAGCTCTTTGTCTGGCCTGTAATCTCTCTCTCTCGCTCGTTCCTGAACAGAACTACAAAACAGGAGAGGGAAGAAAACAAAACCTGAATTATCCGCCAGCTTGTTCAGCTGGAAGACAAATTATTTCCTCTTGGTTAAACACTTTCTAAGGAATCCGACAGCGGTGCGGTAATGCCTGCCTAAATGCGGCACGGTCTTTAAAGACATCCTTGAATCTCTCTGAAACCAGAGTAAAGGTGAACATTAACTCGCTTTCAGATATCTGCTAATCGGTGCCGCCCCCTTGAAACAATTGGGCCTTGTTTTCTCCTTTTCTTCCAGCAGATGAGTCACCGCGATCATTCCCGTAGACACCGGACGGTTTCTATGGGAACTATAAGCGATTGCTGTCAGATCCCATGAATAACACCTCCGTTTGAAATCCACGGTGCCCTCCGGCGCTACGCCGACTCCGCGTGTGAAGAGGAGCTCGTGTCTGAGAACCCACGACTTCAGGGGTTTGGGAGTCAAGGGAGTGCAACGAGGCCCGGTTCCTCGAGGAGCGTCGGTCGGAGCCGAGGGGAGGTACGCGAGGTCGATCAGCAGAAGGGATAGCGGCTACAGATGTTCACAGATCCTCAAGCCTCAGTGCACCAGGCCATGTCTGATGAATGACTCCTCAAGCATGAAAGCCTTGCGGAAGAAAAACTGTCTAATGGTTTTCCACCAGCATTAACGATGAGCAATATGCGACACGCTGGGCGATGCGACGTTACAGCTTTTCGGCAAACAATAGGAACACTTATTGTGTGCTTCAAAAACCACAGGGTTACAGCGAGGGTTGGCTTCGGGACTATCCGGGGATGGTTTAGGACTATGATTCGGTTTTTATAGATGATTATTTTCCTCGGGTTTTAAAGGTTAGGGTTGTGTTAAAGGGATAGTTCACCCAAAAAGAAAAAAATCTGTCATTATTTACTCAACCTCAGGTTGTTTCTAACCTGTATACTTTTATTTGTTCTGTTAAACACAAATTAAGATATTTGGTATGTATTTGGAATGTTAGCCATTTTCAGTTCTGTGACATCATCCACTGCCATAGAAGGGAATACATATTGTATATTTTGTATATTTTGAAGAATTTAGGAACACAAACCGTTCTGGGGCACCTTTGACTACAACTTAATTTTCCTACTATGGCGAACAATGATGTCACAGAATCAAAAATAGCTAACATTCTTCCAAATATCTTTCAGCAAAACAAAGTAATTTGCACAGGTATGAAGTTACACAAGCATCGTTTTTGGGCGAACTATCCCTTTAAGTTTGAAGGCTGTGATATATTCATTGAGATGCACTTCGAGCAGGAACACAATGTGAACAATAACATGAAGTGCTACACAAGGCAGCACAGCTGGTGTCGCCAGGGAATTGAAATTTCCAAAGAGCTCCTTAAAAATAAACAGCTTTCTTCATTTAAGCCAGACGTGCATTTCAACAAGACAATGAGATCTGCAAAAATAAACCATTTGCCTCTTCAAGTCCTTCACCCTCTCTACACTGTGACGCAAAAAGTGAAAAGTGGCTAAGTTCATTCTTTACATAAAAGATGCATTCAAAAATCAGCTCTCTTGCTGTTTCAACACTTTCACCTGCGAGCGCTACTTTAATTCACGTACGCGTATGCCGACCACTTTCCAGCTGTCTTACCGAACCCGTCCTTATGTTAAAGCTTCATTACACAGCTGAGAGGCGGTGATGGGCATTATAATCATCCCGTCGCCCGACAAACAGACCTGTCTGAAACCCCGAAAGTGCTTTACACTCCCTTCTCTGACAGAATGAACTCAATCAAGACCAAAACAAGCATCTATTGTGTTTAATAAAACATACATTACCAAATGATAAGGTCAAAAAGTGCTCTTGTAATATCAATTGACAAGCCTTTATCCGTAAAAAAAATCTTTTTTACTTTTCAATTTTTTTCAGAAATGGTTTCCCCTGCAGGGCAAGAAAGTGTAATTAGAGCGTTTAACAATAACATCAGCATGCAAACAAGGTACAAACAATGCTCTTAGAATTCAAGGACACTTTATTACACCCTAGTTTAATCAGTAACCTTAATTCAAGAAGGACTTTCTCAAAAGCTTTCTCAAAGAATGCATTAGATTTTCTCATTTTATGAACGTCACCTTAAACAAATTATTTTGCCCAACTCAAACCCAAAGGACCAAACCCACCACAGGCATGGACTTGTCTTAAGGCTAAATACGCTTCAAAGACTTCTCAGATTTTCAGTATGGACTTGTTGCAGAAAGTCTGCGCCAGTCTGCAGATTTTTTCAGTTAGTGTGTTTCTATCTGAAACTTTCAAAAAGTCTTTAAGTGTATGATGTGTAGTTTAAAAAAATCTGTTAAGATTATAAAAGTCTTGTGGTGTTCTCCAGACATGAGTGGTTTGCATTGGCTTATTCTTAAACTGCTATTCCAAATCAAAATGCATTGTACCAAATACATGATCAATAGCTCACGCCCTAAAGCACATTACAGAATGTAATTACATCTTTAATAGATTACTGCCTGTGTATGTGTGAATAATGAAGTGCTGTCTAAACTAAACAAAAACTGAACCTATAAACTATAAATATGAGGTCAGAAAAATCAAGGCATTGTTTGTAAAGGTTAAAAAGTCACAGCACAACAGTGCTGAATGAACTCATTCTCATCTACTGCGTAAAAATAACACACGCTGTTGCAATATTCTGTAATAGGTATGCCACAGTTCAATTGTGTGTGAATACAATACGCCTATTTTTGCATGCATATGATACGCCAATTTTAGTGTGTGTGAAAATTAAACGGCAATTTTTCCTGATAACTTAAAAACCTAACTTTATTATTTGAATTATTTCAGTGTTTCCTCTTCAGGTACATTTCAAAAAGGCTTCTCTCTATCAAGGTGCACGCAAACATTGGCATATCATATATACACACACAATTGATCTTTGGCGTACGTATTACACAATATTGCAACAGCGTGTTATTTATACGCAGATCGATGAGAATAGTTAGGCTGATCAGACAACAAGTACGCAAACAACATAAACAGTAATATTCAATTCATATTCAATTTGCCTAATTAAAACTACTATATCCACAGTTTCATCGGACGTGCGTCTGAGCCCCAGTTATCTTCCTGTTTGTGTTTGGCTAGTGTCTAATATCTTATAACTACTTATTTTATTTATGCTAATATTTATTTGTATTATTACTTTACTGTATAATAATTGTATTAAATAAACGATTTGTTGAATTTTGTTGTATATTTATTTTATTAAACAAAAAAATTGTTGAATGGGTCCTGTAGTTTGTCGCATTTAAAGAAACCGTATGGGACATTGACATCTAGTGGTTGAGCTTGGCATCGCATTCTAAATTCAAAATATTGGAGAGACAAGTTTATAATTTACAGGAACTCTATTATTTGTGTACCGGAACTTCAGCTGGAGGTCACAAAAGTGCGCCTGCACAGTAACGTTTGTTTATGTTGTTAAGATGAAACTGTCTATAGGGTGAAGTTACATTATGCATTCTGATGAAAGTTTTTTTTGTCAAAATTGTGTTACGTCCTGAAAATCATCAAATCCACCAAGCAGTAGGTGATGTGGACAATGCAAGTGGACCTGCATTTATGACGTGTAATCCACAGGTAAATATACATATCGCACAACTGCGTCCAAATTAGTCATTTAAAAGAGATCTTTGTGAACTCTGGAAATGACATAATTCACGCCTTCACGCATTCAGCGTAATAACATAGCACAGGATTTAGCAAGATCAGTGAACGGCTTAATTACAAGCATTAGACAGTTGGGCCGCTGTCTGTGTTCTGTGGGCTTAATTTGGGATGCAGTATTCCAGGGGAAGAAAGACAGCAAATTAGGGTAAACATCAGTGCTTTAAGAGAGCTGGAAATCACTCCTGGTGATCATTTGCCACATGGAAAGATTACACATCAGCACAAAGCAGATATTACTTTTTAAGTGGATTTCCAACGAACGGTCCATAAATTATAGACAAATAGCACACATTTATGTTGACGCTGGCACTTTATGCATCATTGAGAAACAAGAGAGTGTCTAAAAATTGCTTTCTCTTGGGAAAAAGTCAGTATCACTGATCAATGCTACCTGATATGATACTTTATACATCTCACTATACAGCATATCGTTTTTGAATTTCATGTATTTCTTGGATCTTTTCAGGGTTTTTTTGTTTGTTTAAAATAAACCAAAAATCCTTTTTGAGCAAGTACATAAATAATCCGTTTTGAAACGTTCTTTGCATTTCTTTATGTGTATTTCTTTCCTTTCTTGCTTGTTGATCTTGTAAATCTACATGTCAAACTTGCAGATTTTTGTATAAGCTAGGCATTGTTTTTAATGCAATGCTTTAGACATCTTTTCATTGTTATCAGTAAACATCATTTTCTAGCCATCACTCCTTTCACATTGGAAGAGGAAATTGTATGTGAAACATATTGCAGTGTCGAATAGCCAAACTATCAGACACTCACTTGTTTGCTAGCTTGTTAACAATGCTCATCTGTGTTATTTATGAACACGGTCTGTTATCAGACTGCTGACCACACACGTTGATTGTCGTTCATAATTAACCACAGATTGAAAATATTCTTCTGCATTGATAATGCAATGTAATCATTTCATATTTGTTCCATTATTCAGACACCGAACAGAGTGGAAAATGCCAGCGAAGAAGATGGGAATAAGCTAATGGACTGCTCTCATGTTTTAGAGACCAATTTGTGATTGCTTCAAGATGCTGTTGCCATGGGGACCAATTCACACACACACACACACGAACATCCCCCAAGTGTGTTGTAGAAACCCGACAATTACCTTTGATAAAGAGTCTTTGCTGAATCGCTGTGTTAACTATTAGTATCATTATTATTATTGTTAATCTAGAAGGTTTCACAGCACCTGTCAACAGTGATAATATATGATATTTTTCAATGAAGTAAATTGAGTCTTACTTTAAGGACCATAAAATGTTTTGCATTGTGCAATTAATAATATTTTATAATACTCTTATATAGAACGTTAGTTGTAAATAACTATAAATTACAAAAAATAAACATATGCATTACTGAAAAGAAAATCTGCTAAATAAAAAAAGTAAAAAAATCCAACCCTATTCCAAATTTTGGCAAAATTGAATTGTCAAATGTAACCCGGACCTGTTTTGTGAGATCCAGGCAAGAAATGGCGTAATTGATAAAAAAGTGGAAATTAAAGAACGGTGCTTGCTGAAATGAAAATCAGTCAGCTGGTGATTACTTAACTGCTGAATCGTCAAGTCTTTAGGCAATTATTTCACAAATGTGTGAAGTGTTAAGAAATGAAAAGCTAATTCTGTATTAATGAGGTTTTCAAATGAAAAGTGTCAAATGCTGGCGGTGTCTCTCATTGACGTGTCACATGATGAAGTGCTGAGTAAGGTCAGTCTCTTCAAGCAGAACATTAAGACAGCAATTAATGGACATCCTCATATAGAAACGTCCTCGGGGCTTGGCTGTCCACACACATTACACTGGGCTCAAATGGGTCAGTTATTCACACGCTCTCGCTGTGTGTGACAATCTGGACGTCATAATGCACACACTTACCCACAGCATGCCATTCTCGGGTCAAAGGGTGACGTTACATTAAAAAACACTGCTGCTTTCATCAAAGCACTGCGCAGATCTCAGAAGGTCTCTCCGAGCCTTTAAAAGCTGTACTGCTGCACATTAATAATTCACATCTAACAAAAACTTGTATTAGGACAATTTTTTTTTGAAAACAGGGCTGGTATAAGTTTTGGTTTTGGATGTTTGGTTGGTTTTTACTTCTATGCGCAGGTTTACTTCAGTGCGTTGCATGTGCATCAATCTCATTGTCTGATTAAGATTCTATAAAACACATCGCCTACAGTATGTTTGATCATTCAGTTGAAGGCACTCCTATTGAATATACAAAATAACATATATCACAATAATATATATGTCATCATATAAATATAGACTCTCAGGACACACCAACAGTAGTGTTGTAACCACCACGCAAACCTAGTAAATGCGTAGGGCCCCGCAAGCTTGGGGGCCCCTTAGTGGCTAGAGGCGGTAAAATCCTTTGACGCTTGATTTAGACACTAGATATAAGCAATGAAGCAAACGTATCAAAGCGGTGCTCAAAAACGAAAGAAAGCAAAAGAAAATAAATCGAATACTACTTGTACAAATATAACAAAACAACGCTATGAAAATAAGCACGAAAAGAAGAAACTTGGACCTTTTAGTTTCTTATACTGTAGCTAAAAGCATTCTGTATTATTCTGAATAAAACAAAGGACACTTTTTTATAACAGAACCAAGAAGGTTTATTCTTATAACAAACTGTAGAGAATTTTGTGCTGTTATGTAGTTCAACATTAGGGATGCACCGATAGCATTTTAGAAATTTTGATATTTTCTTTCTGGAACTCGCCGATACCGATACCTATAACTGATGCGTGCATAATGTACAATTTTGTTAATGAACCAGTATATTACTGGTTATTTTTTTTATTTAGTTTTTAGGTCTACTTAAATGTAAGTACTATTTTTTAATTAAGTTAAAAAAATTTTATCATAAGTAGCACAGTTTTACTAGCACATTCACATCAGTTTGCTAAAGTAAACAATATACTTTGTGGTCGAATTATAAAAATTCAAGGGGTGGTGGTGTGGTAAAATGTAAGTGTATTACCGGACATTTATTTTGACGGGACGCCGCAAATGGTGTTTGTATATGTGTTCGTGTCCACGTGCAGTGAAACGCTGGCTCTGAAAGCTTCACAAGCTTTAGCGGTTAGCTGTTATTGGATCAGCGGTCATTTCTTGTTAGGAAACAATACATCAGATTCTGTGCCTTTCTTTGTTGTACAGCAAATTCTGTTTTTATGCCTGGATTCCTTGATTTCGTCCGCGTTTTCCGCATTGTGGAAATCATAGGGCTCTATGTATGTCACGTGAGGTATTGGGCATTTGTATCGGTGTGTCATTATGAGTATGAGTACATGAGCTTGGTATTGGGCCGATACCGATACTGGTATCGGTGCATCCCTATTCAACGTAAAATAAATCCAGTTTATATTTGTATGGATATATGTCTCATTAATTCCATTTACTCAATACTGCTGTGCAATTCAAACAAAAATGTTTCTGTGGAGGGCCTCATATAGAGCCCCCAAAATGGTAAACACGCCCTTGCACACCAACTGTTCTTAATCCTCATTATTTCTGTTTCCTACAAATCAGATTAATATTAAAGACAATGAGAATTATGTAGTGACAAAAAAGTGTCAAGGCAAATGAAGAAGGTGTGTTGTGTTGTGTTGTGAATGCATGTGAAGAGAAGTGTTGACAAAAGTGATGGCCTGGAGGAAGAAAGTGTTTGTCCTAGTTTTGTGAGCTCTTATAACAGGTCCAGTGTGCAGCAAGGGAAGGAAGAATCAGCTAATTTACTTGCAGTTTATTTGGTCAATATTGAAATGTTTCTTCAAGCTTCTCTAACTCCAACTCCCATCTGTTTCATGTTTTTCGAGCTTATAAAACGGCTTTAAACCTTGTTTTTAACCTATGTACCTAATCTTGTCAGATCTGTACTGACTTCAGCTGCACGCCGAAATTCACCCTTATGACTGTAAATATATCAAACGTCCTCAAGCTTTGTGAAGATGATTGACGCATGAAGGCTGAGATGAAGCGCTGATTCAAATGAGCTTAAATACAGATGGAGACCTCCCTCATGTAAACGTCCAAGTCAATTTGAGTACATTCTGTACTGAAGAACCTTCCACCAACTGTATGTGTTTCTTGTCCTACAAAATTTGATGAATTGGAAATGGGAGTCTGTATACATTTTTATACATTTAATTTTTCTGTTGAAGATAAAATAATTTTTGAAGAATGTTGGAAACCAAACCGTTCTGGGGCACTATTGACTACTATAGTTTATTTTTCTAATATGGTAGTCCATGACAGAATAAACATTTTTGGGAGAAGCTATCCCTTTAAGGGACAACTTGTTTTGTTTCTTACAGTAGTGGCCAAAAGTGAGTTCTGCCCTATAAGACTGACATCTTTATTCATATATGTGACCCTGGATCACAAAACCAGTCTTAAGTAGCACAGGAACATTTTTTGTTAAAGACAAAAATACATTGTATGGGTCAAAATTATAGATTTTTCTTTTATGCCCAAAATCATTAGAATATTAAGAAAAGATCATGTTACATGAACATATTTTATAAATTTTCTACCTTTAATATATAAAAACTTTATAAAAAAGTGTGAGTGGATGGCTTGCCACAGTACCCCAGATTAACAACTTCAAAGGACATTTTCACAATATTTTCCAGGATTTTAAACGGTTGTATCTCAGCCAGATATTTTCCTATTTTAACAACTCATACATCAATAACAAATGTTAGTTATTCAGCTTTCAGATTATGTAAAAATGAATCCCATAAAACTTTTTTTTTTGTCCAGGGTCACATATTAAAATGTATTAAAGATTTTGTATGCATTTTCATTGTTGTGCTTGGAGTAGAAACTGGAGGTCAGTTGTGAAAATAATTTAAGAAATGGTTTGGTGAAATCATTTAAATGAATGACTTCATCACGTTGTGTTTTGTGCAGTTTGTGCCATGCCCTGCCTATTCTGATGCTTTACTCAAACCTGTATGGCCATTCACAATCAACACTGTGCCAATATCCCCTCCAGACATCCCTTTTGGCCACTATCCCACAATTCTTATGTGTATAAGGCTGTCTCACATAACGCAGAGAAATAACATTCTTTTTTTAAGCAAAGGATGACTTTAGGCAAAGACGTCAAGCCAGGCTGAATTTGCAACACCTTATTGTATGAGTTGTACTCACTTTCAAGGACACTCCAGCTGGTAAAGGTTCAACTTAAACTTCAGATGCTAAACAGTCCTTAACAGATTTCAAAACTGTAGCTTTATACTTTGACTGAGGAAAATGATGTAAGATTGATGCTTACTTTATATAAAAAACATCTCCAAGACCAGATTCAAATTTGTGTCTAAAACCGTATGGAAAATGTGAGCCGTGCTTCTTTCTCTCTTCTAATGACCCGTGTGAACTATTTTCATCTCAATGCAGAGCCAACATTTAATATAATGAATATGCGCACAGAAAAGACGTGAAATGTGAGTTTGTTGAGAAGAGATGTGCTGTCACTTCACACCTGATGAACAACAAAACAGGTGAAATCCCACACACTTGAGGTTGAGGACAGACTCAAGCTATAATTTAAGAAACCATCAAGTTATTGCACGGGTGGCTTTTTGACGTCAGTCAACCCCCCAAACCATGTAACAATGCCCACAGCAAAAACACTTGAGCATCTGCACAGCCATGTGATGTGAAGAAGACCACTCAGAATTCAGACTGTAGCTCTCTACACAGCAAAATCGTGTGGCTCTTTTTATTTTTTCATAGTCATCGAGCCGTTGTATATCACTTAGGATGTATGTAATGTGTTCTGAATTTGGCTTTTTAATGTATGTCCATATGTGTGTTGACACTTCAACGCAATGTGTGTAAAAGCTGAAATGTTGGAAGCCTTGATACTTAATCTGTGACTTCAGGTTATCGCAAAAAAATGTACACAAGCAGTTCAATAACAGCTGAGCCATTGTTACTGACCTTCTGGACTGTTAAATAAACCTTGTAACGATCTGGAAAAAATCTAAATGAAGAGTTTGTTTCCAAAATGAGACAATGCTTTTTTATTGTGTTATGGTGTTTTTATGGTGTTGTTTTGTTAGTTAGCTGTAATTTTTGAGTTATTATGGCTGAAATCAAAACAAACCAACTGCAGTTTGATTGCTATTAATTGGAACGCACAATAAAAAAGCACATGTACATTATTACTCACTTAATTAAATTAAATGAAGCATCTAAGTGAATTGCAATACATTGCGACTGTGGTAATCTCCTTTTATTTTCTGAAATAAAGATGTCTCTATTCCTATTGAGACAAATCAGTCCAACAAATCACAACATTGGAAACAAAAACCGGCACCTGTTCACATTCCAGTAATGCTTTCATACAGGTTTGAAGTGATGACTATTAAACGATGACAGTGACCAACGTATGTTACTGCTAATATTTCATGCAGCAGAACTATACATTTCCAGCCCAGATTGCGACACCAAGTACAGTATCTCACAGTTAATTGTGGATATTAAAAACAAAACAGGAAGCATATCTGTTTATTTGGTGCCACAGTAAAACATACATGCCAAACTCTGAAATCTCTTGCTGGGTGAGAAACTGACGGTGGAGATTGCCTCTATGTTTTTTACCGCCCACATAAATGCCCGTTTGGTGCTGATAACATAATTGCTCAGCGCACACCCGCACCCACACACAAACACACACAATGGATGTGGAAAAAGACTGGAATAGCCTGAGCTTTTCCCTCAAAGAAAATGTGCACCACAATTTCATCAAAATCCACTTCATCACTTTTTTATTAACTGAATCAGAAGCTGGGTATCTTCTCTGTGGTCGATTTTATGGTGAAGCGAATCTACAGCGTACTGCATTCCACATTGCCATCATTTCACGAGTTTTAACCAAAGAACAACCACAGCAATAACACAACTCGCTCACAGTTCATCCAACTCGGTTCTCGGTCAGAAATGATGCTGTAAGTGACCAAAACTGCCTCCCATACCTGAGTTCCTCTTCGAGATGTATTTAAGATTGATGGATGCCGCTGAATTGATGAGAAGGAGCATGAACGCAGCAAGCTTCATCTTTCAGTCGTCTGCAGCTCTATGAGAAAGCAGAAGAACAGTGTGAGGAGGGTCAACATATTTAGCCCGACTCTCATTTTTAAACAAGAACACATTCGGCTTCTCCAGTGTCCCAAAGCTAAAAAACAGAACAGCTTGCTTTCACGTGAATATGTGGGATCACCATGTTCAAGTATCATCAGCATTTATAGTTCAATATTAACACAGCCCGTTGTGTGAAGACAATATAATCAAATACAAATAAGAAGACTGGAGTTATGGGTGCAAAATTGCAGATGATTAAAAAGTTGCATAAACACCTAGACAATGAAGAGTACATACTGTATATTTTATGCTCTTGAATGGCCCTCTTGCAATTTTTTTTCTGTTCTTAAAAACCAGAAACCTCGGACTAACTAGGATAAAGGACATGTCACACTGGAACGAACCAACAAAAGTGTGTTGGACGAAGGCTTTTTGTGTTAAAAGCTGTGTGTGTGTGTTACGTGCAGGTCTGTTAATGGTTGCGTTGTTAACCGCCAAGAGCCCATTAAGCACTCTTTTAAGGTATCTGATGAAAAATTTAAAGAGTCTGTTCCAAAGCTTTCCCAGGAAAGCATACAGCACATCTACAATAAGAGAGCCCACGGCTCTTTACAAAGAATTTCTCTGCCTCAAACTTTCTGCCAGGAGCTGAGGTTGCGGTCAGTCCAATTATGACTTCAACATTTTTCCGCAGTACCTTTGCTAAAATGTTACAAAGCAGTCCCCTGATGCTGCTAACCTTCTAAATTGTTTCTCTGTTTTTCAATTTCCCTCCAAAGTGGGTGTGTCTGTTACACAGAACTATTTTCATTTAAATAAAGACACAGTGGTCTGACATGTTCGGCGTGTTATGAGTTGCCTTGGTGTTTCCAGTATTCCTCTGGAGACATTTCTGCTAATGGAATTCCCAGGTGAGCGCATCTGAAAGTGAATTTTAAATGAAAAGGTAACACGCATAGCCGACACCATCTGAGGCTGGGTGAGACCAGCACTGGCCCTCACAGCGTTTCTATTTCTGCACCAGGTCATTTAACTGACCAGCATCAGACCCGTCTGAATCTCTGCACGAAAATTGTTTGTGTGATAGCCAGCACTGGCCTCTGAGCCATAAAATCTGATAATAAACACAAGTTCAGCCCATCACTCTTCACATTTCTGCTCTTCAGGAAGATCTGTTTGTATGTCCACGCCATTTCCAACATTGTAAAGCAGTGGTGTGTAAATGGTTAATCATGTCTCTATTTCTACGGCCCACCCATCAAATGAGGTCGCACTCTGACGTCTAGCCCTTGCAGAATGGCATCAGAGTTGGTCAGCATGTCCTATTTGGCGACTCTGTGTTTGTGTGAATGACATGGATAATGGCTAAGGCAGTCATAAAGGTTGACCGGGCAACTGACCCGACACATCAACAAGCACATGCCTCATGCTGTTGCTTGGTCAATGGCTGACCAAAGTCATGGACATCCATGGGAAGCCCTTTCTTAAACTTCTCAGGAAAAGCTTTTACCAATGCTGTCACTGCTGACGTGAATAAGTGCTGCACTCCAAATCAACTTTTTGTCAGCTGATCCCTCATAGGGCTCATAGAGTCTATGCTCGCTGTGTGGTGTGAGGGTCTGAGGGTCATTCTTTATTTTATGGTGCATGGCGACTTCTGTCAAATGTGTCTCACTGGGTCCGTAGAAACATCGAGTATGGCTATAGCCTTTAACACAGCCAACCCCCCCCCCATGTGGCTCTAGTCTTGAGGCAGGAGATACTCCACCTTCTGAAGCAAGCACCCATAGAAGAAAGTTTGACAGACACCGCTTGGCTGTCTTTACATGCCAATCGTCCAGAAAAGGAAATTCCTCAAGTATGCTTGCTATTTTGGGGGTTATTCCTTTCAGACTAGGTCTGACCCCCAAGGCTCCAGGGTATGCACGTTTTGAACTACCTCAATGAATGACTGGTTTTGTTAAATTCACAGCAATTCGTCATTGATATTCGGTCCTCCTTAGTTTGAGGCGGAATCTGTCTGCATCTTTTTAAAGCTGGGCAAAGTCTAAATGGGTTTATTCCACAGACTGTTAGGTCTTCTGTTGGCTCCGCTGGCATTTGAGCAGGAGGTTTATTATCAATGTATTTTACTAGCCGATAACTGGCAGTACTTCGTAGCGTGGCATTATGCTAAACTGTCTCGATAACATCAGGTACTGATGCAGGGTTAACTGAATCTATGAAAGTGAACATCTCAGTTATGCAAGTAGGTGGTAATGAGATGCGGGCATTTTCCTCAGTTCTGCTTCAAGGCTTTCTTTGTGGAGAAATCCAAGGAAAGGTTGAGGAAGGTCATCCCCTTTCGTCACCTCAGGGGACATTGCTGGCACAATTAGCCAATAAATTGGCATGATTCTGAAAACATTACATCAACAAGCAAAAGAACCACCAATCCATGTGGTTGATTGAACTGCCAGCCTCCACTGGAACTGCAGCATCCTTCCAAACTTTGAAAAAACAGCTCAAAACATCCCTATTCTGTGTCTGGTGTCTTTTTTTTACTCCAGCTTTAATCCTCCAAGTAGCATGGCCTTGTAAACTAACAGTACTTTTTACCGTGTTGACAAAATGTTTATATGCTCTCCTACTTGTAAGTCTCTTTGGATAGAGGCATCTGCCAAATGAATAAATGTAAAATGTAAATATAAGAAGTAAATTATATAAGCAAGAAAGTTACAATTATGTGTAGTCAGTATTATATGGGGTTACCAGTATAAGAACCAGGGGCTGACTGGCCATCTGGAGCACCGGTGGGTTGCTGTTTAAATGGCAGCACATGAACAGACCGGGAAAACCAGAACACGATTGCAAACGGTGGGAGGGGAAACCACACAACTCGATCTCGATCATAGAAACTGTTATATCACAAGCAACTTACCAGACCGAAGTAAACTAAATTGTTATGTAACTACCCATTAGCTGTGTCTGAATTTGCCTCCTATCTTCTATATAGTGCACTATATCGGGTGTCCGCCATTTTGTAGCGTTGTCGGATTTCTGAATAAACAACTCGCTCCCTTCATTTTTGTTCTTCTTTTTACCCACAATGCATTCTGATTTTGAGTGTGCATCCGAGTGAACTCACTCATATTTGCCATGAGACAATGCGAATCAACCAGCTGGAGGTGAGGGACCTTAATGCCACAAATGTACGTTTATACACTTGTGTTTGTTCTTGTTGATGGTTATTTTCTACTTTTTGAGAATAAACAGATTGAATAAATGTTGTATATAGCAGTGTTTTATTTTAAATATATTTAGAAATTTTATTAAACATGATAAATGTAATAGTAAATAAATATGGCCAAAATTTGTTTTGTTCTCTTTATTAAGAACTAATAGCCTACAATAAACGTGACAAATAATGTAAAAATGAACTTTACCATTTTACAGGTGTAGTGTGATGAAGAATGTCAGTGACTGTGAGACACAGGATATATAACGTAAGTTTCTGAAATTGTTCACTCGTTTTCATTCACTTCTACCCCATATAGTGGACTATTTAGTGCATGAGTGAACAAGTGAGAGAACTCAGATACAGCTCTTGATTAGCTGCTTCAGCTGTGTTTGATCGGGGTTGGAGCTGAAACCGTCTATTTGTGGAACCAAATGTCCGAGATGTTTTGAAAATGTGTTTCTACAAAATGCATTTTGTTTTGTATTTTGCTTCACAAGAACATTGGGTAACACTTTACTAAAGCATATGTATAATGAATTATGAAAGCAGTGTTAATGTATTAATTATGCCTTGTAATTCACCTTATAATGCATTGTGAAGCCTTATGAATTATTGTTACCTCAGTTAATACACTATAACACTTATCAGTTCATTGTTACACTTTGCATTTTTAATTTGGTTATAAATATCATTTAAAGTATAACATCACATTAGGAACAATTATAATGCATCATACCCTTTAAAATCACCATGAATTATTTATTTATTTATCATAACTTATTTATCCGTGCACACCATTATAATTTTTTCATTCATTTGCACTTGTAATCTTTAATCAAAACGTGAAGCTCCTCTGCCCCTCTCAACAACAACTCTTCACCGCATGACATCAGCAACAAAACAAGAGGTAGGACAATACTGCCTGTCCAACTTACAACGAACCAATCAAAAAGGGAAGGGCAAAATAAAGCCCCGCCGTATATTTTTTTCTAATTTCAGAGGCCGTTTGGCCAAAAGAAGGTATTTCCAAACTTACAATATACAAATATAAACAATTCTGAAAATGTTGCCCGGCATTTTTAGCCCTCCCCTCCAGGCCCAATTTACAACGAACCGATCAAAAGGGCAAAATAAAGCCCCGCCCTAAACATTTTTCTAATTTCAAAAGCCGTTATCATGTACGTCACGATACGGAAAAGAAGTCAATCGCAACATCTGTTCCGTGGTGACTTAATCCCTTTATAATGCATGATACATAAAGGCTTTAAGTGTTTCTCAACATTGTATTTTATGACAATTAAATGTGCAGTAATTTGCTCTTCGGCTGGCAGGGTTTTGAGATGAAGAGGCTTCTCTTATTCAGTGGCTAAGTCTGAAGGATTGTTTCTGGAGGAGAAACCATATAAACCACATCTAAGAAGAAGAGGCTGAATTTTTAGACATGTCGCTGCTGCGAAACCTGTGCTTGTCCACTGCACTTCATCCAAAGTGTGCTAATGCTGCGATGCCAGACAGCTTCTCCAACCTGGAAGAGAGGCTGATGACTCAAGACACACTGGAACAGTGTCAGACCTGTGAATTTATATACACCTCCTGGCAGAAAAGCCTCTGCAGTGTGAATCTCATGAGAAACTCTGCCTGTCCACCCAAGCGTGGATGATATATGTTCAAACATTTGACAAATATGATACATGAGATATAAATGATGCAATATTTAGTTATTGTTATCGATATATTGATAACTGTTTCTATTGTTTTGTAGACTTCACATGAGAATAAGTTCTGTTAGTGTGCAACTAGTGTGATTTTGTTTCACAAACAAGAAATTTATAAAATGTATTATTAAAAACAACTGTGACTATAATGGATTATGCACTTTGAGATGTTATATTATAGTTGAAATGCAGCACCTAAAATATAAAATAAAAAGTTATATAATATCCCATGTGACATCCTAATAGAAGTATTTCCTTGTAATAAAAGAAATAATCATCAATTATTAAAGCTAATGCAGTTTAATGACAGGTTTATGTTAGCTGTTGATTAAAGCTCAATCCGTTGTGATATGTAAAGTGAAGATATTGAAATTGTGAGACACAAAATGCTGATGTGAACCTTTGCAGACCCATTGTTCTGTAGACAAAACGCTTAAATTCTTTTCTGGTTTTGTTGCTGTTTTGTTATGTTTAAGGGGTGTAAGATGAGGAGGAAGAGAGGCGCGAGCACGAGGAGGAAGAGCAACACCCTAACACCGTGTCTACACTGGAACCACGACAAAATACATTAGAAACGCATTGGAACCCATTATCATTTCATATATTGTCCACACTGGATGCGGCGCGGCGCCACAAACCCATTAAGAACAAGCAGGTTGTTATGTCACATCCGCTGTCACGTCCGGTGTTAACACGGTGTAAGACAGTCATTACATGTATGAAAAACAATAGACATTTATTTATCTGAATCTATACCTCTGGATGCTGTGTTCATGTAGTGTCTAATAAATGCACAATTTTGGGGTGATTGTTTGATTTTGCCAGAAGAGTCAAAGGTTTTGTGAATATTTTTGAAGGTTTCATTTTATGTGTTAAATGTTGTAGAAATGGTCAAACTGTAAAATAGTCAAAAGAATCTTAGTATGTCCCAAAGATAGCATTTGTTAAGTGAATTTCACTTATTTAACACAAAAACTGTATATTCTTTGAATGATGTCACTTCATTAAAGCTCAAAAATGAAATATTACCCTATAATTAAAGAAATGTAAAGAGAGACGGATACGCTCTAAACTTTATAACTTACCAATGCCAACATGTAAAAGAACACAAATTAGTAATGAGAAAAAATGTAGAATCAGTAGCTTGCTAGTATTGAACAGTACGTCTAAAATGAGAGGAGAAAAAATTACTCTCTTAATGAAGGAAAACACTGTGCCCAAAAATGTAGGTGCATTTTTGTGACTTTGTCAAAATAGAAACAACATATGCCACACATAAGCAATAATTGCCGGCAAGTCTCCGGCAGAGTTTAGCTGAATCAGCAGTTTGTGTGCTTCACAATTCTGAGATTTATGTCAGAGGTGTCGTTCAAAACCTAGCTGTACATTTATACATTTGGCAGATGCTTTCATTTTGAATGACTTAAAGTGTGTTGAAGGTGTACAGTTTGTCAGATGTGTTTCACTGGGAATCAAACCCATGACCCTTGAGCTGTTTAAACAACGCTTAACCAGTTGAGCTACAGGAACATAAACCACATGTCTGGTGGCACTGGACTGAATGGACGGATGAAGCAGTGGCAGAACTTTATTTTATATAACAGAGTTTTGACTACTTGAACATGTTTCGGTCAGAAATAATTCCTGTATTTACATATGAGTTATTCCACAGTTTAAAAAAAGTTTTAATGAGTAAAATGTTCTTAACACCATTCGAGCATCCAGCCGGACTATACTCATGGCATGAACTGGTCAATCTACACAATCTGCTCCATGCACAAGTTTGGAATCCTCAATCAACCAAACCTGCACGTCTTTAGCAGGAAACTGGAGTAAACACAAGGATAACATGCTTCCCGTTCCAGCCGGGGCTCGGCCCGGGGACCTTCTTGCTATGAGGAAACGTGCCAACCCCGGAGCCACTGTGCCAACCCGCATATTGCAAACGTTTGGAAACCCCTGGTGTATGATAAACAAGCTGGATTTATCGAGTATGCAGGGGAAGCAGATGGAAAAGTAATAAGGTTATTTCTTAGGTCACATACATTGCCAAAATAAAGCAGGCTATGTTTGTCAAAAAAGAACAAATATATAATAACCTTTCAATATTAGTCTTGAACTATACAGTTCATGAAACTATAGTTAATTTGAGACGAGTATTGCATCAAATACAATTGTGATTTTCGATAATCTTGCAGTTGACAATAATAAAAACAAGATAGAAAAGATATTTCAACTGTTTTATATATATTTTTAATTCATTTTAAATTAATTTTTGCTTATGCTTTTCCTTTTAGGGACGTTGGGGTCAAACACATATTTTATGCTCTAGTTCTTTATTTTATTTGTAGACTTTATAAGCACACTTTTCGTTTTACACACAATTTTAGATGTTAATGTCCGTTAATACACACCTTCTGAAGGTTTCATTTGATTTTGTTTATATACCCTGATGTCATTTCAAACATGTACGACCTTCCTTCTGCAAAACACAAAAAGGGACATTTTGAGGAATGTTGATAACCAAACAACTTCCGAGAGAATCGGATCCATGTTAAAGTTTAAAAGTAAACTCCAAAGATAACAAGAAACCAGTAAATCAATATGAACAGAACAATGTTAAACATCTCCAGGGACATGAAACAACAACAGACAAAAGACAACTGACACACAAGGGTTATAACTATACACTTGACAAGGAAAACTTCCAGACAAGAACAACAACAAAGGACTACAAAACACGGGACAGGAAGTAGCAAACACAGGTAACACAGCAGGAGAACACGGGCTGGATCATGACACATTGTATGGACCCAAAACCACTGACATTTCCCAAAATATCTTCTTTTATGTTCCGCAGAAGACAATGAATGAATTATGCAATCATTTTTATTTTTGAATGTCTCTACAACAGCATGTTTGATCAAATATAATTTGCACTGTAGAAAATCAAATGTAATTAAAACTCAATGTGAAATATCTCCCACAAGTGAAACAGACTGAACATGTCGTGGGTGAGAACATGAACAGAGGATGTCAGCAGTGATGACCTGGACACAGCTACAGAACTGTTGAACTATGAATCAACTTTTTAATGCTGGTCTTCTCGACCATGACATACAGTTAAACGCATTCTTATTTGTTATGCTAAATCTGCCCTCAAAGTGGTTTAAAAGACAAAACCTCACAACTTCATTTTTGAAATGTGCAAACATCTCACTTTAACAATATAACATAGTTTTATGAAATAACTGAATCAATACAAATATGTATAGATTTCTTTGGCTGCGAATGTTGACGGCCTACATGACTGTGTGGCTTTTCGACATTTCGCCAGCGAGAAGTATATTTACTACCCCACTACGACCAGCGGAGACACATTGCTCACATACGCTCAATAATATATAAATATATTTTGGCAAAGGGTGCACAAAAAGCACTTTTGAGTTAAACCTTGGCCTTCGTATGTGTTCAGGCACAGATTTTCTTTACAGAATGACAAGGCCAACGACCGACCCGGCATGCATAATACAGCGTTTCCACTCATTTTCACAGATCATCTTGCATCATTGTGTGTTTGTGAAATGTTTTAAAAACACAAACTTTTTTGTTATTTAAATGTATGTGTGTGAGGCACATAAATACATTATTTGTCTATATTTCTTATTCTTGTTTTATTTGTTTCTACAGCAAATTGACTCTCATCAATCATAACAAATAATACAAAAGTATCATTGCCTTTATGCGAGGAAAACCCTTTGAAGCATGTGTTTTCCCTCACAGTTAGAATAGCAGAATGATGCTTGTGGTTTGTGTGATATTGACTCTGTGCCACATGGAGACAGGTTATCCAGCTGTGTTTAAGTTTGGCTGTGGTGCTTCTAACAGAAAGGGGTGTCACATGCTTGTGCCAGCTCTCGGCTTCTGAGCACACGGAGTCATGTCACCACAAGTGTGCACTGGCTCTGTCATTAGCATCCAACGCTGTTGTAGAAGCCCATTGTCTTTCTCATCTTCTATCTCTTTAACCCAACAGTATCTTTCACTAGCAGCTACAGTGACTGCAGCTTTTTAACTTTTTATTTATTGTCATTTGAGACAACCTTGCATTTTGGGGGCTTTTTTGTACCGTGATGCAATTTTTCTGTAAGCTACCTATTTTATTTATTTACTTATTCAAACAAACATTCAGGTTCTCTTTTTAGACTTTGTGAGTCTTCTTACAAATGTGAACCCACACAACCCACACAAATTGTGCCATACTTACAAGAAGAGAGCGAGAGTTTTGACTCACAATTGATTTTAAAGAGATTGCAAAACATTTGCTTGTGTGAACGATAATGCATTAAGCACGCTAAGAATAATAGAATCAGTGTCTTATTTTAACTTCTTGGTATTGAATAGTAATATATGAATTAAATGTATTTATAATCTACAATGTTATTATGCTTCATTATGCTTAAATATGAGATAATTATGTTTACTGTTTGAAATAGCCTTTAGCATGATGCTTTAAATGGATTTCTGGAGCACAATTGTGAATTATTGAACACGAATTTGTTTGTTGAACACAAAATAAAATATTTTAAAGAATTTAGGAAAAACAGTTCTAGGGCACTTTTTACAACAATTTAAATGCTAGTCAATGGTGCCCTAGAAATGTCAGTTGCTAACATTCTTCCAAATATCTTTCTTTGAGTTTAACAGAAAGAAGAAATGTATACAGGTCTGGAACAATAGAGGTAAATTATGACAGAATTTTCATTTTTGGGTGAACTATCCCTTTAAAATGCTGTCTAAGTAGGCCACTAACTAGGTTTGGTATCCATTTTGTTCTCAAACTTGAGATTTTATTTGTCATACAGCAGACAAATCGTGGTCATTTTTGTCAGTTTCACAAATATTAGCACACCTCTCCCAAAAATATCCTTAAAACAAAACCCAGGGTTGGGTAAAACCTAGACAAATCCAAAAGCTTGTTTAAATAAACCTAGAAAATGTCCATTCTTGACCACGGTTTAAAACAAGCATTTGTTTGCAGTTGTAAACTTAAGCTTTAATATGTGTTTTGGAGGATACACCTTGCTTGAGGAGAGGTGTGCTAATACTTGTGAAAGTTAATTATAGAGGGAATGCAATGACAATGTCACTTTCCTACGTGAACATGTCGGGACACGCCCCCTTGAGAAAAATTGCAGCTTTCAATAGGAGAAACAAAGAATCAAGGGCTAAAACAGGCAATTTTTTTCTCGACATTACATTCGCGCAACAAATAAAGGTGTAGAAAGAAGGTAGGTAACATTATTATGGCATGTTCTCATTTTTAGGCCCCTATTTTCACGATCTAAACGCAAGTGACCTCGACGGGTTGCTAGTTAAACGACAGGAAAACGGGTCGTGCGCTCGGGCGCATGGTCTAAACGGGCTGTCCCGATTCTCTTACTGAGTAACGGGTGTTTTTTGGGTGTAATGTGCAGTAAACCAATCAGAGTCTCATCTCTCATTCCCTTTAATAGCCAGTTGCACGGAATCTTTACGGACACTTCTCCAGAGAGGAAACGGATCTGGTCGTGCGTGAGGTTTAAGCGCACGAGTAGTTCATCTTCATTGACAAGCTGGATTTTTATCTTTATGTACACAATAATAATCTTTCACATTGAAATCCATTTATTTTTTATATTTGGCATGTTTGTGCGCTTCCCTCTGTGTAATAAATATGAAGTGAAAGCGTGTTGTGGACCCGCCCAGAGGCGTATTTTCTACTAATGCTCTCTTTTTTAAACAAAAATATTTTCAGTTCCTCAAAATAGCAACGCGCCAACACTGCGCCTGTAAACACCTCTTTTTTAGACCAGCACGCCCACGGGCGCACAAATGAGCGCAAGTGCATTTGCTATTTAAGCAATGCACCGCATTGCACCGTGTGTACAATAGGGCCCCTAGAGTGTAAAGTTTTTTCTACTTACAATAAATATGAGAAATGGTTTTTAACATTATTTATACTGTAGGTTTATGATGATTTCATAACTAGTGATGCACCGATATGTAAATTTTGACAGAAAAGGATAACTGATAATTCTTGAACCGATAACAGATATATTGGCCGATACATAACAGCCAGGGGTGTGTTTACCATTTTGGGACCCTAAGCAAGTTCAAGACCTGAGGCCCCCCCACACAAACTTTTTGTATGAATTGCACAGCAGTATTGAGTACATGGAATTAATGAGACATATATACTGTACATACAAATATAAACTGGATTTATTTACGTTGAACCACATAACAGCACAAAATTCTCTACAGTTTGTTATAAGAATAAACCTTCTCCGTTTTGTGATAGAAAAGTGTCCTTTGTTTTATTCAGAATAATACAGAATAGCTACAGTATAAGAAACAAAAAGGTCCAAGTTTCTTCTTTTCATGCTTATATTCATAGCGTTGTTTTGTTATATTTGTACAAGTAGTATTAGATTTACTTTCTTTTACCTTATTTAGTTTTTGAGCACCGCTTTGAAACGTGCTCTTCATTGCATATATCTGAGTGTCTAAATCAAGCGTCAAATGATTTTACCGCCTGTAGCCTCTAGGGGGGCCCCAAGCTTGCGGGGCCCTACGCATTTGCGTAGTTTACGTATTGGTTAACACCTGCGTGCAGCTGAAGTGGTTCAACCAAAGGAAATTATTAACAATTTATTGGCAATAATTTGTCAGCCTTAATTTTATTATGAATTATCAAATGTTTTGGAGAAAAAAAGTGATATGAATAAGGATTCGGCCATATCAGTATCGACCGATAAATGGTCATTTTGAATGTTATGAGTATTGGCCGATAATCTTTCGTGTATCCCTATTCATAACCCTTTTTTTCTCCAAAACACAGAGCACATGCTACATTCTTTATCAATTCATCTTGGGAAAACCTATCAAAATCCTGTAGAAACAGCGTGGGGAAAGAGAAGGACTTCACATAGCTTGTCCCAGCATGCACTGGTCTTTACACATTGACTGCATGAGCGACTGAAGACAGCCCACACACACTCATATTTCTAAAAGAAAAGCCACACTTACTATTAGAAATGTCAATCACTTGATTAGTAGCCAGGAATGATTATAGGGCGAGCGTGGTTATTATCTCAGTCATGCCTCAAGTGATAAACACATCTGACCCTAATTACTGCTGAATTTCTTGCTGATTTTACATATTGCTAATTACAGGTCTGATGAATTATTGTTCCTTTCCACCGATCAAAATCATTTTTTATATTCTGTGGAAAATTACACGCCCCGCACATTTCAGTTTATAATTACAGTGTTTCAACTGATGTTTTCTTTTGCGTAGCACCTTAAAGCATCTTTGATTGTGAAAAAATGATGTTTTGTTGAGATTTACTTTTCATGTTAGTTGGAATGTATGTGACTGTTTTCCCAATAATTTCTCATCTCAAAGCAGAAAAGTGCTATGTTTCCCAGGAGCTCTATATGTTCTTTGAATTATTAAGTGGTCTTGGCTTCTATGTCTTGTTAAAGCATTTTCTGGAAGTATAGCACACTAAGATCTCTCTCTTCAGGTGACAGAAGTGCAGTGAAGAGTCACGCTGGCACTATTAAGCCAACTCTAATAACATCACGAAAAGGAAACCGGTCGGAGTCGGCGTGAAGATGGAGATGCACTAAATCTGTATTCCTCATAATAATGTCACTGTCCTGTCACCTCTGTGAGGTCTTTTCTAGTCTCTAGCGACAGGATTGTGACACTCTTGATCATGATGTTTGGATTCTGACTCTCTCTGTTCAAAAGCGTTGGGTTTTGGTCCTGGCGTCGGGGTTTAGTCTCTAGTATTGGTGTGAGCACATGGCTTTTGATTGTTTCTAGGTGTCATAAGCTCTTCTTCTATCACTTCTAGTTGTTCATTGTTTTTCTTTGTGGTTGGAATCCTGGCTCCTGTGCTTCACGGCATAGCAACACTGCCTCTCTGCTCTTTGTTGTAGATAATTGCAAAGTGACATAAAGCACTCTTTGCCTCAGTTAAATTAAGCTCTGCATCGAAGAGCACACAAGAACAAAATAATCAACAGTCCAATTGAGGTGGTAAGGACCTAACCACAGTCCCCCAGAAAATCATTGGTCTTTAACAATTGACGATTGGCTCTTTTTAGTGGAAGGCGAATTTCTTCACTATAGAGCAAATGTACAGAGTTGCAATTTCCCCAACTCTTAGTGATTCTTTAGCAAAGTGTTTTTACATCAACATTTTCCTTGTAATGTTCTTAAATGGAACTAAACACGTTGAACCTCCAAAAAGCACATTCATCCATCATTAACGTTTGTTATAATATATGTCTTCTAAAGTAAAATGATACAGGTTTGAAAGATTAATATTTCCAAAATTTCTTTTAGAATCAAAACTAATATTTTAAGTGGTAAAATAAACACAAAAAACAATGACATTTATTGACGTGTCATCATATTTGTTTTGATAGCCTGCTGTTGTTGGCATATTTGTAAGCGACATGTTAAGTCAGAAGTGATGCTTTGTTTTGATAATAATCTTGATATGTTTAACCGAAGAAAGGAAGTCATATACCACGGCATCTGGCATGGTGTGAGGGTGAGTAAACTATATGAGAATGTTCATTTTTTGCGTGAGTTAATTCCTTGAGGTGTGTAAAATTATTCATGGCTCATGCTTCTGTTTCAAGTTCAGGACAGCACGTATTGTTTCCTCTATATGAGCATTTCATCCGTTCAGCCGAGAGGAAAAGAGAGATTAAGAGAAAGCAGATGGAGAAGTAAGACTGATATAATTTCACAAGGAAGTGCGCATATTTGGTTTTATGTATTTTTATATAGGTGACTCTGGATGGTCAAAAACATGTTAAAAAACTAAGCTAAAAGTTAATTGAGAATACATTATTGAATTCGATATTAGTTTAAAAGTTCGCATAGAAATAATTTAAGCAATAATATAATAATAATAATCTACTGTACGCAGCTTTGCAATAATTTGGCACATTAAATTCTTCTTTTGTGTTATCTGAACTGTTTAAAGGAGTAGTTCACCTTCAAAATGAGTATTCTGTCATCATTTTCACGCCCTCTTGTCATTTCAATCCTTTTTCTACAGAAAAGAAAAGAAGATATTTTTAAAAATGTTGGTCACAGAACAGGACGGCTCTTTATTCAGTTCTATTGTGACTAATTCAAATAAATGGGGGGCTGTTAACAACATTCTTTAAAATATCTTCTTTTGTGTTCTGCTGAAGAAAGAAAGACACGCATGTTTGAAATGACAAGAGGGTGAGTAAATGATGACAGAATTTTCATTTTGAAGGTGAACTACTCCTTTAAACTACGAAATAATAAATGTGTTTTTCCCTTTAGCCCTATAGTCTTTGGTCTGCAGAAAACATGTTCATTCATAGTCTGGGCATATTCTTTCGAAACTTGGAATCTTGAACACCTGATTCTAATTTTATAGATTTGTTTATGTGTGATATTTACTGTATGTTGGGATGGACTTTTTTGTTTATTCACAGTGTAAAATGACTACACACAAAATGTCAACTGTATACATGCAATTGGTGACAGCATATCTTACGTATATCTATATTTTTAAGAAGATCACATGTTTGTTGGTTCAAGCATGTCTAAAACAAAATGCACAGGCTGTATATATACAGTATCTCATGATTCGACAACATTGTTCTCCTGTGGCACCTCATTCCATATACTTCTGACCTTCTTCATCAGTTCACATCCATACAGAGACCTTCTAAATATTTATACGGCTCTCGTTGGCTTATTTTAACAGCACACGGGCCATTTAAATGCTAAGTAGCCTCCTCTTTTTCAGTCTATTTGATTATGGCCATATGCTGATCGGTTGAGCATCCATCAAGACTGGATTTGCACTTGTGAAACTTAATTATAAATGTCAGCTTGCAAAATTCTTTCAAATAAATCTATTCATCCTCGGGTTACAGCTATTACCATGTTCAGTGGAGTGTGCGACTCGCGCAGAAAGAGCGGGCGGAAAGATGCTAGCCCTTTGTGATTTATCAGTACACAAACAACTCATTCTGCCATCCACTGTGAAGGCGTTTGCTGGCTACACAGGGTCGTCCTAATCTCCGCTTCTCGATTCCGGTCCCTAACAGTTTTTTAAACGTCTGGGGACTGAACTGTGAACCGTCGGCCTTGACCGGTCCTGCAATTTGGTTATCGCGTCCAGGAATGCGTGCGAGTAAAAGTCACCAATTTACACGAGAATCAAATTCAGCTGATTTCCACTTGGTTTTAGGTCTGGACCCCCACGCCACAAAGAAGCCCATTCAAAGCAGCAGATTAGAATTTCTTCTATGGGGAACGTGAGGGTACTCTTTCCTCTCCGAGGCCGAGGGAGCTGACGGTGATAAATGGTGGTGGCAGAGGCACAGCAGTACCCACGTGGGGTTTGGCACCATCATCTGTTTTCATTTAGCCAGAGATTTGCTGAAGAGCTCTGCGGCACTGTCGTACGGGAGATGCGTAAAGATGCTCTCCTGGCATTCACTTTGCTTCTGCTGGTTCTTCAGTCTTAAGCAGAAACATGATCTTTTCATAAGTTCCCACGCAAATTAATTTCCAGCACACTAATGAAATTCAACATTGATCACCTTTCAGTCTTTGACAAGGTTTATTATGGTAGTCATAACAAAGTGAATTCACTTTATGCATTTTAATCTGAGAGAGAGTGCTGTGACCACATACTGTATGAGCTACAATCTACAAACACATGTGGATTTTTCATACTTACAAAAATGTCCAAGTCCATTTTTTACTGCTTTCTTGTAGTCAAAAATCATTAAAGGGCAAACTTTTCACAAAAGTCTTAAACCTCACGTAATTCAGTATAATGCTTCAATGAAAGAGAAATGAAATCTGTCCGCAAGTGCTTTTCTTTACCAATCCTTCACACATTTGCACCTGAAATATGCTTGTTTTGCACACACCGTTTGTAAAGTATGGACAATATATGGTAATATGTTCAAAAGATAAAACATCAAATAATAATATAGGGAATAAACTCTCAAGGAAAGTGATGCAAAAGGGAGTTTTGTGGAGGTAGTGCAGTGCAAACTTCAAGATTGACGTGTAAACTGATGTATAAACTCACAGAAACATACAGTAGGCACAGATCTCATGCAGCAGCGATGGCCAATCTACTCTGAGACTGTTGCTGAATGCATCAAATACTGACATTTACAAATATAACCAGTGCATACTGCAGTCTGTCATTTCACCACACACAAACTGAACAACCTTACATGGATGTTATATAAAATCATGATTGTGAAGAATCTTTCTAGACTAAATGATGGGCTTCACAAATAGATTGCTGAAACATAAAAACAGTGAGCCATGAGCAGAAACTGTTATTAGTTCAATAAATTAAGTAATTAATGAATAAATGTGCAATAAGTAAATAAATAAATTAAAAGTGCTAAACAGTTGGCTTAGAAAATCTCCACGTATACAGTATCTATTGGGAAGTGTGCAAGTCTTTTTCACAAATTCACACATATGGTCCACAACCATTTAACATAGAAGGTAAATGTACCCCTACATTTAGCCATTAGTATGCCATAGTGGCCGAAACACCATATTTTCTAGTACACTTATTGAGTTTTTTAACTGCATTGCATGCTAATAAACAAGTTCCACCGTTTTACTGTATTACAGGTATGTCAGGTAATCTTAAAAAATGCATCATATCTAGATAAACATTTTAGGCTATACTCAATTTCGACCTGACTACATAAGGTACACTAACAAAAGAAATTAAGTGTACAATCAGGTTCACTTTACCATGGTAACCACGATTCATTTTTAAAGGGGATAATCCTCCCTCGCCACACGTTTCAAAAATATTCCTTAAAAATGTGTGTAACGTTAAAAACGCAATGCATGACTGAATACAAATAGTGAAGGTGTAATGATGCATAAGCAACAATGACAGCTTCTTCATGACATTGATGTCACATTTATTTAACTTACTTGATGGTGCTGAAGAGCTCGCAGCTTCCCGTGCGGATCTCTGTGATATTTCCACAAATCTGAGTCAGAGGTGCTTCATGAAGAAGTGGTTTTATAAGAGCAAAGCAAGTCCGCCGATACGAATCGACATTCAGACACTGTAAGATAGATGAAGAAGCACTTCACCAAAGTTATCTTTGCTCCTTCTCATTTATCATCTGCTCGAACTGTTTGGGAATCCGCATGTAACTTCCATCCCATCACCTTGTTTGAGCATCGCCTGGAAGAGAAGAGTTTCCCCTTCTGCGCTGTTTTGCCCTCTGAAGACTCTTCGGTCCACTGGAAGCGTCTCGCGTGTATTTCATAAAGCAGATAATCTCATCACACACACACACACACACACATGCAACTACAGGGGTTGTTCGCAACGACACACTACCACATTACACCTACAGGAATGCAGTATGCAGTATGGATGCACGAATCGTCTGTTATGTGATTCCTTTTACTGATTCGCTCGAACCGATTCGCAGAGGTTTTGTGAATCACTCGACTGTGAGGAGAACTTTAGGAGTAAACGCGAAGGGTGTTTGATGGGCTGTATCTGATTTGAGAACGAATCGTGTGTTTTATTTTGAAAATGGAGGCATATTGTTACTCTGTAAACACTTTTGAGTTTAAACGAATTGGCGAATCGAAAGCGTTCCGACGAACCGATTGGGTGAAATGTTCCGGACTTGTTCTCGGAGCTCGTGTGATGTGTGGAGTGTGCGCGCGCTGCGCACCGGAGCTGTTCTTCAGCACCACTAAAACATTTCCACTGAAGTCTTAAACACGGAGATTCCTTTTATTTACCAGTGAAGAAATACACATTAGTTTCAAAAGTATTTTTATACACATTCTGAAATATGTCATGTGTTTAAGAACTATTTGCTGATATTCTGCTGTGGTGCCTTGATGACCACATACGTCTTCCCCTTAGCGCCTCCTTGTGGTTGTATGAATGAAACGTCCGCACATTAGGACATAGTTATGATGAACATAATTAGTTAATTTAGGAAGCATACTGAAATGTGGACCTTTATACAAGTAGAAAAAGAAACAAAGTCTAGTAAAAGTAAAGTTTAGTATACATTTTTGCTGAATCTATTTAAAATACACATTTTTCGTTTCCAGTGCATTTAAGCATTTTTTTAAAGTGTTTAAAGCTCTCCTGGAACAATGCCTTCACATTCTGACTCACATATACTGTCATACAGTCTGGGCATTCATTGTATTGACAAAATTTGAACGTAAAAAAAATATTTCAGGCAGTGTGAGTAAATAACTGTTACAGTCACTTTCTCTGTATTATACACATCACTTATCAGGCATTAGATGAACATTTGCCATATGCTGCATTAGGTTTTATATTAAAAATAAGAGGAATTGAACAGAAAGCTTTGGCAAGTGTTTAAACATTAATAGCACTTTTATTGCTATTTAATGACATCCAGCTGTTGTATCTGCTACAACAGCTGTATTTTTTAAATCTCAAATTGTATGAATATGTTTGTAGTTATTTCCATATATTCTTTTCTCATATGTCTTCTACAACTTAAGTTTGAATGGTGTGAGTTTTTTTTCCTTGTTAAGTATCTAAAATAATCAACAGGTGGAAAGAGGAAGGCTAGAGGGGGCGTGACAGGTATGAAGTGAAACAAAATGAAAAGAAAATATGGTAATACACTGTTTAAGCAACATTCACTAAGTAAGTAAATAAGTAAACATTATTTAATAAGAGCTTTGTATGGAACAGGGACATTCACACACTATTGAATAAAAAATCAAGAAATGACCACAACCATGGCATTTTCATACCGAGTCCTTATACTTTGCCATCTTCCTCATGTATGTCTCTCAGTACAATCTTCCCATGGGACTTTGTAGCATGTTTCAGAAATATGTCTATTCTTAGTGACCACTGTGATCGAATCTGAGCTGTCTTCCAATGTCAACCAAAATCTGCCAGACTCCTGTTGTAGTTAGGAACTCAACTACTGTTCTTCACTGTATTTGATGTTTGACTTCCCCTTCGACAAAGGTTATGCTTTTATTTCCAATGTGGAGCTGCTTGCTATGTGAAATTTCAATGCAGATGGCATTCTCCAAAAGCAGGCTTTACAAGCGAATAGAGCTTTCCTGTTACTCAGTGGCTAGATCTTGGTGCTAGCAATGCCAATGTCATGGATTGATCTCCGATCTGGTGTTTGAAGGTTGCACTTCACCATGCATGACTCATTTTGAGACCCTTCGTTATCACAGGAGACAAATCAACAAAAAAAGAGTCACTCAGAAAGTATATCGCCAACTGAATGTTTGCCAGTAGGTTCTCGTAGGGTGTGAAGATGCACCTTCTGTTACCAGCATGTATGCCTTCATGTTATGTAGATCCAACTATCGTGCTCAATGGAATAAACATGCACAAAGTGATCCAAAATGAGCTAAAGCATTTTCATTCATCAATCAACCTGCTGGCCTGTTTCTAAAATTGTGCTACACTGTATTGCCCTCACATAGATTGGTCTGGGAATTCGTGAGAGTCTGGTTTTTGTGTTTCCTGAATTCCTGAATATACTTGTCCATAGCCTCTCTCTCTGGACCCATCAGGGAATAAAGATGACCCTTGGGCAGAGAACAGACTGCAGAAAAGTCAGTGGTCGAGTCATATGGCCGGTGAGTAGGCAGAAATGTAACCCGGTACTTGCTGAAGGCCTGGCAAAATCATAGTACTCCTCTGGGACAGTTAGATTTGCTTCCTCACCCTGCAAAACCGAAGACACAAAGCCAGTAGAATAGAACACTTGATGAGGCACATTAGATTTGTTGCCACTTCCGTGTGTCATGATGCTTGGCTTTTGGTCTTCACTCATGTCACTTTCATGTAGCATTTGTAACGTTTCTGGCTATTCATTCACTGTAAACAGGCACAGGTCTTTTTTGTCCCTTTTTGTGAGTTCCGGGGCTTTTAAACCCCTTCACAAGAGTCCGTTCATGAGCCCTCTGCTTGATTTTACAACTGGTAGATGTTCGATCGTTGTCACTGTCTCACTCCAGCATTCTACGGCTTTAGAGTTGTTTTTCTACATCCATATTTTGTCATCTTCAAATTCTTTGCTTACTCCATCCCGTTACCGACCAAAATCATTACAATTACATTGCAATGTTATTGCCAGGTCTAGCTTAATGAAAGAAGTTTTCGTTGGAATGATGTACTCATCTGCGGACCAACTCAGCTTCTTCTCCAACAGTCTCAACACCCTATTGTGTCTCATCTACCCTGTGTTGTGTGTCGTTCCGCATTTCTGCATTGTTTGAAATTATTTCAGTGATGACAGGGTCTTGCGTATTAGGTTTTCCATTGATGCCACATGTTGGAGGGATTGCCATTATGGACTGGTTGGAGCCCTTCTTGGCCTGAACAGAACCCCAAAACCTGTCTATTCAGTCAGCTTATAACCAGCTCAGGACCAACTTAAAGGTCCAGTCTGTAAAATCAAGCGGCAAGGTTGCGTATTGCAACCAACCCCTCACTCCACCCCTCCCACTGAAAACACTACGATGGCTGACAGAACATGCGAATTATATGCAAGGAGACCCGCGGTGTATGTAGATAGAAATATCTCATTCTAAGGTAATGAAAACATAACTCTTCATTGTGTGAGCTCGTAATACACCTCTGAAGACATGGCTATGTTTATTATATTGCAGATCTGTCAATAGGTCCTCCAAAATATTACACACTGAACCTTTAAACCAGTTCATGACCAACTAAAGAACATCTTATTGTTTAATTTCTTGGAGAAATGTAATATAATATTCTCACAGTAACTATGTCTTCAGAGGTGTGTGAAGCTCTATGTTTTTGTTACGTTGGAATGACCTTTTTCTATCTACATACACTGAAGGTCCCCTGACATGGAATTCTCCATGTTGTTTCTACAGTAGCCCTAAATGGACAAACTGCAACATTGCACATTTCGTAAATAAGTTATTTGCTTTGGCAATGAATTGAAAACTTAACGACACCTTGTCGGTGTCAGCCGCCGTCGTGCTTTAAAAGGGGAGGGGAGTGGAGTGAGCCTATGGTTGCAGACGGAAAGAGTCAATGGATTTTTTTTCTTCTAAAGTTCCCTTTGGAGAATAGGTGTGATTTGTACAAAGATTTAACAGATTTGATAATTTCCCACATGAACAAAGAGTATAAAGTCTGAGGATCCTCCCACACATTTAATTTTTAAACCCTTTTTTAAAATTGCTGTAAGCTTTACTGTATTCTTAAAAGTTTTAGATGTGACCTGAGGAGCTCTCACTTGTTTTATTTTAAAGAAATGATGGTTCCTAAGACTGTAATGATCTCGGTTGCATTGTGCCTTAAAGCAACACTATGAGTTTATTCAAAATGAGGTACAGTATATTTGCAGTGCTAATAATAACTTAAATGGGTTAAATAAAAGTATTCAACAATTATGTAAAAGAAGGGTTATTGGCTTTTTATGAGGAAACAGGTCCAAAGGTCTATGCAAAGATCAGTAAAAATGTCAGCAAACCAAAAACCAGAGACAGATTTTCATTTGGTTCTTTCTTATCTTAAATGGGCTTGGACCAAGATGAGAGATTTCCGCCTGTAGCCAGTTTCCTGAACCTCATCCGTGCGTAGGCACATACACATAAAAGAGTGTAAAACAAGTAGAAAAACAAGAAATAGCGGCAACCCACACATTAACACAGGTTGCAATGTGCAGCAGTGCTTTTTGATGTGCCCTTTCTCTCTTTCTATTCAGTGGGTATCCTGGGGGGGAGTTTAATTAAACAAAACACTCAATCATTTAACAATCATGAAAAATAAAGTTTTTGTTATCATTTTAATAGGATTTTACAGTTGCAGACCCAGTCAGCTTGGTCTCAAGTGTTTACAGGCCAGCCTGGGAGGGTTGCCAGATCTACATAGCAAAACCAGCACAATGGCCAGTCAAAATGAGTCTGTGACCCAAATAGAACTAATGATGCGCAAAGACCTTTGGAGGGGCAAGGGGTCCCCTTCTGTACATCCGAAATCACGTTACGGGAGGACCCTCTTGTTCCATTCACAAGAACACTTTGGGCATCAAGGGAAAAGGGGAAAGAACTCAAGCACCCTCCATTTAGAAACTTCAAATTAAAATGTGGTTGAGCCACTGTTTACTGCATTAACTGCTTTTGGGGTAGGATTTGTACTGGCCTTGCAAATGGAAATAAAAAAGTTTGATCCATTCTTCTTGATTTTCTCCAGGTTGGACTGTTGTAGACTGAAATTTTATTTTGGCAAATTAACTTACATTTACAAACTCAGTCCTCCCTGTACACGAATCCATACAAAATTACTCCAATTTGGTCATTTTAAGGGATTACGTAGCAAAGATTCTGCCGAACAAAAGCTTCTTATAACTCAGATAACATGAACAGATTCACCCAGTGCCACATTAAGTTATTCAGAGCAACATATTAACAAAGCTTTTACATCCTCCAATTTATCCAATTTTGGAAAATCTTCTTAATTGTATTTGAGCACCACTGATGCATTTCATACTATTACAAGCATTGCATTTTCAGGATTATATTGCCTGAATAATGTGGGAAGCAGACTGTAATTATGTAACATCTATGATGTTAACATCAGTGGGAAGTGGTGAAAAGAATAAAGTGATTAGGTTAAATGTAATATCTCTAGTATCTCCTAAAAGTAAACGCTTTCATTAAGCTGCGAATGTGGGTCTCACAGATCATTACATAAACACTTTTTATACTCACAGGAAAAGATCTTAGATAGATGCACATTCACATTAATATATGGAAATTTTGCACACAATTCATGTTATATAATATAAAACAGACAGATTAAGTATTAGGCTTTATCCGAACATGATAAATCGTTCTGACAAAACAAAGGCATTTACAGTTTTGTAAAAATAGGAAAATGTCGAACTGTGCAGACCCGCAACAAAATAAGACTTATTCATGTTTAGATATAAAAATCATACTTTAAGAGCATATCGTTGATTTCTGAACAAGTGAAGAAGAGAGTTGGGTCTATCACAAGTGCACTTGAATGTTAAAGGACATGTGCTGTAACTCTCTGTGACATACTGCTTGAAAAGCTGAAGGAATCATTGGAGAGGTGAATGGATGAACTGACAGGTGCCACAGCCAGCTCTCCCCATCAGCTCTGGTGTTTATCCTGCCAGCTCAGAGGCCGTCCACAGGCCGTCAAACGCTGACAAGTCCCCTGACTGTTGACCCGCCACATGCCCCTCTCTCCCGTGACTCCAGCGCCAGGCACAAAGAATGATACTGACAAATAACACTTCAGAGCGCTCGGGGCTCCTGGGTTCCAAGTTCCTTTCTAAACACTAGCTTACTGGCTCCAGTTTACCATGAGGAATCATCACAGTCATACATGTGGGTTTTTTCATGATTTCATACACGACTGCATCAGGATTTCGAGGACCATGTCAGAGTTATTATAGTTTTGTTTTCAGTTTAATCACATTTAAAATGACCTTTTATTTTTTTTTATTTTTATGTACATTTTAGTTCAGATGTGTTTCATCCTTTTGTCATTTTATTATTTCCGAGGCAACATTTACATTTCTCGTTTAGTTCACTTTTTCCAATCATTTTTAAATCATGTTTGATTTGATTTAAATTAACAGAAACTTTTTCAATGTTTTAATTTCAGTAAACTGAAATACCATGGATCCATGTAGACCATTAGTTAGAACTGCATTCGTCCATACCATAAACTTTTCTATGTTGTAACTTATAACAAATGAGTTCAACCAATCTACTTCTTTGACAGTCACATAAAAATAACTTGAACAATTTCATGTATAGATGTCCACATGTTTAACACCAACACCAAAGAGAAAAAGATAGATGACTGGAGAAAAGGAATGAGGGTGACAGCTCAGACCACCAGAAACCAAGACCACAAGAGACTGTTTAGGAGCAAATGTAGATCAGGAGAATCCACTGACAGCCAGGGGGAAAAGGGGGCAGAAAAGACTAGGACTGGCACGAGACCAAAAGACAAAAGCTACCTAGACAAAGCAGAAAACAGACAGAGCATGAAGATCAACCAGAGACAGCCTGAGCTCACAAGACAATTTGCTCAATAACAAAAGGAACAAGTGTGATCAATAACAAATAATCATGATAAAGGCCTCAGACTCGAGAGCACATTTATTAATACTGCTGGTGCTCGCTGAACTCAACAATACTCTAATAGGAATTACATTACATAGAAGCAATCCCACAGCTGAAATCTAAAACAAATCTAAAAACAAAACATCAGGTCAGGAAACACAATGAAAAACCACATTAGCCTATAAAATAATGAGTTCTGGTCCTCGATTCTGATTGGTTGTGCCTAAGTCGTAGTAAATCTCCTAATGATACACAGCTGATATATTGAATTAATATCGGGAAATTGTATTTGCTGTGTTTTATTTTATAAAACGTGCCTATGCACAGTATATGGAATAACGGTTTTATAAAGCAATAAGCCTTGGTTAACAGTGAATTTATAACTTTTAATAACACTTCATGTCGTGTCAAGCAACGGCCCTAAGCTGTTATAAAATCACTGTAAACCATGACTTCTTGACCTTACTGCTTTAATTAGTCAACACAACATCAACTCTGAACACTAAATAACAAAACAGGAATAATGACAGTGTGATACTTTGATAATTACTTTATTTTTGTTTTAAAATAATGTATGACCGCAGTCTGTTAACTAATAAATATATATGTACAGTTTATTTCAAAGACCTAGTGGAGCATCATCAGTGACAGGGAGCATATAAAGTGGATAGCTCTTCAAACCCCAGTTAAAACACCAACAAAAGTCATCACCTTAACACCTTGAATGTAATATGACATGCAATGTCAATAATAACTTCAGCCGTAGGCTGTGCATAGCTCTGCGTAGACTGACGTAACGCAATCGCAGACTGCAAACGCTGTGATTGGTCTATTTGAACCTCTCCCTTGGTAAAAAAATAACTCCACGATAGTAATTCAGTAATTACTGGATATGGAGTGTCGCAACACAGAGAATATTAGACAATGGACACCATGTAGCAGTTCATTCAGGCACATTTTGACATTTTTTGCATGTCATTCCATATTTAACTTACAGTTTGACTCACTTCATCACTTCTCTAATCGTTACAGCGCTGAATTCTTTTGGCTAATTTTATGTTGAAAATCACGTTATGCAGCAGCTTATGTTCGAGGGGACTCACCAGCTGTCACAATTTAAGTTTGCAGTGTTTAACAGGCGATGGTGAAGGGAAATAAGACGCTTTTAAAACCACGTGGAGACACACGCTGCATCCAAAATGGCATCCTGTGACAGTACGTACTGAATTTAAATAAGTACCCATCGGCCGTTAATAGTGCGTTCTATATTGTATGAGTGGTGTAGTATGAATGCATTTTGGACATTCTGCACCCACCATGTTTTATGGTCATGTGACCCGTATGCTCTTTGACCTCTGACGTATTATCAACCACCTACATGTGAGAGTTGATAAAAACATAATTTAGTCACGAAAAATGTATTTATTGGCACTTACACTAAAAACGGATGTCATGATGGGGAGAGCAGGGAATGGGGGACTCACTGGCGGCTGGCCTCCGCCGGAGGAGCCTTTCCCGGCTGCCAGGGGGCAGAGGAGGATCGAGACCGGCCCCGGGGGGAGTAGATTACGGTCTTGTGGGTACCTGTGAGGGGCTATGGAGGTATCAAACGAGCAATGCAGGATGAGAGCCGTGAGGGAACGGCGTGAGGCCGGTGAGCGAGTGATTATGAGTGTTAGCTGTGTCAGAATCTCTCACAGGGTGATCGGAAGCATAAAAGGAGGAGCGACCGGAGAGTACATAACCGCTGCACTACACAGCATCTTTGGGGATATTAACAACGTAATAAGGACTGTTTCATGAGCCCTAGTAACTATGTTGAAGACCCATTGTTTGAACACTGTTCCTGAACTGTTCTTCTAACCACAGGCTTTGAGCTGTACTTCCAGCTTCAAGTTTGTGCTGCATTCCAACAAATGTTTGTTGGAACGATGGATTTTGGAAACGCACTCATTCGATACCTTGATACCTAACCAGTATGGACATTTAAGATGGTCTTATTTCCTTTTCTGCTGGGTTTGCAGTAAATTACAGCAGACGACTGTGTGAAGGCAGAGGAAAGAATTGCTATTACCATTCATGACAACACGTTCCCATGGCAAACATGCCACACACAAGCAGAATCACACCAAGTTTTTTTATTTAAAACAGAGACAGGCAATCAGTCCAGGTTAAAAGTGACCTTGTGTCATTTATGGGGTAAAATCTCTCCATTCCTCTCACGAAATATGAGTCACTCCATAGACCCTGATCCCAAATCAGATAATCCACTGGTCTCCACCAATTACCAGGATAATACTGTTCTCAGGTCAGCTCTGGCTGTGACAGAACACCTCCTGCAGTGCATTGATAAGGCCATGTGTAATGAAAGAGATGGCTCCCGTTGTTCTAGATCTGAAGGCAGCAGGTGACCGCTCACATACACTGCATTACAGCTGTAGCAGGGGTAACAAAATCACAAGCAAATCTTCATGAATATTTTCTGAATATCCCTCACATAGTTATTATTATTATTATACATTCTTGTTGTTCTATCAAGCAGCTTTAGGTCTATATCAGTTATCATACAGTATGTTAAATATCACATCTGTAATTAAATCAGAAAGATATTTGTTTAACATTCTGTTATAAATCTTCTGGTGTATTTTGTTCAAACGTTTGTTTAATCTTAAAAAAATGAAACATGCTCTGGACTAGCATTGCACCAAAGTTGTTTATGTTATCTGTAGTGGTCTACATTATACGTGCTCTTACATGTTTTCATTATTCAGTCTAAGCAATGTATTTAAAAATTTCACAATTTGTTTTTTGTCGTCAGACTTTTGAATTAAGCATACACCTTCAGATCAAAAGATTTGAAGGTCTTAAGATACATTTCAGTCAAGTGACCCCATCCTTGGCAGCGCTTTTATGTTTCATATGTTAATTGTGGGAAACATTTTTATCCAAATATATATAAATCCTAATAACCTGTTTAAATCCCATATATACAGGCTGTAAGTCTTAACTATATGCTCATCCTTTAGCTGTGTCAGACATAAATAATAAATTACTTTAATCGTTCATGGATGTATTATATTTGACAGCCATCTGTCTTTTGAAAAACATCTCCCAAATGTCACAAAATTTGCCTTCATCTTAGAAACATTGCCAAACTGTGTAATATTCGATGGGTTTCTGATGCAGAAAAAGCTAATTCATGGATTTATGACTTCACGACTTGATTGTAATGTATTTCTATGTGGCTGGCCTCATTTCCAATAATCAAACGACAATTAGTCCAAAATGCAGCTGCTAGAGTTCTAACCAGGTCTGGAAAATATGATCCCATAACTCCAATTTATCATCTCTACACTGGCTGCTCATTAAAGTTGGGATAACACATGCAGTTTCTGCCATCTCATATTAATCTTGAGTGACTATACAGTAGTATTGCATGAGTCGTATCTTCAGAGAGTATTTCATTCGATCAAATTTATAAAAGAGAGATACAGGTGTACGATTATTGCCGGAAAAGGTCGAGCTGCCAAATAGTGGGGACGGAACTACAGCACGAGAACTCAATACATCATTTAGATGCTGACTGATATCAGTCACAAATTGAGACCATATCAAAATCATACCTAAATAATTTTCAAACAAATGTAAATTCAAAAGATTACTACCAATATGCTCTCCGTGTTAATCATAAAATGTACCTGTTACTCGCTACTAATCATTAACATTTACTCAGTAACTATTACTCAAAAGTCACTGACTGCAGTTGTAATGCCTCTGGCACTCGTGGCTGAGTTTGGTTTCGCCTGAGTTTTTTTCGGATTATTTGTTTAGTTTACAAAATGTTGTAAAGTTCTAACAACAAATGACGTATTAATCCTTAATCCTGGTCTACCGCACAATAAACCTTCGGAGGGAGCATTTCAAGGAAGGAAGGCATCAAGGCCGTCCGAATCCAATGTTTTCTATACTTACTGTCTCCTAAAATACCTTCATCAGGTTGATTTTTGAAGGAAGCTTGGATGTTTTTTCAACATCTCACTTAGTCAGGCTGTTGTCCCCACATGCTAAAACTACCATCATCATTCCAGTCCCAAAGAAGTCACCTCCATCCTACTTCAATGACTACCGTCCAGTTAGATTTACTCCTATTCTCATGAAGTGCTTTGAACGGCTAGTCATTCACAATATCAAGTCTGTCCTCCCCCTCCCTGGACCCCTTCCAGTTTGTATATCGGTCCAATAGCTCGACCGATCATTCCATCCCCACTGCCCTCCATGCTTCACTCACTCATCTGGTCAAAAAAGATTAGTACGTCAGAATGCTGTTCATAGAGAATTTCAGCTTTAAACACAATCATCATTCCACAGCTCTATCACAAATCCATCCAACTGGGACTAAACATTACACTGTGTAACTGGGGACCCTCAAGGATGTGTGCTTAGCCCCCTCCTCTACACCCTGCTGACCCATGACTGTACACAGCCACACGAGTCCAACCTCTTCATCAAGTTTGTGGATGACCCAACTGTGGTGGGTCTCATTAGCTACAGAGATGAGACAATCTACATGAGCGAGGTGAGCCACCTAGCCAGGTGGAGCAGTGACAACAATCTCACACTGAATGTGGAGAAGACGAAAGAGATTGATGTTGACTTCAGGAGAGTCACTCAGCATGCTCTTCTCACCGTATACGGTGCCACTGTGGAGAGAGTGAGCAGCACCAAGTTCCTGGGGGTGCACAACACTGATGATCTCTCCTGGACAGCAGCGTCTCTACTTCCTCCGCAAACTGAGTGCACCTTCTACAGAGGCACCATCAAGAGCATTCTGACCAGCTGCATCACTGTGTGGTATAGTGCCTGGAAAACCGTCCTGCCGCAAGACCCTCTAATGTATAGCGAGAGAAGCAGAGAATATCATAGGTTTCTCTCTCCCCTCCCTCCAGAACATGGAACCCCTCTCACCCTAAAAAGCCCTCTCTTCCTCCATGGACCACTGAACTCTAACCACATCCGCAGGTCTTTCCATTGCCTAATACCCCCCACCACAAGATACACTGACCCGTACTAGTCACTTTATGCAGCATTGGACTCCTCACTGCCTCATTAAGCATCGGTCTGCCCCTCTTCAACTACATCTTCTGACACAGTTAGACAAAGCCTGCTCTCTTTGTCACTTTAAACAGACTAATAATCTCTTAGCACTACATCACATCTGCACTGTTGTGTGTTTCACTGGTTTGCACTCTATCTGCTATTAATTATTTCTTTTTCTTTTTTTTATATGCCTGCTAGTAAAGTTGTATTTTACATACATATAATAATGTGTATCTTTTTTATTCTGTTTAGTGTTATTTATATGCACCATGGGTCTGAGAGTGATGCAATTTCAATCCTCTATATGTATGTAGCCTACTGTACATGTGGCAGAATTGACAATAAGTCAGACTTTGACTTTGATTTATCCTTTGCTGCCTTCAATGTCCCACAATTATATGTGTGTGCTCCTGCTGGTATATGATTAGTTGAGCAGTGCAGGCTGAAGCACAGCTTTCCGTGTAAATAAAGTTATATCTTCTCTTTTTTAAAGTTTGGATTGCATTTCTAGCCAGACATTAGTATTGTACTTTTAACATATTCAATTAGTTATCACAAAGCCGCTCTGTTTATATTTCAAATAGAATTCTGTTACGCTGCCTCTGAAAGCTGTCCAAATGTGTTCCTTGGAGCTGCCCTTCGTGCCCAAATGCTGCCCCCGAAGTCTTTGCCTCATGAGGCAGCGAGGCAACGCGTCAGCTACCTAAGTTTTCAGAAGCAGCCTATGATGCGAAACCATACTCTGATTATACAGATGGGAAGGTCTGTAATACTTCCAATTGGAGAACCTGTAACGGCTTACAAAACCCATTGACATCCATTCAAAAAAATAGCATCCGGTCTTCTTTTCTGCGTCCCGCAGAAGCCAAGGCATTAGCCGTTACGCTTTTATGCCTAATGGTTTCTGGCATTTCTTTTAAACGGGCTTTGCTGAAACTTTTGAGTTTTTAATTTTATAGCAGCTGTATTGAATTATTTTAATCAACTCTGGGTCGACTGTGGGTACTCCTCAATATGCCTCCTCGTTTCCTCGCTCCTCCATCCTATGACCCGGAAACCGATCGAGCTCAGCCATATTTATTGACATCTCAATTCTCTTATTGCACCGGGAGGAGGCCGGGATTGAGTAGAGAGGAGGCATTCTCAGGAGTCATGAGCGAGGATACAGGCGTTGCCTAAAGTATGTATTTAACTTCATTTTTTATATTTCCAATGTGCAATGTGTACAGTCACATTGCTCTGAACTGATGCAAGACAGAGCGAGGATATGCCATTTCACTTCTGTTAATTCCTCCGTCCTTGCGTCCCTTCCCTGGCATCCCGAAGGGGTGGAGCTGAGACGGGAGGAAAGGAAACGATGATGCACAAACAAGATCTGAGGATCACCCCTTATCTCCATGTTGAAAAAGTCGTGCAATGATATATAGGCCCATAATATTGATTATGCTAACAAAAAAGATTTAAAACTAGCCTGGTTTGAAAATGTAAGATGTCTATGTTAAAAATGCTAAAGTTAAAAGTGAACATAAACAAATAAAAACAGTGAAGTAGACTACCAGTGTGTCAGTCGACGTGTTCCAAACGGGATAAATGGCCTTGACTTCAGTTTCGGGAGATAAACAGCGTCACTTCTAGACCTTTGCTGCCACCCAGTGGACAACTTTTGCTTTCTGGAAAATGAACTCATCTGTCATAGTCTCCCATTAAAGTACCTCTGGCTACTTTTCAAATGTAAAAAATATGATGATCAACAGAGTAGTTTTAAATAATGTAAACTTATTTGTAGATCTCTGGTAGCCTATGTATTAAAGCACAGGATACAGTGAATGGGGATTGTGACGTTTATGCCCACCCTGTAGTCGGAGGAGCGCCATCTGAAGCATTCACTGGAGTGGGGGGCGTCCTCTACTTTTATTTGAAACATCGATTTACAGAATAAAGTAGAAAAATAACAATACGCAGATAAAATATAACACGGGGAACACTAGAGTAATCAAATACTAATAACATACACATTTTTAAACGGAAAGATTTTCAATGCATAACCTAACTGTTTACATACATAGATTTTTAACAGAGAATGTGATATTGCTACTCCTCCACTAACACTCGAACAAGACAAAGAACAGAAACGCCTGATTCGATACGAATGTTTTTTCGTATAAAATTTAGCAGTTGAATAAACGGTGTATCCTTCATTTTAGGACGAAGTGGTCATGTAATGTTATAACAACAGGCTTATTTCTTAATAAACCTCACATTTTCAAAGATTTTATCTTTGGATGTTGTATTGAAATCGGAAATATTCCTATTGTTGACACATTTTTAGCAACTATAAACAACATTGGTAGTTTATGAGACAAGTTAAAATAATAAAAAATATTATTTTGTATACGTTTTATTCGGGGAGATTTTGTTGGATATACTATCGCATCATATGCATAATTAAAGTTCTCAATAAACGAATTATATAACTATAAAATGTCCATCGTCATCTAACAAATCAACAAATGTATCTTAATCTCACGCCAATCTTGCTTGAATAATGTCTAATGTTCTACATCCTCATCGCATCACCATTTAAACTATGCACTAGGTGGCGGTAATGCTCCCAAGAAGTGAGCGGACATTAACAAGACGAAGAAGAAAACCCTTTACGTCATGACGTTTGCGTTGGCGGCATTTTTGTTTTCATGTATTGCGGATGATCACACCGGCGCGACTTTATTGTAAGTACCAACATAAATCTATAAATTATATTTGTCCACAAAATATAGTTCTGCTAGTCACAGAACGAGTCCACGCATATGGCCAGTAACTTAAAATCGTTAGTTAGCTTCATGGGCATGGCTGGTGTATCAATTTAGCCATTAATGTTACTTGGGACGTTTACCTTTGAACAGTAATCTATAATGTTTATTGTTATAAAGACTAGCGATAAATCGCGTATTTATGGTTATTAACGTTATTCTTTTTACTTTGAGACTTTATGAAGTTTTAATTTGGGGATTTAGTACTGCTTTGACTTGCAGGATTGTTGTTGTTGTTAATTTATGAAATGTCTAGTGTTATCTATAAGTAATGAAATAATAGGAAAGCATTGTCTCCTGTAAATAACTCCTCTTTAGAAATGTCTTTTTAAATGTTTGTTTTGCTTTACCACGTTTGTAGATAGACCACATCACCACTGAAGCGCACAGCTATGGCCCAGGACATCTCTTTCTCTCAGTCTTCAGAGGACATGGGTACTGCAAAGTCAGTGCTGTTGGATGAGTGTGAGGAACAGTTTGGACTGCTTAATAAGGTCATTTACCTCATCAGTAGTTTTATCTTGTTAATTTCTGGTTTAGCTGAAGTACTATAACCATTAACTTAAGCTTCTCTTGCCATCTATGGCACACACTTTTAGATAAATTGATCATTATGACAAAAAACACAATTCACTTTTTTTGCTTTGAGTTAATTTAGATATGTTATTTATTTTTAACCACATCTGCAGAATAATGTAACTAATTATATCTTTTAGCTCCAAAATGAGATCATTTTGGCAGACACCGAGTCTAATGATGCTGAATCGAATGAGGTCTGTCCTTCTTTTTGTTGTTTTAAGGACCTATAGTGTTCATATTATAAAGTCAACATCTTTCTTCAGTGAAGGCAAAATAATTGTGAAAATAGTTGTTACTTTTTTGTGATCAGGCAGTAAATTGTTTAAATGCAATGACAGCTGAGCTAGAACAGTGGCAGGAAATGGAACCAAAATGTAAGTGTAAATATTACTTGTAGTTTTATGTACTCCGAATTATATATTATAAAATAATACACAAAGACTTTCGTAATATTTTGCTTTTTTTATATCTTTACTTTTTATAACCCTATTTTTTATAGTATTGCTGACAAATCCTGAAGTTCTATCAGCTGTTGGAAAGGAGGAGGTAAATGGTCTCAATAACAACACCCAATCCACCCAGTGAGTGTAAAATATCATGTTCTAACTTTTCTGTGTTTACAGTTGCAAAGACTGAACAATCAGCTTGGAATGGTCCTGTCATGTTCACAAGCAAGACTTGATGCCCTGAAAAGGATTTTGAAAAGGTGAGACAGATTTTGATCCTTTAATAATCATGAAAAGTGTGAATTATGAAAATCACAGAATCTATGTTTGATTCTGTAATAACTCTATTTTTCAGAGAGCAGACCTGGCTGACAGATAAAAAAGATGTGTTGAATGCAGTGTCTGAACGAGTCCTCAAATTACAACATGAAAACGAGAAATTATCTGAACACGGGTATGTCAGTTTTATGCTGCAGCTGCGGTTAAATTTGCCATCCTTGAATGAGTTTATTGCTGACATTTTTTGTCAGTGTAGTTAGTTTGTCTCATTCTCAAAATTAGATGGAGATGGTTGATGGTTTTGCACGAGAATTTAATATTTTCACATTTTTCACTTTACAGGGTTTTGCTGGATATGAAGAGAAAAATTAACAATCTAAAAGACTATCATAGCGGCCTCATGGAAACGCTGAGTGACATGCTAGATGAGCACTTCCCACTTCCTGATCCTCGCGAAAATGGCACAAAGAAGAAAAGAGTCAGTTGCATTTTCATCCTCTTAATTAGATATGAGAACAAGTCTTATGTACAATTCTGTATGTTCTCTGTTTTTATTACAAACCGTTGCTAATTTATTTTTCATTTTCCAGGCTGCTGCATTTGATGCAGAGGTTAAATTGATTTCACTGAGTGAGATTATCGAGGTATGACACTTTTTTTTTTCATGTTTATCATTTTTGTAATCAATTTAAAAATTAAAGTAAATAGGATGAAGAAAAAGTCTCGATTTGTTAAATTAAAAGAATTTAAATGAAACTATATCTTGACACAGATTCTGAATTAATTTATTTACCTTCTTTGTATTAACACTTTAACCCATTCACCCTCTTATTTATTGCAGAAACTGACAAACAAAACCTTAGAAACTCCTCATGACCCTTATGTGACTACTGATGACACTTTCTGGCAGCCGTACACAGAGATGCTTCTCCGTAATGGTGTTGCAATAAGGCATCCAGATGATTCCAGTAAAATTCGTCTAGAAATGTTTTTTTAATATATGCAGCATTTAACTGAATTATAACCTTGCAGAAATCACACAAATGTTAAAGATTAAAACCTTTGTAAATATGTACATATATTCCACAAGACACAATAATTACACCTTTAATTCTGCTTAAAATGTACCCTGGTGCATAATGTGCAACTTGTATGGCATTGTGTTTGGCATTCCAAGTGGATGCAATATTCAACTGTTGAACGTGACATGGGAATTTAACAAATAATATGTGTCCTATGGTGTGACAGCAGAAATGTTTAAATAAACTAACAATATGGATACATGTCTTTTAATACTAGTTTATATTAGAAATAGTTATATAAAATAGTATACTATTAACCGTTTGTTTTCTACACAACAACAGGTCATAAAAGCTCACAAACCTAAACAATGAATACCAGAACGAAGCTAAACTTTGATTACCAGGTCATAAAAAAAAAAACAGGAATCCAGACTCATTTTGCGACTATTTGTAGTTGTTGTCCTGTCTTGTCAGCTTAACTCCCAAAGTGCAAAAATGAATATAATAAAAACCACATCGACTAAAAAGACAGGTATGGTGAGGTTACAATATTTTATGCTGTAATATCCGAAAGCCGAGCCGTCTCGAATGCAGCATTGATGCTATGATGAAGCGGAAGGAGGAAGGACCGACCGTCTCGATTGTATGAGTTAAGCGCTAAAACTGAAATAAATATTATTTTACAATGCCTCCTACAGAATACAAGAATTTCCCCGGCTAAGATACAAATAGCAAAGATAATGAAGTGAATTGCATTTATAGAGAATGTGAAGCAGAGTCACGCCCTATGTTGCAGCGGTGCCGCCATCTTGGGAGGATCGTAATCCACTGCCATTATAGTTTTGATATGTTCCGTTACTTGTTTTGTTTGATGGATGGAAAAATCGAGAGTGAAAGAACCATGGGCTTTTCCCAAACGACCATGCTTAATGCTTTTGCATTAATACAGCAAGACCGACCAACCATACTTCTTTTCCAATCAAGAAAAACAAAACACTGCATTGAACGCACTAGCAACCGTCCTCCCAAGCTGGCGTAACATCCAATGCGGCGTGACGTCGATTGACAAGCAGTGTGACGCTAATACAGGAAACATGTGTTTAAACTTTAAGTGCTATACTATTGTATAAAGCATACAAAGTGTTAAACATCATGTTAAATACTTTTTATTTTGTGAGTTGCTATTGGTAAAAAGCCAAACATGTGTATCAATGCAGCTTTCATATAGAAAAATCACTGAAAGCCTTCAGGTCTGGCGAGTTGTTTGAGATATTCGTGCACCCAGGAAGTCAGAGCACAAAAAACTAAAATGACGTTCCTTTCACGGCTTCTTACTCTAAAACGGGGATCTAAACATAAAATTACATTTAAAGTCCCATATTAGCAAGAATCCTTATAAAAGTAGTCTGTTTCGTAAACAAACAGTTGGGAAACAAAACACATGTTTTTCAGTATAGTGCGGGCAGCAGCATAATAAAAATCTCTTCATAATGTTTATCAAAAAAAGGACAGGCCCAAAAACACTGACTGATATTAAAGGTATTGTGTTGTCTTATATGAGTTGTTCACAACAACAAATAAAGGAAGAAAGTAGCATGCAGTAATTTAGTTGTTTAAGATGTACTTTAAATATGGTGTGTTTAAAGAGAGTTTACATGTACAATAAAAAATATTATATCATAAATTATTATTTGTAATTCATTTATTAATAAACATGGTTTTATGAAGTTTTAGTGAATATTTTTTCTTACCACACCCCACGACTCTATTAAATTAAGGACTGATGGTGTAACCAACTGTATTACTTGATCGCACCAGCGCCACCTTTCTCAAATGTTAGTCTAGAGCCCTAATATTGGGTTTTTTTCCATATTTCATATGAGACAACTTATCCTTTTAGGACCATTTTTTTGCTCAGCTATTCTGCAAGCCTTTCTAAGCAAACAAGTTGAATCAGGTTTAGTAACAAAATGTTTGGTTTTAACGGAGCAAAAAATTCAGGGTAAACACAAACAATTTTTTTTTAAATTAAAAGTCTTTTTAAATCCAACAAACGAGAACCAATGACTGAATGGAGAAACAATGCTTCAAACAGGCAGCTGAGGGTGCAGCAACTACTGAATCAGGAAACGAGAAGAGAAAAGTACCGATCTTAGGTCAGAAAAGCAAGTTTCACTGATTTCCATGTCGGAAATTTGAAATTCATGTGAAATCACTAAGTCTGTGTGACCCTAAGCATGAAGCGCTTGCACCTACTTCAAAAACTACTACTTTATTCAGTTACCAGGGCTTTAGTGGAGCAACTTTCTCTGGTTTGACTGAGGGCCATGTTGAAGAGGTTCTGTGGTCAGGATAGAAAAAACCTCTGGCATACATAAGAACTCCTGTCTCCCACAAACAGGAGAGAAGATTGTATTGAAGTTTGAACTTGAGTTGTGCTCACACATTTAATTCATTTAAAGGGTTCTGTACTGTTCCCCATTTACTTTCCCATCCTTAAAGTACTGACACAACACAGATCCCTTAGGGAATGTTGTAGGCATTAAAGTATTAAAAACTTCTTATACTTGTATATACTTTATATTTTAAAATGTAACTGGATTAAAAAAAGGGTAAAACTTAAGTATAGGGACCAATTGTCACTATTAACTAGTTGCTTATTAGATTCCTATTTTTAGCATATTGGCTGTTTATTAGTACTTATAAAGCACATATTCAACATGACCATATTCTACTTCTCTAATCCTACCTAACACCTACCTTACTAACTATTAATAAGCAACAAGTAGTTAACTGAGGCATAGTAAATGGTTTATTAATACAGAGAATTGGACCTTCAAATAAAGTGTGACCAAAAAAGATTAAAATAGCAGTGTTAAAAGATAATCAGCTGTCAATGTATGGTTTTGTCTGTATCTAACTGTAGCAGTTTAATAGAAGGTTTCTTTAGTGGACAAAGAAGATTAATGTTTCACTCAACACAGTGAAACTGAAAGTGTTCCAAGATGTTCTGCACCACAGACAAAAAATGCAATGCAAAGAAATACATATTGTATGTAGTACAATAAAAGAATGGAATATAAATGCATTTAATTACATTGGCTAAAAAAGCATGCTTACATAAACTAAACTTGGCTCTGTTCACTGTAGGATACTTTGTGAGACATGTTTTTATTGCTCCTATGCTTTTTGTTGTCCTAATGTTTGACCCAATTGCTTCCATTGTTTAACCAAATTGTAAATCGCCATTATTTGATTTTATATTTTCATTGTTGTATTTTATTAAATGATTTGTATTTTTCCAAACATAACTAGCCATTGTAACACGCAATGTGAGTTAGTTGTGTCTTTTATTTGCCTTTTTTCGGTGCTGATTGGTTCACTTTCGGTGCGTGATCTCTAATCTAGATCATAACCTGCTCCAGAGGGTATTTATGAACAGTGAGCAGGACAGAGTTGCTCCTCTTGGGGTTGTCTGATCTCACAATCTCTGCAATCATTCTAGAAAGCGTTTGATCATTCACTTCGAGCAGACAGAGAAACATATTGATGGATCTTTCAGCTGAGAGATGATCATGTTTAATTTGATCTTTAATGTACTGTGGTTTTCTATCTACTGTTTGTCGATGCAGACTATAAACATCATTGACAAACTGTAACAGGTCAATATTTTTGATGACATAATGGTAAAATAAATATGGTGAAATAAACAGGATCTTAAATAAACAGTGGATGAGATCCAGTAAAATATTGGTGTGTGATGTATTTATATTTATGCATTTGGCAGACACTTTTATCCAAAGCATTACGTGACACACAGCTGAGTTCTGGAGATGCTGCAGTGTCCTCCTCAATATTCTAATGGCTTTGTATTGCTGAAGAGTGAAAATAATGAACACATTAGGAGTGAAGTTAACGCATGCTGTTATGTAAACTATTACAACTGCACTCACAATCGGCTTGAAAACGATGCAGTTTTCCGTTTTTAACTCGCTCTGGAACTCTGGGCTCACAGCGGCATCACTTAGCATGTGAAACTTCAGTGCATGATGGATAATCATCATCTTCTGCAACATTCCTCTACACATGTTCGTTTGTTTATGGTATTCGTTTTCACAGTACTCCGAAGTCAAAGCGAGGACATGACATTTAATGACTGTGACCGTACATTACAAAACATGTTCACTTTTTATGAATGAACAGTATCCTGCATGATCATTTTTGTTCATCATGCATTTAATAAGTTAATAATAAATGACATAAGGACGTGAATTCTACATCTCTTTATTTGTGTATCATAGTGAGACAAAGACAAACTTGTGCTCCAGTGTTTTAGTGAAATATTTGGAGGGATGCGTAATATATTATACGCAAAGAAATATATTTGGAAGAATGTCAGTAACAACAAACAAAAAACTATTTAAAAAAGTTAAAAAAAATCATCTTAAAATTAGTGGTGGGCATAGATTAATTTTTTTAATCTAGATTAATCTAGATTAATTCCAAAATTAATCTAGATTAATCTAGATTAAAATGGCTCATTTGAATTCTGCCGAAGGCATTCAGAATATGTGTGCTACCCAAATAATGACTAAAAGTAAGTCTTTGAGAACGGGTTTCTCAAGCCAGGTGGCGCATTAGACCAGGGGCTCATCTCCTGTTTCCAAAATGCATCACAAACTGCTTGAGAAAGCTGTACTACTATGATAATTGGTGATCAAAATTAAATTATGTTCAATAAGATGAACGTGTGTTTACTTCCGCATTAGCTAAGGGATGATTTCCGTTTAGGTGGTACTTGAGACTGGAAGAGCTCCTACAGTACATTTACATTAGTCATTTAGCAGACGCTTTTATCCAAAGCGACTTACAAAGAGTGAGGGAGCAACAAGCGACCTGTCATACAGGAGCCATAATACATTAGATCTCAATACAAAGTTACTGGTTTCAACTAAAGCTAGACCACTTCCCCTTTGAGAGAAAGTGTTTTTTTTAAACCAATTCCGCATTGCACAAGGTGCAAACAACCTTAGTCTTGTCGATGTTTCTATTGGGAAGCTTCTTAAAAATTAATATTCCCTGAAGCAAACCCGGCGGCTTCATAGCTGCATCCATGTTAGCACGTCACGTTTGATGCGGTAATTTCACAGTAACGTTATGTTGTGTTCAGACCAAACGCGAATGGCGTGTCAAAGGCGAGTGATTTATATGTTAATGAAAAGAGCCTATAGACCTACTTGCTGCGCGAATCGCGCGAATGAAGCCCTGGTTATGAGATGATGAGCCGGCTTCTGCTTCCGCGAATGACGCGAGTTGAAAAATCTCGTTCTCGCCCCGTACAGTGCAGTTAAGATGGTATACATCCGCGCTAAAATATCAAGGTGAAAGTCATCATAGCTTGCGTAGTATAGACCCATCTCCCAACCCAACTTTGAGAATAGATTAACGGCGACATTTTTTTTAACGCGCGATAATAGTCTCACTGCGTTAACGCCGTTAACGGCCCACCACTACTTAAAATATGGTTTACCCAATTGCTTCCAAATTGTCTGTTTCCGCCCAGAATTTGTACATCATAATGATTGGTAATTCAAGACTTTGCATGAACGACTCCTACTTTGTATGTCTGTTAAGTGACTAAATGTGAATGTAAACTGATCATGTCAAGATCACATGAATATTAGAGAAGAACTAAAATGATGTATAGCGAATGGTAAGACGCTACGATGCTGATGTCAGTGCAGTCTGTTCTTCAGCATGTTTCTTCTGATGCGCGTAAAAACTTCCTAAATAAGTGAATCTCTCGCCGCAGATGGAGCAGTGATAAGGTTTCTCTCCGGTATGAACTCTCTCGTGGGTTTTTAGGCCGTCTGATCGAGCAAACGTCTTGTCGCACTGAGAACATTTGTAAAGTCTGTCTCCTGTATGAATGGTCTGGTGTTTCATTAAGTTATAATGTTTAGAGAAACTCATCCCACAAACTCTGCAGCGATGAGGCTTTTCTCCAGTGTGAACTCTCCTGTGAACTTTCAAAGTACTTGAATCAGTGAAGGTCTTTCCACAGTGAGAGCACAAGAAGGGTTTCTCTCCAGTGTGAATTCTCTCGTGGCATATCAGAGAAGATTTACGAGGAAAATGTTTCTCGCAGTGCGAACAGTGATAGAGTTTCTCCACAATATGTGTTGTCTGGTGCTGTTTAAGACCACTTGTGTGCTTAAAGGTTTTTCCACATTCACTGCACTGATACGGCCTCTCATCCGTGTGCACAGACACGTGTTTCTTCAGATGGGATCCGTGGTTGAATCTCTTGTAACAGTGAGGACACTCGTATGGTTTTTCCCCTGTGTGAATTCTCTTATGACAAAGCAGAGTTGTTTTGGATATGAAATTCTTGCCGCAGTCAGTGCAGGGGAAAGGCTTCTCACCATTGTGGGTCTTTAAATGAATCTTTAGAGCAGACGGGAAGGCAAAACTCCTTCTACACTGCTCACAATGATACCTTTTGCCGTGCTCTTGTGAGTGACGTTTTCGCTCTTGTAAGGTAGGAAAGCGGATCTTACATCTCATGCATTTGAAGAGTTTCTGTTCGGTGTGTTTTCTCTCATGTCTGGCTAAATGTCTCTGTGAACTCAATGTCTTTCCACAGGTGCTGCAGGAAAGAGTTTGCGCTGTCTGTCGCTGTTTTGATGTGAACACCCTTTCTCCATCACAACACGAATCACTGTTCTCATCTAAAAGAAACAGAGCAGCATTAAACCTCGTTTGATTTCCATTTACATGGCAACCATAGAAATGTCACTTCCTGTTAAATGCACCGAAACTTCATCCACCTGCAAGACTGACTGATTTTTTCAAATCTGTCAATTGTGTTATTAGTTAATCATGTGTTAAATAACATTTTCAATACTATAACTTGAAGTTTGGGTTATGATGTGTCATTTACAGCAATAAACACAAATTAAATATTTTGGTCATTTTTATGGCAATAAAAACTTGGCCTTAAATCCCATAATTACATTCAGTCTTCAGCCAAGAAATCACAGGCGGGTTCACAATTATATATTAAATACTTTATTTGTACAAATTACCTTGTCGAAGCACTTAATGTTTCTATATTTAGATTTCCCCCACAATTTACAACATAAGCAAATTTAACGGTAAATGTGGGAATTCTAGCAAATAAAGCATAAAAAATAAATCAAACCATGTTATACGCTACTTACATCTTCAAACAAGTCACCCTTTGACAAGAATTTGCAGAATCGTTCTCTTGGCATTTTATCATTAAGCTTCTCGAGGTCAAAAGGAGCACTGTGGAGATTTTAACAGCATCTAGGGGTGATGTTGCGAATTGTATATGTTGTCACAATTATATTTTTGTCTACAAGTTTTAAACATTTAAGCATACATCTGTTGAGATCAAACAATTTTTAGGATTATTGGGAACATTTCAGTAAAGTGTTTCCAATCTTTAGACTGGTATTGTATATGGCCAGGATGAGCTAAGAAAGGGATAATGTGATCAGGACCTGACACAAAGCAGAGGAACAATAACTGGCTAATGTGCGCTTATTACACGACTACTTACATGAGTAAATTATTGGACACACAATTTTGATGTGGACATAACAATTTTGTCAGAGCCATGGCTGTGTGGACGGTGCTTTGGCTGACCCGAGTTCACGTTTCAGCTTGTGGTCCTTACCCAAACCTACTGCCTTCCTACCCTCTCTCTCTCTTATCTGCCCTTTCAATGATCAATCTAAATGAACAAACTTTTTACAATGTAATGTTTGTTATTTTATTAGTAAGTAAATAATTTTTAAGGTCAAGATGACCTTAAGTTTTTTAGGCGGTAGTTATCAGGGAATGTTGTGACTACCCAATCAGAATAAAGCCTTGTGTAGTGAGCATTATGTAGCAGGCAGCCACATTCTGTCCTATTCCTGTGCCTTCAAGAACTACTGGTAGAGAGCATCACTTTAAAGAAGACATTCAAAGCATTAAAGGGGTGATGCAACGGTGTATCATGCATTCTGACTTCTTTAATGTTAAATGTGCCGTCTTCTCAAGCTTAACATGGTCAACTTGTCAAAAAATGAGTTGGGCGTATCACGTAGTATTTCTCTGCTCAATACACTCCCCCAGCGATCGTATTTCGAACATATAAAACTGTTTTGTAACAATTTTTATTAGTCCCTTATTGGACAATTCTCCTGGAAAAGCAGGCAGCAGCATGGAGAGCAGGAGAAGGAGCATGCGCAGACGTCAGTTTCACTTATGTGCAGGAGAGAGAAATAGCATATGTTCGCAAAGTTCAGGTGTTTGTTTGTTCTCTGCATTTGGGTGATGAATGTCATATAAACGGTGGATGTAACGCTGGATTTGTAGATCGTTTGAAACTGATATGGAGCCATCATGCGCTAAAAGATGCCGGACATGAACCGCATGCGGTGAGTGAAACTGATGTCTGTGTACCGTTGGCAATGGGTGCGCAGGTGCTTTAGTTCAGCCTACCCCTCCCCCCCGCACGCGCTGTATGTTTTCGGGAACCCATCGTACAGCTGTATCTATCTTTTATAAATGTGATCAAACTAAATACTCTTCTAAGATACTAATTATGCAATACTACTCTATAGGTACTCAAGATTAATATGAGATTGGCAGAAACCGAGCATGTTACGGTGGCTTTATTGACGCGTAATGATTAAATCAAAAAAATGTTTTACAGGGGACTCATACCTGAAGGAACGAAATCACCATCATCATAATTTTCATCTTCATCAGTGTGCTGCTCGTCTGTTGTGGTTTCTTTTCTTATCTCCATCATTTTCTTGCAGTCAATCAGTTTGACTGAACACAATTTCAGTGTCATCGTCTGCTGTTGTCCAGCATTACAGAGAGAATCAGACCGAGACTCTGTGGAGGTTTGATCAGTAGATTCATCCTGATTCAAGGTGTGATTACGGTCACACACAGTGTCCTGAGCGTCTGTGGGGTTTGTGTCAGTATAACAGAGTAAAGTGAGGCTGAGCTCTGGGTCCTGTGTGTGTCTGGATTTCTGTTCAGAGATTTTGTCCATCAGTGGCTGTGGTGTGCTCTGGTCTCTGCTGATGCACATTGAGTCTAGACAGTCTGTGGAGCTCCCATCACTCACACACACTGAAGACTGACTCGAGGACACCTTTGACACATCCTGACAGACAAACAACACACGATTACACACACGATCAGCGATGCAGATGGATATATTCACATGCTTTTCTGAGGCTTGTACAAAAGTTCAACAAGCACCACTTTTGTGTAGAAACTTTCATCTTGTTGAACACAAGTGACAGTGAGATTATTAACAAGATTTAAACATTGATCGAAAAGCAACAAAGATTTTCAGATCATTTGGCTAGGAAAGAGGCATCACGTGATGATAAAACAGTTAAATCTGCTGTCCAAACCTCTTTGTTGAGTTCATCTCCTCTTGTCCTCAGCTTTTCCTCCAGTAACTTCACCTCTTTCTTCAGCTGACAGATTTCTGTGATGAAATCATCAATATCCAGCATGGACAGATCAGTTCCCACTGATTTACAGCACATTACATCCACATGTGACTTCATCATCATCTAAACACAAAAACAACACACAACTGACTTGTTAAACAAAGACAAAAACGTAGAAATTCTGACATAATATGAATATAAATGCGCAGAGGATATCAGACATTTTAACAGACTAACGTTACGTATAACATGACCGCTTTCATTTCACTTATATTCAATCGCTGGGTTTAATATCAAATGTCAGACAATACACGCGCTCTTCTCACATTTTTGTTCGTTTCTCTTGAAACTGAATAATTTCAAAACAGAAAATCAAAAAGCACATTTAAACTGATGGACGTTAAGGTGTTTTTCTTCAGTGTGTTTATCAGCGGACTGTTAAAGAGCTGCAGAGCGCCTCCTGCTGGACTGGAGAAACAAGACGCTCAACAACATGATTGTCTTCTATGTGTTTGCGCGGAATGTTACTCATAGGAAAACTTTAAGTGTGAAAGTAGAAGATCTGAAGACGTGTGGATTCATGAGTGGATCAAACTGCAGTCGGATCTCATCGGGCTCTGCACATCGCTCTCACAGCTGGTAGGACCAGTAACCATGGTGACGATCAAACGTTCTGTCTGTATCCACACGCTCATGGCTAGAAGGGATGCAGCTGCCTCCACCGGGCATATGCGCTTCAATACCGCATCATTTTTTGATTTAAAAAGTGTATATTATTTAATCATTGCCTTAACTAATAGATCTAATAGTCCATTTTTATCATTAAAATTATCTTAATAATATAAACACGGAATGAAACTTCAAAGTTGAAAGTATTTCATACCAAGACTATATAATTAATTAAACAAAAAGGGTACTGAAGGACATCAAGGTATCTCACACAATGTGTCATAATTTTATTTAATTTGATGAGATTGAGTATTAAAAATCTGACAGAAAAGCAGTAAAATCGTAAAAGCTAGATTTTATTGATTCTATCCCTGCCTCAAAATATCTTTTGGCTCTTACTTTGGCTTTAAGACACTGTGTCTTTAAATATATTCATGCATAAAAAGTAAAAAAAAGAGATTTGTGAATTATAATCATTTTTAGTATTATACTGGTCTTATGCCAAGATGCATCTGAAATAAATATTAGGGAACTTGACTAATTCATGGTCACAGAGTAGGAAAAAGATGCTTAAAAATGTTAATTGGCTTAAGTTTTCAAAATTTACTATAAGGTCAAAGTACAGAACACTTTGGTTAAGGAATGAGATCTTAATTAAAGAAGAATTTGTTTCATAATCAAGACGGTTAACAGGTCGTATGAACATAGATGTCAAACTATACAGTAGCCAATCAGAAGCCAATCAGTTGTTATAATTAACCTATTTAAAGTCATGACATAAAAATTCATTCAAAATTCAAAAAGCACATTTTACCTCTGAAGAAGACCAGTGTTTTATGTTTTTAATAATTGGCTAAACTGCTGGGAATTACACATTAGCAAACCGTTCTGTAGCACAGAAGCATAAAGTGCAAACGGTTTAAAGAATGGAAACAATGTAATATGACAACAAAAATCTCCAAGTGAAAGCATTTATTGTATTTTTTAAGAAGCCATCCCTTCCCTGCCAGCCTGAAATGCATAACTTCAATTCAAGAAGGCATTTAAAACGCCTTAAAAAAACATAACACTTTGACGAAATCAAACAATAAACATTTTAACAGGAGCATAAACAATATTTTGAAGTTAGTCAACAAGCTATTTATAGCTATTATGTACCATTAGTGTTTTACATCAATTATGTATGTCCAAAAGATTCATAACATCAATTGACCAATCAAAAAAAGTGTTTAAATAGATATACAATGGAGGCAATGACTCTAGTTGTCAGTGTTCCCTCTATGCCTGAGTTTAACAAGTATTTACATATACAGCAAAATCTGAAGAATAAGTTGTGTCCACATGAACAAAACACATGGAAATGTGACCATGTACGAATGGCAGACGTTTAGCTTTGTTTTTGTCCTCTGTAAATCAAGATTGAATAGATGCTTTAAATGATTACAACAGTAATGTGGATCCGTACATCAAATGTAACACTGCTGTTACACAAAAGTGTCTAGATTTTTGCCTTTAAAAAAGCTTTTAACATGACTATATTAATTCAGATCCTTGTAAACCGCGATTTCATTTTGTTGTTGGAGTGCACAAAAAGATGACTTCAGAAGAATATCCTTTCATATAAAGTATGTGCTTAAAACACAAGGAGGTGCATTACAATTTTGCTACACAAGCATGTCCTCGAACACCTCTGAGACATGCTGGTTAACCTAGATAACAGCTGGTAGTAGCAATGTCTTTCTACAGTATTAATAGTACAATGAACATAAATACTGTACATGTAGCATTAGCTGCAGTCTGGCATAAGTTATTATTATTAATATTATGAATTTTCTCAAAAAATGTAAAATGCAAGACTTCATTTGAATTGATCTTTCATTCATGTATCTTTAAAAAATGAAAATCCTGTCATCATTTAATCATCATCTTCATCTTGTCATTTTAAACTTGTAGGACCTTCTACTGCAGAACCCAAAAGAAGATATTTTGAAGAATGTCGTAACAGAACAGTCTGTTTGGGATCCGCCGCTGTTTGGTTACCAACATTCTTCAAAATATCTTTCATTTTGGGGTGAACTATCCCCACTATATATATATATATATATATATATATATTAAAGTTTTAAAACACATTCATTTTAGCTATAGTAATTTCAGTTTATTATACTAATGCACAAATACGTACTGTAGTTATTTTAACAGACTGCAGAATTCACAGATTCCTTGATGTGATGTGGTTTAAGTGCATTAAGCTGTTCATTTATTACTTTATTTATTAGATTAAAACATTTCCTTTGATTTTGCCGTGCCAGAAAGAGTGTGTATTTTACGACACTATAAATGTGTTTATCAACAAACATGTCATTTCACCAGTTTAACTTATGACAAACCCTAATCAATATATTTTTTCAAACTGAACAAGGACATTTTTGGTCCGGGTGCATTCTGAACTGACAATTCAAGTCAAGCAGTTGGGCACATCTTCAGAGATCTTTCTGCTGATACTATCTGCTGTCTAATCATGAAAAGGGTGGTTGTAACCCGCCGATGATATAAAAATGAGAAAAGAGCGATTAATGCTGCGATGAAAGAGGCTTAGAAGGAACACTGAGTAATTCACTCTTGTCACATCAATACATCGACATCATCACAGTGACCCTCTTCCTCTGTGACTTTGAGTGCCAACACCTCCTCATTTAGGAAGAGACCGCTCAACCTCTCTTTATGAGCCTGTCTCTGCTCTTTCAGCTGTCGCTTACGTAATGCCTTCTGTTGCATCTTCCTCTGCTTGGAGCGTTTCTGGAAAAAAAGTAACATAATGTTTGATCATAAAGCTTTTATAAACCACACAAAACTGTGGTTGTGACGCATTTAAACTTTGTCATCATTGTGGCTATTAAGACAAAGCGTACCTAGACAAATTCAAAAGCATATGTCTGCTCTCTTTATTGAGTTTTATTTGATAAATAACTTTCAAGTGCTGATGGTACCTTGGAGTCTCGTATGCGCTCGGCAGCAGTGGTCAGATTTCCGTCGCTGTGAGCACGGCTGATGTTGGTGGAGGAGTTAGATCCGGTAGATGCGCTGCTGCTGCTTACACTGCTCACCATGCTGGCATTACTGCTGCTGTGAGCGCTGACTGCGCTGGTGCTCGCCACGCTCCTCCTCCAGCCATCACGTGCCATGCTGGCCCGCTGCCGCGGACTGTGCTCACGGATGTAGCTCCTGACCTACCACCACCAGAGACATTTCAGGTAAATGAGACCTCGAGTGGCTACAAGTAAGATTCTGTGGTTTATCTTCTCTGGTTGTAATATGAAATAAATATTTTTTATGGGGAATCAGAAAAAAACTGGATTTCAAACCATTCAAAAAAATGAAATAAGTGTAATTCATTACCTGTTTAAGTTTTTCATCTGTCAGGCAGTTCAGTTCAATGATGAACTCACTGTCTGTTGGCAATATCTGTGCACTCGGGTCGATGATCTTTATGATATCAAGCTGCTCCCGAAGTCCCATCTCTGTGCTTACTTTCCGACTCAAGTATTCAATATATTCCACCTGAAAAAAAACCAAAAACAATGTTTGAGACTCAAGAGATAACAGAGCTGCTAATTTAAGTAAAGCGTGTCTCTTAAAAATGATTCTCACAGACTAGCAACTGGTTTGGAATCATTAGTCTTACTTTACATATTTCAATCAGACCAATCTGCCTTTGTATGTAACAGACTTGAAGAAGTAATGACCAGTCTTGAGGAAACAAATTAGACGACTAAAGCCCCATTCAGACATCCAGATCCTAGCAGCGGAAGAGCGACACCATCTCATTTATTTCAATGGAGAGCTGGTGACTTCCGGCAACATGAGCGACAGTGAACGAGAATTGAGAATTGTTCAACTTTATGCAAATGATGAGCAACTTGCGTGAGCGACTACCAGTAGCAGTAAAGCAGTGGGACGTGCGAGGAACGTGATTGGTCGGGAAGGCTTAAGCTTGTAAAAATAAATGGCGTCCAAAACGCCCGTTGGAGCATAGCTTTGTATAAGTGTAAGTTTGATTTTCTCTTTCAACAACTTCTGATTTTATTTCTAGCGAGAAATTAGTATTGTAGTTTTTAAATATGTGACTAGTTATTGCGAAGACGCTCTCTGTTTATAATTCAAGAAGACTTCCATTATGCTGCCTAAATGTTTCTCTGGGCTGCCTTCGTGCACAGACACTGCCTCTGAAGTCATGGTGTTTGGCGCTATTTGTAACCAGACGCTGCCAGCATTCTTTTTCAAGTAAAGAAACTTTACTTTTTTACTTTTACTTTTCCCTGTCAAAAAAGAACTCAAGTCTGAACACGGCCTAACTTGTAAGACTTGTCTAAGCAGTGTATGGCTTTCCTGTGGCTCAGTGGTAAGAGCATTGCGTTAACAATGCAAGGTTGTTGTGTGTTTGAGCATCTGCCAAATGCATAAATGTAAATGTATGCAACCGGACCCATCTTTCATTTAGGCTGTGTATACATGATTTGATGCCTACGGGTGCTTTTGAAAAGATAGAAGCGATAGGCTTCGTTTACTGCACTGAAGAGACATCAATGAGTCATTGAAAAAGAAACATAAATATATGGAAATACATAAACAATGTCATACTGATTTAAAACCACAGCAGGGTCGAGGGACAGGAGTAACAGAAGATTGTGACTGAAAATGACGTACCTGTTCATCATTAGTCATAGCGCTCCAGGGAAGCTCATCCAGATTCCTCTGCAGCTTGCTTTTTCTTTTGGAAACGGGACAGGGTGAGCTGGGCACGCTGGGTATGATGTCAGACAAAACATCACTGCCACTGGCTATGTCACTGCCTGGTAGCTACAATCAAACACAGTTCGGAATTTTTTAGTGTACTCTTCCAAATTCACAATATACAGTAAAGACCTGGCCTCCCTGAAATACGACACCAGTAATAGTGCTGTTCACACAAGCCCACCTGCCACTCAAATTCACTGTCTGACCAATCCCAGTACGTGCTAATGGAGGAGGAGACGTCGCTGCAGACACTGCCCTCTGGGAACAGGTCAAAGGGCGTAAGCTCCTGATCATCCAGAAGAGAGTAACAATCGTCCTGATCTCCCACAGATACCGAAGAGAAGAGCTCCTCGCTGCACTCTGAACTGGCCACGCTGGTGCCACATGACGTCAGGTTCCACCTGCAAACAAGGTACAGTAGTCATTGGTCAGCAGTTTGCTTTAATCGGTTGGTGATCTTTAAAGTACATTTACGGTTATGTGATGTGCAGTCATCTACCTGCTGCTGTGAAAGCGATGTAAAGGATCGGTTCGGTGACATGATGACAACTGAAACCCAAAGTCACTGACATCCAGGGTGACATCTTCACTGAAGTTTCCTCGCTGTGACAGCAATGGAAACGGATCCTCTGGAGCGAGGAACTTCTCGTAGACGTCCTCAGACATCTGGAAGCTAAATCAAAACCACAGAAGACAATATCAAAATGAGCGGCATTTAACACAAAGAAAACACATTACAGCCGATAACAAAAGTATTATAGCAGACATTTTATGAGTAACCATTTGAGTAACATAATTTTAAACTGCAAATACAACAAAGTTTATTTAGTTCGTTTGCATTCATTCTGTTATACTCTTAAATAATATTAATAACCCATTAAACATAGAGACACATTTCAACATATCGGCTCAGAGAAAGATAAACACGACAGATGTCACAAAATAACCAACGTTTGAGATTTGTCAGTTAATGTTGATTATGTATTGCATCTTAGGAACCACCAGAAGGATGCTGTAAAACACTGACTGAAATATAGTCGTTTTAAAATCTTTATAAAGACTATAAACATTCTCTGCTAGCAGGCCAGCTAACATGCTACCATAACATTCCGTATTACTAATATATCCAAATTAGCTAATGTGATAAATAATAAACAATGTATGTATATTACTTGAACAGGAATGCGATTAGTAGAATATTACAATGATTTATTGAGCATTAAAGCAGTCGGATGTCTATATTAGCGATTAGCCTCCGTGAAAGACTGGATCCAGTAGACACTCAACGCCCCAAAACTGCACTCTAAACACATTGCACGTTCATTAATAATAATCACGTGTTTATATTTCACACATACCTGTTGATTGGTGTGTTTTATGTGAAATATGAATGATGTTACTCTCGACAACGAACCTCCGCAGCTTGTGGCTAAAAAACAACACGCTTCATAGTGAAACACTGTAGACTTCATGCTGCGCTGCGCATACTGATGGTATGACGCCGAAGTACCGCGAGAGCTCCTTAAAAGCATAGACAGCAATTTGCCCTCGCGGTACTTACGTCATCCAGGTGTCTACATCTGTCTGCGCAGCGCAGTATAAAGTCAAACAAGCGTCTGGAGTTGATTATAACGTGATCTTTGACGTCCATAGGCGAAGAACCACGTGACTGCTCCAGTAGTAGTTTTCTTACTCGTATAACACACTGAATCATATTTTGAGATGATTTATCGTTGTATTTACTGATATGTTTCACATTAGCCGTGTCTAACAGTGGTTGTGAATGTGCCCCATACGATCAAATGTGCTTTGACAGTTTTTAATTACTGTTTGACAGGCTTAGTTTGCACATAAAATATATATTTTTTGTTATTTACTCCCCCGCCTGTCGTTCAATCCCTATATATAAATCCTAAAATCGATTTGTTTGTGTGTGCTGTCCTATCCCACAATGCAGTCAGCTGTAGTTGCTCAAGTGGTCCAGCAGGTGACACTAACGCACCAGACGCATGCAATAGTCACATGACTGACACGGAAGTGCTGCTGGAGCGGTTCAAGTTCTGTGCTTTAGTGATCGCAGGCTGCATTATTATGTGCATTAGAGGTTGCAAATCTTATCGATCTGTGCATTAGAGATTGCAGTAAAATTCTATTTTTTCTTAGGAGAGGATGTCTTCTGGTCACATGAAGATGACAGAGACTGTGAGTTTATTTGGAGGTAGAGTCCCTGCTCATGTGGAGCTGCTTTATAAACACTTGAAGGATCTAGACAGAAGTACTTTCCAACAAATACTCGCAGGTAAGATTTATATATCCTTGCTTAAGATGACTGTCTTTATGATTGTTCTTTTTCTTCTGCCTCATATAGAGGTTGTAGGACACGTGACTGTTCTTGTGGTCTATCGGAGTGTAACGTTATGCAAGTTGACCTGTAAATTGTATTCTTTAATTGCATACTGTAATCTAAATTGCATCTACAATAATTTCCATCCTAGTCACGTGGCAATATATTATCAAATTATATATCACATTATACTATATGTTGTATTAAATGACATTATGTTGTAAGGCATTGTTGTGATGTGTAATTGTGATTGTGAGGTTGTGTTTTGTGTCACAGCTGTGGTGAATGCTGTTGATGGTCAGGACTGCAGTGAGTCTATGAGAGTGATCGCAGAGAGCGGTTTCATCTCAGAAGACAAATTCAACCATGTTGTGGCTGGATTATATGCTGTTGTAAAAGAAGCTCAACGTTTGTCTTCATTAAAACAAGAGGTTTGCCTATCATTCTCATTCCTCCTAACAGGTGTTTTTTTACTTAAATATAGGCTCAGCTTCCGCAAACTGCAAGACAACAGTCATAGTCTATTAAGTTGACCATTTTATTTTGTAGTAGTGAAAAAAAACTGTCTTTGTTAGAAATGCATTTTAAATGCATTGCTTTTTAAATCTAGTTTAATCTGTGCATAAGTAAATTCAATGTTACTTAAGTAGATTTAATTTAAGAGCTTGAAATGAAAGTGCCGCTGGACTTCAAAAAATTCTTAATGTTCTTTTGCTATACATCACACTATTCTCTGTGTGTATATAAAGTCAAAGAGTGCATGAATTTCTCGTTTTAGGTTTTCATTGAGGATCTCCGAGCACTAAGGTAAGAGTAAAAAGCGATGATGTCTTTATAAGGATATCTTTTTATAAATATTGTTTATATTTAAACCAAATGTGCAGTTATATCAATGCTGATACATGGTTACTGTTTGCAAACAGAGTTTCTGAAGAATTCATTGCAGATGTGTCCAGTTCTGTCTTTGCAAACGGGTATGTTTTGAGCAAACATCAAGCCTTGTTCAATCAGACTTTCAATGTCAGGATTCAGTCAGAAACAATGATATATGTCAGTCATATACAGCTTGTACATAGCTGAAACACAACAACATTCCTCCAAGGTATAGGTGATACATAGACCGTACTTTACTGTACACAATTTAACATATATATTTTAAAATCGACTAAAAATAAGGAGCTTGAAAACTGACCTACAAGCGTCACAGGATTACAAAAAGTGCATGTGTTCACAGTGATGTCAAATGCAAATTCCAGGTTTATGTGTAGCTTGAGTTCAGAAGCTATTTCACATACCATAATGTTTCCTATTTTACCATAATGAGTGACTTCTGCAGGCAAACCTCAATGAAAGTTAGGCCTACACTTCAAGGACCGAGTCTGCCAAAGATGGAGGAGTTCAGATGGAGAGTTGATGTTGCCATTTCAACAAGGTACTCTTGTGACAAACTTTTATAAACCTTAAAAAGAATTTAAGTGCAGTAAGTGCCGAGTAAGAATGGTATTTGATCATTATTTACCCTTTGACAACCCATCATTTTATTTATATATATATTAATATAGCCTTAGATGCTGGAATGGCATTAAGCATGAAACAATAATTTCTTTATTTTTAAATGTTGTTTTTTAAACCATTTTGACCCAACATTCACATTTTAATGTTGAATGCAGAAAAATTTAAGTGTAAACAACGAAGAATGTTTAATCATCTTCATTTATATACGTTAATATAGCACTGTATATTAGTAAACACCAATGTTTATTTCCATGTATTTTTATTTTAAAATTTCAAATATATAAAATTATATTTGTGTGATTGCCAATTAGGAAATTAAAATATTGAATCAGAATTATGTCGAGTGAAATCACACAGCCCTGAGTCTTGTACAAATCCATGATTACTGCCAAAATAAGGTTTATAATAAATAGAAAACGGTCAACTAAATTTGACAATGCAAGATTGTTCATAACATTATGGACCAATTGCTAAGCTTTTCAATCTATACTTGTTGTAAACAAAAGCTGATGTTAGAGGAGTAGTTCACTTTCAAAATCAATATTTACACACCCTCTTGTCATTTCAAACCTTTAATGACTTTCTTTCTAATGCAGAACACAAAATAAGATATTTTGAAGAATGTTTTTAACAGCTCCCCATTCACTTACAATGGTTACAATAGAACTGAATGAGAGGCTGTGCGGCTCTGTCACCAACATTTTTCAAAATATCTTCTTTTGTGTTCTGCGGCAGATATAGTCATATAGGTGTAAAATGACAACAGGGTGTGTAAATGATGACAGAATTTTCATTTTGAAGCTGAATTACTTCTTTAATAACCGTGTGATTCATATCTCATGTTTCTATGTTTTAGTTCGCTGTCCCGAGCTTTGCAGCCCTCCATTCTCATGCAGATGAAACTGTCAGATGGGTCTCTGCATTGTTTTGAGGTAACGGTGCAATATGTTTGGATGTTAGAATGTACAGTTTTGCTCCTTTCTTCACTTAAATGTGTTGTGAAATGTTTTGTTAGGAACACATAAGAATAACTAAAACCGTCACACATGATTCAGCTTACCTAACAAACTCTTGACCCTTCCTTCAAAATGTATTGTTAAAAACATTGCCGAACTTAAAATATTAGCTGAACAGCAGCGTAAAGGTCCAGTGCTTGAAATTCCACGGCATGTAGTGGTGAGCTTGTGAATTGCAACCAGCGCCACACTCCACCCCTCCCGTTCGAAGCTCTACGCCGGCTGACACAGAAATAAGATGTTGTCACGTTTTCACTTTGCTGATGGAGATAATGTATTTGTGAAACACGTTCTGTAGAGCAGTTTTTCCGTTCAGGGCTACTGTAGAAACAACATTGTAACGCAGTTCAAAGTAGTGAAGGAAGGAGGCGGGAACATTCAATAAAGTTTTAATCAAAAATAAACAAAAAATTATACGGAAGTAAAGAACCGGCAGCCAACTCACGGTCCACTGCCGGCTCCAAGAACATGAATACAATCTAAACACATGTCCAGGCCTGGTCCTCCGTCATCTTACACTCTGCCACTCGTCCTTTTATGCTTTCGATCTCCACCGTGAGAGATACGGAGCAAGTGCAACGCGCAGCTGACACTCATTATCACTCATGTCACCGGCCCCGCGTCATTCTCTCACAGCTCTTGTCCCGCCTTGCTCTTCACAAACATGATGATGGAGGAAACCCTTACGTACACCACATGTAGATAGAGATGGCTTATTCTAAAGTCATAAAAACATAACGATTCATTATGTGAGGTCTTTATACACCTCTGAACAATAGTTATGTATATTATATTGCATTTCTGTCAATAGAGCCTCTAAAAAAACTACACATTGGACCTTTAATCTCTGATTCAAACAAATGATCAAACAGTCCGAGATGAATGTGATGCCCTTCACATTGCAAGAAGACTGATACCATAAAATAGTCTGAGTGAACAGAAACACTTAATACTTTTAACCTTGTGCTTATTTCGGGTAAAAAATGTTTTTTTGCAATAAGAAACTAGCCCATAGACAACACTTGTGATGCTGCTGTCAACTGTTCAGTATGTGGTTGTTTCCATCAACTGTTTTTATTTTTATTTCTTTACCTCCCTAGGTTCCAGTTTCCAAGTTCCAGGAGCTCCGGTATAACGTTTCCTTAATTCTAAAGGAAATGAATGATTTAGAGAAGAGAAGTATTCTTAAAATACAAGACTGATAAAAGATCCTCTCTTGCATTTTTAACATCTACATGTTAAATTCAGATGTTTTTCTAATAGTGTTATTGTTAAATACAGAATCTGATTTGGCAAAATATGTCTTGAAATGTTAAATAATTGTAAGTTCTTATTCATCAGTAACGGTAGTGCTGCCCTACATCTTTGAGTTCACAAACGTTCTGAAGTAGAATGTTACATTAAATAGGTTTTCACAATTTTCATCGATATATGTTTTATTTTTGGCACATTCACATGTTGTACATGTGTTGTGTTTGCCACCCTATTTGTAATGCATTACGTTTACAATAAAAGTGTTTGTGACACGTTTACCCTTGCACTTTTTTTAGTTATGTAAAGATGTTCATTTACATGTGAACTTTGATGTGTGTTACGGCACTGTTGGGCCATTACGTTGTGCTTTACATAAACAAATCGAATCCTTATTCTTTGCTCAGTGGTAAGAGTATGGCACTAGCAACGCCAAGGTCATGGGTTCGATCCCAGGAGATTGCAGATGTAAAATAGAATACAATGTAAGTCCCTTTAGATAAAATGTCTGCCAAATGTAAATGAAACTGACCAACACGTACAAAAGACTTCAATTGTCTGTTTTACTGTAGAAATGTTCAATCATTTCTTCATTTGCATCATAATATGTATGTAGGCCTATGTACTTCTTTGAAGGACTGCTGATTTGAACTTGAACGAAATGGGCAGTTCTCTGAAAACAAAAGGCCCAACCCTTCCAAACGAATATTATCTAAACCAGCGTCCAAGGTTCACACTGTGATAAGAGCGCCTCACCTGACGTTAAACCTTCTCGGATTGCCACCTAGAAGGCATCTTATTGCAGAGTAATGAGACTCAGAGCATTCACCTGACACGACACAAACAAACATGGACAACAGAGGCAGGTACAACAGCTCATCCGTCTGGCTGATGCTATTCGTTTTTCAGTGCTGCGTACATTTCAGTGCCTCCCTGGTCTACTGGACCGCTTACGTGGAGGTCAGATACTTTGACCGAGGGACTAATAAAACTGTGGGCAGTATATGTGAATGTGGTGTGTTTGGAGTGAACGCGCTCGTGGAATCGGCTTCAGGACTGGTGGTGCTTCCAAACTCGGATCCTCTGGCATGCTCGAGCAATACTACGTTCAGCGCCACCCAGAAGCAATGGGTTGCCCTCATAAAAAAAGGAAATTGTACCTATTCCCGGAAGATCCAGGCCGCCCAGCGACATGGAGCCTCCGCAGTGGTTATTTACAACATAGATGGGACAGGCAATGACACCAACCTAATGGAGCATTCAGGTATGACGGCTCTAAACTTACACGAGAGTGCCTGAACTTGTTTGAAAAGTTAGACTAGAGTTTGTGTAATGGAACCATCATAATGGCCTTTGGCATGGAGGATTTATCCTTCAAACGGTTACTTTGTTGAAATGTTTTTAGATTTAGGTTAGTGTCTGTTTATGTCAAGATGGTGTTGGCAATAAGAGGTGTTAAAAATAATAACTGTATCAAGGTCCACTGGTCTAAGGGTAAGACAGATTTCATTGTATAGTAATATAATCAAATAAAACCTGGCATTAAAAATAATCTCGGGTGAATTACCTATGTGACATTATTTTCTACAATTAAACCCATTTCCACCCCATTATTCCAGTGCTTTATTATGATACATTTGTATTGACCACACTGTGGTAGTATTTGTTCAACTCCCTTTTATTTAGATGGACAATAATCCTAAAATGAGTTTCAATTTCATAATTTCTTATGCTATCTGTGTTTTGTTTGTACGGTGCAATGTACGTGGTTTTATGAATTGTTATTTTCATAATCTCGTGCCCTCTGTTGTCTAAGTGATCTTATATCTTATCACGTGTGTAGGTATGAGAACCCAAGTGAACAATGTGTCACGTGGTTTACGACTATATAATGAAATGAATCAGAGTTTCATAACAAACAGAAGTGCAGAAAATTAAATTCACACAGTTTGTTAGCATCCCTTCAGAATACACTAGAATACACATAGTGAGCAAGAATGTTTATTGTATTTACATTAAGATCATAACTATAATGTAATAAGAGTGGTTAACCATCTGTAGGGAAGTCATAATGATGACGATTTCCACAAGTAACAGTTACACAATATTTAATAGATTTTATTACACCTCCTGGAGGTTCGTTTGGAAATAACCATGAATTATCAAGCCGTAAACACTTTGTCAATAAACAGACTGTTGTTCTGTTTATTATTATAATAAAATATAATTGAAATTTCAAAGGCATGTGGTGGAATCACTGCAGTCCAAAGCCTCTTCACTCAGACCGCAGTAAAAATACATTTGAATTAACTTCATGGAACATGCCAGTTATGAACTTTAAACCGACCTCAAATGTTTCATTGGTTCAGTTTGACATTTGTTTTAAGAAATTGGGAAATTTTGGATAATTAATGGCTGTGACACCAGCAGTCCTTGAAAGGTGAACAATAATACAATTTTCATGACAATGAGCCAGGGCTGGACTTGTAAGAGAAATTGTTACTGCCATTTTTGTGGCCCACGGGGGGTGGGAATGTTACTTGTTGACTGGGGGATGCGAATGGTACATGTTGACCGGGGCGGGGGATTGCGCATGGCCGTGCGTGCATTCGCTTTTATAATACGTCCGTCAGAGCAGCTAAAAATGTCCATTCCTGCCCCATACATTAGCAGTATGCCGGGTGGCCAGTCCGCCCCTGCAATGAGCTTAACCATAAAGACTAACATCTGCTAATTGTTTATGAGACAGGCAAATGCTTTCAATTAGCTAAACATAATCTTTAAATATACATTAAATTAACTTTAAATTTATTTCCAAAAGATAACTCCAGGATTCAAAAATCATGTTGGTTATTGTGTTACCATGTTACTGTGGTTTATTGTATTGTTTAGCTGTTGTGACTTAATAAAAAAATGAAAAACAAACGGTTTGATGAATATTTTGAAAAAATCATTTTTTGTGAATTAAATGTTAACTTGTTCAATTAGTAACTTAGTGTTGATTTTAATACGGCGTGTGTGTTGATTTTAATACGGCAATACTTATATATTACAATATTTTATTTGAATATGACAATATTTCTTTTAAGATCTTAATATAAATATGTCAGCATTAGACTTATTTTATGATGAAATGACTGACAGAGACCTTTTCCTTAGCTTAACATTTATTTCTGTTCCTTGGTAAAAGTTGCTCTGAGCATCGTTGTGAATAGTGGAAACACCTAACTAAAAACCTTTACTGCTGTTTAGGAGAACTCTTAGTGTTAAGATAAAAAAAGTTCACCTTTATTGATATTTTGACTTGACATAAAAAAATCCCACAGAACTACACTAAAGGAGGGAACCAAGTTTAGGGACCAGAATATAGACTTCAGGTTGGGCCCTTTTTAGCACACTTCAAAACCTCATAGCAATGCCATAAGAACCACCTAACAACCTAGAAACATTGTGGCTGTGAGGTTTGTATGGACCTATACAACTCCTTTCAAAGTGTAAAAAAATCTAGTCACAATTAGTTTAAATTTTAAACACTGGCTATGTGTAAATGATGACAGAATTTTCATTTTGAAGATGACTACTCCTTTAATATTACACATAAATTTGAAATATGTCTAATTAATAACCTATATTGCATTTTACAAATGATGAAACCAAACTGCATCATCTTGTTTGAACGTCGTGCCTTGCCTTAAAACCAATTGGTCATGGGTTTTCATCTGGGAAGGTCTGCCTTCATCACAAATAATAAAATAAAATATTTTAAATCAATACATTTCATACTTATGGAGTAAGAAGTTATGTAATTAGCAAGATCATGAACAGTCAGTCAGTTGCTCCCCAACTTTGCATTGGGTCTTGTCTTGATCAGCAGGTTTATTCTGCAATAACAACTGAATGCCTGTGCATTATCCCTTATAGTTAGTTATGTCCTTTATGATTCTATGAAATTTGAGAATTACACAAAATAAACAAATGTTTAAGAAAAGAAAGGTTAAGATTTTTCTTTATTTATTGTTTTAAAAAGTTTAATACTGTTTAATACACAGCATGCAAGCGCTGCGGTGCAATGTGATAAAAAAACAATCTATAATAAAATGCGTAATGTAAATAAATTAAAATTTGTCCACACTGGATGAGACGCAATGTGACAGATGCATTGTTCTTACTGGGTTTGTCACATCAGACAGATCGTGTCAACTTTTGGGTCAACTCTTTCTTTCAACTTTACTACAAAAAATCTGAACCATCTTAAAATAACTAGACAACCTAATACAAGGACATTTCTAAATTGACTGTATGTATAGACGTCCACATACAAACCTCAATGATGTTCATTTCTGAATAAAACACCTACTACAGTACAATTCTAGATGAAATCAATTTCTTATCATTTGATACTCTGTTTCACTAAGAACAATGTCACAATTTGGAAATCCATCAAAACTTTTTATTTTAATGTCAAATTTTGGTTCGAGGATTGAAAAATAATTGGCTGTGTAAATTCAGTCAATAAAATCATCTTTGTTTGCAACATGTTGAAGACTCATTTTATTTAGTATGAAAACAATAAATTGCCCTCTTCTGCTATAAAATCTTCTATTTTATTATCTTTGTTTATGCTACTGATCTTCAAATGGCATATTTGTCATAATTATTATAATGTTACATTTTGCAGATGCTGATGACACAGTTACCATTATGATTGGCAACATTTTGGGCACAAAAATTGCCAGCCTGACCGAGAATGGCACAGATGTCTACATGGCGATTGTAGTGGCCAATGCATATGGCCTGTGGTTATGGGCATACGCTCTGTTTTTCGCCTTCACAGGAATTACAGCCGCCAGTGTCTGCTACTTCACTTTCCTGTTCATCAAACGTTTGTACATTAATCATCAACTTCGCATACAACAGGTAAGATTATCGACTTTTACAGTTATTCAGTCAATTAAATCTATGCAGATTTACTCCAGACTTTTTTTTAACCAGGGTTGTGTACCATTCAGAATTCCATAATCCATTTAAATTTAGTTTTATGAATTTAAACCAAGGCTGCGAACTGGATGTAAGATTAAAAAAGCGGAATTAAGAAATGGCTCAAGTCAAAAAGAAATTCATATGACTTGTTTAATTCTTAATACTTAACACACAAATAACCTAACTGGTTTATTTTGGGTATATTTTCCTGGGTTATTTTCAACACACGGTTGGGATAAAAAGGATATATTTTTCTGGTTCAATTCACCCCAACGGTTGGTTTTGTCTCTTTTTGATCCAACCATAGGTTGAAAATAAACCAGGGTTTCTTAAATAAACATGTTATCCTACTCGTATACCAGAAACAATACATCCACAAAATGAATCATGTTTGAAATGCACCCATAGGGAAAGAACGTTTCTTTCTTTACCTGAAACTCCTCAAAATGGAGCCATTTTTCAATGTAAATAATTCCCTTTTATATGCTAATTCTGTTCTTTTGTTCACTTTTACAGAGGGAGATTAAACGAGAAGCCAAAAATGCAATAGAAAAATTACAAGTTCGGACTCTGCGACGAGGCGACCCGGTATTGTGTTTGTTGCTAAATCATTTACAAATGACAAATTTTAGACATTTTGATTTCATTAAATTCAAATATAAAACAATAAGAACTTAACTGAGAGATCCTGTTGTCTATGTGTTTGTAGGAAGTTGACTCAGAAGACATATGCTGTGTTGTATGTACTGATGCTTTCAAACGTGATGAAAAGGTCACAGTTTTACCCTGCAGGTGCCGTATGACAATATTAACTTATGACATTTCATAATCTAAGGAATGTTTGTGAATACACAACACGTACAAGGGCACCCTTAAATAAAATGTTATCTGTTATAAGGTCAAAACTTGTACTTGTTAACATAAATAATGCAAAATGCAGTAACATGAAAGATTATTGTTTTAGGCATCTGTACCATAAGAAATGCATAGAGCCATGGTTCCTGGAGCACCCAACCTGCCCGATATGTAAATACAACATCCTCAAATCAAAGGTCATCTTGCCTACATTATGCCTAAATTATGTTTTGATGTGACTATAGTGTTTTTAGTACAGCCCAACAGTCTGTACAGTTTTACAGATTGTACCTGCATTTTGACCTGATCCATCTACAAACACTGGATTGTTTGTGTTGTATGTGTTTAGATCGATGAAGACAGCAATGTAATGACATCCACATCAGCAAGTCAACATGACACGTCACACTCAAACATCCAGACAGTGCACAGTAAGTCTGTTTTGTTATCAGAACCCAACGTGATTAACATTGGGTTTGGTGTTGAGCACTAGGATTTGTATTATGACTTTTATATGAGCTTAAATGAACAACAAAATACATATCCAAATACCCCTTGTAAAACAAATAGGTAAAAAACCTCAATCGAATTCAAGGCATTGGGCAGCAATTTATACATATTATATTTTTTCATCTTATGGTTGAAGTTTTTGGTAAAATAATTGGTCGCCATACTGGATGTTCAAAGTAGCGAGTGTGGGCATCCATACTTTCACATCTGTACATGCAGACTCACACATAGATACTGACAAGCACAGACAAACATTTTTATTCCAACAACATTATAGAGTAAAGACATGAATGTACAATAGTGAGGTTTTATACCAAGAACAAGTGTCCCAATATCACCATCTTCTTTCAGCAAAAGAACAAAAAACTTGTATTCACTGCTCATACTGCTTGCAATGAAGTCCATTTTATTTCTATGTTTTAAATCAGCTTTTGTGCTTGAAGGTCTATGGGGTTTGCTAACATTAGTTCTCTGTAAGTACAGTGTTATACAACCGCAAGTAAGGATGCCCACAATGGCGTTTCAGAGGTTAATTACCGTCTCTCTTGTTCTTGTGCACCTAGCTAATCCAATTAATACCTCTATACTGTGAAATTTAAAAGGAGAAAATGACTTGCCATCCAGTCTAATATAAAGGAGTTTTGTTCAGGTTGTAATGTAAACTGAATAAAAAATGTTTCCTGATAATGTCTCCCAATGGCAGCATATGCAATGAAAAAGGAGAGGACCTAACACTGATCCCTGTGGTACATTTCTTTGATCTGACATTTCTTTATTAACAGACAAATGATTGCTAATGATTATCCCTATTCACAGATACCAACCCGATTTTCAAGTCTAATTTGCGGAATGTTTTATATATGTTGTCCAAAACCAGACTTAAAGTACGGGAAAATAAGGGATTAAATTGTAAATGCAGTATAGTTTATGTGTAAATGGTGAGTGACTGATAAGCATTATTAATAGTATGCAATGTGCTTAATGATTTTTCTTTATGCCAGCAACAGACCATGTGCACTATGATGTGGATGTTCAGACACAACACATTTATCAGAACCCAGCATTTGAAGATTCAGTTATTATGCATCAGGATTGAGTATCAGGATTTCAATCAAGTAAACAATCAACTACCTTCAGCCAGTATTTCTAAATATAATTATTCAACTTAAAAAAATTATGCTTAAATATATTAAATGGCCAAAACATGTCAAAGTCGGATCAAATTGAAAACGGATATAGAAGTGTTTTTCAATCTAAGTGATTTATATCAATTGTTTGCTGCAGATTTTAACTACACTCTTTTTTTGAAAAGGTATCAGATATGCAATCAGCTAATAAAACATTAATGTAGAAAAGCTCACATGGTTGTTATAGCTTTAAGATATAGTGTTATAGTATATAAGATGAATATATTAAGATAAACACTGTAGTCTAGTTGGTCTAGCTTCCCTATATTACACAGACTTTTGAACTTTTTTACTAAATAAATGTATGAAATAAATAATTGAAAATGGTTTTACAATAAGTACTGTGTTGTATGTAAATGGTGAGTTTAATCTCACTTTTTTGATGTCTTTTGAAACTGTGTTGAAAATTCTGAATATTTGTGTATTGTCAAACCATGTCTTCAACATGACAATTCAGTATATATTAAATGCACACATTTATAATAATTTTTACCACTTTTGAATTTTCTATAATGAAAAAACGTATTTGGACATATTTCTGGTTAAACATATTTATTTACTAAAGGAACCATTTGCCAAACAACTGTTTTAATGATGCTAAATGCAAATTTGATTAAAAAATGTAATTTCATTACCTGTGATAATATTTCCGTAGTCCATTGAATTATTCTGTTAATTATATCCATCATATACACACAGTCATTTCTTATACCTTATATGCTATAAACTTATCTGTTATGTAATGGATAATGTACAAGTAGCTGATTCTTATTGCAAAAAATAAACCATGACAGTGTGATCAGTGTTGTATTACACTAAAGGGATTTATTTCACGATTACAGCCGACTGCTTGTACATTATCCCTCTTATTACACGGCCATGAACATGAAACTTAATTTTGAAATATTCTATTAGCTCATTTTTACTGGATGCAGGTCTTCCATGTGGAAAAGCAGTTTACTTTTAATTTTAATGGTAAGAAACAACATTCAAATGTAACGAACAGCAATTTGGTTTACTGCTTTATAATGGCATATGTTATTAAAAGACATATTATTTTTTTCTTCATGCGTCGCTTTACTACATCCAAGATCAAATGAAACATCCGAGATGACCTAATCCTGCTAATCATGATCTGGATAATTTGGTTCTTCGAACGCACATGTTGTTGATAATTTGAGTATGACAATGACAAATTCTGAACCTTTTTAAAATGTCAGGAACACTTCAAACGATGTACAGACGGATAACTTTCACAGATATTTGTTATATTTTAAAGCAGTTGTAACCTGAAGTTGTATAACTGATAAATCAACATTTAGTTCTTTCTTAGATACATTCTCTTTTTTAGGGGTTAATTGCAATAAGATGGTGTTTTCCTCCCACAAAATGAAGGGTTTTATACCCATTAGTTGTACACTGCATAGGATACTGAGAAGAATGTCTGAAGGACTGTCCATTCCAATAAGATTTCTTAAATTGAAGTCCACATCATCTGAAAGGCATTTACAAAGGCTGAGTCTGGTCAGAAAAGTGATACAGAGAAGAGCAAAATATGATTTTGTTGTGCCAGGAGGCATCAAGTTAAGGAGATGGAAGCCGGGGTGGGTGATGTCCTTCAAGATGTTTCTGGCCTTACTAAGACAATGGGAGTTAAAGATCACAGTCAAGGAGGACAGAGGTCAGCCAATGATATTTTGTGCAGTGTTTGTCACCCTCTGCAGTCTCTTCCTGCGTGCAGCCGGAGTGCCACAATATCACACCGTAGGACAGCAGGCTCTCGATGGTAGAACATTAAAGGTAACCAGCAGCTGAGTGTTTAGTTGCTCCTTCCTGAGAACCCTCAGGAAGTATAGACGCTGCTGGGATTTCTCGCTCTACACATTCACCGTTGATGAACAGGGGGGCAGGGGGGCAGGGGGGCTCTGTTCCACCTGAAGTCTAGGATGAGGACCCAGTTTCACCTACTGGGGTCGGTTGACCAAGAAATCTTTTATCCAAGAACAGGTGAGTGTTGGGATCCCCAGGATAGCTAGCTTAGAGACCAGAATGTCCGGTATTATTGTATTGAAGGCTGAGCTGAAGTCAATGAAGAGCATCCTGACATAGCTCCCCTTTTGCTCCAGGTGACTCAGGGCTGAGTGAAGATTGATGGCTATGGCGTCTTCGGTTGATCTGTTAGACTGGTATGCAAACTGTTACGGGTCCAGGGTGGAGGGGAGACAGGCTTTGATGTGTCTCAGAACCAGTTTCTCAAAGCACTTGGTGATGACTGGGGTGAGTGAAATGGGGCGGAAGTCATTGGGACTTGTTGCGGGTGACTTTTTAGGGATTGGGATGATTTTGGCAGATTTCAAGCAGGGTGGGATGATGGCTTGTTCCAGAGATAAATTGAAAATATCAGTGAAGACCAGTGATAGGTGATTGGCACATGCCTTGAGCACCTTACCAGGTACTCCATCTGGACCTGTTGCCTTCCTAGGGTTCACTCCACAGAGCACACGCCTCACATCCTGTGGCTCAAGAATGAGTAGGGGGGTTACTGGGGGCTAGTGAGAGTTGTGGTGGTCATTGAAATGATGTTGTTGGGTGCTATGTTTGACACTCAAAGTGGGCAAAGAAGCTATTCAGCTCCTCTGCCAGCCCTGCATCCGAGTCTCCGGTTGTCACAGCACGACCTCTGTAGTTGGTGATGGTCTGTATGCCCTACCACACCTGCCTGGGGTTGTTGAGATGTTTCTCTAACCTCCTCTTGTACTCCTCTTTGTCAGTCCTGATGCCTCTTCTCAGGTCTGCACGAGCGACGCTGTACAATGCTCTGTCACCTGACCTTAAGGCTGTGTCACAGGCCCGGAGGAGCATGCGGGCTTGCTTGTCATCCAGGGTTTCTGATTCGGGAACACCCGGATGCAGTTTTACACAGTGCCATTCCCAATACAGTACTTGATGTAAGACAGTACTACGTCTGTGAAAGTTGCCAGGTCTTCATGGTATAGGGCTTCCCACTGTGTGTTTAAAGCAATCCTGCAGTTGGGGGAGGGCGTCCACAGACCAAGTGGTGATGGTCATTTTTTTGACGGGCATTATTTGTCGACTGAGGCGGGTGTATGCTGGAGTAGGGTGAGGTGGTCTGACCGATCCAGTTGGGGGTGGGGTATGGCTCTGTACGCATGCTTGATGTTGGAATACACATGATCCAGAGTGTTTTCCCCTCTTGTAGGGCATTTTACATATTGATAGAATTGTGGTAATACAGTCTTGAGATTTGCCTTATTAAAATCCCCTGCAATAATATGAACGCCATTTGGATGGGCACGCTGATGAATATTGATGGTATTTAGCACAGAGAGAGAGCCGTGTTCACATTTGCGTCCGGTGGTATGTAGACCACAGTGATGACAACAACAGCTAGCTCTTTAGGTGGAAAAAAGGGTCTGCATCTCACCGACATGAAATCCAGGTCAGGAGAAAGTGTCTGTTCAGAAAAGTGCTGTTGTTACACCATCCTTCATGCACGTAGACGCAGAGACCCACTCCTCTGTTTTTCTCGGAGTCACTGTTCCTGTGCCATCTGTGTACTGTACGGCCCGCAAGCTGCACCGTGGCATCAGGGATTTGTGTGCATAGCTATGTCTCTGTGATAATAAACACACACCAATCGTGAACACAACAATTTCCAGCCAGCTTTATTTCCAAATCATCTGTTTTGCTTACCATGGATCTGGTGTTTGTAAGGTAGAGGCTCAGCAGCAGAGGCCTGAATGGCTGTTTCCTTAGCCTAGCCAATAGCACTGCCCTGCAGCCTCGCTTTTGTTTCCTCTCGCATTGCCGTCTGCATCGCCTGCCAGACCCGATAACAATCTACGGGGATCCCGCTGGTCTCGCTATCTCGTCCGGAATGTTGTGAGTGCGATGAAAGTCGCTGGAGATGGTCATCTTCTGTTGAAAGCCGATGTCCAATAAGTCCAGACGACTGTATGCTTCAGTAGTGTAAGTAGACGAACGTACAACACACGATAAACATAAGATAAAGCACAAATAGGGAGAACTTCGAGCCGCTGCGTCTGTGTGCACCGCCATCTAGAATAATAAGGAAATTGTAATCCAAAAGTTAGATCTCATGAAGCTAAGTCTAAGAATAGAGGTTTGGAGATCATCATCGGTCTACACCTCTATCACAGGTCTCCTCCCTTTTTTGATAATGAAATGTAGCACATGCAACAAAAAGGCCCTGTCAGGTTCCTTCCTTCCTATCAGTTGCCCGAAGATAATTTCATGATCCTGTGGCTAGAGCTGCAGTGTAACAGGTTTGGGTCAGGGAATGGTGTCTGCAAACACAGTCCCATTCAAGTCATTTTGCTTCAGTGCTGGTGATACTAGGTGCATATTAGGTCACACACATCTAAGAAATGCAATCACTCAGCTTCCTTATTGATTAAATTCCTTTTTGCTTAATGCTGTTACAGCTATTAAAATTAATGTTACCTGCAAATATTATAATTTATTTTCAGAAAATAACCTGAGGCCTCAGAGGCCTATGATGCAATCTATGGCATCAATCAAGACACATAATGCTCATTGACATGTGACTGCAGTCACATATCTATGTCACAAAGTGAAGCGAGACCCAAAAGCAGATAGATTAGCAGAGTTTATTAAACACAAGGGATACAACAAAACTGAGGTTTACTGCTTCGTAGAGCCGTGGGGTGTGGCAGAGAAAGGCAAGAGTCTATAAAACACAAAGGATGATATTAAAATAAGGAACACTGCTGCCACGAGAGGTGGGGCGAGGCAAGAGTCAGAGTCAAGGAAGCCGGAGCTCAGCCGAGGTGCAAACGTCATCGGTTGGAGTAAAGAAGGCTCGTAGTCCGACCGACCAATATCGAATAAGAAAAGACAGTTCAGAGAACGAAGTGGCCAGATGTCTACCACCACTGGGACAGGGAACAAAGGGCAAGTATAAAACTGGGCTAGGCAAGACAAGAGATAGCAAGTGGTTAAAACTACAAGAGCAAATACACTGGCAACGGAAAAGAAAATAACAGGAGAATATGAAGGGGAGAATGATAATTGGGAACAAGGAACAGGTGCTCAAGGGCCAGAGAGAGTGAGTGGCAACAGCTGTACAGGAACAGCCAACCAAAACAGAAAGAAAGGAAAATCAAACCCTAATCCTGACAATATACAGTACATATGCATTGTCTGTGCTTTTATATATAGTATATTTAAAATGAAGGTACAACAAATTTATATGCCAACAATATTTTTTTTATTTATACTTCTAAAGCAGCCCCCCCGGATAGGCAAATAGTGCAAAACAGTATGCAAACGGTGGCGAGGAACCCAAAACTCCAATCGAGAAAAAAACAGTGCTCAACAGTGCTTGCACAACAAGGCTAAATAAATGTTTTACTAATAAGGTAAATTATAGTTTTAAGATTATCATTAACAATCTAATAGCATTTGAAATTTTCTAGTGAAATCGTGTCCTTTATCCAGCTCTATCATCTCAGCTCCTGTTAGGTCATCGCTTCCCATTCTCAGCTCTGCCATCAGGTCTGGGCATGAACTGCATCCTGCGGTAACCTTGGAACAAAAAGACAAGGCTGGCTGATAGTAGAGTACTGTTCTGTTCTGCACTCTTTGATGCAACAAGTACATAATTTGTTGTTGGATGTGTTCCTGGTTCCAGTTGATCTAAATAATGCAGCCTAAATCCTCTGAGGATGAATATTATGGGAGTATAGTGTATGCAAGATTGAAAAGATGCGTCTTAAGTCTAGACTTAAACTGACAGCGTGTGTCTGCCTCCCGGACAGTGCAGGGAAGAATATTCCAAAGTTTAGGCGCTAGATAAGAAAAGGATCAACCACCTGCACTTGATTTTGAAATTCTAGGAATTACCAACTGACTGGACGCCTGAGAGCGCAATGTACGTGGAGGACTGTAATACAATAGATGTTCACTCAAATACTGTGGTGCTAGACCATGTAGGGCTTTATAGGTAATAAGGGAGATCTTAAAGTTAATGCGATGCTTTATAGGTAACCAGTGCAAGGTTGACAGTACCGGGGTTATATGCTCATACTTTTTTGTACGTGAAAGAATTCGAGCTGCCGCGTTTTAAACCAGTTGGACATTTTGTAATAGGCCTGCAGGGCAACCACCTAAAAGTGCATTACAGTAATCTAGTCTTGATGTCATGAATGCATGAATTAATTTCTCTGCATCTGACAGTGACAGCATATGACGTAGTTTAAATATATTCTTAAGATGGAAAAATGCAATTTTACAGGTGTTGGCGACATGGCTTTCAAATGACAGAGTACTATCGAATACTACGGCAAGATTCTTAGCTGACGACGAGGATTTTATGGAGCATCCGTCAATAGTTAAGCATTATTCTTGGTTGTTACGTATGGCAGTTTTCGGTCCAGTAAGTAACACTTTTGTTTTGTCCGAGTTCAGTAGTGAAAAATTGTTACTCATACAGTTTTTTAAATCGACTATGCATTCCGTTATTCGATGGAACTGTGTTTCATGAGGCTTCGAGGAAATATAAAGTTGAGTATCATCAGCATAACAGTGAAAGCTAATTCCGTGTCGCTTTATTATATCTCCTAGAGGTAGCATTTATAATGCGAAGAGCAGAGGCCCTAAGACTGAGCCCTGTGGTACACCATACTGGACGTGGGATTTGCGGGACACCTCATTGTTTATTGCTACAAATTGAAAACGGTCAAATAAATAAGACTTAAAATATTTCAATGCTATTCCGTTAAAGCCAACGTAATTTTCGAGTCTATGTAGAAGTATGCTGTGGTCAATGGTGTCAAATGCAGCACTGAGGTCTAGCAGCACCAATAACGAAATATAGCCACGGTCAGAAGCAAAAAGCAGATCATTTGAAACTCTGATCAAAGCAGTCTCTGTACTGTGACATGCTCGAAATCCAGACTGGAATTCTTCATTAATGTCATTCCTTTGGAGGAAGGAGCATAATTGAGTTGAAACTACTTTTTCCAAAAATTTAGATATCAAAGGTAAATTCAATATAGGCCTGTAATTCCCTAGTTCTCTAGGGTCGAGTTAGGGTTTTTTGACAAGGGGCCTTATAACAGCCACTTTAAATGCTTTAGGCATATGTCCTAATGTCAAAGATGAGTTAATAATACTGAGAAGAGGATCTATAATTCCTGGGAGCATTTCTTTCAGTAGTTTTGTAGGTATAGGGTCTAGCATGCATGTTGTTGATTTGGATGATCTAATGATTTTAGAGAGTTCATCGTGATCTACGGTAGAAAATAATTGCAATTTCTCCTTAGGGGTGCTGTAGTTAGTTTGTTCAGCGGGTTTCACTTCTGGTTGCATTGTTATGATTTTTTCTCTAATATCTTGCATTTTACTAGCGAAGTAGTTCATAAATTCATCACTGTTATGCTGATAATCAGAATCTGAAGTCGCTGACGACTTTTTTTTGTTAATATAGCCACTGTGTTGTGATGGTTTTCTTCTATTAGTGATAGTCCTCATCGAAGACTTTTCACAGTGAATAAAAATTGTTCTGAATATATTATATTATATTACAATAACTATTGTTCTAAAAGGAACGCATCGCAGTAATAATAATAGTACATGTGTAACAATGAAGGTAGGCGAGGCAGCGGATCCAAATGCAGTCAAATTGCAACCAGTTGGCCACTAGAGGGAAATTAGGGGCTGTATGTTATTACTGTTGTGTGTCGAGTAAATCTACTCTGCAGCAAAATGAATGCAGCGATGTATCCGGCTTCTTGAGTGTGTCCCAAAGAGCAACAAAGATAATATGTTAGACCACATATTGATACGAACATAAAATAAATTGACGATTGATTGAGATCAAGCGGTCAGTTAAGTGGAAAATGGCTACGATCATCGATCACGTCGAAGACTTTGATGAGGCAAAAGAGCAATGTACAACGTATGTAGAATGTTTTGAACACTTTTTAAATGCTAATGACGTTAGCAAAGGAAAAAGGGTGTCAGTTTTTCTCAGTGTAATGGGAGCATCGACATATGGAGTTTTGTATAGTCTCATTGCACCAAATAAGCCTGGTACTATGAAGTATGACGAAGTTGTGGAGATATTTCACACACACTTTACCCCCGGGCCTATTGTGATTGTGGAGAGATTGAAATTTCACAAACGGAATCAAGCGGAGGGAGAAAACGTTGCACCAAACGTGGCATTGCTAAAGAAATTGGTGCAACACTGTGACTGGTGATAATCTAAATGATGCACTGCGAGACAGATTGGTGTGTGGTCTGAGTAGCGAGTCAATAAAGAGGAAGTTGTTGACTGAAACGGCTCTTACATATCAAAAAGATGTGGATAAAGCAATGTTAATGGAAGCAATCAAGATGGAGGTAGATATGGGTCCGGCGGTCTCCATCATCTCAGGTGAACTGTACAGAGAGAAACTGAATCATATTCAATTATGTCACATCCACGTTATTCTCAAGACGTAAACAGGGGAAGTAATTCCTCCAGAAGGTGTCATCAAGGTACGTGTCAAGCTTAATAAACAAAGTGTACGCTTTCCCTTGTATGTTGTAAAAGAAAAGGCAGGTCCTCTGTTTGGACCATAATGCCTTTGTAGAATTCGTCTTGAATGGCACAAGATCAAAACTGTAAGAGCAGTACACCTGACTAACGAAGGGACACTGGATGGTCTTCTAAACAGGTATGCAAAGGTATTCAATAAGGATCTAGGAACATTTACCAGATATACAGCTAATTTAAATCTTAGACCAGGAACTCAACGAAAGTTTCAAGCACGAGTGGTACCGTATGCCATCGGACCGAAAGTTTAGGCCAAAATTGATAATCTGCAAAAACAGTGAATCATCTCACCTGTACGATTCAGCGAATGGGCAGCCCCTATTGTGCCAGTAATTGAGAAGGGTTTCAAGATGATACAGTGAATCCATCTCTGTGTGCAGAACATTATCCATTCTTCACTCTGTCGATACTGGCACTGTAAAACACAGCAAGATGATATTTTAGCTCCTTTTGTACCCAACTCTGTGCTGATTTGTATTGGCCTCTACCAGCTTTCCCCTTGTTTAACTCCAGCTAATGCCGTCACCTAATCGCAAAGTCATCTCAAAGGAGGTCTATGGGAGTTCAAGATATAACTTGTTCAGCCGCATTCTGTACGAGCTGAAGTTTGTGCAGAGATTTAGAAGAGAGTCCATAAAGGAAGGAATTACAATGATCGATTTTTGATGTCACTAAAGCGTGTACAAGTATGGCAGTACTCTTTGTTGAGAGAACAGACTGAAGACGATTCATATTTTGTTTATGAAAGAACACAGTATGAGTACAAATATTGATATGAGCTTCAATTGATAAAGTGCTGTCCAAGATGACACCCAAACTAAATATAAAAATAGAAGCTAGAGAAATGTCGGTTGACATGGAAGAACAACTTGACTTGGCCAGAGTTTTTTTTAACCAACGAAGTATTTCGGTTTTGTTACTATTAAGTTAAGAAAGTTACATGATAACCAGATTTTTACTTCATCTAAGCACTGAACAAGAGAAATGGAGGAAAAACGGTAGTAGGTTTGAGGACAGATGGAGTTGGGTGTGTTATGATTCCACCTCACCTTGTCAGGTATTTCTTGGTCTAGAGGTGGAATCATACAGGATCCTCTGTTTCATGTGGGGAGAGACGTTTTGACCTTGTGGCTTTCAATACTCTCCCCGAGGCTCATCTGTGTCCCCGCCCTTTCAGTCTCGTTAGCCTTCCCTTAGTGTTTGATATGTGTCACCTGGTCCCTATTAATTATCCTATGTTTGTTCCCCATTAAGAGTCCTCATGTTTCATTGTCCTGTGCACGTTCATTGTTTGCTGTATGAGATGTTGCTGTCTTGTATGCTGTTCCTTGTTGAAGTCACCAGTTTTCCTTGTTACCTTGTTCCTGTTTCCTGTTACCCTGAGTTCTAGTAAGTGTTAGTTTAGTTTTGTATAAAGTGTATGTGTTCTTAGTTTAGTAAGTCAGTGTCCTTGTCTTTATTTATATATATTACCCTGTATTGTTTTCCCCCTCGTGGGTTTTGTTTTGCCTCTTTGTGTTTTGTATAATAAATTATCTGTTAACCCCGTCATTCCTGAGTCCTGCCTGCAATTGGGTTCTCCCTGCATTGTCTTCCTTGCAATTTCTGACAGGGTGTCATCAACGTAACAGTGGAATAGGACCCCTTACTCCCTAAAAATTTAGAGGAGATACTGTTAATAGAGAGATAAATAAGAAACCAAAGAGGTCCCTGGACTGAGCCCTGTGGGACACAAATGATAACAGATGTAGGACTTGATTTTAACTACTTAAGTCGTACAAATTGTGTGCAGTCTGTAAAAACAGGAACATGACCAACAGAGAGTTGTACCTGTGATTCCACTGGATTCCAGTCTATTTACCAGTACGAAGTGTGAAATGGTGTTGAATGCTGCACTTAAATCTTATAGAATAAGTATTGATAAAAGACCTGAATCTGCAATCTAAACACTACGATACAGACGAAACTGCTCAAATGGCCTACTAAAAGAAAGATGATCACGGAGGTTGAATGCAATAATGCTTTCAAGAATTTTTGGACAAAAATTGTATATTGGAAATTGAAAGAAAATTAATTATTAATGGTTTCATCCCTACAGATAAGTAAGTATAATCCAAGCAGCGTCAGGTGATAGGTTAACATGTTCCACAGATAAGTATAATGCAACAAGCAAACGGGTAATGATGTGGAAAAAGTTGATTTTGCTGTTCAAAAAATCTCTGACAAAGAAGGTCCAGGTGTCAAACAGATTAACTTCATTTGTTCGAATCAAACAAAGTGAGATGTTCCCCAGAGCATCTGAAATGCCAGTGCCTACCAGCCTACTGTTATAGCAAAACTTCTAAGAGGAGTACTCCTCAAAAACCAATCAGGTAAATTCACGTTATCTCTTATTTTCGTCATACTTTTGATCTGCCACGTTTATTTCGTTGGCAACAAGGTACGTATCTAACGTTCGCTCGTTATTGTCTTATTTTCAAAACAAATTTAAATTCAGTGGCCAAAATTGAAATACTTATGAAGTCATCAAAACTGCTGGATCATTCCCAATAAACCCAAGGTTATGAGAGAACAACATGTCACAAACTTTCAGGCCTCTGGATTTTACATTGTTATAGGTGCTCAAAATGTGCTCTAAACATGCTTAAAATGACATAAAAGGCATTTATGTCAATAATCATTGAATAGATATACCGATTATAACATCAAATCATTAAATCATCATCACAAACTAATTCGAATGCAATTATTTTAAGTAAAATGTGTTTTCAGATATTTCCACTGATACACATGTCAACTTACATTCCTAATGTTCCTATGAATGCTTCTGAATACTTTTTAGGTATAAATGAATGAATGAAAAGACATCTTTGTGAATTTTTATATAATCCTCACTCAGCACCTGCTCAGCACAAGGATATCATGACCTGTTTGTAGATTGTAGTCATAGCAATGGGGCAGAACATGCCCAAATTTGTTCCTCAGGTATGATTGGGGGCGGAACAAGTCTTTTTGATACTGTGTAGTTATTTCTCACTGAAATGATAACTGTGGTGTGCTGAAGACTAGTGCCCAGTACATGTAAAATATATCTAAATAAGCATTTCTTAGGTATATAATAACTGTGGTGAAGACAAGTGCCCAATGTATATAAAATATGTCTTGTTTGTGCTCAAATCACTCAGATATTACACAATAGTAACAGAATAACAGATCCATAGGTGTATTCCAACAAGCCAATGGCTAACAGGTTAGTTAATCTACAGATACGTATATTCCAACAGGCAAACAGGTTACAACTTCAAAACGAGAGTCATGAACTTGTGCTAACAGCAACAAGACCTGACAGTGAGTACATGGCGTGAGTCTGCATTTAAAGAGGCCAGCGTGATAAGTGTCAGGTGTGGGTCATTAAAAGTCTGGGGAGAGTGAGCTGAGCTATCTCCAAAATATAGCCCCCATACCCTCATTCACTAATCCTACATTAGTTAACTAATATAGTCCAATAGAAGAAGCGAAATAAAACGAGTAAGTAAATTTGGATACCAGATTTTGCATGTCTCCTTTATCTTATACTAGGCCTCTTAGATTCTAGAGGCTATTCCAATTCCAATCCCTGGTTTAGGAATTGAAAGAATCGTTTCCAAGAATTCCTTCCTAGCTGCTGTTTTCGATTCCTGCTCAATACCCTGTTTTACTACACATTTTTATTTGCTACCAAAAATTTACAAATTTTTAAGGCAATCCAATTTTCTAAGATGTCATTTTTTACATTAATTAATTGTTTATTGTTTTCATACTAAAAAAATATGACGATCTTGTCCTGCAATTCCAGTGTATAATTAATAATATCATTTATAATCTCAGTTTTTTTAAATTAACTAGCTTTTCAAAATAAAGCACAGGTCAAATTACTATTAACTATTTTTAAGTTATTCAGCAGTGTACACAAAAATACTTGGGAAATATAAATGGACAGAATATTAATCAGTAAAATGTATTAAAAATATGTAAGAATACTGTGAATTCTGTAAGTGTAAATGACAGACACATCTCCACAGATCAGGTACTAAGTTGCTCTATTTCTCTTTACTTACTAAGAGAGTCATAAACGTTTTTTGCTATTGATCTTTCTCGTCTTCTCATTTAACGTTAAATGCAAATAGTGCAGACAGTTGTTGAAAAAGTTCTGTCCATCTTTAACAGCTTAAACGTCCAAGTAAATATGTTGTGAGACTGTGCTTTATATACGTGTAATATTCTTCATGCACATACTGTACTCATTGGTAGAGAAGATGGTCCGTTTACAGTCCGAAAGAAGAGACAAATGTACTTATGATTTGTTAAATGAATGGATACATGCTATTATTTCTGCATTGGAGCTTCAAAAAGTCAACACCCATTCACTTTCATTCTACCACTTGGAAGTTAAGTGATACATGGGATTATGGCTCTGACTGCATTATTCTTCAAGAATAAAACCATATTCAGTTAGGATGTCTTGAGGGTGAGTAAAACATGGGGACATTTAGATTTGGTGGTAAAGAATCCCTTTATGTAAACTTGCAAGTTAAGGGAGACGTGCAAAATAAGCAGAGCAGAGGGTCCCCGGGAACAGGTTTGGGAACCACTGTGATAGATGGCTAGCAGCTGTGAGTGTATATCGGTTGTACACTCGTTTTTAAGATGCATCATAGGATTCAATGAGTACAATCAATTTCCACTTTGAATTCTGACACCAGTTAAAGTGGACGTCCTCTAAAATAGTGCACTGTATTGGTCTATCTCGGACACAGCTCTGGTAAATCCAGAGTAGAGGTCTGTGCTGAGGGCCTGGCTTGTTCCGGGACACTTACAGGTGTCTTATGGCTTATCAATGATTCTCAAATTTGAAAAGCTATTTTTTAAGTTTATTTGTCAGCCACAGCTTCTCCAGGTAAAATCCGACTAAAGACTGTATTTTTCAGACTACCACATTATAATGCAGTGTCCTCAGAAACCTAAACGCTGCAATACGTGGTCATTTTGCCTAAATAAATGAGTAATAGAAGGTTAGTTGGGAAACAGATTTAACAGATGTGTTGTTGTAACACAGTTGTCAGTTGACTATATGCAGTTTCAAAATAGATTTTCAAGAGAAATATGAAGCAAATTATTTTATATACAGTTTATTGCATTTAGACACCAACAATTCAGTCTGAAAGGACAACAATAAACGTAGAACAGATTAATAGTTGGAGCTCTTTGGCTCCTGTCATCTCTGATCTAAATATAACGCTGAAGAGGACATCCTTGAAGTGCTACTCAACATAGGTGAAGGCTGATATGCAGCTTAACTGGAGATGATGTCTAAATTTAACTGTTTACACAGGCCGTCTGCTACCCTGGCCATTGTGTATGATAACACAAAATATTAAATACGTAGGCTACATGTGAAAAAGCGAATTTAACATGCTAGAGATATTTACCCGACATTTGAATGCTTTCCATCATTATTTTTTATGTTTAAATAAGCATTTCTTTGCATTTCTCTACGTTTATCTATTTCAGATTTGTTTTTATATGTATCACGTTCCATTCAGAAGCATTGTACAGAACCCAACTAAAAATTAAAAAGAACAAAGCTCCTCGTTTACACTAGAATTAAGAGAAAACACATTTCTGAATCGTTTTGCTCAAAGCCAACATTGTTGTTGAAACAATCTCTATTCACATAGATCTGCTAAGATGACTAGAAAACTGCATTATGCTGCGTTATGTATGTCAGGCCAATAGTTGGCGATGTCACTTTGTAAAGATATGTCTTGTGTGCGCATGAGATCACCATTTTCACACATTCACATTTTCCAAAACTTGTACTTTTAGACATGTTTCAGTCCCCCTTAAATGTTGTTATGTAAATAAACAGCCAAAGTTTTCCATTTTGATTCGAAAACTGTGTCACCTAAAGAGCCCCCTTAGGTCAAAAACATTTAGAAACCTTCTAATAGTGCAAAACAATTTCCACGTCATGGTTTCATATTCAAATGAAATGACCCACCAAAACATTTACAATTAAAACAGAAAAAGATTTTATTTGTTTGTTTGTTTGTTTGTTTGGCCAGGATCAGATATTAAGATCATCTTTTCTGGTGTTGTTGCTGCTTTTTGCCGTTGGGTTTGGCCGATGGTGGTGATTTGGCTGTTCCGGCTGAACATTCTTCTCCACTGCGTAGTTATCCTTGTTCTGTTTGTAAGCTGTTTTACTGATATATGGAATGAAATGTGAGTTTTTTAAAGCAGCATGGGGCTGGGGAGGCACCTGATGCCCGTGCAGGTTGTTGGGAATAAGTGAAATTTCACCGGGTGCTTTGGAGTTTGACACAGGAGACGTCACCATCTTTCTGTACCTCAAGCCCTGACGGCACTTTGTGAAGCCCAGGTGATAGATTTCCAGCAGATTAAGAGCGAGAGACACACAAGCCACTGCTAGCATGAAGATAATAAAGATGGTCTTCTCAGTTGGCCTGGAGATATAGCAGTTCACCGTGTTGGGGCAAGGTGGCTGTGCGCACTTATAAAGAGGTTTCAGGCCAAAACCGTACAAATAATATTGCGCTCCGATAAAACCAACCTCGAATAAGGTTTTGAAGATGATGTTAAAGACATACGTGCACAGAATATCTCCCTGTAAGTGAACGTGGCCTTGTCCATCGCACACGGGGAACTTCTTTTCTTTTGATTGGTCAGTAAGGGGTTGTTTGCCAAACTGCTGGATGAGCTTCTTTTCTTCCCACTTTTGTTTCTCCCCCACACGGACCAGATGCAAGACGTGACCCAGGTAAATGAGAGTCGGGGTAGACACAAAGATGATCTGTAACACCCAGAAGCGGATGTGAGAGATGGGGAAGGTTTTGTCGTAGCAGACGTTTTGGCAGCCGGGTTGTTTGGTGTCGCAGATGAAGCCCGACTGCTCATCGCCCCAGACTTTCTCCGCCGCTGTGCCCAGCACGAGTATGCGGAAGATAAAGAGAACCGTCAGCCACACTTTTCCCACTACAGTTGAGTGTTCCTGAGCGCTCTCCAAGAGTTTCCCAAGCAAACTCCAGTCTCCCATTGTTCCCAGATGCCTGCTCTATGTCTGTGCATCACATTTAAACACCATTAACTGCAAACAGCCAACACTGTTATGATGAAAAGCATTTTTCTTACACTTCATGACATTTTCAGCGAGTTAATGAAGATCAACCTATTCTTATAACTCATACCTCAAAACAACATTTAGAATCTAATATATAGAGAGTTTATATTAATACATGGAATATTTTTTTTTTTGCTAAGGTTTTGAAAAGCTTCAAATAAATGTTATCCTAAAACTTTAATCTAAACAAATGTATGAAATCGGTTTAGTACATTGAAAACAATGAGAGTAAACAACATTCACACTGACTTATGCTTATTTTACTTTTATATTTTTTTATGCCTAAATAATGAGTGTTTGGTTGCGCTTTTCCCAAATTTTATCACATCCTCATAATACCTTGAGATAATTCAGTTGTAGATTAAAAAAATTGTTATGAACATCAATCAAAATGAAAGACATCACTGTTAATAAACAAACACATAGTTTTTCAAGAATAAATAGGTACCCACCTTGTCACTGAGCACATTTCCAGCTGTGGTGTCCATACAGCCTCTTCATAAAACACTTACATTTAGATTCATCATTTAAAAACACAAAATATTTACCGTCTCTGTGTTACATTTTCTTCAGGACAGACTCAAATGTAGTTCTTCCGTTGCTAGTGACTTAAAGTGACAGCGGAGTTTGCCAATAAAAGAGCTCTTAGCTGTCCCAAGAGCAGAGCAAAAAATAGCTTGAGTCTGTCCTATCACACGAGAGGACAGAGATGTGTACACACGATTGAACCTATCACAATCATTCCAGTGTGTTGTAAAAAACAACCTAGTCTTATTTGAAGTTGTGAAATGCCAAAAATGTACCTGTATTTACTGCAGGTTACATTTACACTTGAGTTAAAACACAAACAAATGTCTTTTATTTATTTAACACAAATTGCAACTAAATGACATGACTCAATTTAAAATATGAATTACTTGATACATACCTTAAGGAATGAATGACATTTTGTAAGTTATATTTGTTGCGGTTACATTACTAAATGAAAAAATTAGATGCTTAACAACAATCGACACAATCAATTATTTATGAGTTTATGAGAGCTCCTGATACGCAATAATGTTTTTTTATATCATTTAAACCGCCAACCTGGATGTTTCATTTATAGATTTATGATCATTCATTCTATTTATTATTGATAAAAAAACAACAACAGTATACTACACATTGTTGCTGATTTGCTGACACTACATGCCACTTTAAACGTGGAATATGATATAAGATTCATTTTTGTAAATGAACTGTCCTGGATTATAAATATATGAAAAAATTTAAGTATGACTGGTAATATAAATTAATATAAAATTACAGGGTGTTTATTACGGTTAATAATAAAAATTATATACGAAGAACATTTTTTGAAGAACGATTCTTTAACTGTGTGTTAACCATTTTCCTGTTCATCGTAGTTAAAAATAAGAAAATGAATACATAAAAGAGCATTCTTTAATGTAAGGATTCACCAAAATGATAAAAAAGCCAAATCTAATTTATTTCAATATATAAAGTTAAGGTTAATACAAGTAAAAATCCTGTCACCAAAAAATTATATTCCAGATATACTTGTACCGGACAGGCAATAAATGCTGTGATTGTAAGCCCTTTCAAATCAAATAAACATGATGCCATCTCAACATTCCTCATATTTGAAGCATGTGACAAATAAAATGACAAATAAAGTAGAAGAAAGCTTGAACATGTTGAATGTTAATAATTTGTCCACAAATGTTCCTAACAACAAAGGGAAATGACAATAAAATCAGACAAAAAGACATTTCTACATGTAAGGCAGAAATAAGTTATTTCACTTTTGTAAGGAAAAACTGGCATTGCTATGAGACACCTAAAGGATATCAGCAAAATGTTTTGCATTGTTAAGTTGCGAACACACTAGATTTCAATTCGCAATGAAATAGGAAACAACACAATTCATTGTCTAGTGCTTGTTTTTAATAAATAATAATTTATACAAAAACAACATGGTTTTCTGCTCACTTTTTGAAAAGGAATTGTGAGCAGTGTTTGTCAATAATGCTTCAATACATACAGTATATTCCTGCTTGTGAATGTTGTCAGTTAGTTGGTCTCGGTTACATAAATCCTGTTTGTCTCTTGTAAATCTAGGGGATTTTTTCTCTTGTATTATTGTGTGCTGTGAGAATAGGATATATCTTGATTGCTTAGAAAAGCACGCCTTCCCTTCACAACCTAATCTAATAATTTATTTCATTGCTAAAGGCTTTTTGAATCTCTGTTGGTCAAATGTGCTTTAGACACATGTGCAGATGACACCGCACCAAACGTAAACTATATTACGCAACTGAAGCAAAACCATCCACACGTGTTTGTATGCCTCCCTCACATTGACATGAGCGTTGGTGGAAGGCTTTTATTCTGCTTTTGAGAAGAGAGATGTTTGCAGTACACTGCCAAAAAACTGTGCTTCAAAAGGTTCTTTACAACGATGCCATAGAAGCTTTTGGTTCCGTAAAGAACCTGTTTGTTTCATAAAACAGATTCTTTGTTGCGGTTCTTCGGATTATAAAAAGAAAGAAAGAAAGAAAGAGAGGGCTCTTTAGAGAACCTTTTTCTGAATGGTTCTTTGTGGAACCAAAATTGGTTCTTCTATGGCATCGCTGTGAAGGACCTTTTAAGCGCCTTTATTTTTAAGAGAGTACTTGAATCTGTTCAGGGTTCTCCAGCATATCCTGTATCTCCACACAAAGCCTTATCGTTTGAATAAGAGGAATAGTTCATCCTCAAATCTTGATTTTTTGGTCATACAATGGGGGCTAATGTTGTTTGGTTAGCGAATGTTTTTTTTCCTCCTTTTCAATAGTCATACAGGTTTAAAATGACATGAGGGTGAGCAAATGATGAAAGAATTTTCATTTTTAGGTCAACGCTCCCTTTAACCTAATAAATGTGTTGTTTTGGCTGTCGATGAGACCACCGGGTTGTCAGTACTCTAGAAAGCAGAGCAGCGCTCCGACCTGTCAGCGGCAGGTTTCCGGCCCACGTTGAGTCTGGGTTTGAATGAGTGCTCTGATATCAGCTGATTGATTTCATTCTGCTTGTAGGTGGCCAGTTTCTGAGTCAGCCAAGGTCCTTTACCTTCACCAGCCCTTCCAGGAAAGCATCTGACAGACGCCCCTGCTATTAAATACACAACTTCAGCAAGGTTCAGCAGAACGCAAACACCAGACACCGCCAGCATGAAGATAGTGAAGATGGTCTTCTCTGTTGGACGGGACACAAAACAGTCCACGGTATTGGGACAGGGGTAGGAATCGCACTTCACCAGACGCACCATCTTGATGTCTGGATAGAGCACGTAAAAAATGTATAAGAAAACAACCTCCAAAATGACACGGAAGATGATGCTTATCATGTAGGTCCACCAGAGCGCACCCGTGATCTTAAACTTTTGTCTCTTGATGTCTTCAAAGTCCTTTGCGCTACCACGCCCGGTTATTTTGAGAATCTTCTTCTCCACGTGACGGCGATGCGCGACGTGCATGGCGACCAGCAGAGCCGGCGTGGACACCAGTATGAGCTGCAGGGCCCAGAGGCGAATGTGCGATATGGGGAAGAACTGGTCGTAGCAGACGCTGTTGCAGCCGGGCTGCTGGGTGTTGCAGGTGAAGCCCGACTTCTCGTCCCCCCACACGCTCTCAGCGGCCACCACCAGCACCATGATGCGAAAGATGAAGATGACAGACAGCCAGATGCGTCCGATGCCGGTCGAGTGTCTGTTCACACCGCTGATCACAGCATAAAACGATGCCCAATTCATGCTGAAATCCAAGACTGAGCGGAACAAAACACAATAAAAAGTCATTCACGATATCGGTCACACGCCGGGAAGCAATTGACCTTTTCCTTAGAATCTTTGCCAACCTTTTGACTCATCTGTTTGTGCTTAAACGGCTGAAGATGGGTAATGAGTTTCTTTAGCCAAGTAAAGTTTCAGGTTTTTAAGGATCAGAAGGAAAGGAGTCATCTCAGTTTATATTTGAACTTCATAAATGAATGATGTTCAAAGTTGCAACTCATGAGATAAACGAGACCTACTTCATGAGCCCATAATGTGCTTGGCCAAAAGATTCTTTAAGGTATAGTACGATACAAAACTTGCAGCAAAGACATTTCATAAGAGATGCCCTGCACAACATTAAAACATAATACTAAACAATGAAATGTTTTCTAGTGGCCAAAAATCTATTAACATTTACCAGGCTCAGCCCGCGAGGAAGCAGCTTACGCAGTGTACTTGGTCCAAACCTGATGAAACGGGCTGTATTCTTGGCATTTGGAAAGTTGAGTCGGCGAAGTATTCTCGTCACTCTGAAGCTGGATAAAAGCTCAAGCGTTTGTATTAGAGCCACATCTCTTTTGAAAGAAACAGCACATGCTGGTTTGGTATGTTTTGATGCTTGTTTAACTGGTCATGTGCTGGTCCATAGCTGGTCAAACCAGCATCAAAACCTACCTAACCCAGTATATGCTGGTTTTTTTAACCTGACATGAGAGAATAGGGCCAACAGCAACCCCACACAAAAAAAAAACTTCCAATACAGCATATTACTCAAAAGGGCATTTATAAATCGTCATCCAAATACACATGAAATATTCTTCTAAATGTAAAATGATTTAGCAGTTTACCTTCAGCTGTGATGATGAACAAAGCCGTGTTGGAAACATCTAACGGTCTCTCAGAAGATCATCATGCTCTACGCAAATGCAAAATGTTTTCGCGATACTAGCCACAACCCTGCACCACCGATGTCACACGCACTTATATAAGCCATTTACACACAATGTTACTCTTTATGAGGACTAACAAGACTCTTCAGAATTCAGATCAAATGCCTCGTTCTCCACCCACCCGGGCCAGAAGAAAGAATCTGTGTGGACACAATGAGCAGCAACATTATTCATTGTGCCTGGCAGAGGAAGTGAGGAGTTTTTCTGAACAAACGCATTAACAAATAGACTTGCATTGTCAAAAATGGCAGTGTCAGGCTTGTGCATAGTGTTCGGTTAAAAAAATGCATTGGTAGTTCTTTAATTTTTTGCACAACATTCAGTTTGTAAAGCCTGCATATTAAAGAGTCTTCAATTGGGCATTTGAAGGGGTTTTAACATTGGCAGATGAGCTCTGTCCTCGGATCTTGTGACATGAGGAATTCTGGGAGTGACTTGCCCGACATTCATTGTAACTTTGCTGGTATTTTTGGCAGGAAAATTTCCAAATTCATTGAGGATATCAGACCAAACTCCCCCGCCCCGATGGGAAAATCAAACAAAATAGTGTAGAGCACAGGACAGAAACATTTATTAGTCCCTTCAACAAAAGCTCAAAAGGAACAAACATATTTGTCTAGAAAAAAAAAGATCATATTGAACATTCAGAAATGTCTTAAGGCTGCTGTACTTTAAGCAGCTAAGAACTTTAACAATGAACTGCCACATGCAGTAATCACAACACATCTGAGAACATATTTCACACCACAGTGTATATTTAGCAAATAGCAAAAACATTAGCTTAAAGTGAATCAACGTTTTGACAATGAATTGTCAATTTTACACAGCAAAACAGCTCAATAACATCAGAACAATAAAGCATAGAGCATACAACCAGATGAACATTGCTCCCATTTCGATTTCTTGCATTTCAGAGTTGTGTAGAGATTCACAGGTGCTCTTATTTTCCTTTCCGCAGCGGTTCAATCGTGACATTATTTTTTGTTTTGACAGTAATGGGACACAAGATACTTCTCCCACTCTAAAGACTGTCGTCTTGTTTTAGGTTGAACATGACCTGGAAAATAAAATCATGAATGTTACTGTAAATGCTACTCTGTAACCTGACCCTCACGTGACTTAAAAGCACACACTCACTTCTCAATACCCTGAATCTTTGCTGTTCGTGTTTGGCATATCCATGCTGAGCAAGTTTTACAGACAACGAGTCACCTCTCCTAATGGAAATATAATATGGAACCATTAAAAATATCACTCAAGAATAAAGCCATCACATGGTGGAAAACTCATACACATAATTCTATAGTACTAGTTAGTATAGCATTTACATTTGTCACTGAAAGGCCAAACCTGAAGTAAGAGAGGGAGAAACACGTTTTCGCTTCCAAATAGTTCAAGTATTTACTTTTCAAATGTAACTAACACGGATAAAGAAAATATACATCAAAGTATAAAAAAAAAATGTTCTTACCTCATAGCACCAATCTTTCCCTTCTCCATGAAGAGCTCAACCAAAACATTGCCTCTTTCAGGGAAAAGCCTGGCGTACAAAGTCTTCTTCTTTACTTTACTTTTAAACCAGCTGATCGCTTCAGATGACCAGTTTTCACCATTTACTGGCCTCACCTAGATCATACAACATCTCCGTTAACAAATGAGCAAATTAATAAAAAATAGAAATGCTCGAGTCACCTACATTTGCCAATGACACCTGAAGAGTTTGCATTGGTATTGAAGCAATTTCTCCACACAATTCCTTTATGTTTCCAAGAGAGACGCGAGCAACATCCCCGTAGTCAATCCTTCTGACCTCCACCTTAATGTTTGCTAAATCTTTCTGGCTGTCGGCTAAGATGATCAGAGACAAAATCATAAACTGATAAAACAAATTCAACTGATGGTGTGACTGCTGCTGCTAGAATTGAAATGGCTGACCTGTGCATGCATCACTTATCTTGCAAACCTGGACACGACACCATAGCTTTCGTTTTGGAAACCATGCCATGACGTATTCGCCAGTATCTGGGATGCGCTTCATTTCCGCAAAAGATTTGCCGCCGCTGCTTTCCTTACTGCTTAAACATGAATAAAAGGAGAAGACGACAGACTATGTTTACATACATCCTCATAATGCAATTATATATAGGAGCCAATATTGTGATTACACTTTACATCATCTACATTAGAGGTCGACCGATAACAATAAATAAGGTGGTCAGTATCTTCCGATAACGACTAATTACCGCTAGTTTTATTTGATGGTTTATTTAAAATAAAATAAAAACAAAGGAAATTAAAAATGACATGTATTACATCAATAAACATGTTGCTTGAACCATTAAACTGTATTGTACTTTTAAATAAAACATATTAAACTCCAGTGTGTGATTTAAACAAATTTATAGGTTTGTTAATTTCTAAAATTGTAATAATTTAAAACATTCTAGGCACCAAACTAGCAGAATGAAGGATGCATTGTAATATTTTGCAATATATAGTATCGTGTTCACATGCGTGTTTTTTTTACATTAAAACAAAATGTCATTAACATTAGCTGTTCGTGCGGTCTCGGTCATCTGCTTTCCATTTCGGAGTCGGATCTTGCGCGCACGCACATTACATACAAATGCCGTAGTTACAATAATCAAAATTTAACATTTCTGCGTGTATTTTTGTCACCATTTGAGAACTTCTTAAGCGAACGTTAATAGGCTACTAATGTTAGTATCGGCTGTCTCACCCGATTTTTACCATCATGTTTACTGCAATTGACACCAGCTTGTCATTGTTTTAAACACCCATCTGATGTATTCCACTCCGTGCAAACTGTGGTCTCGCGTCTCCAAACCATAAGATGTATAGCTCCAAACTAAACAGGCTGTCAGTTTTTTTTCCACCTCTAGAGGTCAATGTTCTACACTATACTCTGAACCCTCCACCTGTGTATCACAGTAACGGTAGAGCTATCGGTGGGGATTATTGCCGATAGTTCAAAATTCAAATTATCGTTATCGGTGCAGATTAATTGGCAAAAATGATGAATCGGTCGACCTCTAATCTACGTGCAATAATTTGATCTAAATAATTGGAGTAAGCATAACCGAAGTAAGGTATCCATCACATTTCTTTACTCATCACAGCGCCAAATAACCATAAAATACACCTTCATAACGCTGTTTTGCATTTGACGCATTACAACGATAGCCAGTAACACACACCTACTGTATCGGAGATCATCATCTGTGCTGTGTATTATGACAAATAATCAGATGAATAAAACCTTCATGTTAATAGGAGCAAAGAGGTTCTCACGTCAAGTAAACGTGTTACTGCGATCAAATCTTTCCTATAATCACATTATTGGTGCATATGTAAACGTAGGCTCTGATAGTCATATAGATTGCGCTACAACACAGACACAATAATGAAATACTTACAGCAGGACTTCAGATATTTCCAAAAGATTTGTGTCCTGGTGCTGGATGAAGAACTTGTCCGGGTTAACAATGCGAGTGATGACAACTGGCATCTCCTCAAATTTACGAATCTGGAACTCTGGGATTTTGACATTAACATCAGTAACATTTTCATTGGCATTCATGAGTGTGTGGGGGTCTCTGGGTCCATTCAAAGCACACGACTGATGTACTGAGGAACAGGTGCTTGAGCTGGGGACTTCAGGAACTTTCCAGTCACTTTTCCAGTCGTGGCTAGGAAAATCCATCATTTTGGGGGGAGGCGCCTTTGGCAAAGAGGGATTCAATTGGGAAAAATCCACAGTGTCCCATAGCTCCATGCTTGTGGCAATCGTCCAGCGGGAGGCTGAAAAATGACAACTGCTGTTTTTCTCTGGTAATATGGGTTGAGAAAGTTTAGCTTCAGAAAGTATGTGCTCGCTGTCTAAAGCTTTGGCCTGTGCGATAAACAGTGTAATCCTCATATCCACAGATGCTATTGTCATGATGTTTTGTTGCATTAGACTCAATGGTTTATCTGTAGTTTCCAGTCTATATTGGACGGAATCCTGTTCACCCAATCTCAAAAAGCTAAGGAGTTGAGAGGATGTCAACTTCTGTCGAACTTCACCGTCACGACGATGACGCATCTCATTTGGAATGAAGATGAGTTTTTGACGGGGTTTCGCAGTTATGCTCTGATGCATGTTGATCTGTAACTTAACACACAAAAGCTTTTTGTCAGCATCATATTTTCTTTGGGATGAAAGTATAAACTGTGTTAAATGGCTCAAAATGTTCTGGAGCAAAACAACCGAGCAGGTCTAACAGTGAAATACATGTTTCTTCGTAAAAGTCAGCAGGAAAAAGATACGTTCAGTATACATTCTATTTTTTACCTCATATTTTGTTAGATCATGACAGGGTTTTTCCTGCATAGAGAAATTGGAGGGGGCCGTCTCCGTCAAATGTTGTGCCGCCTCAGACTCTGTCATTTGTAACAGCATTACGCCACATTGCGTTCAGAACGACTCGCACACGAATGACTCATTTGAACAGATTCATTTAAACTACTGAACGTTTCAGTCACTAGCGAATATAAGAGATCACAATCATTTAAAGTGAACCACAGAGAATGCAAGATGTGAATGAATTTTGCTCATTTAGTAAGACTGGTTTATTCAGTTGGCTATTAAGGGCTGAAAAGTTAGTTGAAAACGATTGCATTAGAAAATTAAACATTTGTGATTGGTTGAATAAAACCTAATAGTTTTATATAATTTAAAGGTACAGTTTGTAGAAATTTCCGCTAGAGGGCGCGATGTAGAAGCGAGGAATGATGGGATATGTTGTCTTCAACTCCACCGCTGATGGTACCGTTGATACATCAATCAGACTGGGACAAAAAATCATGTTAGTGGAATAGGTAAAGTAATAAAGTTTAATAAATGTTGCATTTATTTATTGCGTTTTATTTCATTAGAATGAATTAGACCTGAAAAACATAAGGTTTAAACTAAATTGATGTTACAGTGATTGTCCAATTCGATGGTGTAATAACACTGCGCAGTTTTAAGTGTTCAAATCAATAACAGTAAAAGTTATTTTGAACGTACCCACAATAATGACGGACCGACGGTACAAACTACTTACGCATCTGTCTACGACAGTGTTAGTAAAGGCCGTAACAAAGGGTAACGTGGATATGACGCCATTGACAGGCGACTAAACGGCCCCGGTCCACCGTTAAAAAGGGTGATTTTCTCAGGATTTAAAAGCAGTTGGAAACATTTGAGATATTGAAAGTACTCCGCTGAAAAAAAATATACGACATTGGCCAAATGGTTTTTGGATATTTTACTGCAATATTTTACCATTCCCTCCATTCCCGGTATCAAAAGATGCAAGAGGCTTGAAGAACAGTGATAGAAAAAAAGCCATTTAGAAAGATAGCATATGCGTGTTATCTTACTTCTGAGGGCCGGCCCAGCCTCTGTTGGTGCCCTAGGCAAGATTTAGATTGCACCCCACCTATACAAAATAAAATCAGATATCCAAGTAAAACTCATTTATTTTACTATAACATGAATTGTGACTAACATAAATAGGAAGCAATAAAACAACTAAAAAATATTTGTAAAAGTATTTTTACCTAAAATAATATAAAACGGATAATATTCAAAAACAGTTTTATGAAGAAAATAAAGAGCTCATAAAAATGGATATTTTGATTATATCATTTAGAGAAAGGTTAATGAGAATGTTTTTTTAAGTTTTGTCACCTTCTGCGCAAATGCTGTAGGGACACAAAGTTTGTTCTATCGTTTTGAATTTTCTTAAAGCGGCACTACGTAGGATTGGCCTCTTTATCACCAACTCAGTTTGTAATTGCTACTGCAGGTGATGTGCGGAGGTATTTTCTTTATGAGCGTTGTGATTCGGCACTGCTCAATTTCCCGGATGAGTCTGATGTTTTGAGTCGTGGCCTGTGACAGTCCGACGGTGAGACTATTCATTCATTTCTACATCAGTTACGCATAATAAACACTGATAACATGGCAGGTAATATAAAACGAAACAAATAAGAACATAAATAGACCCAAATAGGAAATGGAGGCTGTGTTGAAGTGTTTTGATATTATTTCGGGTGCTGGGTCATTTCCATACCTGCCTTTATGGCCGGGAGTCTTCAGTTTTGTCATCTCTCATGGAAACTCCCGTAATGCGAACTGGACAGAAGATCCCCGAACACGGGTCTTAAACGCTGACAAGTACAGTAATAAATCATTGTACATCATAAAACTATATAAACTATATGTAAAGCCTTGCCATCATATCCGGGATATAAATCCGTAAATTTGAGTAAAATCACAGGCTTCACTTTTCCATGCTAATTCGCACCATATGAAATACAGATGTTGGGAAGCCATTTCTAAATCACACAAGGTCCCCAGATAACACTAATCCTGTGCAAATAGGGCTGAAAGTACATTTATCATAATGAACATTAAGAGAAAGTACAACCAATGAAACCGTACCCGTCTTTATAACGGAGCTACGTTTTTTGTTATCTATTGAAATGACCTGTTCAGAAGAAATAAAGTCATGCCTGCGTCAGTTTTAAATCTTTTTATATTACAGAGAATTCATGCCCCTTTTGAAATGCCTTGCCAATATCAATTCTTATTTTCGCACGAGTCCAATCACATTCACTTTATCTTTGTAAACTTTCATCAGTTCATATGTTCTTGTTTTTCACAACTGATGAATCCGCAGATGTCAACCCAGCTTGCCGTTCAAAAGTAAAAGTACTACACGCTGCCATAAATAATACTAAAAGTTCACAAAGTACAAAAAAACATGCGAGTACACACCGGTCACTCGCAGCATTCATGCGCTGGCTACCAGCCGGAACCTCTGACAAAATGATGGATAGAAGAAAGACTCCAAACAAGGATCTCCGGGAAACACGATCCGACGGGGCAAATTACAGACCATTATAATAAGCTTTCCGTGGTGAATCCCGCAAGGGAAGTGACAGTTTTAAACACCGTTCTTTCATACTACTGCGATATTCTCTAAAAACACAGAACTCTTGCTACGGTTATGCCTGCCGTTTACACTACTCCAGAGATTACGACCCCTGAAAACAGAGACTTTTGGAAACGTTGCAGACCACGTTCTAGTTTATTTTCAGAGACTTTAGAATATGTAGGCATGGTTCCTCACATTCGCTTGCTGATTGGGTCTTATGTATCATTGCATTTGCTTACCTGATTTGTTAAAGAGTACATAACTAGGGATTTTTAAGGTCCGACTTTGGTTTATTGAGTGTCCAACAACAAGTTTATGTACATAGGTGTAAAAACACTTTCATAATAATATGCAGTTATCCTTAACCTTACTTGACTGACTCAATGATTCGTTCCGCGAGTCATCATTGTTATCCTAGTCTAGTGTGATTGGTCTACCGTGAATGAGGCTCACAAGCAACAGTATTTTGGGGGAGAAGAGTGAAGTGATTGAAGACAGTACTAGCAAAATATAGGTGGGGACTATATGTAGTGACGTAAATCAACGGCGGTTCGCGAATCAGACTAGGGACGACCGACCCATTTGCGTGATTCAGAGTCGACTCCCTTTTTTCCAAGCCAATAACTTTGTTATTCATTCACCTTCGGACTTACAACTTGGCAGACTGCTTACTTTCACACACAGCAACATTACACACTGCATGAAATGTAATTTTCGTGATCTCATGCTATGTACTCTTTAAGCCCCTGTCATATGAGCCATTACGCTACCTGAAGGCGAAAAAATGAAAAATAACCACTGTCTGGCCTTCCAGGATTTTGGTATGAAGACAATGGTTTACAGCACAGGGTGAGTGTATTTTTGCGTTTCATTCAAGAAGCAGTGGTGCTCGACCTGACATTCATGATGTCAAAAATTGCCCTTATTAGTATTGTTCAGCCAGTATTCATTTTCCTGGATATTTTTACATTTTTAATTCAAAGACTACAGATATCAAGTATGATATTCAGCTAATCCCAGAAATGTCAAAACTTAATGTCACCATATACAACTAAAACAAACGTTTAATATTACTATAAAACAATTTAAATGTTTTAAATATTGCCTAGGACCTTTTACCATACAAATGACAATTATATCTCCTGAAAATCAGAGCGACATGAATGCCACGACAGAACTCGCAGCTCAAATGGAGGTTTTGTATGCGTGGAGTTTGCATTCTCACCTGCATGGCTTTGGACACACGCGTGTACTCTCCAGGAGGTAAACTGCCGTCCAGACCTGTGGATTTATGATGTAATCAGAGACATAAGCGTCTTTATCTCACTGAAATTTTAAATGTATTTGACTTCATGTTGAGCAGAACATAACGATCAGCGTGTGACATCACAGCACCGCGAGATCACACTGTTTGAATTCTCCTCCAGTACCTTTGTGTTGTACGCAGATCAGTCTGCGCAGCGCCGAAGCTGAACACCTAACGATTGGGATGTTGAACAGAAGCGAAGCTCCTTCAGGAAACAAATCAGAACATTGTTTTTACACGTGCACACGATGACTAACGTCACAGAAAAACAAGTGGTGCTAAAATGGAGTGTGCTAGCGTCGTGCCGTCCTCGTAGCCATGCCACCACGTGCTTCCGGTCATCGTACAATTAGGCCACGCATGTATTTAAAAATGATTCACGAGATTAATATTTAAAAACATCTTAACATTAACAATTGCAGCCTAATATGTGGTCGCTGAGTCAAAGTCGTGTACACGAACGAGCACGAGTTCCTGTTTTTTTTTTTACTGGCGGGTTTGCATTCATAAAACGAGCTCGAGTTGTTTCATTCAAGATTCAGTAATGTGTGAAAATGTCACTCGCTTACCGTCTGAAAGTTTCTATGGAATACGTTTCTTGGATCTTTTAACTGGCGCACTTAAGTTTCTTGGATGTTGAAGTGTTTCTTTGCAACAAAAAACGTGTCTCTTTTCGGGAGGAACGTCATCTTTCAACGACCAGTTAATTTTCGCGCCGGAATCAAGAAAGTACTTTGTGGATTAATTCATCGTTTGTGTAAATATCGCTAATGTCTTCTTCCGAATCCCCACAAGAGTTCTTCTTCTTCTTCTTCTTCTTCTTCTTCTTCTTCTTCGTTGTTTGGAGCGCTATATCCCCACCAGAGTTGCCATTTTATGACGTGTTTAAACAAGGAGAGAAAGTTATTAACCCGCTGATTCGACATTCATGGAATGTTTCAAATTTGCATATTTAAGTGCGTCGCTTTTTAAACAGGGAACAAATGTTGGCGTTTGTATTTCATTCATGGCGCAGTCAGGCGAGGAGCTCCCGCTGCGGAGATTGTTTAGCGGTTTCACTTCGAAAGAGGAAATAAATGCTTGTTATGCCTTTCTTAGTCCCCCAACTGTCAAAACAAAATAATATCTGTGGGAGTGTTCAATACACGCGCTGTTTTATGTATACATGACTTGTTTATATGGATCTTGGTTAACGACACGTGTATGGATTATAAAATAAACGGGAGGGAATGGAAGTCTTTTTTTCTGATAGAGTTGTGTTGGTTTAACGGGGAAACTTACTCGGCATTGTAAAGAGGTTTTTCTGTTATATCAGTGATATATCAGTTTCTTATTTTTATTTAAAAAACACTACCATATTTGCCGGTCAAAGATATTTATTTTCCCATACAGTGTAATACGACCGGAAATAATCCTGCCCACAAACTCGCTGATCGAACTTCTGAAATGGCGGCTTCCTTCAACTAGCCTGATTGTGGCAATTTAAAGATAGATGAGTTATACGTGCCTTGATTATAGATCTCCTAGCAACAAGCTCTTTTACTCTCCTTTGGTTAAACATGCGTTTTCACTTCTGCCTCTATATTTTCTGTAGGGTTGTAATAAGAACTTTGTGATAGTTTTTGTGCGTGAACCATTTTGCCGGAAGTCGCTGTCGATTTTTGGAAGAACCTTTTGTGAGCAAGTGTAGAGTAAACATATGGATTCTTGCCAGACCCCGTTTTATCATGTCCCCTCCGGTCATATTGATGGTCGTCAAAGGCATAGGACTCAGTATTTGTTTTACCAGGCCAAATGACATATCTGCATAAAGTAAGGCTTTAAACTGTGCTCTGGCTTTTTGAATTCAGTTTTGGCCTGTGTTTTGCTATTTCCTGTCAATATTTTTTACTATGAAGGAGGAGGCTCGGATGCGGTTCACAGAGCAGGGCAGGACCAGGGGTGCCTCACACGTCCTGAAAAGTGAAGCTGCCGGCTGTGTAATCATCCCCTGGTGTCTGTCTGCAGTACAGGCCATAAACCCGCTCTCTCCATGTAAACAACTGCGACAGGAGCTACACTATCAAATCTAATTACACTTCCAATAAGATGTTTTCTGGAGTTTTAGTCAGTTTTTATCACGTTGATGTATGTTCAAGTGTTCATTTTTTGAATAGGTTTGGATTTAGTAAGTTATAAGATTTTATAAAAAAAAGGGTGCGGTAACATTATTTCTTCATTTATGATTGAGTCATCAGGGAATATGGGCAGGATCTTGATTCCAAGCTGCTCTTGGTGCGCAGACTCTGGCTCCACTGACGATTCCTTCTGCGTAAGCCCAGGCTCCAAACTACCGTTTTTCAAAGCACCCATCATCGGACGTTTTAGGATCATTTCGTTACAATGGGATTAAGCGGCGTCACGATGTCCATCTTTCATACAGTCTATAGGCAGGACTTAGACTATGGAATTCTTATAGAGTGGGGCCCACCGTTCAGAAAGATTTTTTTCTGCATTGTTTATGGACGGTGTATCACCTGCGTCCTCTCAACCTCATGCCTCTCCTCCTGCCTCCTGGCTTTCCATCCCTAAATGCATCTTACCAGAACAGAAGATTCTTTCTTCACTGTTAAAACAGGGAGAACATTACCTGTGATGTAGATGAAGTGCTGTGGCAGAATGCGGGATATTATTATTATTTTTCCATATTTTTGTCTTAAAGAATGAAACATTTAGTTTTTGCTGACAAAAACTGTGATTTTTATTTAATATTTTTCCTTGGGTAAGAAAAATACCAACGGAAGTGTTTTGAACAGAATGTTGATGTTAATGCATTGCATTTATGTGTTTCATGTGTAAGCACAAATAAGTAAAAATGTACATATGGTAAATTAGCTTTTTTGCCTTTTATACAAACTTTAGACATGAGTGGATGTGATGCTTCTTTCATGTTCATATGATGTGAGCGTCCTCTGCTGGACACCGTTATGACCTTTAGTGTTTAGTGATACTGTGTGGGCAAGGACAGTGATAGGAAAGCTTAAGATCAAGTACAACAGTCAGTTAAAAAAATGTGTTTTATGGGAAATTGAGCCAATGCTGGTATACAGATAAAATATGTAAGTTGAAAATGATGCAAATGTGCTGTTTGATCTATTCATGGAGCACTTTCCTCCTGAATTTGTTTTATTTTGAGTGTTTAATCAGTTATTGTAATGGTGGTTAAATTATTTAGCATTTAACAGTCTCAAAAGCTAGACTGGTTGGGGCTGATGATTTGAAGCAAAATGGATAAAAAGTTATTTTTACTTTATTAAATACAAACAGTGTTTGAGTTCATAGATGCTTATTTTACTTTAAGAAAATGTGTAGTGGACTGATAATTGTACTGTATATTAAAACATATATTATATTATTTTGGCACCTACGTTGGGGGTATTACTAGTCTAAAAGAGAAGAGAGAGAGGACTGGTTGTTTATTTTTTACATTTATATGCTAAATTGCCTTTTTGTTTTAAAAAAAACACAAAAAAATATATTTAATTAAATTAATATTGATTTTTATGTATAATTATAAATATTTTTTAATAAATAATAATTGTTGACATTTTATGTTAGTTATTATTGACATGCTTACATTGCATTTTACTTTATGCATCACAGAAATAGACGTTTCCTTAATGCATATTTATACCGATATACATTGAACTGTACAATATCGTGACAATTTTAATTAGTTAGAAATGTGGTAAACATTTAACCAAAATAATAATGACATCACAAAACCATCACGTTCAATTTCCCCACGCAGACGTCTGATAAAAGTTTTTTTCTTAAATGTATCGAATCTATAATGTTAACATATTTTTTAACGGAACAGATGAGAGTGTGATCATAGGATGTGAGTACAGAATGGCGTTTTGTGATTGGTTGAAGTTTAGATGGGGTTTGTCCTGTAGCCTGACAGAAGCAGTCGAGTGATCCTCTGCCTTCATCCCGTGAGTAACAGTAACATGAATGTGATCTGTATCTGAAGCTCAGCTGGATGAAGGTCATGTCATGAGTTCCGTGCTGTTTCACAGATGGATGGACACAAGATGGAAGCTAGCCTTTATCGATATGTCTCTTTATAAACATTACATTTACTACAGCACAGAATCTGAGCTTCATTAACTAAAGGCACGAGTTCACTGGATCGACTTATTTCACTTCAGACAAACTTACATTAGACGCTGCTGCCTGACGAGAGGGACATGTGCTCAACATCACGAATAGAATCAGATTAGCGCAGTATTATGGCTGGACATGGATACTGGAAGTATAACATCTGGATTTGTATATTGACGAACTGGTTTATATTATGTTCAGCCAAATCACTGGACACCATCATCTGGAGCTCTCAAAACACAAAGTAAGTCAAACCATGACGTAAACAGCTTACATTTAAACTTAACAGATATTGTGTCACGTGTCCCGTGGTATTCAATTTATTCGAATTCAATTGCATTGTTAACTGACTGTCTCAAATAGTTTAACTGTATTAATTGTTTAATGTAGGCTTATTTACTGTTTTATGCATGTCTAAATGTGAATAGTTCAAGCAGACAGTCAAATATGAATGTGATTATTTAGAGCTGCTACACTGAATTAATAAGGACTGTCAAACGATTAATCGCGATTAATCGCATCTAGAACAAAGGTTTGTCTTTGCATAATATATATTTATTTACTGTGCATATTAATTTTGTATTTATAAACACGAAACATACAAACATATACCAATATTTATTTAGGAAATATTGAAACATATTAATTTATATTTATGCAATAATTGTAATTCTAAATAAACGTTTATTAATTGTTATATTTTATATGTTTCTCAAATATATGCATTTATAAATACAAAATTAAAATGCACAGTACACAGACATATTTACGTAAACACAAACTTTTATTCTGGATGCGATTAATCACGATTTATCATTTAACAGCTCTCATGTTAATACATTTGATTTGATAGTAAAAGGGACATGTGAAATAATGAAGAAATGCTGCAATTTATTATTTTAAGCTATGTGTGCTGCAAGATTGTTTCCCAGCCGCACTGTGTGTTTAGCTCTTTATAAAAACTGTTGGACTGGAAGTTAATTCTCTCTGAAATAAATACGAAACACAAACCGGCATATGTCATGATATGACAGGAGACATGCTACCACATGACTCATTTAATAGCAATTTTCTACCTATTTCCTCCTGTTATTGCAGGTCTTACTTTAACAGCTCATTAAAAATGCATGTAATGTCAGCTGAAACTTCCTGAAATGCATTTTTGCTTAATGTAAAATGTAAGTGTGTTGTGTATGTAAAGCATTGATTTGGCTGGTCTCTTATTGAGCACGCAAAACTCACATTTAAATTGTACACCATGCCTTTACTCAAATCAAATTAACTTTAGTGCACAGCATTACACTTCTGATAACTTTTAGTCTCTTCATTGCATGTCCGATCAGATATAAAAAAATATATTACTTTGTCTTTGTTCCCTTAAATCTAACTGAGATTGTTTACTGTAGAAAAAGATTATTAATTGCATTTGTTAGCCCTATTTTTTTTTAAGCCACCACACTATTCTTTTTATGACAATTAAAGTGTTGAATAAAAGAGCTTGCCATAAAATGACAATTCTCTGATAATTTACACATCCTTGTGCCATCCCAGATATGGTTTTAGCTGATGCATCTAGGATCGCATGAATCAGAAAATATTTTTTATGGGGGGGTGACTGTTGCCTCGGGTGAAATTGTGATGGAAAGTATTTTTTGTTCAATTCTAGCCCTGCACCTCTGAGGCTGTGATCACATTACTCACTGATACAGATCTTATTACTAAAAACAGGGGCTTATAGCCTGTAGTCTGCTCACAAAGAACACCTGCGTTAAACCAGCTATTGTAATGTGAAGTCTTGTGAATTTATGCGCTCAACCTTAAGCTCCTGCTGGAGGCCTGATAATAGTTACTTACGGATAATTTAAATGTAGAAGTCATTAAAGGTAGAGGAAGTTGTTGTATTGTGTTGCATTGCGAGTTTTCAGCAAAATACAGAGTGAAATATGACAACTTCTTGATCTACCGTTGGATCTAACATCGATATTCATTCTCAGGATTAACTATATAAACATTAAACATTACACTTTTCATGATCGAATCATATTTTACTCATTTATTACATTATATAAAACACAAAACAGTACTGTTCAAACAGAAAAAAATATTCCAAACGTACCAAAGTCAGATGATCAATTTGTATGAGGAAGAGGCAAAAGCGATCACCATCTGACATAATGGGTGGGGTTAGGTGCTACAAAATATCTCTGAAGGCATAAATATTTATGAAACCGCTTCTACTTTTACAAATCCAAAGAATTAAATGTGTCTTGATCTGATACATTAGGTGAACGCTATTAAACAATAGAATACCCTGCATGTAAAATGGTCTTTAAAACGCAACCATAGGTCGGAATAAATCATCTTATGGTTTGCATTTATGGTTTGGGTTATAATTGTTGTACACTAACCTTAACATTGGGGGATTCATGTTTGTCTTGAAACAGTGGAAAACTAGTAGCACTGGGGCATTTCACAAAAGTTGTAGGAAATAGCCTTGAAAACTAAACATTAGGGGCTTTAAACAGAAAAATGAACTGCTGTCAGAATGAAACCAAACACAAACCATCATCTGCTCCCGGGCGTTATCACTTCCATGCGTAAGAATCCTGAGAATGCACTGAAAGTGAATGTCGGTGTCAAAGTGAAAGTTTGTAAGTGTTTTTAAAAGAGGAGGAGGGATACTAATTATTTTGGCTCGTGGAACGGATGGATGTGACAGGCATTTCAAAATCCATTAGAAAGCTCTTTCTGTGGAAGGATTTAATGGAATAGCGGGTCCCGCCCCTGCTGTCCACATTAAAGTGTGTCAGTTCACCAGATGGATCCACAATATTATTATAAACCAAATGGATCCAAGTAGATAAAGACTGATTAAAGAAAACCTATTAGCAGTACATTGAAAACAGAACATATTCTTGATTCCACCCGTGTCTCTCCCCAATACCGTCATGAGACTGAGACCCACGCTTCTGGATCCATAGCAACATGTTGTGAAACGGCTGGATGAGAGTCGTGTTGTTACTGGCCACTCAGCTCACTGAATAACACACATATTTTACCACAATCCCCAGTTACAGCACAATTGATTAAATCTTCTCGTAAGACTTTAAACATTCATAAGTAATGTGTTAGTGATATTTTAATTGATTTCCTTAAATGTTTTAGAAAAGTGATTTTTGTTATGTGAAGAATAGACCTGCTTCCAACTGTTTCCCAAAGGAAACGTAAAACAGATCTCTTGATCGTTTTCATATCTAATATAAACATAAATAATTCTTATCAAGACGAGTCTTGCATAATCTAATATATGCTATCCATATGTTCTGTCAACAATTGACTCCTTTAGGTGTGGGGTGGAGTGAGCCGCTGGTGGGAATTCGCAACCTCACCACTAGATGCCACTTAATATCATACACTGGACCTTTAAAGGAGTATCTCACTGTAAAATAAAAATTTCATGATAATTCTTCATTTACCCATATGTCATATGTCTGTGTGTTTATTTCTTCTGTCAAAAACAAATTGAGGCTTTTGAGAAAAGCTTATGATGGCCTTAAACGGGGGGCTGTTGGTTGAGGTCCAAATGTCAGTTTCATCGCAGCTTCAAAAGGCAAAAGCCGATGGGTGTTGTCTAGTCAAACGATTAGTCATTTTCCAAGAAAACGAAAACATTATATACTTTTTAAACATAATACACAGCTTGCCCTGCCTCCCCGATGCACGTCCACGACTTGCGTAATCACAAATTCTAACGCAATGATGTTGGAAAGTTTACGCGTCGCCTTGATTTCAACAGATTTAAACATCCCTGATATGCAAACAAACTGACCATTTTGCACAAAGACAAAACGTGTCAATCAACATCCAAGAACTTTTGAAAGGTCTTCTTTATCCACACTCGTGAACACTGGGTCAGAACTTCCTCTTACGATGTGACCTTTCCAACGTTATTACAGAGTGTGTGAAGTCGTGGACGCGCATCCAAGACGCACATCGATGCAGTGCGAGCTATATATTTCTGTATGTTTTCTGCATTGTTTCCACCAACCTGATCGGCTGACTTCACATAAATCACCACATCATCTACGTTTTTAAAAAAGAAAAGTGAGCAGATGTTCCTATGCCAAAATGTCCAACTGGTATTGTGAAAGGAGGTTTTGAAGAATGAATGGAGGTAACATCTTGTTTCGTATTATGTATTCATTATGAACAAATATGACAGAAGCACTTGAATAAATATCACAAGTTTGACTGGCAGATCTTTCAGATGAACTGATCATTAAACTCCAACAGGAATGTGTGGTTTTGTGTTGTTGAGCTGGGGAATGTTGATCTGCTAAAACACATTGAAGACCAGGTGTTGGGCTCTGAGCTGCGGGGTTCGAGGGGAATATGAGCTCTTTCAAAGAGGCTGGAAGACTCATTAGCTTCATATCGGCCTAATCTCCACACTAATTCATTTAGTCCTCTGAGCTTTTGTATTAATATCCCACCATTCCTTTCTTTCAGGATATTGCATGGTATCCATGACAATAATTATGTGTCATTATTTTCCAGTCAGGCAAATGATATCCCGGAGGAGAGTGCCGCCTGTTTTCGGTGGTCCAGGCGGTGATTAGACTTGCAAATGGGCTAGTTTTGATTTCATTGTGTGTGCAAGACAATAAAGCAAATGAAAGGCAGCCATTTCAGGGATGAACGTTCACAGAATGGTGAGGTTACACATGACAAACGGCCTTGTAGATTGGTTCTTTATGAAGGTGTGACTTGCAGTGTGAAGAGTTCAATTTTTCAATATTTGGCAAAGCAAAAACCAAACTGTCTGTAATGTTCCAGAGCTGGAAACAAACTACAACTCAGCATGGGGACTCTGATGTTTGTTGGAATGTTTTCAACAAGTTTGTTTCCGAAGAGCCATTCTTCATATCTTTAAGATTTAAGGTGATTAACAGATTAAAGTCTGAAAATGTGAATTTCCTGTACCCTCAATCTCTCTTCTCTCTAGTGAACTAAAGTAGTTGTTTTTAAGATAAGCTTTACAAGAAACCTTTACTTTGCTTTAGTTCAGGCTCGAGGACTCTTATTTTGTTGTTTATTGATAGACTTTCGATGTGGTTGTGTTAGTAGTTGTTTATGTTTATTATCTGTCTCAATTGTCTTGTTTAGTTTGTGAATGTGTATTTTTGCTTTATTCGTTCCGTATGCGATCAATCTTGTGTTTGTTTTGCAGTTTTTTCGTTTTTAGTTTGTTTTAAGTCTATGTATTTCTTTTATTTAATTTGACAATTACCTACGAAGTGTACAGTTGACTTTAATTATGTAAAATTTGATGATGATTTTGATCACTTTATCAGACATTTTAATGATGTGCAAGCATGATCATTAAAGAACTTTATGAACACATTTTGTGTAATGTTGACAGCTCACCACTTTTCTTCCAATTGTGTTGAACTGGTTAAATAACAATTATCTGTGTTTGTTTCATGCCAATAAATCTGAAACTCATATAGTAACATCTACTGTGTAAGGGATAATGTACGGGCAGCTGGTTGTTATCGTAGAAATAAGTCCCGGCAGCGGGATCAGGTGATCTTGTATCACACAGAAGGAGCTTATTTCGCAATAACAGCCGGCTGCTTGTACATTATCCCGCTTATTACACGTCTACTTGGCACATGAGAAAAATCTAGACATGAAATGTGAATTTGAAATATTTTATTAGCTCATGTTTATCGAATGTAGACCTTCTATAGGGAAAAAAGCTGTTTACTCTCGGTTTTAGGGTAAGAAACGACGTTGAAATGTCACGAACAGGCAATTTGGTTTAATCATTTGTAAATATAATATCATATTTGTTATTAAAAGACAGATTATATATAATTTGTCAAAAACTTCTTAAAATGATTGGCTGCATCTGTCTTACCTTGAGCAGTGTTGGGTAAGTAACTCTGAAAAGTAAGTAATTAGTTACTAATGACATATTCAATAGTGCTATTAGATTACTGTACAAATGACTCTCTCCAAAAAGTATTTAATTACTTATTACAAATTACTTTCTATATCCTACATCAACGTTGATTTGTAAAGTGATTCAAGGACAGACATGAAACGGCTCATTTAATTCATTCAGATAAATAATTTAAAACCACATAAAGTATTCTTATTAACTGACCGAGGATACATTTAAGCTAAAAGCATATGTTTTAAAGTAAGACTTCATGTTTAAAGTTTTAATGTCATTTCCACTATTGTATATACTACACGGTATTTATCTTAATTACATCAGAAGTAACTAATTCAATTACAGAAAAATAAGAGTAATCCCTTACTTTACATTAAATTAAATTACATTCAGTATGACTTAGTAACTAGTTACACCCAACACTGACCGTTTGTTGTTAGTTTTGAGAGGTTGTTATCTGGGTTGTTAAATGTATTCCCTCATGTTGACATGTTTTCTAATGTACAAAAATATGATTATACAAAAAAATCCACAGTGCTTGTGTAGATGCATTTGTGAAATTTGTATCAAAGTAACTAAAACGAAGTAGCAACCACTGTTAGGCACACATTGTGACAGATTGCACATGCTCAACACATACAGTATATAAATGTGCTATATATATACAGTATATTCCAAACAATTGTCAGAGAACACAACTGTGGTCACACTGCTCACCCCTGTGCCAGACCTTTGACCTATGTCTGCATTATGTTTCTAACAGATAGCTGTACTCTGTTTCACCTCAAATCAACTCAATTTAGTGAATGTATTAAAAGGTCAAGTGTTTATTTAGAGGTTAAATTGATAAAAAACAGTCAAGAACAATGAAAAGACCAAACACAATGGTATGAGACAGCAGAAATCTGTTTGCTAAGCTTATTTTTTCCTTTTCCTTTAAAAGTATGAAACATAATAATAAATGACTTTTTGTTCAGTTTTCTGTGCTGACACATGAACAATGCCTGTTATTTCAACTTTTATCTCTTGCTATCTGTTCCTATTTTTCTCCACATGATTATATTACAAATGTCACGTGGAGTTATCCTTGGGGCACTTTGCTGGCTGACCTTTGTCTTCTTATTGTTCTCAAGCATTTTTTCGTTTGAGCTCCAGTGTCCTGCCTTTACTCAGTGATATTATATTAACACCTGTTAATAAGCCATGTGTATATATGTCACACATGTGCATGAAAAATGCTTTGAACGTTTGCCTGTTGGTAACTGGAGAAGTTTTTGGTGTTCTAAGGGGGGGCGAGTGCATTATATCAAATATCAGAGAAAATAACTCTTCACATGAATAACAGTAAGCCATCAAGACTAAAAATGAACAATTAAACAAATGTAAAGGCTTTATTTTCCCTGCTGCATGTGTTGCATACGAGCATCTTTTCTTAATTTTTCAAGTTTAGTACTGAACGCAACTTACTAGCTTTTGCAACTTACTAGCTTTATGTTGTATTTCTTTCTGTTTTTCAGATTCCAGGAGGGCAAAGGCCTGGTGATCTATCCTGATATTGGGGACAGGTTGGATATTATCTGTCCTAAAGCAGACAACCAGCTGTATGAGTATTATAAGCTGTACTTGGTAAGGAAAGAGCAAGCTGAAGAATGCAGTACGGTCCTGGACCCTAATGTACTGGTCAACTGCAACAAACCAGAGAAGAACATCAAGTTCACCATTAAATTCCAAGAGTTCAGCCCGAACTATATGGGACTGGAGTTTGAAAGTAACATCGACTACTACATCACCTGTAAGTCAAACATTACTAATCCTGACAAAAACTTTCACTTCTGTAATGACGGGAAGACATTAGGCGGAGGGGTATTATTCACCAATGATCAGATGGATGATGAAAAGCAGATCCCACCAACCCATTATAATAAGCACTGTAGGAATTGCACCCCTGGGTCATTAGGAGATATAAAGTTATGAGCCATTATACAGTCACACCTGCCATTAAAACTCAACCAATAACAACTGCTGTAATGTCCATGAAGCTCATAAGAATGTCTCATTAAACATAGATGAAGTATGGTCAAGCACTCATATTACACTTGATGTTTTTTTCCACAGCTACATCAAATAGCTCTTTAGAAGGCTTGGAGAATCGTGAAGGAGGCGTCTGCAAAACTCACTCAATGAAAGTCATTCTGAAGGTTGGACAGAGTAAGTGTACAGCTTAATTTGATTTAAAAATATTATTTATTTGCATGTCCGAAGGTGTTGTAGCATTCAAAGCATCCAATACTTATACTGCATGTGTGTCTGCTTCCTGGCTGGATTAATCCTTGTTACTATAGCCATAGTGCTACTAGATAGATTAAATTAAAGTGAAACCTAAAAAGGGGTTGAAACTGTTTCATTCTATCACAAGGGGAACGAGTTTGAAGATCCTTAGTTATCCATGTTATGCCCAATCAAAAGTAGAAGAAAGGGCACTGATTCTGAACCTTTAAGGGAACCCAGTGTATAGAGAGATGTTTGGCTTAATATGTTGTACTAGCCTTACACTACTAACATTTGTCATTAGAAACACTTTAAATATTTTAAATTCTTTAAAAATAAACTAAAAACAATACAAACACACATAGTAATAACCAAAATCAATTCAAATTATAAATCCCTTTAATCCAGATTTTGACTTTTTGATGTTGTTTTCTTTATGAACATCAGTAGCCTAACGTTATTGTCTTCTTCTCTCTCTCTCACGTGTGCTCAAATACAGAAAAAATAACCAAACCACAAATATCTAATTATTGTGTTTATCAGTATATTCTCATAATGTATAAAGTATATGATTATGGTGGATGCTGTTGTCTTAAATGTCTTAAAGGCGGTAGTTAGTGATGCTTTGAAAAAGCATCAGTATTGTTATTCGAACATACTTCTTATTATTCTTGTTCTGTCACTTTTTTTGATGTAGACCTACGAATGAATAATCAAATCAACGGGCCTATTCGGGAATGGTGTGCTATGACTAGGGGGCAAAAAAACACCCAAAAAACCCATTGACAACATTGCGGCTAACATTGAGCGAGGATATCATAGAAACATGCGGATAATATACTATTTGAAGAGACTATCAGGCTCTGTAAGCACATCCCTCACAATGGGGTGTAAGTTGCACCCCGGGGCGTAAGAGCCTCCCAAAATTTCCGTATACTTATAATGGGCCATAGACTCCAATTCATTTTTTTTTTTTAATTGCGAGCTCTGCAGGACAGTGCCGTAGAAACATGGGGGTTACACCATTTGAATAGGCTGACAGGCTCTACAAGAACATACATCTAAATGGGGTGTAAGTTGCACCCCTGGGGCGTAGAGCCACCAGAAAATTCCGATTGACAGGAAACATGCCCATTTAAGGCGTAAAACATCCAGTGTTGAATATCTTCGCAGTACAACCACTTAGAGATGATCAGTGTCACATGATAATTATTAATTATTACATGCAGTCATGCTAGCAAACATGCTAATCATGCTTCAAATAGTAATAGTGTTAGCATCATGCTACCAAACATGCAAATCATGCTAGCAAATATGCAAATGATGCTAGCAAACATGCTAATCATGATAGGAAACATTCTAATCATGCTAGGAAACATGCTAATCGTGTTAGCAATATGCTAGCAGCATGCTTAACGTGTTACTCTCATGTTATTAACATGCATATCATGTTAAGATTATGCTAATACATGTGACATCATGGTTAATCATGATAATTGGATGTTTAAACTTGACATTATGTTGTGAAAATGTGTCGATACAATGCCATGAATATGTTAAAGTTATCAAATGTTACATTCCGTAGATAGCTGCAGGAAAAAACATTGTGGTTAGCGGTTTGCCACGAAAAGCATCAATCACATTTTCTTCAGAAAATGTTCCTCTCTAGTTTAAAACTATGATTTGAGGCACGTTTACGTTAAACAGATGCCTACTGAGACTTTACGCATTATTCTTCTATGGTAGGCCGGCTTGCTTGTGTCAAGAGGACATACTGCTACCTGCTGTCCCTGTGTATTTATATATCTGATCTTATGTTTGACCTCTCATATTTTACTTTTAAATATGGAAAACGTGTGCGCTTCGCTTTTGCGTTTAGAGAACGGGTTTAGGTTGCAACCCTTTCACTTAACGGATTTTGATGCAAAAAAATGTCAGAGTTTCAGATTTTAATTTAAGATTATGAGCGTACATGAAATTTTATAAAAGAAAACAGCCCACATCGATAAGCTATTGTCTATAATCATGAAAAAAGAGGAATTGCCAATTGTCACTGGGACTTTTAACAGTGTTTAAAGAGCAACAGTACTCACAATTTTGAGAAAAGCGAGAAGCTCTTTGTTTGTTTGTTTGCAAAATCAGTAGATAATGATCAGTATGATACCAAATAATGTGTTGGAACAAGAGCATCAACCAAACATTAACCATATAACACAGATCACAACATGAGAATTGATCAATTATCACTTTTTGCAGATGTCTGGTTGTTTGTATTAATTGTATTTATTTGTCTTATAGATCCAAACGCAACTGCACCAGACCCAGAACAGACTGAACCTCAAATGATCGAATCAAGCTTTAATGTTTCCATTGACACAGACTCAGACAGACCCGTGAGAGCCGGGAGCACAGGTACACGCTCAAAGAATCACATACAGAATAGACATTAAACAAATCACTGGTGTAAGTATTACATGCCTCTTTTGAGTGGACTCAATTCTATGTTTTTCAGAAATTATCAATCAAAATCCCAGCGACACGGATGATGGCATTCTGGGCTCCAAGATCACTCTTTTCTCTGCCATTGGTGCGGGATGTTTCGTATTCCTTCTCCTTCTGATTTTCCTTATCGTTCTGCTCATCAAAACTCGGAAGCGCTCAAGGAAGCCCACACAACCCCGTTTGGCACCATTGACCCTCACCAGCCCCAAGATGATGGGCCACGTCACCTCAGAACCCATTGACACGATCATCTCTCTGAGGACAGAAAACACTTACTGCCAACACTATGAACAAGTGAGCGGAGATTATGGTCATCCAGTCTATTTCTTACAGGACATGTCACCACAGAGTCCAACCAACATCTACTACAAGGTGTAGCGTTTCATGGGATGTCTTTACTTTCTTTGGGGGAGGTTTTTATAAGCCATAAAGTTACGTTTGTACAGTAACTTTTGCGTAAAACACACGCTTAAGTGTGCGTTCACAAGAAATAATAAACCATTTCTGTTTTCTTTGTTTAGTTAGTATTGTATAAAATAAGTGCACATTTCATAGCAGCAGTTTAGCAGTTAGCCATCTCATTTTATCATCATTAAATTTGTATCATCTATAAATCAGTATTATATTAGACATCAGCCCACCAGTGCTCTATACAGTGTTGGGTAAGTTACTCTGAAAAAGTAATGAATTACTAGTTACTAATTACATATTCAGTAGAGTAATTAGATGACTGTACAAATTACTCTCTCCAAAAACGTACTTCTTACTTTCTATGTCTTATATCAACCTTGATTCAATGTGATTCTATTGATTCAAGGATGAACATGAAACGGCTTTTTAATTCATTCAAATAAATAAAATAAAACTACATAAAGTGGTATTATTAAATAACCAAAGGATTACAAATGTGAGAAAGATAAATTGATGAATGACTTTGAATTTTAATGTATATTCCAGTGTTGTACTTATTCTTAGATACATCAGAAGTAACTGTAGTTAAATTAAAGAAAAATAAGAGTAATCCCTTACTTTACTTTTTCAAGAAAAAGTAATTAAATAACAGTGACTAGTTATTACACCCAACACTGCTTCTGTATCACCACGGCATATTGTATAACAATTTATTTTCCATGGTATTTATAATCCAAAGAGGCTCAAGCCAAATCATAAAATATGTATAACTAAATAGTTAAGAATGCAAGAGCCCTTGTTCTTCAAATGATTTTTTTATTGCTGATGTTACAAACAGTGATGTGGAAAATATTCTTTTTAAACTGCATGTGCATTTGATTACTTTTTAATAGTGAGCAAAACATTAGAATGCACTTCAAATGTGCACAGAGTGCATGCTGGAAAATTATTTGACTGCTGTTCACTGGAAAAAAAATCATCTTTTATCGTTTCGGGTCAGGCTATCCTATGCTGTCTGGCATTCTTGTACATCTTTTGTTGAACTTAAAGTTAGGTTATCGTAGCATTTACAGGTTTTATGACTTTATAATATTTTCTCAAAATGTTAGAGGAAGCCTCTGTCACCCTGTATGCCTCCTGTATATTATATTATTGTGTCTTGTTTATATCGTGTAGATTACAACAATATTAGATCAAACAGGGCTTCGGCACATCATTTCACCACACAGGAAATCAGATTGATATCACATTCAGGAAATGTTAAGTGTTGAGATCTCACAGGTGGATATGGTGGGTAATGGGAATGACTTAACAAATGCATTTGTAGTTGCTCTGTTGTTGTGCATACACTAATAATGTAATAACTTTCATATTTGATACCCATTTATCACTTAATCTACCACTGCATTTTCTGAACATTTTCGTACACTAGCGCCAGAAAAGCTTTCTGTCCCTTACACTTACTCTGTGTCGTTTTTTCCACATTAAGCTCAAGGTTGATAACTTTCTGTAATATATCACCCTGTTTTTATATTTGCTGCTGTTGAGAGCCCTCTGTTACTTCTCTATTGAAAACACAGCATTTCTGTGAGGCCCAACATTTATTTAAGACTTAATAACATCCTTAACACGCATCAAATGAACTGAAGTAACTTGTTAAAGAACAAATTAATTGTGTCATGCCTTAGTTTCACTCACAATAAAATCTGAAATGAATTATGATAAATTCAGTATCACTGCTTAAATCAACACAGGCGATATAATGGGCCATTGGAAAAAGAAAAAAATTTGGGCGATTACACTGTTTTTAAAGGCACAGTATGGGATCAATTTCCATAGCTGTAAAGGCTCAGCTAATCATGCCCAAATATATTGTCACCTAGTAAACATGAGTTAAGAAGGCTGTAGAATTAAATCAGTTTCACCTTTTATTATAAAAAATCATAAGAATCCAACACTGCTAACCAGGGGTGCGTTTAGCTAAACACGACATAACTCACTGGTTAACCACCGCAGTACAAATGCATCGTTTGAGAAACTTACTAGCAACTCACGACTTTCCCGAAAACTTTGTCGCACATCTGTTGTTTGAACCATGTTGGCTCAACAACATAATTGATGACATCACATAGGTGGGGGAGTAGTAATACTGTCTTCTAATTTATCAGTTTAGATTGATTCAATGTCATAATATACACTGCATCTGAAAACTATTTTATTATCGTATTTTTGCTCTCTATTGTTTCATTTCACCATATTTTACTGATAAGTTTCCTCCTAAGTTACTCCGCCCGGGGATTCCCCAGGGTCCTACGCACTTTTCAAGAAAAAGCTAAAAGATGTAAAATTGAATGATGGATATGGCATGTTGCTTGCTTACTTTGATCAAAATCTTGATGCGAGTCTACATGTCATAACAAGGAATGTTTTTCTAACTACAGCTCTAGACCTGTAGTTCCAACCACACAACTTTGCGATGCTGCTTGCAATTGATTGTTGGAACGATAGTTTTGGGAAACACTTCAATCGTTGAACTATGTAGGAACGATGGAACTTGCAACCATAGTTGGCTAGTGATGCTTTTGGGAAAAGCACCCCAGGGTGATAGATGTCAATTATTCTTCTAGAAGCTGCATACAGCATTTCCCAGAAGACAAAGTTATAATTGCTAGAAACCAATGAAAGTGGATAAAAAAATGGATGAATATCTCTTACCCTATTAAGTCTGATCTATAGATATTCTTGTATACAGTGCGGTGAGCAGTGTTAGGGCTGGGAGGAACCGAGAACATTTCATGAATATTGATCCAGCAGAACAGTGGAAGAAGCCTACAAGCCTATTTACTGAAATAAAATCAAAGTCCCATGTCATTCTTATATTGATACATTTTGAAAACGGATATTTTTGTGTGATGTAAAGACATTTCTCTGCGAGTCTGCGATCAGTATCTAAAAAGTTAATGAAATGCATAAACTTGAAGTTTTGTGTCTCAAAACTACCCAGAATGCACAATATTCCCAAACAGTGCCAGTGTGAAAGCACATTAAAAAAAACATTTGGGGATTTTTATGGATAAACATTAGCAAGGGTATGCAGACAAATAACAGCCCCCGTTTATTAATACAATTATTATAACACTGAAGACAGGAAATCTAGAAAAGCTTTATTGACATCACACATTGAGAAATGGACATCAGAATATAGAGATTTTCTCTTTAATATATTTCTTCAGTCCATTACTGTAATGGCTGTTTCAGATCGAAAATTCCCGTTCCTCCTTTGACAACTTTCCCTACAACCAAACAAGCTGAAGGCGAAGTCAGTTTGTCGTAGGAACCTGTAAACAAAACAAGAAATGAAACACAAACTAGCGTTTATACTGGTATAGCGCAGCATTAATAACAAGAGAAGACAACTGTACCCAGCATTGTGGCCTGTTTCAAGAACTTAAAACTGGTCTCAAAGGTCATCTGCTGCAGGGGTGAACTGTTGGACTGGATACCGAAGCGGTTGAGAGGTTTATAAACTCCCTCAAAACACATGTAGTCAGCCACTAGAGAGAGGTGACGTGGGTCCACCTCAATGCCTGTCGAGAGAAGCACCAGTTAAGATCTCAGATAAAATATCTGGAGCCTGTTTGTGGTAAAGGTGCTTTATTACCATAGACGGCAAAGACATCTTTGATCTCCTTCTCGATGACCTTGAGGGCCACCTCAATGCCATACGTGTTGGCCATGGCGTGGATCTCGTTGGAGTACAATCGATTCAGGTCCAGGATCTAAAAACACATCCCGTAATGAGCAACAGTGACATCAATGTTACGGTTCATGTGACGTGTACTGGACTCACATCGGTATATTTGAAGAGCTCCTGCATGTTGATCCCCTCCGTGTTAAGCATCAGCTCTTTATTACCCTGTTTGGTGGTGACCTCGTTCAGTAAGCAGCGTGCGATGCCCTTGGTCTCCATGACCACAGCGTTCCGAGCCTGTTTGACCACCACTGATGTAAGGTCAACGTGCACCTTACTGACGGGAAGGACCATGGTCAGCTGTAAGACAAAACCACCGGCTGTGTTATTTATGAGAATAGCACTGAACCCATCACTGGCGCAATGATTCTTCATGCACACACCTCACACCACAGTCCATGTTCGCTGTCATATTTGTAGTCCTCAATGACGTCGCTGAACCGCAGCACTGAATTGATCCGCATTTCCTCATCTTGTGAATCAATATTGAGCTGTTTAGAAGCGCCGTTTCTCTGGCTCTGTGGTGTGCTTTCACTGGACCCTTCGTTTGGAAGCTCTGAAGACTCCGCCTCTTCCTGTCTGTCATCAGCCTGTTCGTCATCGGCATGTTCTTCATCGTTGCCCTCATCCTCCCCATCCTCACCTTCGTAGTCCACCTTATCAAATGAGGAAAAAAACATGTGGTTATTAAACGGTTATAAATGGACTTAACAAAAATAAATACAAGTGAGACCGGAGCAGTACCTCTTCATCTCGTTTCGCCTTCATCCTGGCATCGGTCGCGTCAGTGTCTCCTTCATTCGCCTCATCATCCACAATCCTGTCTTCATCTGAATCCTCACCTTCAGCATCCTGCGAAGAAGTCAAACATGCTGGTGTTTTTACCCATTTATGACATCACAGCACATGTGCCGTCGGATCTACAGTGTACCTCTCTGCCCTTGGTGGTGGCGGCCACTTCACGATCGTCAATTCCCGGCGTGGCCCTGCGCGTGTCCAGAGCGCTGAGAGACGCAAGTTTAGCGTTCAGCTTCTTAATGGCCTCTAAGAGCAGACGAAAGAACCTGAAAAGCACAAACCACCTGGTTGGATTCCTGGGAAATCAGCGGCATGGCAGAGATGGATGAAGGGTTTTGGTGTACCTTTGCTCCATGAAATGAAGAATCTGTTGAGGAGTGAGCTGCTTGTCCTGCTGGTATCGCTCGGGGGGCAGAAAGTGGAAGGCGAGTTTGAAGACTCTTGATTTTTTTCCCTTTCCTCCCTCCATACGTAAGGTTTCCGTCACGTCCACCTTGTGAAGCACCTGTGTGAAGATCATCATCACAACACATGCCTGTTTAACTCACTTTCAACTTTTTTGAAAAGAATACAAATATTTTTACGAATACTATTATTATGGAACATGCTGATGTCATTCCAAACATTTTATTTCTGTAGACAAAAGCATCCAAGCTGTTCTTTTGAATTAAATCTCAAGGCAGTTTTTCATTTTTGTGTCAGAACATTAATAAAGTGAATTATTTCGAAAAACAATCTGGATGTGTAATCACAGAGACACACATTGAAAGGTTTTTCTCACCTCTGCCAAACACACACGGGCTAGTTTCTTCCGCAGCGCTTTAACCCGCTTTATGGCTTTCTTGTTCATCAGAACTGGAATACTCATCATGGGTGTTTTGATGTTCGAGCTGGCAATCAGGAGGATCTCACGTAATCTGTGAAGTAGATGGGCATTTTTCAATAAATTCATATTTGAGCTCATAAAAACAATTATTCAAATATTCATTTATTTAAATTAAGTAAATAAAACCGTAACATATTCAGTCATTATTAAGTCACACCTTTCACATCAAGCTTATTATCTTTTATTAAATATTCATAATGCATTAATATTATATGCTGTATTTAGGTTTTATAATGTTGAAAAAAATTTTTTTTTTAGGTCAATATAAAGTCCCTCCTTCTGAAATGCTCCGATTGGTAAAGCTGACCAGGTCTGTCCTGATTGGTCCCCCGCTTTGAGCGTGTGTGTGAAGATGTCCCACCCATACCATAATCAGCGAGCTTTAGCTTCTCAGGCTGTTGTGATTGGTCAGTGCACGTGTATTCATAAACTATGGCTTTTAGCAATAATAATACAGTAACAATGCTCACCTGGGAATACCCAGGGTGACGTTCATCTCGCCTCTGCCGGCGAAATGGAAGGTGTTGAGGGTCATTTGTGTGGAGGGCTCTCCGATGCTCTGAGCCGCCAGCAGACCTACAGCTTCACCTGGATCACACAGAGCTCTCTGCCACTTGAGCTGCAGCAGAACCTTCAGTCTGTCAACACACAGTTCATCTCAGATCAGTCGGACAAAAACATGAAATAAGGCAATATAGACTACTGCATGGTAAAGATTGATCGATTCCACAAGATGGAGGGTAAATTAGGAGCTCAATCGGGTTCTGTTTGGTGGGACCGTCCTCTTCAGTCTCGACATTGTGATGTAAACATTAAAAAAGAAGTGCCAGAATTCAAGTATTATATTATACAGTAAATAATTCAACTAAATTCAAAGGATTAAAGAATGAGGTTTAACTAACACTATACAGTTGTGTTCAAAATTATTCAACCCCCACTGAAATTGATTGTTTTGGTCGGTTTGACATTGATTATGATCATTCAGTCATCCTGCTTACAATTAAATCAAAGAGGCACGTGTAGGTCAGACAAATATAACATAACATTTATAATGAAATAACCACAAATGTCTTTTCTGAGCTCACATCATTATCAGTTTTATTCAACCCCCAAGTGACATTCAATCTTAGTACTTAGTACAACATCCTTTTACAGTTATAACAGCTTTTAAACGTGAAGCATAGCTTGACACAAGTGTCTTGCAGCGATCTACGGGTATCTTCGCCCATTCATCATGGGCAAAAGCCTCCAGTTCAGTCACATTCTTAGGCTTGCGCACTGCAACTGCTTTCTTTAAGTCCCACCAGAGGTTCTCAATCGGATTTAAGTCTGGTGACTGCGATGGCCACTTCAAAATGTTCCAGCCTTTAATCTGCAACCATGCTCTAGTGGACTTGGAGGTATGCTTGGGATCATTTTCCTGTTGAAAGGTCCAACGTCTTCCAAGCCTCAGGTTTGTGACGGACTGCATCACATTGTCATCCAATATCTCCTGGTACTGAAGAGAATTCATGGAACCTTGCACACGCTGAAGCTTCCCAGTACCTGCAGAAGCAAAACAGCCCCAAAGCATGATTGACCCCCCGCCATGCTTCACAGTAGGCAAGGTGTTCTTTTCTTCATAGGCCTTGTTCTTCCTCCTCCAAACATAGCGTTGATCCATGGGCCCAAACAGTTCTAATTTTGTTTCATCAGTCCACAGAACACTATCCCAAAACTTCTGTGGTTTGTCCACATGACTTTTGGCATACTGCAGTCGACTCTTCTTATTCTTTGGGGACAGCAAGGGGGTGCGCCTGGGAGTTCTGGCATGGAGGCCTTCATTACGCAGGGTGCGCCGTATTTTCTGAGCAGAAACTTCAGTACCCACATCTGACAAATCTTTTCTCAGTTCCTCAGCAGTCACACAGGGACTTTTCTCCACTCTACGCTTCAGGTAGCGCACAGCAGTCGAAGTCAGCATCTTCTTTCTGCCACGACCAGGTAGCATTTCAACAGTGCCCTTTGCCTTGAATGTGCGAATGATGCTTCCTATGGTGTCTCTTGGTATGTTTAACATCTTTGCAATCTTCTTAAAGCCATTGCCCTTCCTGTGAAGAGTAATCACCTGTTCTCTTGTCTTCCTGGACCATTCTCTTGACCTCACCATGTTTGTAACCACACCAGTAAATGTCTAGAAGGAGCTGAGTATCACAGTCATTTTAAAGCTGCCTAATTGGTGCTTATTAGGCTTTATTGCTGTTCCTGATATCCACAGGTGTTTTCAATACCTGATTGAAAACACTTCATTGAACCTCTGTTCTTCAGAGTGGTAGTCTTTAAGGGGTTGAATAATTATGTCAATGAAGAATTCACAAAAGAAACATTTACTACTGTATTACAAAACTAATTGATGTCATTTTAGTTGCATATGGTTCTTTAAGAAGTCCTTGTAGGATTTCATTCTGAATACAATTACAAATGTACACTAAATTCCCTAAAACCATTTACAGCATTGGGGGTTGAATCATTTTGAACACAACTGTACATGTTAGGGGTGTGACAATAAATGGATATGGCGATGTATCGTCGTCCTTCTCCGTGTGATATGAGAATCGATACGCTGCGCCAAATAACCCGCAAATGAGGGAAATGTGAACCAACTAGTCTGAGAAAGAGTTTAGAATTGCCTGTAAAAGAAATTATGGTCCAACCAAATTTGTGAATTAATGTTAATGTGCAAGATGTTACACTGAAATGTTAAATTAGGTTTATTTTATTTAAGCTGTTTAACACTAAGAGGTTTAAATAAGTGGCTGTTAAATTGAGAAATGGGCCAGTATAAAAACAAAATGTGTTAAATGTTTACAGTTTTAATTTTACCATAAAATTTTTCGTTTACTTGAAATATTACTCAAGTTGGAAATTTGTTATTAATTCATCTACCAAACAAAGTTTTGTGGACTTGAATAAAGAGACAAATGTTGCACTTATCCTTTTCATGGGCATTTTGTTTTCATAGTTAGGCAGAAATCGTGATGTGTTGTTATAGAATTGCAGAACAATATATCGATTATCGTAGAATTGTCACATCATGATATTATCAGTACCGTGAGCAACATATTGCAAACTGTATCATAACGTCATGTGCCCTTTGATTCCCACCTGTAATAAATGTACTCTGGCTTTCAGACGCAGCATCATTTATTTTTAATTTATCGTGCAATCCAGATATATACAAACTGCAGGCGAATGAACTCAGAATGATGGTGGTGTGAGCAGTCATCAGTGATTCTTACCGCTCTGAGTCAATGAAGTCAGATGACGTTTGAAATTCTTGCTTCACACTGTACTGATTCAGAAAGGACTCAACAATGTTGTCAAACGTCTCAGATACTGAACCGAAGCAGATGTCCGGCCGGTGAACAGCCAAACACGGGTCTGGACAACCAAAGCTCTTCTTCAAATACTTCATTCGGTTGGACTCATCCAGATTCCTCCACTGCTCCGAAAGCTACAAACAAATCCTTCATCACAACACGTACAAACCAGAGAGCAAGTGGATCGTTCATGTACAAAAAATGTACAAAATGCTCTGTTACCTGTAGAGTGGCTTCGTCTCTTCCATTGCTCAGTTCTTGGCTCATTGATTTAGCTTTTAACTTGGCCAGTTTCTTCTGCGAGTAAAGCAGGAACGCCCCGTCTCGGGGTGAAACATGCTCACGTTTGGATTTCCATTTCTTTATGGCATTAAAATGATTGTTGGAAGTCTGTGGGTCCATCTTAGCCAAAACTTCATCCAAACACTTGGATTTTCTGATGACCTGAAATGTGAGAATTCTTTGTGTGATATATGATGTACGGACATGTGAGTGTCCAGTAAGAGAGCGTCTGTACCTCATAGTTGTCTTTGATGAAACTGAACTGACGCGGCTGTAAGAACTGAGTCTTGGGAACATCCAGTCCGTCCTCTCCGTAGAGAAACTGGACCACACTTCCATCACTGTCTCTCACCGTCAGATCGTACTGGACCACCAGACCCTCTAGATGCTTGATAACACACCTGAAATTCAACAATAAAATGCTAAAGGCGGTTCTAAGACTGCACCCTGGCATTTCTGAATGAACTTGGATGTTTGGAAATATAAATTTCACCTCTGAAGATAACCTGATCGACTGGTTTTGACAGCCGTGTCCACGAGACCTTCACGACCAGCCATACAATGATAAAAAAACTCCTGAAAATATTGAGAAAGTCTTCGTAACTCAATGAGAACACACACAGGAGCTATTACTCCGCAACGGTATCATTTATTTGGACACTTTAAGCCAATTCAATGTTTACTTCAGAGGAATTACGTTCAGCTTTTCCCATATAATGCATTAAATTGCTATCGGCTGCTAATTGTAACCAAATGCTGCGACCGCTTTTTATTAATGGAAAAGCGCTTTTGTCAACTTTTACTTGTCAAAAAAAGTTGGGAAACACATGACATTAAAGGGATAGTTCACCCAACAATGAAAATTTTGTCATCATTTACTCTCCCTTAGATTGTTCCAAACCCGTCTGAATTTCTTTGTTTTGCTGAACACACAGGACGAAATTTGGAAGAATCTCCACCATTTACTGCCATAGCAGGGAAAATAAATACTATGGGAGTCAATAAGGGGTGAGATTTGGCAATCTTTCAGACATCTACATGTGTGTTCAGCAGAACAAAGACATTGAAACACGTTTGGAACAATCTTAGGGGCAGTAAATGATGACAGAATTCTCCCTTTAATATCCAGAAATATATTTAATTTTGCTAAAACGTGTCGAGTTTTAGATATTGGCTAAATTGACCAGGTCTAATGGACACTTACAGGAGGTTTGATGCCCGTCAAGAATCTGCCAGTGACGAATCCGCCCGAGCGCGGCTGAGGATCGTAGGGCTGAAAGCAGGGCAGGGATTTCCCAGAAGGCATTAGCGGCGGCCGGCGGCCCTCCAGCTCGATCTGACCCAGCAAACAGGAGATCTGCACATACACAGAGACAATGAGCACATCGCTACACAAGTAAACAGACACATGACCGCACATGTCACGGCAAAGATCACCTGCATGGTGTTAACAGTGGAACCCTTTGCTCCTGACTGCACCATGAGCTGCAGGTTATTCTCCGGGAAAGAGCGGTGGAGACCCGCTGGCATGCACACCTGTAAACAAGAAGGTGAAGATGAAACACACAGTGCTGGATGTTATCGGCAGCATGTGATGTAAGTTGAGGTTTGCACCTTGTTGATGTTGTTGTTGACTTGATTGACCTCCTCTTTGAACTTCAGGTCCACCATGTTGAAATCTCTCTGGTCTGTGTTCAGATGAGCGTCTTGCCAGCGTTCTCTGGCTTCATCCACAGGCGCAGACTCAGGCAGGTTAAACGCCGCCCGCAGAGCCTGAGGCATCATATATCAGATCATATGCAGCAAAACGTGGACAAGCAAGACACAGTATTATCAAAACCACCCCCAATAGTATCTCAAAGTTTACCTTGGAGCCACATGTGACTGACTCTTTAATGATTTTCCTTCTTTGTTTGTTGGCTCTCTTTTTGACCAGAATGTCCTCCACCCCTGTCAGAAAGAAATGCAAGGTGTATATTCAATCCACATTCTTATCTCCTCTCTGGGTTGATGTGAACCCAACTTACCCAGCGTGAAGCCGCGGTACAGCTGCAGGTATGCGGTGAAGAGGCGAGCCAGACAGCTGAGCAGTTTCCCGCTGGTTCCTCCTCCGTACAGCTCATAGCAGCAGTGAACCAGACCGTAAGAAGAGCTGCCGTAATGAGCTTTATCCAAAACACCCAGCAGAAGTTCACCCTGCCGAATGATCACCTGAACAACACAGCACACGCTCGCATCAAAGCTCTTCTGTCCAGGACAGAACCTGATTCTCTATTAAATCATCATCATTTATATCAATCATACACATGAATTTAACTGTGATGTACTGGCATTGCCCTAGTATCACACAAATAATAGAGATGTAACGATTCATCATGAGGCGGAAACAACAAAAAAAACAGTCTTAAGTAGCTCTTGACAATAATTAGTAATAGCCAAAAATACATTGCGTGGGTCAAAATCATTGATTTTTCTTTTATGCCAAAATCATAAGGATTCTAAGTTAAGATAATGTTCCAAGAAGATATTTTGTAAGTATGGTGTATATATATATATATATATAAAACTTTATTTTGTGAGTAATGTGCTATGCTAAGGACTTAATTTGGACAACTTTAAAGGCGATTTTCTCAAGCTTTAGATTTTTTGCACCCAAGATTTTCAAATAGTTATATCTCTTCCAAATATTGTCCTATCCTGACAACCATGCGTCAATCGAAAGCTTATTTATTCAGCTTTCAGATTATGTATAAAAACTCAATTTCGAAAAAAAATTCAAAAACGTGCAATGACACGACTTTTTAAAAGCCCTCAATTGAATGCTACACACAGCTCAATATGTTGTTGGACAATAAGTCACCTGAGATTCACACATAAGGTCTGGATTGTATCCTGGAACTGGTCTGGGTGGTTCCTTCACCCAGGCTTTACTAGGAATCTTTGCCTTTCCCGCCAGGTTCAAAGGGATGCTGTTTTCAGGAATGACATTCAGCAAAAGCGTGGACACAACCTTCAGACAACAAGAACAACGTTTCACATATCATGTTGGAATTTAAAACGGCAATGATAAAGATCAGGACACGTTTTTGGGCTCACTAGCATTCCTAAAAACACACATCACAGGTGTAGTAATATTACCTGTTTGCCCGTCCAGAGGGTCACAGGTTTAATAAGCGCTGGGGTGAGGAGCTTCACTCTGCCGACCTTGTCTGTCAGCCCTCTGTAGACCAATGCTGTATACTGATCCCGCGTGAAGAAACAGCCCCGGAGAGTCATGCTGCTGCCAGACACCATGTGATCCTGAATCAGTCCAGCCAACGGCTTCCCATCCTATAGATGGCACAGAGACCAGCAGAACGTGTTTCAAGACGTCAAACACTCAAAAAAAAAAATCAAGCACTTCAATAATCATAAAGAACCGGACGCAGACTCACTTTAGGCACTAAATACTGCTGGTCTGTGCTCACTAGTGTGTAAGCTTCAGCTCTTCCCAGTTCACTCTGAGGAAAGTGAGCGTTCATCTCGTCTCCATCAAAGTCGGCATTGTAGGCTTTACAGTTGGAGTAATGCAAGCGCAGCACTTTCTCTCCCGGCAGGATGCGAGCGCAGTGGGCCTGAATAGACGGTCTGTGGAGAGTGGGCTGACGGTTCAACAAAAGCACGTCGCCGTTCTTTATGTGTCGATTAACCTATGAAAGAGGAACGATACTTCACATGTAAGATGCAGAACATAACTATTACAAAAAATGCAGCATGATACAAAAATCACGGCTAATCAGGACATATTCAACTGGATTTTGGACCAATGAGCTATCCACATTGCGACACAGCAGTTTTATAGCACCAACGTAAATAACTATTTTCAAATGTCACATCACAATCCGTAATGTTGACCGGTCTTCTGTTATCATGTTTTTATATAAATGTCAAATGCAGTTTTTTCCTGAGCAGCGATGCTTATGTTTATTAAACAAAAACTACTGTAACTGCACTGTTGTCCTGTTTCAGTTGAAATAACACTTAAAAGCACTTAACGGAGTGGTTCCCATTAAAATGAAACTTTCATGACAATTGACATTCCGTGTGTTTATTCCTTCTGTTGAAAACAAATTGAGACTTTGAGGAAAGTTTTCCAGGGTTCTTCTCCACATGATGGACTGAAACGGGGGGCTGTTTGGTTGAGGTCCAAATTTCAGTTTCATAGCAACTTCAAATGTCTTTAAACAACACCAGCTGATGAATAGGGGTGTTGTCTGAGCTAAACCATTAGTCATTTTCCAAGAGAAATAAAACATGATTTACTTTTTAAACATAAACACATGAGTTGCACTGTTACCATGATGCACGTCCATGACTTCCGTATTCACCATCACAATGAAAAGGTCGCGCGTGACAAAGATTTCATCAGATTTCAACATCCCTGATATGCACACGAACTGATCATTTTAAACAACAATCTTGCACAAAGATATATGACGTGTCATTCAAGATCAAAGAACTTTTGGACGGTCTTCTTTCTCCACACTCGTGAACACTGGGTCGGAACCTCACCTTACGTGATCACGCGTGACCTTTCCAACGAGATAACGGAGCACGTGAAGTTGTGGACGGGCAACATGGAGGCACTCCGAAATTTGGACGTTAACCAACATCCCTCCGTTGAAGTCCATTGTATGGAGAAGAACACTCGAAAGATTTCCTCAAATGCCTCAATTTGTTTCCCGCAGAAGAAATAAACACACAGACATTTGAAAGTGAACCGCTCCTTGAAGCAGCAGGAGTTTTCATTGACTTCACCAGCTTCGTCACTCACGATCTTCATGGGGATCCTGTGTTGGCCAGTGCTGGGGGTCAGGAGCTGTTTGGCTACGGCTTCTCTCTGGGTCAGGTTGGTACTGTTGAGTATCGTTCGGGACCCATCCTCATTGATGACCATGGAGGCTCCGGGGTGAACGTTGGGTCCGTTCAGCACAGCCTGTCTCAGTTCCTTCACATTCCATGACGTCACTGGCTGCGGGTACGTCAACTTTGTGGCAAACACCTGAAGGAACCAGATGAATTACACTTAAACAACTTTCAAGTTCTCAGACACTTCTTCAGTCTCACAAATACTTCATTCATTACTTCAATGGAATAAATCACAAACTGCACTGAAAAACAACCACAATTCTTACCATTGGTATTCCAATCTCATTGGTTCCGATGTACATGTCGGGACAAATGACGGAGCGAGCGGCGTAATCCACACGCTTCCCCATCATGTGCTTCCTAAACAAACCTTCTTTCTTCTCCAAGACCTGAGGCACACATTCACCGTTAACATAACCCATAACTCATCATTATTGACCGAATCTGATCCGTCACAGACTCACCTGACGCACTCCAGGATACTTCTCCATCATCATTTTGTCCATTTCGCTGTCGAACACAATGTTGACATGAGTCTGTAGACGGATCCAGACGTTGTAAAGCTTGTCTGTAAGAGTCTGTCCCTGGATGTCCAATAGAAAGGACTGATCTACCTGACTGATCTCCGTAGTTTCATCGGACTAAAAAAGAACCAATAATGCCATACATTACTTTCACAAATCCGAGCAGAAGATAACCCATTACCCCTGATATATAAGCCTGGCCATTATATTTGTCAAAAGGCCAACACAATCAAAATGCCCCCATGATGGTCAAACTAGACAGCAGCGAGTTTCTGTTCAGTTTTTAAAACAAAATTGCGCAACGCTAGACGTGACATTATTTGGACCCCACATTTTAGTTTTGTCCATTCCAATCATTTCCCATAAGAAACAGGCCGATCACCTGACCTGCTCCAGCTCTGTGTCTTCGATATCTTTGGTCTTCTCAGCAGCGATGAGCGCCAGCAACTTCTGAATGATGAAATTGTCCTTTAACACTGCCTGCATGTTCACAGTATGACCGTTGGTGAACATCTGATCTCCCAACCGATTTATAGGCCTGAACCTAAACGAGACACATACCCCAAAACACTTATCCGAGGATGTCTGGTTAATGTGTTACATGTGATGTTCTCGCAGAGGAACTCACCTGGATGGAGGGACGACCACCAGTTCTAAGAAGAAAACTTCAGCGAAGCGTTTCTCTGAGCCGCTCGTGTCAAACCCTGGGAACAGATGCTTGAGGAAAAAACCTGAAAGCAAAAGTCGACCCGTTCAAAACGAACTTCAATACACTTGCTCTACATGATACCAGCAGACTGGAGAAGTCACACACCTTCTTTCTCCCAGAGTTTGATAACATGCTCTTGAGCCAAGCTTGGAGTCAGGTATCCTTGTTTGGCCATCGGCACGTCCTCTGGAAACAACAAATGCGGGCAGATTAAAAAGTACATCAATGGAAGAGTGAAAATTGTGAAGTTTCATTTCTTGATAGATAGAATTTCATTACTTTTGTCCATGCGATGAAGGTAAGCAGAACTCTTAAGCAATGAATAGTAAGTAAAGCAATAGCTGGCCAGTTATTGGACGAATAAGAATATTTGCTGTTGCCGTCAACGTTAGAGTTTCACGCCATTATGAAAGAGAAGAAAAATAATCAAGATCTAAACTCACCATCGTCTAATTCTTGGTCTGCTTTGGAATGTGACTGTGTGACGATCAGTTTACTGTTGTGTTCCCTGCGCAACGGCGTTCGATTGGATCTGAATCAGACAAAACATGTACACATGTAAGACTGAAGTGTCCTCCCATGGGTCGAGTGTGCCTCAGACGGGTAAAACGACAGAATAAAGAACTGCGCTCACCTGCAGTGGGGACATTTTTTTGAACCCATGTGTATTTTCCAGAAATTGTTTATGAGAGAGACTCTTTTTTCACAGACATGTTTCATCTGAAAAGAAAACATAAAGATGTTGACACCGCTGATCCAGAACGAGCTCAACACAACAAAGTGCGAGCAACGTTAGGATGACTTTAAAGACCCAGCTGAAGACATTCTTGACTCGGTTTCATTGAAACAAGAAGGTACATAATGAAGACATACACAAATGTGCCAATGAGTGTCAGACTCACCGGGTCAGCTTGCCGATTATCTCCATTGGCTTTGAGGATGGGAGTAATAAACTCCTCCAAGGCTACTTGGATTTCTACTCCAGACGCCCGAGGGTTGGCATCCACGAACTTGAAGAGAAAACCCAACAATGTAAATCACTTCAACCCAATATACCATGATTCTCTAAAGCGCCACCGATGAGGAACCCCACCTGATTGAGGGCGTTCTCGACATCATAAACATCCTTCAAAGCTCCCACATTCAGAAGCTTCAGCTGGCACAGCAGTAAATGAACGGCTGCCCGCGGACACGTCAACATATGGCATGACAGGCACGAACCCCGGATGAGCAAAAACAATTTCTGAGAAAGAGAAGATGCCGTATATTCAGAACCAAATCACAGACCCATAAACGTGTAACGGGCAGGAGACCCGTGAACCGGGCATGTTACATCACAGTATGAACTCACATCAAAGAACAGAGGGTTGTAGACGGGCAGGGGCAGATCTATGTGTCCAAAGTGTCCAGGACAGCTCTTAAAGTCCTGCATGCAGGTGGAGCAGATCTCTTTGTTGTCAGCCGGACCCAGAGCCAGATCATACAACCCGTTTGATGCCGCATTGCCCACATTATCCAAAAGCAGGGAATTGGTGATGGTTTTCACACTCAGTTTCCTGTGACACATTATAATATCAGGTTGAAACATTTAATCTATAGTGGGATAAAGATAGCACTTTGCAAGACATGTGTTGTTTATTATATATTTTATTATACTGTGTCATCTTTTGTTTGATTGCCTGGATTTTGATGGAAAGCTATTCAATTGTCCATATTATACTCATTAGGAAAAAAATCACATATTGCTTTACATAGAACAGTCACATTTAAGCAAGTTATTCTGTTTTTCTTTCATTAGTATCAACACAAAGCAAGTTCCAACACTGACATCTGGCACCCATATGTCACAAAGGGTCCACATTTACTAAACCATGATCTTTGTGATATTAGTTCCTGGGAAATAACAGTGCAAGCCCCCTTACAGCAACACTGAGCTCTTGTTAGCTATTTAGCTCTGTAATGTGAAGATACGAGTTAAGAAAGTGTACCTTTACCTTATTTCTTCATAGGACAACATGCCAAACGTCATGCCCTCTAATCGCCTCCATGGTGTTTCCTTAGAAAACAACATTTTTCAGATAAAACTATGTCAACTACAGTAGATAAGTCTCTTTAGTCCCCATGTGCGTCATGTCATGTGGAGCTAGAACATGTGGGCGAGTGTACAGGAGGAAGGGGAGAAACCATTCACACATGCGGGGTCATTATAATGGATTAGAGACAGAGATAGAAAGAAACGAGGGCGGATGTTTCATTTAACAGTATCTCACATAACAACAAAATCAACTTTCTACGACTGAGTTACAAACAAAAGATATTTTGAATTTTTACCCTTTGAATATTTGCTCGGAATGGAGGCTTCCTGCCACAGAAATAACAAGAACGTACGTTGGCTACGCGTAAACAGAAGTGGGCGGGTCTTCTGGGACTAGCTATTTTTTTGTACAATAAATATAATAATTATTCTGTTCTATCATTTTGTCTATTGTTATGTAATGCTATTGTAATGGCAAAGTGTTATTTTAAAATGTAATTATCGTCAAGACTGTCCAGCACATTGGTCATGTGATGCGTCTTACTTTTCTCAACGCTGGTCAGAATAGACCAATCACAGTAGTTCGTGGTATTCAACGTTTAGTTGTACGTTGTTCTTGCGACAGGATTCTATTTGTATCACAGATAAGACTATTAAATACACTTTTATTTTTAATACTAAATTCATTGAAAGTAATATAACGAGTGCGAAATGAAGTGAAACGTCCACAGATTAGAATGAGGGATTGTTTTGTGAGCCACCGAGCGCCCCCTTCAGGAATAAATATACAACACAGGAACGGATATTACACATTCGCCACCCAATTCTATGTTCTGCCCCAGTCGGGTGTCATGGCGTCCTCCTGCACACAGGCGCTCAGGCATCATGTGTGTAAAAGTAGCAGATTATTTCACATTAACACACACAAATCAAACAGGTATGATATATACGCATTCACTGGGTTATGAGCGTTTATATGACATTTGTTGTTATTCGTCTTTTTTCCTGACATCACTAGTGATCTGTAGGTCATTTCAAGGGTCTGTCAAATCATGCCTGTTACATGATAGATGTAAATGTAAAGTTCACATGTATGATACGATCTGATTCCAGGAATTTGACTCTGAGTTCAGCTGCGTATCATCAGCCTGCAGTCTCAGCATCAGGTAAGACATTCATCTGCATTATGAAGTTGTGCTTTGTTTTGGAAAAAAAGTCATATTTTTATTCTTTTTTCAAGAAGAAATAGCCATTCCAAAGAAGAAAATATGGTAAGTACTAGTGTTGCTTTCCACTGACTCTTTGTGAATTTACTTAATCATTAAAGATTTTTGATGGTTAATTCATGAATGTTTTCATAATTTTTCATCAGGAGCAAAGAGGCTCTCCTACAAGCACTGGCATCAACTGTCAACAGGGTATGTCAAAATGTAACACAAACATCACAATGCTGCTTTACAGTACTTCCTCTTCATGCATAGTTGTGTGTTTTACACAACACAGGATCCTACAGCATCACAATACAGATTTCAGGATGATCCGTTTCTCACACCAAGAACATCAGGAGAGTATGTGAGTAGAACTACATTTCATTTGTCCGAATTTATCATGAAAGTTATTGTCCCGGTGGTTTTGTGTTCGTACAGTGGAGTCAATGGGGGTTCAACAAATCCTTTGAGGACAGGAGAAATCTCTGATGATAAAAATAAATGTCAAGCATTATGAATATATATTTTTGAATGTATATATTTGCTTGAAATCCTTTTTTTAAATAAACTATTAAAAAAGTATATGTGCGTATTTTTTGTAGTAATGTACAAGTACCTGTGGGTAATTGAGAAGACCTTATTCTCTCCTACACAGAAATTATTTTCCTTGTCCCAAGAATCAGGCAGAAATGCTGCAAAATATTTCATCGATAAGTTCCCGAAATACTTCCAGAAGGACTATGCAGAGCCTCATATTCCTGTGAGTGTGACGTGTGGGTATCTGAAATGATGTTTGTGATGAAGGCTGAAGGCACTGAAGGACTTTCTGCTTCTTTTGAAAGTGTTTGATGCCAGAGAGCCTGGAGCTTCAGATAGAGGAGGTGTCAGAAGCGGCTCTGATTGAGAGGATTCAGCTGAGGAAAGTCAGAGCTGCTGTGGATCTGTATGATCAACTGCTGCAGGCCGGTCAGAACTCTCACAAACCACCCAAACTAAACACTTGTGGTGTTTTTTTATATAATGCCAATGCTGTCATCGAACATGTCTGTTACGCTCTCTGATGGGTATGTTCTGCGCAGGTACCTCTGTGTCATCGGATGTGACCAATCAGCTGTTAGATCTGATTAGTTTTTATGGAGACCATGATCCTGTGCATGATGCTCCAGAGCAGAAGCCAGTGGAAACCGTAAGTGGTCTCAGACCCCGAAACAACCTTGCAGTAATAATCTATAAATTTATGGATTATAAACAACGCAGCGTTATATATCCAGAGGCGGTATCGATGGTAAAGTAACGTATGTGTTTGAACCTAATTTAGGTTATGCAGGATGAATCCCAGAGTAGGAAAGGAAGACCGCACAAACCTTCAGATATACCAAGAGCTGTCTGGAAGTAAGTGGCTGCCACTTTGTACAAAATTTAAGATTTAAGATGAAGTAAGGATTTCTGAGAAATGCTCTTAAAGGGACAGTACATAACAAATGAAAATTCTGTTATGAATTACTCATCCTCAAGGTGGTTTAAAGCTGTATAAATTTCCTTGTTCTGTCCAACACAATAGAAGATATTTTGAGGATTTAGGAAAGCAAAGCGTTCTGGGGGACCATTGGCATTTTGCCTTCTAGGCAATGGCGCCCCAGAACGGTCTGTTGCTAACATTCTTCCAAATATCGTTCTTTGTGTTCATCAGAAAGAAGACATTTTTACAGGTTGTAAACAACTTGAAGGTGACAGAATTTTCATTTTTGGGTGACTATCCCTTTCTTTTTTAAAACGGATCCCTAAAACAGCCCTACACAAAATAATGAACGCTCTCACTTGCTCTCTCTCTTTTAGTAAGCGTCTACGCCTGCTGTTACTGATTGGCTATGAGAGTTTTATGGTGTTGTGATTATAATTTGTCATTGTTTTGTTCCTTTAGAGAGAATAATAATGCAGAGAGAATATTTGCGCTTCTGTCGGAGCCAAACACGCGTTCATACAGCGCTCTCATCAGGGGTATGGTGAAGGTATGAGATGCGTTCTGTCTTTTCATACGTCCTTCTTTTCCTGTTGTGTTTGTTAATGTTAACCATGATGTGCTCGCGCTCACAGTATGGCGCACACTCCAAAGCTTTCAGCAACTACACAGACCTGCTAAACAACCGCCTGACAGGTGAGGATGCTTTTAAAACAGCATTTCCATCAGTTAAAGGGATCATGACAAATAAACATTTGAAAAGAGCAGAAGAAACGGGATGTTGTAAATAATTCAATTCATGTTCATTTGTAAGTGAAGTATTCCTTCAAATGTAGCTGATGTTCTCTTATATTCTGGTCTAGCTGATGTGCACATCTTCAATGCCCTGATCACAGCCGCTCCAGAAGTACAAGAGAAATACAATGAGAAATGGGAGCTGATACTGGTGCGTAGGCTTCTTTATGTCATCTGTTATGTCTTCAGTTCCAGCGGCAGCATCAGTCGTGTGTCGGTGTGTGTTTGTAGGATCTTCTGAAACAGATGGCAGAGCAGAAGATCAGACCCAATGTCTTGACGCTTAATGCTGTCCTGAAGGCTCTGAGACGTTGTGGTGCTCTGGGAAAATCGCAGGCCTTTCCCGTCATCAGTGAGATGAAGGCTCTGGCAATCGGTCGGTCAAACACGTGCCGGAATTGTAATCAGTTATGAAAATAATTCTGTTTTGGCATATGTAGTAAAAGGTTTTCTCTGCCGGTCTTTTTCAGAACCCAGCTTGGCCTGCTACAATCACGTTCTGTGCATCTTTTATAAAGCAGGTCATAGAAGTTATATGTTTATTTCTCTCATGCTTTATCAAGTAAATTGGCACACTAGTCAAAACCGAGAATATAACAGTGGTTCTCAAACTGGGGGGGGCACCGATTTTGTGGCATTTTATAAAATATTGAAATGTTTGATACAATTTATGCAATCAAACATCTGACAAATAAGACTACCAACGTAAAGAATTGATGTTTCAGCATTGTATAACTGAATAGGTTTTGGGTTTAATAAAAATGATACGTATTTATTTAGGGGGACCCACAAAGTCATGCACTCTACTTAAGGGAGCCTTACAACAAAAAAGTTTGAGAACCACTAGTATATAAAATCAAGTACACATGAACATGATTGTTTATTTCCCATGATGCTCGGCTTTGCAGGTGCCCCAATTCAGGGCCAATCGGACGTTTTACAGGAAGTGATGAATGAAATTTCTGGAAAGAGCTTTAGCTCTCAGGACCCAGATGATGGTACGGGTTTATTAATATATGAGTTTTTCAGTTAGTTGGTTGTGATTCTGACCTGTGATGTGACACTTTGTTGTGCAGCACTGTTCTTCATCACTGCTATGAGGATCGTAAGTACATTTCAGTCGAACACTTTCAGTTTATGATCAAGTATTTTTTCCAAATCTGATGTGTGCCCTGTTCGTCTCTCTGCAGTGTCTTGACACCAAAGACATGGAGCAGGCGTACAGAATCCATGAGCTGCTCGGGGTTGGAGACAACTGGAGATTGCTGGGAGAGGTTTTCCAGCAGAACATTTACTAGTGAGTATAGCATCTACAAAACAAAACAATCATGACAAAATCATTTCGTAGTGAATAAGTAGTGAGTAATGAATGTGTCTTGATGCTGCAGCACACGCTTCTTCAGTCTTCTGTGTATGATGGAGAACATTGATGTGGTGTTGAAGTGGTACAGAGATCTGATTCCCTCAGTGAGTGAACATTTTAAACACACTGCTTCATATAAACACACACACACTGCTGAAATATATGATGTGATCTGATCTGCAGGTGTACTTTCCTAATTCCAATGTCATGAGAGATTTACTGCAAGCTCTGGATACTGACAACAGATTAGACCTCATTCCCCAGATATGGAACGGTGAAGATGATTTTTTACCCTCCCTGCAATAGTATGAATCATGTCACTGCTCTTTCCATGGTAACAGTGAACATTACATTATACTAACAACAATACGTTGCGGATCTGCAGATATCAAACAGCTGGGCCATGCAAACAGACAGAATCTGGTGGAGGAGGTGCTGACTCTCATGGCCAGAGAGAAGCAAAGTCAAGAGGTAAAACAGCACCTCAAGAAAGATGGCACCGAATCAGATATGTATTGACCGCTGTAGAATCTAACGTGTTATAATCCACTTGTATGTTCATGTTTTGGTGTGCAGGTTCAGGAGTCATTTGCTCATTGTGCACTGGACGTGAAAAATATTTATGAAGCGGGCGACCGTGGAAAGGTTACGCTGAGCTGGACAGCTTCTTCTCTCAGCGATGTCATTTCCATATTACTGGCCGCTCAGAGGAGGCGCGAGGCCTGGTACCATCGCCATTTTCTATTAACCTAAACAATCCAAACATGTAGGGTAAAACAACTTATTGATATATTTTATCTATTCATTCAGGGATATGCTTAAGCTCATCAAGACCAACAACAGAGTTCCAAGGTAGGACTAGATTTACAAATTTCAAATGAACTTTGATGCCTTTTCCCGTATTTTGCGATTACTGGATACAGACTTTAAAACAATATTTTAATACAGATTGTATTTTAAAGTTGAATGTGTATATTCACTATAGAAATGTCTGTCATGTATTTTCATGACTTTCTAGACCTGGAAATCAATTGAAAAATTCCTCGATCTTTGATGAGTGAAGGGACCTTTTTAGAGCTTTTCGAACTGATAAATGTTGGAAATATGAATGTATTTTGATAGATTGATTTGTGTTGTTGTGTCAGTGAGGAGCTGCTGAATAAGTTCTTGACATGTATAAAGGAGAGTGGTGATGTGAATCAGGCTGTGGAACTGCTCCAGATCACCGCCGGTTTCTGTTTGCCCGAGATGTCAAAGCTCATTGAGAGGGTCCAGAAGGAGTTCCAGCTGTCCGAGCAGCAAAAGTATGATTAACTTCTTTATGAAACAGCCCAAAGTATTTAAAGACGTCTGCATATTATAAACTGTAACTTTTGTGTCTGTCATCATGCAGGAGCATCTTGTCTGATCTGGAACTACAGACCTATAACAGTGATTAACTTTGATGCTAAGATTCTTCCTGCAGTGTGGAAAATGGAGAAAAGTGCATTGTCTGGTTTTTCACAAATACTTCTGTACTTATAATACACAAAGTACATGTTTGCTGTATGTATTCAAGAGTTCTCTACTCAAATAAAAACTGTAAATGATGTGTTTGTTCCTCTCTTTGACCAGCCCTCATTTGATTTCAGTCATTATTTCTTAAGGTGTCAAACCAGTTTGACTCCATTTCTGTTCACGTCAAATAAAGCCCAGTACAAAGTCTCATAGCATGGAAATGAACTGATCGTTTAGTAAGAAAAATATGCAATGGATTTTTCTTAATGAGGTAAATGTCTAATACAGTTTGTAAGTGAAATCTATTGTACTTCAAATGTTCTGATGGGCAAATATTAGTAAAGTGATATGTTCTGCCTACTGAAAGGTGAAGGTTCAAACCTCAGAATGGCAAATCCTATACTAATATTGCTGTGCTCTTGTTCAACACAGTAAACCCGGTGTTGCTTCAAGTGTGTGTTCTCAGAACAAGCACATAAAGTCCCAATTAATCCACTAATCTGATTCTGTTAATTGGAAGCCTTTACTCTAGTTCATCTGAATTACAAATTACAAAATAGGTATGCATGTATCTATACAAATCAGTATTTGTACCTACACTGGTAGAAATAAAACCTAATATTACAGTCTATTTAGGACATTATTCACCCAAAACTTGAATTCTCTCACGATTCACGCATCTTGTGACCATGTCATGTGTTTTATCAAGAGACGCAGGACCACCATGAGATTATAAATTGTAGACGGGCCCCCATACCTGAATTTAGCACTCGGATATGTTTGTTTTGGTTTCAGTCTTGATAAACTCAGAATATTAAGATTGTAAATCTCCATAAATAAAAAAAAACTCCAGAATACATTTGTTAAGCCACCGATAAATTCCATATTTTGACTACTTAAGAGGAAATAAAATCTCAAATCTGCTAATAAATCATTTTTAATTTGCATCCCAACGGTTTTTACAGATCATACAGTGATTTGCTGAAATCATAATTCATTAATTAAGACACGACAGCTAAAGATGAGACAAATTTGAGGTGACGTGAACTTTCTCCACAGGAGGAGTGATATGATGTGTTTTCAGTGACTGATTTAACTTAAGATGGACACTTTATACTGCAGTGGAATAAAAACACCTACAGCTACACACAAATTTATCTGTGAAATAACACCGTATCATAACAAGGCACAATGCAAAATAAATGTCAGGTGTAATACCAGTTGAAGTCTATTCCATCTTTAAAGGCATTGACCTGCTGATGCAAACTAGCCAAACCCGAGTGTGGTTTTAAATGAGAAGCGTCATCATATTTTATCCATAAAAGCTAATTAAAATCATTAATAGATACACGTTAAATTATGATGAAAAATAAACCAAAATAAGAAATAGCATTCTTTTCAACAACCATGATTTATTGATATTGAACACTGAGAGAAAGATTGATAATTCTCAACAGTCTGCTAAATAAAGAACCAGTTAGAACTTTGAAACTGAAGCGTTACATGTGAAATCTGAGACAGGCTAATGTCACGCTGACCCAAAGACCTTTCTAACCGCTAAATGCACACCTGGTACTCTCACTGGTTCTTCTGGATGGTAGGCCACGTACATTTTGAGGGCAGAGCCTTCCTGCAAAAGTGCTTTAGACAAATAAGAAAACAAATTGGCTAGCACGCAACATACTTATAAATTAACCAGAGGAGCGTCAGGTTCCGTTAACACGTAACACTCCTCCTAATTTACATACTCTCAGCAGAGTGGGTGTGGCTAAGGGGCCTGCGTGGTGCCCAGCCCCGTGGCGTTGGCGTACGCTGATAGCAGGCTGATCACCTGCTTTGTTTCTAGAGTAAGCCGGGCTTCTTTAAGCCAGTCCTGCGCCACACGCCGCGACTCTCCTCTGAGTTGATTGACGAACTTTGCGGCGAGTTCCAGGTCGCCGTGCTCGATGCTATAGGTCGCATAGGCGAGCAGCTTGAACGTGTGGAGGTCCTCGGGCCTTAGCTTAGTAGGAGGAGCCTCCTGTTCTCTCTCAAACAAAAGGACGGCTTGCAGGTAGGACAGGAAGTACTGGTAAAGGCTGTTGCGGGTTTCGTCGATAAGAGCCACGCGTCGCGCGAGCCGGCGGATGTCGTAGAAGCGCGCTCGGAGGGAAGCTTCGCTGTAGATCCCTCGGCTTAGAGACTCGTCTGGAATGGCGCCGGCCAAAGCCTGAGCGAACTCGTTTTCTGCGCAGCTCTCTTTAATTGCACAGACAGCGCCATCTAAAGGCTCGGTGGGGGAATCGGCACCTGCCGACCTGAAGGTGTAGTTCAGAGCCTCCACAGACAGCCACAGATGGTGAGCTTTACGGGCCTCTTGCTCGGCAATAACATGACCTTGAAACAAAAACAAACGCATGAATTTCAATCGGATATAAAAATACTTCAAACTCAAGAACATTGAAAATTGATAAATCGAATGGCTTCCTCAGAACGTGATCCTGGCAGAGCTGAAGTGAATTCAGACGTACTGTCTATGGTCTCTTCGATGCCCTTCAGTCGGGCGTAAGCAGAATTCATGTCCAGGGTGAAAGTGTCCAGTTGCTCTTGAGTCAGTCTACGGTAATGAGTTTCCTGCTCCATCACCTTACTGTTCAGGATCTACACACAAAGAGAGTCTCACTGTTAAACATCTTAGAAAAGGAGTTCTTAAGCCAGTGCTGAACTACAGTTACATCCAAATCAGGTCATCAGACACAAAAGGACAGATTTATTTTCTACGCAGGTTAAAAAGACCAAAATCTCATGGCTGTCAACATTACACTTTCATAAGTGGGTGATATTGAATATTTAAATTTTGTTTTACTTTGTGACTATATTATGTTTTATTTAATCATATTGTATCACATTTTAATGCAGTTTCTTTAAATTCACAAAATTAAGGTCTAGTTAATGTAAACAACCTCATTTTTTGAAATATAAAGTATTTGGCGAACTCCAGCATTATGGACGTGACACACAAACTGTCAGGGAATGAATTTGTTACCAATAGGGATGTAACGATACATTTAGCTCACGACGCGATTCACGATACTGATCTCACGATTTATTTTTTTACAAAATGAATAAAGACAAATTAGAAATGAACAATAGTCCTTTTATTATTTCTCACATTTCTTTTTAAAATAAATATATATTTTTTGTCAAATAACAAAACTAGGAGAGGTTGAAAAAGGAGAGGTTGTTCTAATGGTTTCATTAGATGTTAAATAAGTCTCTGGTGTCCCCACTAAAAAAAACACGACTGATCTTTTAATATACCATGCACTACATACCCACTTTTGCATGCAAGGAGAAACCACTGTTTTAGTGTTTGTCTCTGAGAGCTGCTAGTCTCCGCCCCCTGTGCTTGTATGCTAAGTATGGTCCCATAAAGAGAACGAGAAACAAGTTCTCGTCTTTGAACACCAAACATATTGTTTTCGATAAGCACACCTGTTTCCCCCGGGGCCATTCTCGAAGCCCCTCCGGTCCCTGTTGGGAGAGAGAACCGCGTCGCAGGTTTACAAACCAATGACACAGTTTTCTGAAGTGAAGATACTCAAGACAATGCATCGCCATTTCTCTAAATCAAATTAACGGTACACAGAACAATCCTGTCGCATGTTTACAAGCCACACAAATTTCTTTCTATCAGTGAATGGACAAACGTGTCACCGTGACATTTTATCTACTTTTAAGTTACCGCAGGTCCCTGGTGTTTTACTTAAAAAATACCTGTACTTTGCCTAGTTCAGTGTGGATGATTTCCATTGAAAACTAAATAAATCTATCGCTCTCTTGTCTCCCGTAAGTCTGGGAACATTGTTCTGTGCAGCCAACAACATAACAGATCGTAAGTTTTGCTACTTTTGACATGTTGTTGGAACTTCACACATGTGAAAACAACAATGGCTGCGGCGCGATGGTTGGACACATTCAGAACAAGGGGCGGAAATATTATAATAAGAATGACTACTTACGTCAGTAAGAGCGCGATTTCTGAAGCGCTCTTTTCCCAAAGGCTTGCAGAGATAGACTCACATAAAAAGTTAATGATTTGTCTTTTTTCACGTTTTTCTGAGTTTGCAGGTGCACTAGAGACCCGATTTTAGCATTTAAACATGGAAAAAGTCTGTTTTGCATGAAATGTCCCCTTTAAAACAAATTCCAAATAATATAAAACATGAATAATACAAAAGTCTCTTTAAAATAAACAAATAAAGACTTTGTCTGTTTCTTTTTGGGATTTTTTTTAACATATAAGAAATATAAGCATATCCACGTTTTCCAAGTTTGCGGTAAACACAGCGGCCCTGCTGTTTAAAACATGTATAGCGATTCAAATAACATCTCATCCGGCTTGAATTGTCAGATATTAGCAGGGTTGGACTGGGAAGAAAAAACAGCCCTGTTTCTGTCTACTGGGGGGTATTCGGGGCATGCATGGTTACGTCTGTCTACCTGGGGGGTGCCATGCATACGTGTCTTCTGCATTCGCGTTGCGTGCATTCGAATTTATAATATGTTTGTCTGAGCGGCTCAAGCGTCCGATCCGGCACCATACGTTAGCTGCCCACCGGGAAAATTCCCAGGATGCCAGATGGCCAGTCCGCCCCTGCATATTACAATCCATTTTCAACGTGCTCACTGTGAATCGTTACATCACTCAATAAATTGAACTGCTTTAAATTGTTTTTGCTTTTATTTTACTAACCCCCTAATAGAGTTTAAACATAAAAAAATCTGTCACGAGTTCACAAGTTTTCTATTTAAGAAAAGAGAAATAAACATGTGTTATGGATGCGACTGAAAAAGTGAGACAGCATACTTTGTAGGATTTCTTTGAATCAAAATGCACAAACCATAAGCAACTATACCCATCACACAAAAAAAGAGAAGAGATGGATCTTTATAGAACATAAAAAGTGACTGTATTTTATTTTTCATACGGCCAATTATGAGGAATTTGTACCGTAATGGATGTGACGATTTTGAAATTGACCTGTATACTTACCTGACTATGGAAAATCATCCTTTAAAAAATGCTTCAAAAACCTTTTTCATGGTTGTTAAAACGAAAAGGTTTTTTTCATTTTGCCTAGAATTTTCATTTCGGTGAATCATTGAAAGTCAGTGGGTTGGGAAGTAAGTCTAAGCAGGCGTCTGTATACAGTTAAGTGGGTCAGCTTTGAAACATTTAGGAATTTCCCCACAAGTCTCAATATTCCAGCTAACTACTGTAAAATGTGAATGAAGAGGTGATGTGAGCGTTGGTACCTCTAGTGCCTCCTCACGCAGCTCCTGCTCCTGCACCTTCAGCACGTCACGCAGGTGATCTGTGTGTGCAGCAGCCTGACGCCGCAGCTGGGTTCTCATCTCAGCCTCCATCACCTCACGCACTTCCTGCATCTGCACACACACACACACACACACAGCATTGGTATCTACGGTGTGAGAAAATGTCATTTAAAGAAGTCCTAAAAAGTATAGTGATAAAGCCCACACCTTCTTCTCCTGCTCCAGTCTCATGTCCTCATGGCTGTGCTCCAGAGCAGAAATCACGGCTCTCTCCACACTTTTCTTATTCTCCAGCTTCTGCTGCTCCAGAGCAGTCTCGATGTGGATCTGCTCCCTCACTCGCTGCTCAGCCAGCTCACGGTTCAACTGATCGATGCGCCGGTGAGCGTGAGCGATCAGGGCGTTCAGATCATCTGCGCTCAGCTTCCCCGCTGAAAGATATTCAAGAGTTTTCTTTATGCTAGTAAGTACATAAGATGACCTTCAGCCAACTGTTGCTACCTTGTGTTTTCAATATTTTCTCAACAATTTTCAATCATTATTGAGCATTGAAAAGTCCATTTCATGAAGGAATTATTTCATTTTTGTATAGACAAAATTATTCATTCTTAAGGTTCTGATTAAAACACAATGTATTCATAAACCGTGTGAGATCTTACTGAGTCCCTTCCAGTTGGCCTGGATCTCAGGTGTGATGCTGGCGAGCTCTTTCTGAAATTGAACTTTGGCTTCATTCACCAGCTCACTGTACTGAGAGACGATCTTCGCCTCCGTCTGCGCATTCTGGACCTGCAGATATACACATACACACACACACACACACACACGTCATATACAGCGTGTAGAGCCTCTCCTGGTCTCAGTGGATTAATTCTCTGCAAAAAAATCTCACAACAATTCAGAATGATTTTACGAGGAGGCCAATTTGTATGAATGCATACGATCTCATTCATACATTTTAGGACAATTTGCTTTCGAGCCCGTGAGGTCAGGTTTAGGGACGGGTTTGATTACTGTTTATGTAACAAAGCATGTTTTTCATCTCATCATTTTATTTTGTTTTGTTTTGTAAGCAACAAATAATGTTGAGGGATGTGACCATTCACTCAGCTCACGATGTGATGCAATTCACAATATTGAACTCCTGATCCGATTTCTTCACAATTTATTTTTATTATGTTGAGACAAATTAGAAATTAACAACTGCCCTGTTATTATTATTTCTAAAATGCTGCACATTCTTTGTAAAATAAAAATATTTTTGTCAAATACCGAAAGAAAGGTTTCATGCATTTTAAACGAATGTAAAGGTCAAGTCAGGAGGGAAAATGGTGATATGTTGTGAAACCAACAGAACATTAACAAACATGATATAGATGTCTCAAATGTACCAGCACATTACTGTGGTTAGATCAATACACTTACTTTGGTTACAACAGCGTCCAGATCAACGATCATGTTGTGTAAATTCTCCTCTGCCGCCAGTATCTGTGGTCTCGCCCCATCGATCTTGGATCTTTTAGCGTGGTTGATCACGCTACGAAGTTTCTCAAGCTCTTCTCTGAAATATTACATGTAAAACGCATCATCAATACAGTTTGTCTAGGACCTGTATGTAGTGAGTGTGTAGTCGGTATATTAACACTCAGGGAGCTATTTTTAAAATGGAATAGTTAATTTGAGGTTGTGGTTTTCCGTACAGGGCCTAAGACTAGTCCTAGACTAGACTATATTACCTCATTAGATGTCAAATATTGATTTGAAATATTTAATTTGCTCATTTGTAACAAATTCAGCCCTTTTGCAGGGAATACCGGTTTCCTTCCTTTTTTTTTTTAAGTAAAGACACAAATATTGTCAGTTGTATCAAAAGTGTTGGTCTCACTTGGCTTTAAGCAGGGCTTCTCCGGCCTCATCCACAGCTCGGGTTCTCTCGCTCATAGCCTCGTTCAGTTCTCTCCACTGAGATGACTTCTTATCTGGAGGAGTCTGAAAACACAAACACAAATCAATACAACAGAACATCATAATCAAGCACTGAAACCTCTTTACCTGGCCTGAAGATCCCAGATATGTTATGTGTAGAGGTAACACGATTCATTTACCTCACGATACGATTCATTCATGATTTATTTTTACGAAAAGAGTTGAGACGAAATACAAATGAACAACTGCTCTTTTATTATTTCTCAAATGCTGAACATTTCTTTGTGAAATAAAATGATCATAAACATCAAATTTAAAAACTAAACTGCAATTTAAAAATAAACTAACAAAGACTTTTGTATTTTTTTTACATTTAAGAAATATCAGCATATCCACATTTACCAAGTTTGCAGTAAACACAGCGGCCCCTGCTGTTCAAAACATGTACTGCGATTCAAATAACATCTCAACCGGCTTGAATGGCATATTATAACCGATTTTCGACCAGCTCACAGTGAAGTTATATCACTAGTTATGTGTCTGTGTACCTGTGAGTCCATGGCCTCTTTGAGTTTGAATGTGTGTGCTGCAATGGCGGTTAGTGCGGCCTCCTGGGCTCCCATGGACTGTAGGGTCACCTTTGCTGTGCTGCCCAGTGTTTCTTCTAGTCCAGCAGTCAAAGCTGAGAAGAGTAAAAACATAGCCCAAAGAACCATCACATAACACAACCTAACCTGAACCTGTAAGAATTAAGCAGGTGAATAAAATCAAATAAAATGGCAACTATTGTCTACTGGTGTCAGTTATTCTGTCTATCCGTTATATTTATGAACCTCATTACTCTAGGAAATGAAAAAGACAACTGATGACAAGAACTCATGAACGAGTGTAAAATCATGTGTGCTCACCCATTAAAGTGTCATGCTCAGCTTTATCCTGTTGAGCGAGTCGAGCGGTCACTTCATCTGCCGATCTCTCCTTCAGCACAGTCTCAGGATGAGCGCATTCTTTACACTCTTCTGCAACAAACAAACAAGATGACACAGCCTGAGATGACACATTCTCACTCATGCTACACACTGGATCATTTTTCCAGATTTTAGGATATATTGCCCAGCCTTTGCACCAGGCTCAACTACAGGTTCTAATCCTAGGGATCCTGATTTTCAGAATCCTGATACACACATACACACACAATGTGAAGTATATCAAGTGGAAAAATGTCTGGCACAGACTTTCATTCACTCCAAAAACCGGAAATGTTTTTGCTTTGTCCCGGAGGACACTGAACACAAACAAGAACAAAATGAGCACAGTCACAAACATATACGGTCCCATTACAAATGAGGAAAGGCACGTGTAGGGTCTTGGGAAAGAGTATCAGATACCGGACGTTGGGTGAGTAAACCTTGAGGAAGAAAAACCAAACAGACACACAAGCATGAGACATACAAAGAACACGGACAGAAAGTACTTGTGCAGGTAAAACGATGAGATTGTGACTGTCAACCACGTGCAGATTTGATGGAGGCTTTACAGGCAAACACTGATGCCAGATCAGGTGTTATAGGCCGTGTGAGTGATCCAATGCTGACCTGCAGGGGGGGCTGGCACGGGGGGCTCAGGTGCAGTTACATCGCTCGTACCCGGGGCGGGCACAGAGGGCACCTCACTGAGAGCTGAAATAATATGAGCTGCCTCGGCAGAGGCTTCTGCAACAACATTAAAACTCACATGAGAAATACAGAGCACACTGACTTTTACTGCGAAGATCAAAACCAGACCCATGTGTGACCTTTCATGTTTCCTATTTTTAGGTTCGGTGTGAGATTAGACATTCAGCTTGTGTGTGTGTTTATGTGATCAGAAACATCTGGTTCTTCGCTCAAGTGGCCTTATAATGTAAATATTGTTTTTATTAAATATGTTTCCTCTGTTTTCTTTTGCCACCTGTATGTAAAACACAGAATTTTAGGTCTCTTTATGGACTTATCTTTTGTAACAAATCGCACCTTGTATGTGTGTCAGACACAATTTTTCTATGCTACTTGTGAGTCTGATTTTACAAATGTTAACACAACATCAGAGATGAATGTAATGCTGTTACAGACGTTACAGGTTTAATGCGTGTTAAAAGCCTCTGAACATGTTACAGCACAAACAGTGTTGCTCACCCTCAAGCGTCTTTGGGGCAGGTGGTCCTGGTGCATCCTCTACAGCGGCTGGAGGGGCTGGATCAGACTTCTTTGCTTTAGCTTTAGGTTGCTTGGACTCCTTAGAGGCTTCTGACAGTGAGGATATTTGCAAAGGTTCCACCTTTACCTATAAAAGACAAAATGACAAAAGGTAAGAACAGAAGCCATTATTTAGCTGAAACTATGTCAGCATTAGGGATGTGGCTGTGACGAAATTTTCCCACAGGTTAATAGAGGTGTAAAAACATCGGTAGTACCGGTGACACAGGGGGTAGGGGGTTTGCTTTGGAGTGGTCCAGTATGCCCCCCTGCTTAAGACGCATTTTAATTATGAATTAGCGACATTCGGGAACGACAATTGCTTGAATCAATGGTGGGTTCAATTATCTGTCTTAATGAAAACACACAAATCTACAAAATAGTATAATGACATCTGGTTATAGTAAACACAGACCTTACAAAAGAATAATCACACCACACATCACGTAAATGTGTTTTTTTTATCTTACAATAAGATATTTTGTTGTCGCAATTAAATTCATCCAATGATAAGGGAAATAAAAACCATTCTCTGCTAAAAGAGAACAAATGTGTATTCTTCCCCTTATATTGCGTGTAAAAATATTTTGGTATTTCATCCATTCTGACTTCTTTACAATGTTAAACGTGTTTTCTTCTCATGCTTAACATGGTCAACTTGTCAAAAGATGAGTTTGGCGTATTAAGTAGTACTTCTGTGCTCAATACACTCCCCCAGGGATCGTATAGGTTTCGGACTGTTTTTTTTCGAACATATAAAACTGTTTTGCAATAATGAGAGCAGTGGAAGGAGCATGCGCAGACGTCACTTTCACTTGTGTGCAGGAGAGAGAGAGAGAGAGAGAGAGAGAGAGAGAGAGAGAGAGAGAGAGAGAGAGAGAGAGAGAGAGAGAGAGAGAGCATACGTTTGCAAAGTTCAGGTGTTTCTTTCTTCACTGCATTTGGGTGATGAATGTTATATAAACGGTGGATATAATGCTGGATTTGGAGATCGTGTGAAACTGATATATGGAGCCATCCCAGCGATTAAAGATGCCTGACATGCGATGAGTGAAACTGATGTCTGGGTTCTGTTGACAATGGGTGCGCACATGCTTTGGTTAAGCCTATAACCACTGCCCCCCCGCATGCGGCGTATGTTTTGGAAAAAAAACGTACAGCTGTATCTGTCTTATATAAATATGATCAAACTAAATACTCTTCGAAGATACGAAGTCAGCAATACTACTATAGGTACTCAAGATTAATATACAGCTGGCAGAAACCATGTGTGTTACACCCGCTTTAACAAAATGAGTAATCACGGCACACATTGTGCAACAAATAAATAAATACGAAACCAAAAACGTTTATGTTAAAAAAATAAGAAACAAATAAGAAAGGAATACGAATGCATAATGTTTGTTAAATCAACGGCAAAGCACTGGCTTTTGAAAATTGGAACAAAAATGAAATTCAAACTTAACTGGCTCGTGATGACAGTGCTTACTGCTTACATATTCTACATGTTCTTTGACAGAAAAGCAAATAAATTCTGACTCCTGCTGCTGATCTTTACTGCAACACTTGTTCCGCTAACGCTGAATGCAGCAGCGGTGTTCCGATGCCCAACTGTAGTTTGGTCTTCAACTAAACTAATTGATAACTATAAAAAAAAAAATGAGGGCGGGGGCCGGCGCTGCGGTGGACAAGTGATATAATCAATAGACGGGTGGACAATGACCATCACAATAAGCTTAGTCAGAATACATACTGTAAGCGTACCAATACAATGACATCATCACTTACCGGTTTCTTTAGTAATGGGACAAGTGGAGGAGATGGAGGGCCAAGTGCCATCTCAAACAACTGATCAGAGTAGGGAACGCTCTTCTCTACATTTGCTCGAAATTTAGGGTCCCATTTGGCATAAAGGATCGTACCACCGACACCTCCACCCACTGTCAGAAGACTAGCGGCCACTATTTTCCCAGCAGTAGATCTGTGAAAACAAAGAACTCTCAATTAACATGTGTTTTCACTGTGTAAACACGTTATATAGTAATTCAATATGGTTTTGCACTCAACATATCCGGGTAGAAAGTAAGGGATAATTTACATCCAGCCAGTTGATATCGCAAAATAAATACAGAGGGAGATCAGGACAAGTCTTGTATCACCCTGAATGGGATTATGTAGCCATAACAATCAGATGGATGTACATTATCCCTTACTTTCTAACCGGATATGTTGTGTGCAAACCATGTCATATTATTATAATTATTATTATTACACGGCAACTTAGCACACAAGTCAATTATTGGTCACTTATCATATTATTTTAGGTAATCTGTAACGCATAAATGTTGGCACATTAATCTTAGAGTACACAACAAAATACTGTACTCTGCAGTACCAGGATGGGGAGTGTGTTATCAATTTTAGAGGTTGTTATCTGGGAATAACATACCTTGGATTGTGACCACTGACCAATCAGAATCAAGTATTCAAGAGCGCTATGTCATAATAACATTTAAAATAGCTACTGATGTTTTTCATACCCAGACTCTCCAGCTGTGGCGTATCTGCGACAATGCTGCAACGGTTGCCCCGTCACTTTCCCACACACACATTGCTGCAGAGAGGCAATAAAAATATTCACCAAACATCCAATACACAAAAACAAACTAATTTTAATTGAAACGACAGCTTTCTTAACAATGACCTAATAATTAACCCAATTTTATTACAGTTAACATTTATTTTACACAAAAAAGTAAGTGAAAGTAGAATTTCTGTTGTACTGTTGGACGTCTTGTTGTGATACAAAGTAAATTTGTGGATTTAACAAACAATATAATAATTCAGTTAGCGTTAAAAGAAACAATGAAGGAACAGTGAGTTTTGATACCTTAAAGTGATACTTCACCCAAAAATGAAAAATCTGTCATAATTTACTCACCTTCGAGTTGTTACAAATGTGTATAAATTTGTTTGTTCTGATGAACAGGGAAGAAAGATATTTGGTAGAATGCTTATAACAAACAGATCTCAGTTTGGGGCGCTTTTGGGGTATGGATCTGTTTGGTTATAAGCATTCTACCAAATATCTTTCTCCGTGTTCATCAGAACAAAGAAATGTATACAGATTTGAAACAACTCAAAGGGGGGTAAATGATGACAGAATTAACATTTTTGGGTGAAGTATCACTTTGAGGCCAACAGTAATGTAGCTGTGTTCCGTATCTGTGTCACATATAGTGAATTATTCAAGAGAGTAAAAAACATCACAGCAGCACAGCAGTGAAAACGAAAGCCAGTGTTTGTGTGGGACACTTTACTGAACTTTTCACGGACAAGGTCACGTCCTTTTATTGGACAAATCAAATAAACACTTGCAGAAAGCATAGAAACTGAATTGTTTAAATGACATATTACTCAACGCAGGCAGGATTTTAGTGAAACGCAGTTAAATGTGAAGCAATAACATTTACAGGATTTGCCGACAGCACCTTGTTAGCATTCTTATCCGGATGACAAAAAACTGTATCATGCACAACCCGCCCACATTTGTAAATGTTGCGCTTCTATTGGTGCGCATATGTATCACTCACGTTAACTTGAAATTGTATTGGTTCCGAGTGTCTGTCTATCCCACCGACAACGCCCCTTTCGAACACACTTTACGACGTTAACGTAAAGTAGCATTCCACACCGGTGTGTCACTTACGTTGTGGTAAATAGCATTTACAATCAAAGGCATTCGTTAATTGAAATATGATATGATTTAAAATGATTGATAGTTGCTGAAATACATGGTACAAATAAATATGTTTTAATACGCAGTTTAAAAATAAATGTCAAATGCGGCGGGCCTGTCTGTGGGTCACTGAATGACCGTTCTCAACATGCTAATAGAATAAAACTCACCCGCGCTGCTGCATGTGCTCCTTTCCAACAGACGCGCTGCATGCTTTCCACTTCTGCCTCTAAGTGCTGAATTTATGAACAGAAATGTACGACAGGTTTCAGCAAAACATTATAAAAGTGATCAACCTCAAGTGCAGTTTTTCTCCAGCAGCACACTGTAGATTAGCTCCAGCACGTAGTGAGTGACAGAGACGCACATGCGCATGTGCATCCATACGCGAGGTCACGTGTTCACGGCCAAGAAATATCCATATTCGATTGCGTGCAAAACACTAGTCTACGCTCATTTACGTACTTAAAAATTCACGATGACCATAGTTTTAACTAACGTAAAAATAAAGCTTTCATATAAGTTAATTTTTAATTCTCGTGTCATTTTTAGTTTGATGACCTGTTAACCTAGTTTATTTTGTTTTTTTCCTAAGCTTTGCAGTTGCTAGTGTTTTGGGTTGTTTAAGTCCAAGGACAAATCTCTTGTTCTCATTTAAAGACATGTATCAGGTGTTAAAGTGTTGAAGCATTTTTCCAGTGTGAGATTAAAAAAAATCCTTAATTTTGCATGTTGTGTAATGATACAGCACCTCAGTTAAATGAAGTCCATAAATGTGGTGACATAAGGCACTAAATGTGATGAAGCTGAACGCATACACATGTAACATGGATGAACAAGTTGACTTTATTAAATTAAATGTCATTACAGATCTGTATTTCCAATCACATTTAGACAACCAGAAGAACGGTTAAAGGGTTCGGTAGTGTTAAGTAAACAAAAATGCTTTTCGGAGGTAATAAAACTACATGCTCCAACAAGGCAATAGCTCCAGATGGAGTCATTGAAAACTGCATGTCAATGCCCATGTCATTTTAGACTTAGTGAACACAGGGCCGTATTACTTAAAGCTACAACTGTTCTTAAACATCTGATTGAAATGCCCACTGGGATTACCTTTTTAAAAATAGATCCCTTGATGTTTTTACAACCTCAATGACTTCTCCCACTCAATTTAAGACAGATTACTCACATTTATATATCGAAGAGACACTGAACACATACAAGATGTAATTCTCAGATACATATGGATTTTTTTCTGTGTCTTTGGGATGTAAGATGAGTGCTACAACAGAACATATTCAATCATATGCATTGAATTTACCATTCAATACTTTATTATTTGCATATTTTAGCCTTTAAAATCTATTTTCTTTTTTCTAAGTACAAGGCATAGGATCCAAATGACATCGTTCCCCATCAAAAATATATCCAACAATATTGGAAATAATACATTTGCTCTTATACGCTTATAAGTGTGCAAATTACAACACAAAAAAAACTGAGGAGCCAATGCTTTGAATCTAAAGACCAAGGATGAACATCAAGTTTGTAGTTTTTTTTTTTAGTTTTTAAGTAAGTGCAGGAAACAACGACAATGGTTATTCTGGTTCGAGATGCTCAGTTGGGTGAAGGATCGTCACAGGTCTTTTCTTGTAGGATGCCCACCGGCACACAGGACAACAGTGCCGCCCGCCAACTAGCCAGACCACAATGCACTGCTGGTGAAACACATGACCACAGGGTAGACCCATGACAAGGCAACTGGTTTCAAAGTTCTCAAGGCATACGACACACTCGGTGCAATGGAGCATGCCGCAGGGCCAATGAGACCAGTCGTTGTCCTGTTCCTCTCCACCAGACTCTTCTTTGGCAGTCGAACGGTCTTCATGAGTGTGAAGAACTTCTGAGCTATAGCAACGTGATTCCCATTCAAAGCTGGAGACGTCATTTGGGTTTGATTCCTGTTTCTTTCGGTTATTATGGTCAACTTGGTTTGATTCTGTAGGCTGTGTGAGTTTGAACTTCCAAGTGGGTAGGTTCTTGATGTAGTCTATTGGCACGAGTGGGCGAAGCCAGAGATCTGGAAAAGCCAACCTTTCTAAAAGGAAACTGGGATCCTCGTCCCAGTCGGACTCGAAGTTCTGGAAGGAGGCAATGGGATGCACCAAATAGCTGGTGTACCAATCCCAGAGACTGGACAACCATTCTAGGTTGTTTGCATTTTGGTCTTCGTTGGTACATCTTCTCTTCTTCTCAAAATAGTCGATGAGAAGTCCATGGGCTAGATAAGTGCTGAGGAAAAGAGCTGGATGAGAAGAGTAGAAGGTCCAATCGGCCCGGACCCACGAGGCAACGGTAGTGGTGTCTGCGAAGCGCAGCAGTTTCAGACTGTACTCGTAGAAGCTATCCAGGTACGGAAGCTGTAGGAAACCTAGGATGGGTAGCCAGGAAATGATAAGTAAAGAATTGTAAGTCCCTAGCGTGCTGATTAAGACTACAAAGCGTTTAATGGTGGCTCCCTGTGTAATGAAGAGGTCCATCCATGCCATCAGATTGACGGTGACCAAACTTAAAACAAACAAGTCATTGACCTCAGGCTGCACAGAGCGGAGAAATGTGTCCATGGCGTGCAGGGAAATGAACTCTCCCGTGGTATTGCCATATCTGTAGATACCCTCTGGTGTTTTGAGGATGTACGATGGCATTCGCCGCACTCCGATCTCCTCTAGGCAGGTGTCATTGTCCCAGTTGCGCACGTCGACGAAGATAAACTCGATTCGACCTGTGAATTTGATGCTGAGAGTTGAGAAGAAGGCTGGAGGCTGAACCAATTTGGCAAACAGGAACATTTTTACTGGCTGCTTTTCCATCTGGTACCAGTCATCCATTAGTTGCTGAGAGAAACGGATGGTTTTGATGCGCGAGGCCACGTGCGCAGTCATCCATTTAAAAATATGCTCGGTTTCGATGCGTCTGCCATCATACTCCTTTAACATGACCTTCCCTTTGGATGCATAGGTCTGTGGGACAGACATGATGAGAGTGGACTTCATCCAGCCCCGTTTACGGCAATACCTAACAAAGACATGCAAAGGGGTTCATAAAGAGACAAGTTTTTGCATGCGTGTTCAAAACAAATATTAAAAATGCATTCAATGAATTTAATATCTGTAACGTCTTAAACTTCTTGATAAACATTTTGATAAAAAGCACAAGGTTATTTTTTACCTTATCGAAGCAGAACACCCGTTTAATATTCATAATCAAAACATACTTTACAAACATATGAAATAAACCTGAAAACAAACGTGTATTTCAATCACCTTGCTGTATTTATCAGGTTGTTTTATGCTCATGTTGCGTGCGTGTTCTCACCTTGAGTCACTTGAACAGTTGAAAGTGCCTGTTCGAATGCCAAACTGCGAAACTTTCTGTACCATTTTGCTCCAGTTGGCAGTGCTCAACAGTGGATTTCTATCTTGAGCTATAACCTGAAATACAGAGAATATGTTATACACAAATATGCATACAAAACCATCATTCATATTCGCTGTGTGAACATGTTTACATTTAATTACTATTATTAATGGCTTCGTATCATTTGTGTCATCCAGACCAAATCCTTTTTTAAGATCTGAGAGTAAACATTATTTTAACAGCCAACACCCATAATAATATCTAGAACAGGGTGGCTGATGATGAATACAACATTCATTGATTATAAAATACGATCAAATAAAAGCAAATAAGGTGAAAACCTAAATGAACTTAAAACAAACATTAGAAGAAATTGTCATTAATTTCAGTTAAAATAATAATTAAAGTTTAAGGACTTAATACTAACCTGAACTAACCAGATACCATCCTTAGTGTCCTCCACTAATTCGTAAAAGTGCATTTCTCCACTGAAAGTGGTGCTGGAGTCAGATGCCATCTGCTCGTTCTCATTCTTCAGAGCGGAGTACAGCTCCCCCTGCATCAGTTCTCCTGCGAAGCAAACGCTGTAAGATCTATCACACCGTTTTCACCCAATAACACTTGTTTAAACAGGCAGATTTTGAGAGATTTACCCGAATTTTCCATCAGTTCCCTGACATCCCGCTTTTCTGCCAGGCCGGAGTATCCCAACCCACGACACTCCAAAATGGTTTTAAGTTTCTTAAAACTCAGAGTTACTGGATCCACCAGCTGGGTGGCGAAAAGTCCCGTTTCATACCAGACGACGGCCTCGAAAAGTCGAGACAGAATAAACAACATGAAAAAATACAGAAGCAAGAAGAAGAGTTTCCACCACATTGTATCCCTGTAGTGATCTAGCTGCTACGCATCGAATGTCCAGTAGTATTACGACACAAAGTTTGTCTCTTGCAGAGGTTTAACACTCTACGACAGGACACGACGTGTGCTGTCCACAGTCTTCCATCGTCTTATATAATAATGTGGAGGCTGAACGTCAAAATAACAGCGCACACACACACACAAATCCTCAGCAGGCCAGAGTGTGTGTTTGGCCTTCACTGCTGCGCTTAACACCTCGCGCGAACACACGCGCCGTTATCGCATTTAATAAACATGCTGCTGTCGCGACAAAATTCACTCCACATAAAACCAAAGCGATGTTTAATGGAGATCGTGGTGAAGGTTGCGTCTGTCGGTGCGCATAAATTGTGTTGTCTGGAGGATCTGGCTGGCTGATGATCAGCTGGTGCGCATAACAAACTGACGTCATACATACACTTCCTCTTCTTCTTTTTTCTTTTCTATGGCGGGTAGCACCAACGTAAAGGTCGCCACCTACTGTGTTGGAGTGTGAACTATAGTTTGCAGTTTCCCCAACCAGCCTCCCCCAATATATATATATATATATATATTACATACATAAAACATTTTCTTACTAATAATATTTAGATCTTCTAAATGATCTTAATCAACTCTGTTCTTTTAAGATAAAGAAATAAACTCTCTATTTCATTACACACAGACACTTCCGGTAACATCTGTTATAGAAAATACAACTATTTATATATTAAAATATTACGTTTTACAGCTGTAAATTACTTTACTGATTTTTAATTTAAAGGTTTTTTCCGATGAATATTTTTGTAAGTTTCGCCTTATACGCATTTTTAATGTCTGTTTGACTTAATCTTTGTTCAGGACTTTAAGTTTAAAAAAACAACAATTTTACCATAACTTTTTTGTAATTGTTGGATTTCTATTATTATATCAGCTTATGATGTGCACAATTCTGTATTTTCACTTCAGGCTTTGAACTGTCACAAAATAAAAGCCCGCAGCATTTCAGTGTTCCTCAATGATCCCTCAAGTTCAAACGTTTAAATATACTTTACAGGGGTGTAAATATAGATTCTTCCACTCATTTTAAGATAACGATTACCTCATGTTTATATTAAGAGTGTTTAGCTCGGAGCTAAGGTCACGAATGGTCTAAAAGGATGTTTTTGTTTTGGGAGCGGCCGCGCTCTTGAACGTGTAGAGGGCGTGATGACACTGACGCGTATGACGTGGCTAGCTAGAGCAGCTGAACTGATCTCTTCACTTCAGATCATAGTCGCTTTCTTTTGGCGCTTTTAAACAATATTGTGTGTTAAAATGGAGGTAAATTCATGCAACATTCAAGTGCTCCTGCAAGCAGCTGAATATTTGGAAAGGAGAGAAAGAGGTATTACACGGGCAATTTCTTTCTTGTTTCGTTTGCATCGAGCCCGCTCACACCAATCTCCTGTTTGCGTGAATGTTTTTCACACTGTTCAATATTCGCGCACACAATTTTCTCATAGACGTATTGAGTGAGATATTTTCACTGCAGAGATCCGTTGTGTTTTGATGCATAAGTGAACTGGATCTTGATGTTGATATTGTTGTGTTTGGTCCGGTGACCTACATTTCAGTTCTGTGTTGTACACAAAGGCGCGAAATCGTCACCGATTTGAAAATGTAGCAGCGCTGGACGTTATTCTCATGTTGTTACAATGTATCAACTTTATAACTGAACGACTTTACAATGTTCGTTCCTACGCGACGCCCTTTTTCAAATATTCTCGCTAACAAATTGATGGCGCCAAAACCAAAAGGCGCTCTCATACAGCTGATGTGATCTTTGTCACTGACAGACCGTAAATGGAAACCGTGTTGTGCAACGTGTGTTTATTTATTTTTTACGAAAAAAGAGCCAAATATTTGTTGCCTGTATAAAAGTTGTTTACTTTCTTTTAAGCTTGTTTATAAATATGCCACAGAAAAGGAAGTGGGCTGCGTTATTGATGATTCATGCTGTTTGCTATGTTTTTTTCAGAGGCCGAGCACGGTTATGCGTCAGTGCTTCCATTTTACAGTAAAGGAGAATCAGATAAGAGAAAGAAGCAGAAATCAAAAGGTCATTCACCCGGAAACAGCAGGTGAGTTTGTGGACACGTCACAAGCTTTTGTACAGTGTTATTATCATTTGTAAGGTCATTGCATAGTACTATCTACATATTGTCTATTTGATATATACAGATGAGGCATATTCTTAACAAATAACAATTTGTGCATCGGTTTCAGGTCTGTTCACAACGAATTGGAGAAACACAGGTACTTTTTTAAGCACGTTTTTTAGTTTTGTCTATATACAGTAGATATATGAACTCAATGTGGCTGTGTTTGTGCTTGCAGGAGAGCTCAGCTGAGGAATTGTCTGGATCAACTGAAGCAGCAGGTTCCTCTGTCCTCTGATTCATCGAGGAACACGACCCTTAACCTGCTCAGACAAGCACAGGTTCACATCAAGGTGAGCAGCTTCCTCATGCACCACAAACCTAACATGAGCTTTTTGAATATACATGTTTTCAGTTTAAACTTTATGATTCATGTATGATACACTAACCCCCCAAATTGGTGTGACTTTATAAAAATAACATAAGCTAACAAAGTGGCAAAAAAAAACGGTTGCAACAGCTGATAAATAGAATTTTGTTAAAGAATTAATGCATTTTTCTGATACTCAATATAGACGGTTTCATCAAAGTTAACTTTATTTTATATTAATTTATGTTAATGTTTTATTGTATATTAATTGTATTAAATTAAAGCCACACGACAGGTATTAATTCTTTGCGGAGGTCTACCGGAAGTTTGGTCCACATAACGTTTGTTTATGTTGATGCTGCTGAAACCATCTACATATCTTCATGTTATTAAAAAACAGTTTTGCTCCTGTTAAAAAGACGTGATTTAAAAAATATTCAAAATGTTTTGTTAAATTTAAAAATAAATTCACATCTGTCACAATTTTTATAATAATGAGTTATGTTTTGCGCTGCGGGTGAGATGTGAAGGGAGAGTGAAATAATTGGTCCCATCTTTGGCACAATCATTTTCACCAATTATAAATATTCACATTATTTTGTAAATGTTCTGCACAATTGTCTCAATAATATCTAATATTCGATATATAACAAAGCCATATTGGGAATTTTATTATTCATCCAGTTTATCTTGACCTGGACAAATGTGAAATCTGCTTTATAGTCAATTCTAATAATTATTGCGTAATGTTTGTGTCACTCAGAAAATTGCAGAAGTAAACTGAGATTGCCCATAGCAGAATCCACAGGAGTCAACATTTACCATTTCTATACAATGATAGCTTCTGTTTAAATGTAGTAGAGCCGGTTTCAGTGATTTGGTGTGCCAATGAAGTTCCCTTTAAGAATGGTATTTGTGCCATACCGTATAAGGGACTGCTGATTTACTTAAATATTTGACATGTGAATTCTTATCTTATTATGAAAAACTTTATATTGTTGGAAAGGTCGAAGTCTGTTCCGTATATGGGACACCCACATTTGCTTCCATATTTTTGTTGAAATTCTGATGTAGTCGTGACATACTATATATTGTTAAAAAGGTCTGAGACTAGAATACAGTTTTCATCAGTGTTTAATCAAATAAAGTATGTAGGAAGTGTACATGATTCATAAATGCCAAGAGTGTGTATCAAAAATAAGTACTGCCCACAGAACGCTTACATTTACTTCAATAATTTGCATGTGAATTCTTATCTTATCATGACAAACATTATATCGTTGGAAATGTTTTAAGTCTCTAATAACACATTTATCTCAATAATATTTTATTTAGGAAGAGTAATTGATTCATAAATGAGTGTGCATCAAAAACATAGTTTCATACAAATTCCTTGTTTTGTTTACATGTTCCTGTACTTTTGTATTCTTTTCATTGTGCCTGGTAATTGGGAAAAGTAGAAAAAGCGAAAAAAGCATCTGTGATCAAATTTCAGATTAAATGTTAAAACCAATGGAATCCTATGGGGCCCACTAGTGGATTGTGGTGGTATATCAGCTAAAATTTGGTGTTACAAGAACAAACTCTAAACAGCACTGGATGACTTAAGAAATTTTGTGGCTTATCAGTCATTTTTTATGTATTTTTTATAAAAGAAAAACATAAACGTTTTTTGAGTTTTTTTATTACAATAAACATAACAAAATAACTTAATTGTTTTGTGATTTCTTTTTTCAGCAATAATCCGCTAATTCTCTTCCTTCAAACGAGACCAACCGTAGGTCTGTATTCCAAAGAATTCACGAGTTACAGCCAGTGCGTTTTCATGTGTAGGCTCAAAAAGGGCTGCGGCAGTTATGGGTTGAGTTTTTTTTTTAAACCAACCTGAGAAAGTGGCAGAGAGAGAGGCAGAAGATATGGAGCAGTGGCAGATTTTAAGAGGTAATCTTTTGTCTTGATGTTGCAGAAACTCCAGCAACAGGATGAGCGTGCAGAGTTGCTGAAGAATCGTCTGCGCTGGGAGCAGAGAGAACTCAGGATAAGGCTGGAGAAACTCCAGGGCAACACAGAGAGGATGCGCAATGACAGTCTTGGATCAGCCATGTCCTCCGAGAGGTCTGACTCAGACAGAGGTGAGCATCTGAATGTGAAGATTATGATTAACATTAGAATTCACACCTCTCTTTTATTTTCTCTCTTATTTACCACTTTAACCTCTTGAGACCGTAGAAAACAAGATTTGGTCAATTGTACCTGCGTAGCCACCGAAAAAGGATGTACGCGACAGGCTCTAAATATAGTTCTAAAAGCATTTTGGTTAAGTGAAGTACTATAAAATATAGCCTAGGGCTTAATATAAGTAATAGGCCTAAAATAACTGAAAAGTGTTACCCAAAAACTTCAAAAATATGTTTACGTTGAGGCACTTAAATTATTCACTTGAAATTACAAGCTAAAAACAACAAAATTTCAAAAGAATTAAATAAACAATGAAATGACAAAAGCATGAACATGAAAACAATAATTTAAAATATTACTTTGACTAATGCCAAGCATATTTTAGTATGTAAAAAATAATGAGATACAAGTTTAACAGGTGATTGTTTGCTTGTAATTGCAGAGGATGTTGAGATTGATGTGGAAAGCATGGTCTGGACTCTGGAGTCAGATGGACTGGGATCATCTCACACTGAGGTGGACCACAGCTATTCCTCATCCGATCATAACTGGTTATGACTGGAACAGACCCTCCCGGGCCTAGAGACATTACAAAACGGTATCAAGAGGACAAGGAACATCACGACAGCAATCACAGTTTGATGGGCTTTGCCTTTGTAGCCACAGAAAAGCCTTACCTTTCTCACATTTTGAAGCAACTGCCGCAAACCTTTTCAATGCGTGACTGGAATTTTTGTGTAGTGTATTCTTCACAAATTGGCATTATGGTGCTCTGGTGTGCCATACACTCCACACGCCACTTATATGTTTTTGATCACGTCGTACATGCTTGTTGTCTTCTATCCAGCTAATGAGCATCACTTTAGGGTCAGCCTGCAGTACACATTTGCTTGCACTTAAATCTTTAATATCCGGCTTATTTAATTTGTTCGTTGTTATACATAAAGATACATTGCACAAAGCAGGTGCATGAGCACTTGCTATGTCTTCACGTGTGTGTTGTTCCCTTGAGGATTGCTAATGTGTGAAATGTTTATCAAGATTTGATATGATTATTTCTAATGGGGAGGCTGATTCATAGGTTACACTGCGATTCAGATGCAGAAAATGCTTTCTTCAGATCAATGGGTTTTGAAATTCATATTGTTTTGTCTTTTTTTAATGAGTTTGTTACTGGGCAGAGCTTTAAATGATTGTTGGTGAACTGCTATCTTGCATTGCCACAGGTTTTATTTTTCATACTGTTTTATAAAATACTGTGCTTTGGTTTATTTGAGTAAATCGAAGTTGGTGCTATTCGAACAACAAGCAATTACGCTGAGCCCTAAAATAGAAGCCAGAAAAATATTATATAGTGAAGTATTTTTTTGTATGGTAGAGATAAAACTGTTGTATTCTTCCCCTGAAACGTGTTAGTTAATGCTCATGTAAAAGAGTCTCTTTATTACCTTTTTTATTTTATTACACCTTTACAGTAATTTAGTACATCGGTAGTATTGACAAAATACCTAAGCTGTATTTGCAAACTTTTCAATATGTGCTCATATCACTCATTTATGCAAACTATTATGGACATGCCTTTTGTTTGAAGATGTTTGTACAGTAATCGTTGTAATGTACACATCAAAATGTACATTGTATATACATTGGACACCAAATGCCTTATGAACTAATGGTATGTCATTGGACCAAGAACACCTTTGTATTTATGTCCCTCCTTGTACTCATATGTAGCATTTTATTCTTTTTTAAAAACATGAACTTTTTGTACAAATAAATATTTTAAGTATTTAATTTGAGTTGTCATTCTTTACATCACCTCATGACAAATACTAAATAGCAAATACTACTATAGCCTTATAATAAATAGCACACCTCTTTGCAAGTGAGTTATGCCCCGAACCTTATAACAAAATGACCAATAACTTTCATTTGTTTACATGTAACTATTATATTTACAGTTAACTATATTTCTTTTAAAGGGACAGTTCACAAATTCTTTCTACATGTACTCACCCTTTGTCATTTCAAACCTGTTTGACTTTCTTCTGCAGAAAACAAAAGGGTGAGTAAAAGAATTTAAATTTTTAGGTGAACTATTCCTGGAAATAACCTTGATATCAATACACAGCCGTGAAAAAATTACGAGACCATTTAAAATTTTCATTTCAAATCAGCATTTCTAGATGTCTTGTGGCCATTCCAGTTCAGTGTGTGTGTGACAAAATCGTCCAAGAGCAATGTGAAAGACAGAGAACATGACAAGACACATGAAAACTGATAAAAACCGAGGTTATCTCAATGAAAAAATATTGTTTAATTTTTTCTAAAAACATGAACAACCGTTGTATTGCTTCAAAGTGAATAAAAACTTTTTCTTTGTATTTGAGGTCTGAAAAATGCTGAGCAGCTTTTCTGTTATTTAGATTTTCTGCAAATAAATGCAAATAGAAACAATATTTGTATTTGAAATTTGTTAAAGTTAGTTTTAGTAGTTTACAGAATGAAATGAAAATTTTACCATTTTACCTTAACACATTCCTATAAATAGTCATAGTTTATTTTTACGGTTATAGTATAAATCTGGTATTCAACTGAAATGACAAAGACAGACAAAAAACAAATAGAAAATATTTATTAGTGATAACTGTTGATCACAAACAATTGTTAAGCGCTATAAAACATTGTCTCACAATTTCATAACACAAATCAGTTCAGTCATTTAACATTTTCTAGCACAACTTTCAAATTTGTATATGGACATTGACATCCACTGCATTCCCATCAGACATATTCTCTCCAGTGCCAAAGATCAGGCCCTTCTGCAGAACACAACAGACATCTCACACACTGCTGGAACTGTGGACCCATCAATGCAGACACAACTTCAATTTGAAGCAGTAAATAACATTGCTAAACAAGACCTCAGCCAGAGTGAATTTAAAGATTCAGAGATGGCCAGCTTGGAAAGTCAGAGAAGTTAAATTCATTCCTTTGTAAAGTTTTAAATGAAAGTCTTTGTAAAGAAAACATCTAAAATGCAAACATATCATGTAAAATTAGACTTGAAGTAGGATGATGCTGCTGCATTAAATCAAGTTTACTGGAGGGTTTTGGTTGAACTGCTTGTGGTTTCTTCAAATACTGTAGTACTTTAGTAATGAGGGACACATCCAAAATATGTCCTTTTCAGGGCCCTTGAGGAAAGTGGTTGGGAAATAGCACTCTATACGATGGAGTGGCACGGCCATTTCCATCATACATACTGCTTCTTCTGTGCTTGAGAAGCCAAATCTTTAGCTTTCTCTTTGGCGGCGAGCGCAGTTTCACGGGCCTTCACAGTTGCGCTTTCTGCCAAAGTCCTCGTGGGTGTTTCACCTGCTTGATGATAAGATCCAGTTTAGCGGGGGAGGTTTACAATCAAACAAATTAAACGGACACATCATGCCTGAAATCTTACCTTGCATCCTGGCCAGGACGAACTCGAAGCCTTTCATGGTTTTGCTAACGTTGCTCTTTAACCGGGCAAGACCAAATTCCTGCAAATGGGATAGAGATAAAAAAAACATGCCTGTCAACGACTGTTAAACGTTTGTAATCAACATGACCAAATCATGTCTACAAGCGTGCGTCTCTTTCACCGGCTGACCTGAATTGCTCTAGAGAGGCCGTACAGCTTGGAGGAGATCCAGGCCTCTCTCTTGATCTCGGTCCAGTTGTTGTTGTCAGGGTTCACGCTGAACACACATCGCTCTTTAATGCTCTACACAGAGAAAACATGATGCAGATTTTGTAGACAGCATCTGCTTAGGAAAGCAAGCAGGAGTTTAGCCACTGCAGGATGGCAATAACAAATACTTTTAAAGCCGCTAAAGTCCTTCAAATACCAGCAGATCAAATATGAAAACTCAATGTAGAAGAAATGTGTGTGTACTATTAATCACTGGAGGACAAGACACATCGAATAAAACTGTCCACTATGTCAAAACATTTACAACAATACTGATTCACCAACAGATGAATATAATAAATAACATTTATTACTCCGTTCTCTGGGAGGTTTTTTGGAGACCAACAGTCTAACATGGCACTGTGCGAACACATTTCTTAACTCTTTAACTTTTTTTGGACCACAGAGAACATATTCCCTTAACTCTTCTTACTTCACTGCTGATTAATCTTTAACTGTTTTAAAATGATGAACCAATTCTCTTACAATGCCCCTTTTTGCCTATAAAGTATAATATCCAATGTTTCCAAATGTTATACTATTAAAACACTACTGGTATTACTATGTGTAAATTATCGATACTCATTTTATGATTGTATTAAAAAACTTGTATCTAAATTTTCTTGTGTCTTAACATATTGGTTACATGGAATACTACCGTAACAGGCAAAAATGCAAAGAAATATGGGTAATAAAAAGTATTGTTTTTTAAACCAACAGACTACATATCATATCAATACTGCATGTATTAGAGACAGGACGGCAGCCCACCATGACACGTGCGTGGGTGATGTTCCAGGTCAGCGTGGTCATGCTTCTGCTCTCAGGATCCACCATCGAGTCCTCAATGATAAAAGCCTTCTGTGCCATGTGAGCCGGCAGAAACTTCTCCGCCCAGCGAGGAGCTCTGCTTGTTTTGGTCAACAGACGTCTGGAAATGAGCCGGTTGTCGGGAGTGACTTCCCGAAATATGATGTCTTCAGTCAAAACATGATTACTAGATTGTAGAAATAAAATGAAGAAGTTGGTCACAATATAAAAAACAGACATGTATGATGATTCTTGTACCTGTAGGGGTTGGGGTATCGCTGCCAGAAGGCCAGAAACACTTGGTCCCACGAGCTTTTCAGAAAGCCTGAACAGCTGAAATACTTCACCATTGTTCCACTCAACCTGGTGAGCTAAAAACGGCAAAAGAGAAGAACAAGACTTTCTTAACTGAATGACACGTGTAAAAAAACTGCAGAAACAGTGAGAAATCACATTAAGATGGTAGAAACATCTCAGCTGTCAAGAAGTGTGTCTGAAGGCAATAGACGTCAAACCCAAATATAAAAATACTTTTGTGAGGGATCACAACCCAAAAATATAAAGACAGCTATATATTTTCACGTATACAATTCTATCTAGATATAAACACCGAAAAAATGAAACTGTGAGGACCCTTTAAACTCATGTTAAAACCATTTGTCAATGTTTTGAAACTGTTACAGTTTTTAAATTAACGTTATAATAAACAAACATGACGGATTCACTACCAGATAAACGGTTTAACTAACGTTATATGTAAATTATAATTTATGTAAAACTCCATTGAAAGCTATGCCTTTGACACCTACACCTGGGTAGATCGATGTCGCTAGCAAACTGCTAACTCATGTTCACTGGTGTAAACATGTTTAATGAACTGATTTCAAATAACGCGACATGAATACACACTTACCACAGTACACTGAAGATCGAGCGTTAAAAGAGATTTTCTATTCTACATTTCGTGAGCATGCATATGTGTCCCGGCTACGTGACTGACGAGAGGAAGGTCAATGTTGAGTCGAGGGACGTCACGTCCGTCTCGACTCTGTGCCGTGTTGCGAAATATGACGTCAAAGTACCGCGAAAGCGAATGAAAGCAAAGTTCATCAAGTCGATCTCGCGATACTGACGTGAAATGCGCAGATCGGTCTGCGCAGCTGCGCATGAAGTCACATGAACCCGTGTACGTGTAGTTCATCATGATTTTAAAATATCTTTTGTTGTCATATTTGTTGAAACAAAATATAATAAACTCTTAACTAAAAGGAAGATTATTATTGCAATCTTCACTATTAATTATCTCGATACTGTATTATATGGAAGTACTCTGAATGAAAAATCTGTGGCTGGTTGTGTCCTTTTTTCTCTTTATGGATGTATTTATGTCATTTTTTCTGTCACAACAAACAAAAGAATAAGGAATTTCACAGGTCATTATTGATGAATGATCAATTTACCGTCTTTTCCCAATTTATTAAAATACATCACATCCTTGGACATGTTTGAAGTGTGTTAATAATATTTCATTAAAAATCTCTAAAGTTGACACACTCTTTTAAAAATACAAAAACGAAAAAAAAAACTTTGTGAAATGTTGGAGATGGTGGTCTAGTGGGTTAAACCACTGAACTGGTAAATCAAAGGTTGCTGGTTTGATCCCAGCAGTCACCACCAGTGTGTTCTTGAGCAAGACACTTTACTCCATGTTGCTCCAGGGGGATTGTCCCTGTAATAAGTGCACTGTAAATCCAAATGCCTAAATGTAATGTAAATGTGAAACATGTATACTTAATATAATTAAAAACATTTCAAAATACTTTTCACCAACCTCAACAATCATATTGTATTATGTTAAGAAGCTTCAACTTTAAAATATGCAAATGTATAACATTTTAAGCGTAACTTAAAAACTTTTGTTCATGAAACACAAAAATATAAATGACAATAAAAGCTCAAAAGTATGCATAAACCGAATGGTAAAATTTGAGTTATGCGCACTACATTTAAAATTAAGTGAACATAACATACATTTCCAGCGCAATTAACATAATTTTATCAGTGCAAATGCTGTGAGGAATACCCATAAGCCCATGCGCCCAAAACGTTTCATTATTGATGCATTTTTTTAAATAATAAGCACTTTGGGGGCCTTTATATAGATGTTTATATGATGTATAAAGAAATTTGAGATTTACATATATTTTAAGTTAAGTCAACACATAATTTTTACAGTAAATAAATAACCTTTTGGTAAGGACAGATGCAATTTTATCAGAATGTGAACATATATGTATCATATGTTTAAATGTTGGCTTCATCCCTTCTAGATGTTTGCGCCACATTACATTTACAGTTTCTATACTTTCTAAACCCTGTTTGCAACACGAAGAATACAAAGTGATTACGGCATAAAAACATTCAGTTGCACTGGCAATGAATAATGCAACAACAGCACTATGGAAGCTATTGTTCTGTGCTTATAACCACTTTAGCCAAATGTTTCTGTAAAGCAGGTAATTTTACACATCAAAATGGACTTTATCTTCACAATAACATCTCTATTAATAGTAGCTTCAATAAGAAACCAAAATATTTAAATAAACAAAATGAACAAAAAGAATTGCCAACCTTTTATTTTATCTCACAAGTGCACATCATAAATATTAAATATGCCACATATACATACATCAAACAAAGTACATTATAGTTTTCATAATTTACTATACAATTAATACAATCAGTACCATAATGCATTTACATTATATACATGTCGGTTTACACAGTACGAATCATGCAAGACATTTTCACTTTGGACACATCACATTAATTATTTATTTACAATAACTCAAAGACTCTTGAATGTCAAGCGTTGGCATAACCATGGACATGAGTACAGAATACTACTAATACTTTTCCTGCAGTGTGCATGTATGGAATAGTACGTACATTTATTGTATAGCTGAATTACTGAATGAGCCACCTAACATGTCAATATCAGATCTGACGGATTACATTACAGTATAAATGCACAACAGACAATGATAAACCAAAAAGTCAAAGTTGCCAAAACCAAAGAGGAAATCGTGCCTCTTGCTAATCGATTAAGGCCTCGAAAAAACATTTAGTGGCAAAACATCCTAACTTGAAATAATATTGAGTTGTTTCTACCAACGGTTGGGTAAAATACAGACAAAGGCAATCGTTGACTTTAAAATAACTATACCAAGTTTTTTCAACCCAAAATCATGGACATTTACAGGCTAGTTTAAACCAACAACTGGCCTTGTCCATATTTTACCCAACCATCAAGCATTTTGAAGTTTACTATGAGAATCTGCCATTCATATAATGTGCTTGAATGCCCATTAGTTGCCCATCAGAGGCTAACAGCCTCAATCTTTATGTGCGTTCCAAATGGGACATATCGCCCTCCGAAGAGCACTTTGGAGTGAAAACAATCATGGCCGCCATATTGAAGGGCGTTCCAAACCGAAGAGCTCATAACTAGTCACTTCAAATGGCCCTTCAGAATGAAGGATTTTGGAGGGTAAAACTGATAGACACTTTGCAATCCCATGAATTTTTGCGTTGCAACAGCGCCCTTTTATGGGCATGGGATGATGATGCAGAAGGGCACTTCAAGAAACAGTAGGTCCCCTACTCACTCCGCAGGGTAAATCCTTTGAAGGGCTTACGGCATGGAGATGAGGCCTTTGAAATGGAACGCAGGATTTGTGATCAGACAGCAGCGGCAACCTGACCGTCATTGTGCCCGGTGACAATCACCCGTCTCCAAGAACGAGTCCTGAAGGAGCCGTCGGGGTAGATGGTGTCTGGCTTGTGCTCACAGCGGAAGAACATGAGGAAGCCATTCCTGTAGTTCTGGTTCATCCAGCCGTAGAGTAGAGGGTTGACGAACGTTGAGCACATTGCCACGATGTGAAACAAGGTATAAATGAGCTTGTACTCTTTGAACTTCAGAATCAAGTCGAGATCACTGGTCAGCTGGAACAGGTGGAATGGAAGCCAGCAAACTGCAAAGACGACAACCACCAGAGCCAGCATCTTGGTGGTTTTCTTGCGGCGGACAAAGCTGTCGTTGCGGTTGGACGGGTTGACGTGGTTTTTCAGCTTGACCCAGATGCACACGTAAGCATAGCTAATGATGGTCAGCGGTACCACGTACTGCAGGACAAGCATCGACAGAGTGTAGATGACGGCGTCCCGATTGGTGCCATTGGGCCATTTCTCAGAGCAAACTGCGATGCGCCAGTCAATGTACGGAATCTCCTCTTGCCGATACTCCCGGAAAATCGCCAAAGGTCCGGCCAGTATGGCGGCGAAGGCCCAAGTCAGACCGATAATGACGAAACTAGTGCATCTGTTGAGCCGCTGGCCAAGATGAAAGACTATACATCTGTAGCGCTCTAAAGCAATGACCGTCAACGTGAGAATGGAGACGTGTACGCTGAGAGCTTGGCTGTAAGGCACCATATGACACATCACTTTTCCAAACTTCCATTCATCAATCAGTGTGTAGACCAGTGTGAAAGGTAAACACACAGTGTCCACCATCAGGTCGGCCAGGGCCAGGTTCGCGATGAAGTAGTTGGTGACCGTGCGCATGTTTCTGTACAGAATGATCATGTAAATGACCAGGCTGTTCCCCACAAGTCCCAGCAGGATGATAAGGGAATAGGCTAATATAAGAGAAATTTGAACGCCCAGGTGTTTGGTGATGTCATCCACAAAGGTGGGCTTGTAAGGATTCACGCTGTCATTGCTAGCGTTACCTTCATGCCAGGCGGAGTCTTGGTTTTCACCGTGAACCACATCATCTGTCACGTTGGCTATATCTGACTGGCCCATATCGAGCAGGATACCTTCAGTGTGTCCAAAGAAGAAACAACAAGAAACTTCTGAAAAGAAGAGAAAATGTGAACATATTATATACAGCCTCTAAAAAAAATATGGAAAACTATAGCGGTTCAATGTCTTAAATGAATAGTTCACCCAAAAATAAATATTCTAAAAATGACAATGGTAGTCAAAAGTGTCTCAAAACAGTTTGCATTCCTACATTCTTCAAAATATCTTCTTTTGTGTGAAACGAAATAAAGAAATTCTTAAATAAATTTTCCTACTATGGTAGTGGCCAAGAACTGTTTTGTTACAAGCATTCTTCCAAATAGCTCTGTTTGTGTTCATCAGAACAAAGACATTGATACAGATTTGGAACAACTTGATGATGAGTAAATGAAGACGGATGCCTCGTCCCAATTCGCCTATTGTACTATTCACTAAAATGATGTACTGCTTTTGTTATGGAAAAGTATGTACATTACAGTGTGTAGCAAAACAAAATGCAAGCACTGAGACATGCTAACAGGAAACTAAAGAGGCCGTTGTTGCATAGACAACACCAAAATACAGCTCTTCTTTCCATTAAAGTATTTTTTCATTCATTGTTTCATATGTAATATTAACTCTACAGTGATATTAACTCATTTAATGACGCATAAGTTATTTAATTTTATTAATTCAGTGGAGGCTCACTAAACTCTAACTACTCGCGATGAGTTGTGGGTAATATTAGCCGTTAGACTGTGCATCATTCTGCACTTCCAATTACTACCGGAAGCATCCAGGAATCTTTGGAATACTCTTTTCAACATAATACGATTTGGGACATACTGATTCTATTTCCGAATACTATTTAGGACAGATAAGCGGATTGGGAAAATCTTCATTTTTGGGTGAACTGTTCCTTTAAGTTAATTGAGCCGTTTTGTCGAAAGAACCAATTTGTTTCGCCTTAATATATTTGCCTGTAAACCACAGGCAACAGTGGCAGTGTTATTATCTCCTCCATATACAGTGCCATTGTATGTTATATATTAATATATTTACAGTATTTAAAATGATCCAAAGGATATTGCTAGTATATTTACATTATAGACTGCAATGATGATTCTGCTTTACTGAACATTATATTCAATATATTCAAATGCACTAATATACAGTATCAAAAACATCCCCTGAGCGTCCAAATACAGTTTAGGGAAAACACCTTAAAAAAATGCAATTGTACAGAATTTTACAATTCATTTATAATAATAATGTAAAAACTGAAATTCTACAGAATATTATGATGTTGTTACAGATTTTTTCACATTCTTTTAAATAACGGTAAAAACGATCAAATTACGAAGATGTTTTTTTTTACCGTGTACTGTATATGTTAACCTGTAAAATACATTCGAAATGGATCTAAAATATATTTGGACATATATCGCCCCTACGATCTTTATCTATTTTATTCAGAACATTTTAAAAGTCACCATGAAACGGAAGTTGCGATTGACTTTTCCGTATCGTGACGTGTATCCGAGTGAAACTGAATCTGAGTGATTTTTTTTGACTGGTTTATTGTAAATTGCGCCTGGAAGGCAGAGCCATTGATAGAGAGTTTTCTGCCAATGGATGTCCAAAACGTTGGAGCGTCACGTGATTCATGGAGCCATCAGATAGTTCCAGGAAGTTATGTTTTATATTTAAATGCTTTCTTTTTTTTATGGCTCCCGTCTTTAAATGGGTTAAAAGTTTAACTCAGTTGGTCTGTTTAGTCACAGCTCCATGTGTAATTTGTAACTTCCGGGAACTATTGAAGCTATGAAAAAACTGTTCCATTGGAGTCAACGTAGAAGACGCAACTCTCTCTATCAATGGCTCTGCTAGGGCCATTGAGGGCCAAAAATACCTGTCCATTGGACAGTCAGTATAATCCAACCTCTTTTTTTGCTGACGTCATGTGGTGAAGAGTTGTTGTTGAGAGGCGGAGAGAAGCTCAACCTCTTAAATAAAGATTACAAGTGCATATGAATAATAAAAAAAAGCTCTGCACCGATAAATCATTTAAAATAATCACTGCAACACTGTGTAAAACACTTAGAATTTGATTGCATGGTGAGTTTAAAGCGTATATATTTTTTGAAAGGATGGAGACTCAGCACGGAGGCTTCCTTACACAATAACTGAATGATGTTTTTTCTTTCAGACTGTAATTGTGCTTTCTGTCTGAGTGAAATTGAGTAATGCTGAGACGGCACACGCTGCAGGAGACACACACATGTAATTATATACTGTACAGACAGAAGCACATCATAGTTTATCATTACAACACAGTAAGGCACACAACATAATTAAAGTGTTAGACAATGATATGATTATCTTAAAAATGTACCTTTATACGGTAGAGTTGTGAATATCTTTTCAACCAAGATAACATTTACAGCGCTTACACAAACGCCATCTTAATTATTTGTTGTCATGTCTAATTAAAGTAATTAAAAAGGAAATGCTCATTGTAATACCCTTTTAATGCTTCACCATCATCATTTCGCTGCTGGAACATTGAACTATATTTAATTAATGGTCGAGGATGCTCTTTCCCGCTCATATGAGATGGATTTTGCTTCATTAAAAACCAATTCACAGGCGACACAATGCAAGACAACGCAAAGCTATAATTCTAAAAACCATTGGGCTCATAAGCGCATTTGGAAGTGACTGTATTGCCATTTAAACTGATTATATGACATGAACTGTATGGGCGGCTTTTCACCCAGGGGCAAAGGAAAATTGCCAATAAAGAGGTCGACATCTTAGGTCATTTAGAAACTGAAAACAATCCATAGGATAAATGTGAGCTTTTCTCCACAAGAGAGGACTGGGCCCTACACTTCATCCTTCAGGGTGCACTGAATTTAAAAGTTAACCAAGTTGTTCTGTTGCTGTTGGCCATTGGGTATATTTCTATAGTTTGGGGGGGAAAGTATTGCCTTCATTTGTTGGTAAGTATTTGAATGAACTTCTATTGTATTACAGACCTCCACGTACATTACGCTCTAAGGGGTCCTGTCAGTTGGTAATACCTAGAATTTCAAAATCAAGTGCAGGTGGTAGATCGTTTTCTTATCTAGCGCCTAAACTTTGGAATATTCTTCCCTGCACGGTCCGGGAGGCAGACACACTCTGTCAGTTTAAATCTAGACTAAAGACTCATCTTTTTAATCTTGCATACACTACACCTCCATAATATTAATCCTCAGAGGATTTAGGCTGCATTATCTAGATCAACCGGAACCAGGAACACATCCAACAACAAATGATGCACTTGTTGCATCAAAGAGTGCAGAACAGTACTCTACTCTCAGCCAGTCTTGTCTCTTTGTTCCAAGGTTACCGCAGGATGCAGTTCATGCCCAGACCTGATGGCAGAGCTGAGAATGGAAAGCGGTGACCTGACAAGTGCTAAGAGGATAGAGCTGGATAAAGGACGCGCCAACTTTGTTTTTCCTACAACATTTCAAATGCTATTAGATTGTTAATGATAATCTTTAATCCTTAATTTTTATATTTTTACTAAGCCTTGTTGTGCAAGCACTGTTGAGCTTGTGCAGAGGCAGCAGCTTTTGCCAGAGGGGAACTGGAATCCCCTGGTTGGGCCTGGGTTCCCCTGAGGTTTTTTTTCTCGATGGGAGTTTTGGGTTCCTCACCACCGTTTGCATATTGTTTTGCACTATCTGCCTGGCCGGGGGGGCTGCTTTAGAATTCATACTTGTATTAAATGTGTCTCATGTACAGCTGCTTTGTAACAATGAAAATTGTAAAAAGCGCTATATAAATAAAGTTGAGTTGAGTTGAGAGTAAGTACACACAAGCTACAGCTTTGGAGGTGTGTCCTTCAAGTCTCCATGAAATCAAAAGATTTTATGGTGTTTATTATAATGTAAATTTATGTAAAAATAATCATTCCAATCAACATTCATGTTTTAAAAAACATGACCCCCTCCAAACGGCCAGGCTTCCAACGCACTTAAAAATAGAGGTGCTTAAAAGGTTCTTCACAGCGATGCCATAGAACCGGGCTATTCATTGGCGGCCCACGGGCCGAACACAGTCCTCGATGTAATTTGTTCAAGCAGTATAGTGTGAAAAATAATCTCTAGAATAAATTTAGTTCAGTCGGGAATGGACCCAACAGTTATGAAGTGACGCGCGCCTGTTACTGTCAGCACGATCGAGCTGCGGCAGCGCAGAGCAGGAGTCACGTGACGTCAGTCTCTCCGCGGTGAACTCGACGATGACGGATGAGAACTTTAATTACTTTCATTTCTGACATTTTGCTCACACGGATAGGAGCAACATTACAAAAGTACAGACACAAGGGAGGAGCATAGCGCAGTGGAGAACAGCGCCTGTGTAGGTTCATGTTGTTTCACAGAATTTCATTTTTTTGTTTCAAAGTACAGCAAATGAGCATGTTTGAATGTAGAAAAGCATGCTTGGGTTTCAATGTACTGATGTTGTTGTGCAGTTTAAAATACAACATCAGGATGTTTAAATGTAGGAAAAAAACGTTGGCTGTCTTGGGCAAAATTGTAAAAATACTCCATATTTAGGTCCATCTGATTGAATCGCGGAATCCAAAATAAAACAGATTTCGCACTATAACGAATATATGAATGAAAACAGAATCTGGCAAATGTATTATTTCTTAACCAGAATGAAGCACCAAACAGCAAAAAAAAATCAAGTTGTGCATGAATAACAAATACCTGTCAACACACCCATTTCACGCTACCCTCCCGTTTTTTATTTCTCCCGTGAAACTCCCGTTTTCATTCATTTCTCGTTTGTAACTCCCGGACCGACTGGAGCTGGAACGCGTTCACGGGATGGTTCTGTGAGTTGAGCCCTTGCCCCTTTACCCTCACTGGCAGGCTTGCACCCTTCGGTAGGCGAAATTGAACGGTAGCCAAAGTGGAGCCGCAAACTCCAAACCAGGTTTTCCATTTAACGCTCGCGCCTATAAGTCTGTACGCTTACTGAAGACGACGGATCGTTTCATCGACAGGTAGATCCATAGTCTACGATCTGTTGTTGTTGTTGTTGTTGTTGTTGTAACACTTTTTTACTTTTATAAAAAACGTTGAATGAAAAGTGTTTTGCAGACAATTCTGAATAAAAACAAGTAATATAGAGTTATTTATACTATTTCCCGTTCTGTGACCATAAGCGGTTCTTGTAAATAATATGCAAACACTTTTAAATACATCCATGTAAATAAAAACATTCTGCTAACTAATAAACAAAGTTAAAAAACGTTTAAACCGAACTACGGGATGCGTGGAGGGACAACTGCTCGTGCTTTTTCAAACCGCGTTTAGATGTAAGTTATTTCATGTCTGACGTTGATATCTCTGGCAATTTTTTTATTGATGGATTCATGAGCTGCATTAAACGGCATCTTTAAGATTTAAGAATTTGACATGAAAATGGTGTTATGTTAGTTATTGAAAGATTTTAAACGATTTATAACAGAGGGGTGCCCTATTTGCCCTGCGCACTATTTGCCCTATTTTCCCTGTGGGTCTCCTGTAATTTTGTACACGAATGTGTACTGTTGAAACTGTGTCCCTGCGTTCCAATCAGCTTACATCCCGCCCTTACAGTTTTCAAAAGTAGAACTAGTTTGTCCCAAATCTAAGTATGTTGAAAATAGTATTCCAAAGATCGATGCACTCTCTAACGGCAGATATTACCTACAACCCACCGCGAGAAAACGGAGTTTAGTGACCCTCCACTGCATTAATAAATAATTTAACTGATGCGTAACTAAATTAACAAGCGTAAGTATACAGTAAACATTACATACAAAATAATGAATGAATAAGTAACTTAGTGGAAAGATGAACTGTATTTTGATGTGTGTGACAGTTATTGGCCAAAATGTTGTCTAGGCAACAACTGCCGCTTCCTGTAAGTATGTCCCAGTGTGTGCAATCTCTTTTGCCATGCACTCAAAAGTACCTACTATTCCAACACAAAAACAGTACCTACTTATAAGCTAGTATAAGTTGGCAAATTGGAACGCAGGGTTTCTGTTTCATGTGAGAAAAGCTACTGTCAAACATCCTTCACGCTACCCGTCAAAAGAAAAACACACCCACATTTTACCACACTATCCCTCTTGGTTTTGGTTTAGGATCAACCATTGAGTATATTATTTACTTTAGTAAATGTGCTAGTAGAATAAAATAAAAAAATTATCTTATTATAAAAAAAAAAAATTCCCCTATATGGTTCAACGTATATACTGCAGGTTTTTTAATATAGTTTATACGTGAACACTGTAGTATATTGAAGTATCTTGTTCATGTGTGCAAATATATTACTATTGTACAGTAAAAGACGGAAAACACAGAATCCAGAAATTTTTTTATAAAACAGATTTCTTATTGTTGTTGTGTCATCCCTCATATTGCAAACCCTATCTCTCCCGACCCTAGTTAAGGATGCTTTCATGATCTGTCCCACATGACAAGCTAACTGAACTAGAAGAACCATTTTTGGTTACACAACGAACCGTTCAGTCAAAGGTTCTTTAAAGAACCATCTCTTTCTTATCTTCTCATTATCTGAAGAACCTCACCACAAATAACTTTTAAGAAACAGAAAGGTTCTTCAGACTCTAAAGCACTGTTGCCAAACTCATTTTTAGGAAAATTTGATGCTATAAGTTGCTAAATTACGTTGTGATTTCTTTGCGTAATGATATTGTTACGTAACTTTGCAATTCTGCAGGTGGTGTGTCACTGTAATGAGCATGACACTGAAGTGTAGGAATCCAAGTGCAGAAGTTTATTTAACAACAATCCAAAAACGGCAGGCAAAAGGAACATAAAAAATAAGGCAGAGGTCATGAGTCCAGATAAGCAGTTCAAACTGGCAAACAAGACAAAAGGGTAATCCAACAAACAGTAATAAAACAGGCAATGATCATAGAACGGTGACAAGAGAATGGACTGAACACTCAGTATGCAGTTAAACTGACTATAGAGGGTATGGACATGTCGTCACTTTACCACGTGAGCACCATTTGAGGTCACTTTTCAAAAGTTACTTGAAGTGGCCAAATAAAAAAAACTAAACTTGTTAAATAATGCTGCCAAGGTAGTGTGACAAGCTGCTAATTCTAACAACTGAATTGCTAAATTGGCAACTGTCCTAAAGTCATGGTGAATTGGAAGTAACAATCGTTTTTACTGCCGTATTTTGACGTGGCAGGAGACTCAGACTGACCATTAAAAGGGAGGAGTTAACGGATGCTCCGCCCAAGCCGTCTAACTTTCTAAGTTGGATAGTCACTACAGGACCGAAGTGCATTTTCAGATTTTAACTAAAGATTATGAGGGCAGGGATTTATAAAAATAGAATTTTATTTTGAAGTGTGTATAATGTTGTAGTGTTGTTTTTATTGTAGATCAATTCTTCAATGTCAACTGTCAAACTAAGACACTGTTCTTATGTGCTGTGACATTTCTGTTAATCTGGTCTATTCACTAGTGCACTAGTGTCCTCCTGAGACATATGGATGACGGACTTTATTCATTGAAAGGTCATATCTCTTTAAAGACCTTTTCTTTTGATTTTCAAGACCGCCTCTGGATTATGATTGTCCAAACACATATGATTGTCCATTCACTTGTTTCTAATAATACTAAATGCCTATTTGCATTGATGATTCATGTTCTAGAAGCTATTTCGTCACCCTGAGACTGAATAGAAACTGGAAAATTGCATCCTGAGATGATAACATGGAAACCACTTTAGTGCAAAATTGCCACCGCTTTTTGTCATTTCCCTCCGCTCCCTCCCTGTGCGTCTGTGTGTGTGTGTGTGTGAAGAGGAATTAACTTAAAACAGAATGCAGAGGCTGTTGATTGCCTCCCTCAGATGATTCAGCTCTCAGGCATTGTGATGTTCTGCTGGGTGATGGAGCTCCTCCACATGGAGAGCTCACAGAGAGCCCGGTTAATCATCGTGGAGACATTGCTTCGGTAGAAATCGGTGAACCAGATGCTCATGCAGCAGAGACTAAAAACAGTGCGATGAATTCATCACCATGACCGCACAAAGCAGCTTTGCAGTGGAAACTGCACCCTGTTAAAGTCTATATGAAATGAACAGGCAACGTTCTGATATCGGAAAAACACACAGCATGTTGCTTGAACAAATAATCCACAGCCTGTTGCTGACCAAGGTTTAGCAAAATTCTGAATCTAGGGTCTGACTCCTTTTTGATTCATATTTTGTAAATTTAATTGACCACACCCCACTGCTTTTTAATTAGAATGGCAGGAGGATTAATTGACAGCTATATAGACTTCAAAAACATTCATTTTTAGTAACAGTAATCCAACTAATCCAACACAACAAATTGTAACAAGTTAATCATGAGTAAATTAAGTGAATACATGATTACTTTTAACTAATCATGTCTTTGAAATGTCTTACTAATACTTCCTAATGACACTTAGAAACAATAATAGGTTATAATATTTTCACTCATTTTAATTTAGCATATAGCCAGTAAATGTTTATAATTTCCATGCAAACTAATGTTTTTAGATAAGAAGATATTGATAGGCTGCATGGTGTATTATATAATCTTTGTAGAAATATATAGCTTCTTTGTATGTTTAAATTAAAATGCGACCGTGTGTGCAGTCTTCAAGAACTGAAACGGTCCCCTACAGTCCCCACCTGTCACATGTATTATATATCCATATTTTGGTTGTTTTTAATCACCTAAAGTACTCACCTTACATGCGTGTGTTCATGTTTAACAGACGAGACGATAGCGCAGCGCTCGCTGTAAAGTTCTCGCGTCCACGCGACAGGTTCAAGCGTCCAAAATCAGCGTTCATCCTCAAACGCAAGTATGCACCCGCACGTATAGGAAAAGCACAGAAAAAATGTATTTTTCTTTTTTAAACGCAGCCCATCAGCTAGATGTCATGCAGGCAACTGAACTTCGGGGTTGCAGGAGTGGATCTGCTGAATGCGCGCAGGGTGTGGGAGGAACCGCGTGTGTCCAGTCGATGTAACGCTTTTCAATAACGCATCCTAAATTAATGAGGGACGACTGTCATCGTAATGGGTCGCGTGCTGTGTCACAGTTCAATTGAGTTGGCATGCGTGTCTCTGCTTAAGAAGTGCATACGGCTTCATTTCCCGGTTTGCACATATCTAAGTATTATAAACATCTCAAAACCTTAGACTAATGAAAGTCAAGCTTTGGATTGATTATGCTAATCGAATAATGCCAGACATAATGTATGGTGCTAAGTGAAGTGTCCTCGAAGCCCTTTGGGTTTTGTGATTCACAGCAATAGATTTGTGGGTGGATGAGTCAGGTGCTTCTCTGCCGAGGTTCTGACCCGGCCACACGGATCTTATAGCCACACCTGAGACACTATAGATAAATCTGAGTGTGTTCATGCAGTGATGTGCATTTACTGATCTGAAATGACTGATATGAATACTTTTCATTTGTGCGTAACTGGTGAACCGATGCCAATTTTGCACTTCTTGCCAAACATCCATTACAGTCAAAAAGGTCTTTATAAAATATACATCATCACGCAGTTATAATCACGCATCCATTACGGATAATGGCCTTACAACAGAACAACCAGTGTTCCAAATGGCTGATAGTTTGGATAATATTTGTGACCAACGATGCAGAAAACCCATAGTTATGTATAAAGTGTACATGTCTAATCTGAGGCGGAGGAGAAACTCTATAGCATATACACTGGAAATTAGTCCCGTGAGTCCTCTCTTCATTTCCAGCCTTGATTTCATAGACACACATCTTACACAGAGTATTGGACAACAGTAGACATCATTGGGCCATCAACGAGTTCTTCCTCTTTCAAAACATAACTTCATAAATGACAAAGTTTCCCTTAGAGAAAAAAAGAATAAGGAATACAACGACATGATAAATATGACTTGAATTCGTGAATATATGAATATGTCTGTGAATGCGCATGTTCGAGAGTTTCGTTTTTCTTTCACTCACTCTGTCTGTCTGTCTGTATCATCATCTGTTCACAGGGAACACTGCAGTGCTGGAGGTCGAGTGAGTGAGTGAGTGAGAGAGAGAGAGAGAGAGTTTCATACTGAAAGCAGAACAGTCGATTAGACAGACATCTCTCTGGGACTTCACAGAAAATCACACATAGAGGGTAAACTGTTTATTGATATATTAAGATTTTTTTCTTCTTCTGGGTAACTTTATTTCCGTGTACCGTGGTTGTTTTTAGCTGTGTAGCTAACACCGTCGGCTGGCTAACGTTTACATTCACACGGCAGATACAGCGGAACAAACACTCAAATAAATCTATAAATTACCCAGTTAAACGGCATAACAAGTGCTGTGCTTGTGAAGTTTCACTACATACAATAAAAAACATTGTGATTCTGGTGATTTTATCAAGTCTTTATAAAATGAAGTTTTAAGTTGAAGTTGTGACACACAGCTAACTGTTAACATTCAGTTCGGGAACGTTACTGCACATTTATTTTTTAATCTAATCCGCATATTCGTCACAAAATTCCAAACAATACCGTGTTATGTGCTATTGATACGTACAAATATGTTTTGAACAACTACCGTTGTTATATCACGGTATGTTAGTAAATTGTGTACGTGGTGTTTATGGTACGTGGACGAATTATTCTAATAGTATATGGTATTACATCTCATAACTTCTCATAGTATAGGGTCTATGATAAAATAGTTAAAATTGTCATAAGTGATTCTTTAAACTTTATGACACCCTTTTAAGATTTACAGTTATAATAATAATGCTACTTTCTGGGGAAACAATTGTTGCGATGGTAGATTAATGACTAATAACATCTCTCTTTGTAACATGATTTTATTAACAATTTAAATCAAAGGATTGCAAAAGATGTAAGATGTACATGTGTTGTGTAATTGCCCCCCTGATGGAATCAAAGGTAACTTTAATCATTACATGAACAGTGACAGAAGTGGAAGTGAAAGAGACTCCAGCAGATGTGCTGAAGATGGCATCCAGCAAGAGTAAACCAAGTCTGAGAGAAGATCTGACATGTGCCATCTGCTTTGAGCTCTTCAAAGACCCCGTGATGCTGGACTGCATGCATCACTTCTGCAGGACATGCATCACGTCGTACTGGAGGACTGTCAGGAGTCCTGTGTCTTGTCCTCAATGCAGAAAACAGTTTCCCAGCAAACGCGTTCACACCAACTACCTAGTAGCTGGTTTAGTGGAGAAGGTCAGGGCCAGCTCCAGCTCAAGATCTGTTAAGTATCTGGAGGTATGTACTGTAAGTTAGATTTTTTCCTCAACTCTGCACTTACAGTTTCTAGTGACTAGTCCATTTTTTTGATATAACATTTAACTTTCACTTTCATCTTCTTCACTTTGGACTAATGGCATCTTTAGGAAAGTTGTGTTTAATAAAGGGAAGTACCAAAATGATCATACATTGTCAGCATTACATGATATTAAAGTTCTGTTTTTCAATATATGTGTTCGCTTTGTTATACAATATTCTTTCCTGTTTTAAGTAATGTATTAGAGTCTGTAAAACCCCATGGCTTTTTATTTTACAAATCACAAGACTTGAATTTCCAGTTTTGGACTATCAGCTGATATTGGTCTGAGGGAAAAAGGTACTGCACGTTAAATAGATTTGATAGATTAGTTAACATTTTGTTGCCACATTTAAAGACACAAAAAGCCACTTCAAGCCATGCCCTTATGAAAAGTTTTTTTCGCACGGGGACTAATTTTCACAAGGCAGCCAAGCGTGCCAAATAATAACTGTTAAGCGCTGTGTATGCTAATTAATCTTTTTCAGAAACAACTAAAGGACTGCCTGGAGTCACAGCGGTCCGTGAAAGACGCTTACGTCACGATGATCCGTGGAGACAGAGAAAAGATGGATAAAATAATAGTAGGTCCATCCTTAAACAAGACAAACTACAACATTCTAGCATCATTTCTAATCTTTTCTTTTTCCCCAGAAAATCGGAGCTGAGCTGCAGAGCCGAGTGCACAGTGACTTCCAGGCTCTCCATAACTTCCTTCGGGCTGAGGAGGAAAACATGATGGAGGAGTTGAAGAGAGAGCAGGAGGAAATGCTGCTGGGTCTGGAGCGACATCTGGAGACCTTACAGGTGGCCATGAGGGATGTGGAACAGAACATCAACACACTACAACAGACGGCCAGCAGCATACAGCAGTCTGTGCTTGTGGAGGTGATCGACTGTTTCCATTTGTAATGCCACTGCAATACGCACACTTTTCACATAACTAATATTTGAGAAATGAATGTCATTTTTACACCAGAGACTAGCGTGCTGTCTGTCAGCATGAGTTATTAGCCAATGGAACTACAGCCCGAGTCTCATTTATATTTCACAGAAAACTGTAGAGAAATGATTTCTACGGTGATTCCAGAATGTGCTGTTAATTATCACACAGATGCTTTACTTCTGCTGTGTTCTTGCTCCTTCTAGATGGCTTTTATAATCGAGTCCATCTAATAACATCTTTCATGTCTTCTTCCTCCACAGCTTCCCGAACTGAATTCAAGGTGAGAACATGTTCCTACGTTCCTTGAAATAGTGTTGGTCAAACCAATTCAAGTCATTGCACCAGCATCGCAAAGGTCATGGATTTGATGCCCAGGAAACACACGATGGGCCAGATTTACTGACAGCTTGCAGCAGCGCAAACGCCTCTTCTGGTGTAAAAAACTACTGTCTGTATTGACTTAAGACACGCAGAGAAAAGTAACGCTGAAAATTAGGCATGGACACGGCTGTTTTTGCGACTGACATTATTGCATAATTTGTAGGAGTTTCCTGTTCTGATGCAAACTTTATGGGAGGAGAGTATTGAAATGAAACATGCAACTCGTTTTCTAGGTTTGTGCTTGTCATTGCACCGCTGTTTACGGCATTATTTTACGCTCCAAAAAGTGCACATCTTAAACCCTGTGCAAATTTGCACTGCTCTTGGTAAATTGCCTTGGGCTTCGTTTCCCGAAACCTTCTTTACGTCATTCTTAAATTATAACTTAAGATGTACCTTATCGTTTATACGTGTTTCCCGAAAGTATACCTTCTGTAAGTCATACTTTCGTAAGGTTGGTTTGGACCGCTCTTACCTATACCTTATTGCCTTTGATGGTTCATACCGCTATGCAAAAAGCTTTTGTACATCGCAGTTTAATTTCACATATCAAATTTTATATAATAATTTAATATAAAATCTAATTTTGTATTAAATTTTAATTTTTAATCTAACTTAGTTTTAGTTTTAATTTTACAAATAAAATACTCTGATTTAATACACTCAGTGAAGGCTATTGAAGTGTTTTCATGAATAAGTTGTCATACACTGATGGTTGTTAGCGTTTTTAATGACAGCCTATTATCCCAAGGCACATCAGCTGGCAAACCACTTGACAGGAGAAGATTAGTTTATATAAATGGAATGAATGTTATGGGGAATCCTCTGGCTACCATGCCAGAAGAGAAAATTCTACACAATTTAGTCTGCCACGGGGGAAATTCTGCAGCTCCTGCATATTGTTGGCCCAACTTTGTTGAGATAAACTCGATGGAGCTACCCCTGCAGCCCTGAATATCAGCTGCTGCATGGCGACTCTTCGTTTTTAATGCCGTAGGGAGTTTTCTGGAGGTGTTTGGGGATAATTATGGGCTCAGAAAGACCTTGGTGTGGGGATGCGTTCACTCAGTGACAAACATCGCCATGCCACCGATTACATGCGTATGTCTTTCGCCAGGCACGACGTGATGGAGGCACATCAAGGCTTCCATGTTATTGTAGGTGGCCAAGTGATTGACATTCTGGATGGGACACTTATCACTATACACAAATGAGTGATTTACACCTATAATGTGACTCAACACAGATAGTGGAGAACATTAACACACGATGGCAAACTGTGAGAATATATATTCAGCCAGTGAATGTAGCTGGTTAACGCAGAAAACGTATGGCTTTCAGGGTGCGGGATCGGACACTTGCAAAATTATAAATACATACATACACACACATATTTCTTTCTTTCTTTATACTACTTCAGTGAGCCCTGATAAATGCAATTTCTACTATTTCTGAAGTGTTTCTTTATATTGTTTTCTCAATACTTAATACCCTCTGTAACGTAAGGTAGAGCGAACAAATGATTCTCGAGGCATGGATATAAACATATTCAGCACCACCAAGCTTTACCAAGCTTTAACTGGCAGTTTGAAGGGTCATTGTTTCCTCTGTGCATTTCAAATATTCAATGCTTTTCTCCAGAAAACATTTTTCATATTGAAAATTTTTCTACCTACGATATCTCCATGATTTCCAGACCGCCTCTACAGGAGCTGCATATCAACATCACTGCGTTTAGAAGCAAACGCATCGCTCCTCTTCAGTACACTATTTGGAGAAAGATGTTTCAACATTTAAAGCCAGGTAATTTGTCCGTAAATGTCTACCCTTTGGTCACTAAACACTATATACTATAATACTGCTCACTGCAAAGTGATTTTGAAAGAAGAAAACACCTCAAGGTTTCTATTATCGCAGATGGTATTTTTGTCTTGCTGACAGGACAGAAACTGCATGTGTAGCCCCTCTGGAGCAAAAGTGGCTTCGGTGATTTGTTCAAGGACACAGCGGGCTCATGTTTTATCAGGGTTATTATGGCAGTGTTAGTGGCCTTCAATGCATTTTTTTTAATTAAAATGTATGGTTACACCCTCATCAGTAAATGATGTCAAGACAAATTAATCTGACTGTTCATTCCTCGTATTTCAGTTTGTTTTGGGATTAAATCTGTTTATATCGTAAAGGTAATCGTAAGAAATTTAGTGATTTGGTTCGAATTCTCCCTGTTCCTCGACTCTTATAATAGAACTGTCACCCGTTCCGTATACGGGACACCTAAGTTTGCGTCAATATTTTGCATGTAATTTCTAATCGAATCATGACAAAATTTATATCATCTAGAAAACAGACTTCTTTGGTGTTTTTTTTAAATAATTTATGTAGGGAGAGTAGTTGATTCTTTTTTATAAAGAGTGTGCTTAGATTTTTTGTTATCCTTTTGCGACCGTATTTTTTTTTTTAATGTATTTTTTAATCAACGAAAAACAAACTTTTAGTATATATTTCTTACAAAAAAACAAACATACCTTAAAAAATTTTTGTGTGTTTGATTTTTTTTGGGCAATAATCAGCTACTTTTCTTTTTTCAAAGGAGACCAACCGTAAATCTGTATTCCAAAGAATTCATGAGTTACCGCCATTTTAGTTCCAACATGTGTAGGCTCAAAAAGGGCTCTGACAGGTAACAGGTTTCAAAGTCCTAAGGAAATCAGTACCGGAATGATGTACAGTCTACATGCTCGACATTTATTAACCAACTGGAGTCATTTGGATTACTTTTGTGCTCTTTGGAGCTCTTATAAAATGATAACATGACAGCATTTGAACACAAAACGAATCGTTTGTGTTTAGCTGAAGAAAGGAAGTTGCATACATTATGAGAGGATTGTCATATTGGGTTAAACTCTACAAAAAAGGAGCCAGTTGTCCGTTTCCACCCCTAATCACAATTCATGATAGCGTGTCATATGTTCACAGGTCCAGCACCTTTGATATTTGATGAGGACACAGCTCACCCCAGCCTACAGCTTTCCAGAAACAAAACCAAAGTGGTGGAGGGCGACAATATGACCATCTACACATCCAATGCCAAACGCTTCCTCCAATGTGTTAACATTCTGGCAACTGAGGGCTTCCAGTCAGGCAGCCATTATTGGGAAGTGGATGTGAGCAACAATCGTAAATGGGATTTAGGCGTCGCTCTGGAATCGGCGAACCGTCAGGCCAGAGTCAAACTATGCCCCGAGAACGGCTACTGGACCCTCCGGCTGCGGAATGGCAACCAGTACTCCGTGGGCACCCAGCCCTGGACACCGCTGACTGTGATGACCTCGCCCAGCAGGATTGGCGTTTTTCTGGATTGTGAGGAAGGCACAGTTTCATTTTACAATGCAGATAACATGGAGCTGCTGTTTTTATTTTTTAATGGGCCAAGGGAAAAAGCGTTCCCCTTCTTCAGCCCGTGCCTCAGTGAACGTGGTCAAAAAGCCCAATCAATCTGTATTCTTCACTTCCCTGCACAGTTTCCGATGCAGTTTTGAAATGAATCGCTCAAGTAATTTGTTCCATGTTCACTGATCCGGTGTTCGAGAATTCTGTGTTGTAAAATATTTATCACTCATGCTTTATTAGAGCCATGCAGATATAATGACAGTAATCAGTCATTGTGTCATGAAATTATTGTTTAGAGACATCAGGCGGGCAAAACCAAATACAGACAAATTCTCAAACGTTTTCACGCCAGAAGATGCCCAATGATCTGATTTTACCATGGTAATTGACATTGATTAATGACAAAAACATTGTTATATAGCCTTAAGCTCAAATTTTTGAGCGGAAAAACAAACCTGGCCTTAACCGTTTCATGTGATTTTCATTTCCGAAATGCTGCGCCTTATTCCTATCTAACTAGCTCATGTATTTTTGAAACACTAGAGAAACTCAAAATACTGTATGTTTTAATTCACACGCTTCTCTTTTTAATGGATTATTGGCAGATTCTGTAAAATGCGTATAACTCAATATTCTTTTAACTGTTGCCTAAGGTAATATATGTACAGAAAGTAATTACTGATGTTTTTCATGAAATCCAATGAATACATGAATCTGTATCTGGCGGTATGTCCTATCATTTCCCCATATGATCACTGGAAAAGAGAGCATTTATTTCTATATTCCTGCTATGTCAGTAGATCATATTCGTATTTCTCTGCAGTCAGTAAATGTGCAAAAGTTCGTCCTGTCCATCACTGTGTCAAGGTTCAGTGACGGGAAGATGTTTGGATTTATTTCTAACTCTTCCTTCCTCTGTTGGACAAAAACAAGCACCCTGTTCTGGCACATGAGTACAGCAGCCAGATATTATTTTTGATGCACAGCGTATAAATCTCACCGCCCTGTAACATCCGGCTGTAATGACATTACTTATTTCGATTATATAACCTATTAGCTTGTACAGTTTAAGTGTGAGTATCTAATACGGGGGGGGGGGGGGGGGTGATGGGTGCACCTGGGGTGGCATCCCGGATACAGACAACAGTAAGGATGGGACTGCCATTATCTGTTGGAGCAGGCAAGTGCATCAACATCCTCTTTCCTCCTGCCCCCTGCAAGGGGTCACACAAACAGAATGCCCTCGAACCAGTTTATTGTCATCTGGGGACCAGGGATTTGGGGCTGTTTTGGCTGCTGGAAATAGGAGCAGCCCTCAGCCCTCCTCCACAGGGTCAGGTTGCCTTTAAACACTGTGGCGATTTAAACAGGCTGTTAACATTCCAGCCCTCTGGCTTTGTCCAAAGCGTTCGACACACAGTTGAAGCATCCAGTATCTTCATTTTTAAAGCTCGACTGCTGTGTTCTACTGTTTTTATCCACTTGTGCTCAAGATGCATATACTAGATATCTAGTGCATTCTTTCACATACAATCACTACAAATTCACTCCATTATTTATTGTCATGGGTCACTGACAGTTGAATTTTCATTACTGCACTAATGGTGTCTCATGGCCAGACTGTAGAACAGCAAGGCCATTTCTCTGACAAGGAAAGTGTTTCTCCAATTAGAAGCGCTTACTTGAACTTGATGTTTTACTGTTAAACCTAATCGTTTTCCACAACACAGCGGTCATTATTACTGAAATGTTAGTAATTACATGCATGCGGTTTATTGAGTTGTACCTTGTTGTTGGCAGTGTTGTTTAGTTCCTGGTGATGAGTGACATGCTCTCATTTCCTTCTGATGAGCGGTAGAGCTGAGTAATGTGTTTCCTGACCCCAGGATGTGCAAGACGAAATCGTGGCACTTCAAGGTCTTGTCCTTGAGCTGGACTATAAAGAAACAGTGCAAGAGGAAACACATCGCTTTTCATGTGGACCACTGGGAAACGTTAATGACAATAATAATAATAATATTATGTTGATAACATTAACAATATAAAAAAATTGAAATGTATTGCTTATAATTTTACAAAAATATATATAGTTTTTGATTGGTTTACAAAAGCTCTGTTGATAGTTGAGTATGTTTAGGGTAATTCAGCAAAGTCTGAAATTGTCCTGGGTAATGTTTCATATTTATGTAATCATCTCAACAAATGAATTTCTATTAATACAAAATACAAAAATTGTATTACAAAAGGTTTTGAAATGCATGATTTGTACTAAATAATTAAGAATCCGCAGCTGCAAAAAAAGGTCAGAATAGATGCGAACCCCATAACTTTGGTTTAAAATGCATTTCAGGGTGAGAGCTTAACAAGTACATTTCTACAAATACCACAAAGGGTAACTACACAAAAGACGATCATATATAATATAGTTTGGATTTGTTTTGTTTTAGTTGCAGTTTAATTTACAAAGTTACATTAGTGTTATTCCACAGTTTTCAAGTGTTTACTATTAAAAACTAATCATTTAATCATTTGAAGTTATGGTTTTTACAGTCAGTGGTTTGCATGCTTTCAAATTAACGTTTCTACACCTGTGTATGTGAATAGATAAAGGACACGAACAGTCAGCGACCCCTCAGAGTACCAAATTTCGAAGCCCTATTCCATGTAGTCAAGATCATATTTTCTTTTACCTCGCGTAATTTTGTTCATGCTTTCTTTGTTCGTGCTTTTATAAGAAATATCTGAACTCTTGGTCGCCGCTTGTCCAAGCAAATTAGCCAACCAGAACAAGCAGTTGTATCAACATAATTATTGGCATTTAGGTTCTGCAAATGAAACAAATACAAACCCTCATCTGTCAGTCATGAAAACGCATTTGATTGTTGTTTTATGGGTGGCTGTGAAACATCAGTTCATTTGTAAGTTGTGTAGTGTTTGTACATGCTCCAGGTAACACTATGACTTGAGAATCCCCCGCCCATCATAACATTCACACTAATAAATGTTTCAAGAGCCAAATCAAACACCAAGCATGCCTGGGATAACACACACACACACATTCTGACTCTATTGCTGGAATTTTAGCACACAGTTTGCTGTTTCATTTCATTAGTGTTTCACATGGTCTCCTCTCTTTCAAAATGCTTTTCATTTTTAAAACATCATTTAAAGCAATTCAGTCCAAAACTCTCCTGTGTGGTGTTTCAGATCTTTAAGGTGGGAGTATTACATTCAAATTTTTCAGATGGGATGTGAGCTCACAGTCTGTGCTCTGTTCGACACTGAGCACTTACCATTTATCATGTTTGATAGATTTATAATTGGGTGTAGTGGATATCACGCAAGGGCAAATCCCATCAGAAAAAGATTAGTCGAGGCTTCTTTATTTTATCAATAACTTTGAGATTTCAGTGTGTAGACCTAATTGAATCCTCTTCTTCTTGGATATATTTCTCAAAAGAAGACACAGATCAAGTCAAAAAATGAGCTTAGAAATCAATTTCTCAGAAAATGCACCCCCGCTGCTCGGTTAAAACTAAAATCACGATCACGATTATTTCAACCAATATTGAAATCCCGATTATTTCATTACCTTTTAAAACAACATAGAAACTTAAACTTGCCTTTTAAACTGTGAATCCAACTGAAAAATAAATGTAAAGAAATGTCAGAGCTGAACCCACTATGAAGGGTAATATAAATATAAATAAATAGGGTGGATTTATGCCACAAGAAAAGAGAAGATCATGCAAAATGGAATGCGGCACAATAATTGTTTTACGTCGATTAATTTAGAAGGCCAAAATTGACGACACGATTAATTTTCGATGAATTGCACAGCCCTAACCCAAAGATTGTTTGACCTCATCTACTTCATTTTACACCGTCATACATGTATTCGAACAATTTCTCCGAGCAACTTGAGGAGAAACATCTGAGATACTGAAATAACACAACCTTGCAATCTCACACCAATACTATTTTTTTTGGGGGGGGGGGTTCAGTGTTTTCTGATCACAACAAACATCCTTCTGTAGATTCATCAGAAGGACCATTTATATTTAGACAACCCGGGGCGACATTTGGCATCGCAGAAAAGCCAAGGATGTCGTCTGTAGGAGCAGAAGTTATTAACAGAAAACATATGCCCGTTACAGTGGACACATGCTGTGTGTCAGTTTAAAGTTTCCAGCGCAGGGGGTTAGACACATTTCACGCTATGTGACACTTCAGACTGCATTATCACGGAGGACACGGGCGTTTATAAACGAAAGGAGGCAGATGAGTGAGTCAGAGGAAAAGGAAATGATTGTAAATCCATTCAGAACTTCAGGATTGTCTTTTCAACAGGAAAACGAGCGTTTTATTCCCCTCGTCCTGTGGCACATCCTCTTTGGAGAGACTCGTCTGCGCTTCACCTGATCCTGCTCAAGTTCTTCTGCTCGCGTTATTAAATGACACCAGAAAACTAGGCAGTTTGTTAGAAGATCTAAAACCCCGGAGGACTGGAGACCTGGAAATGAAGAGAGATTTTACGCTTTTCTGTCGGATTTGGATCGGGATTCCCTTGTTCTCAGGTGAGAGCGCGTTTTCAAACTACACGCCGGTGAAAAGAACGCGGCGACGTCTAACGTTCATATTATAGAAGAACGTCACAGACATAAAAACGCGTGAAAATCAAGTGTCGCGACAGAGCGCTGAAGATTCTCTTATTCTGTCGTTTGTCTGTTATACTGCGCACGTTGGGATTTTCTTCACTGCACTTTTTGAAAGTTTTCATAGTTTGTTGAAAAAGTTGGATTTCGTCGAAAATGTTTGAAGGTGCTTCTTAATAAATATTTAGTTTAGTTTCTCCAGCAAAAAGCTTTTGGATTTATTTCTAAACGTTATTGTTTCTATTCTATTTCTATTCACAGTTTTTTTAAATAAAAGTTTGTATTTTGGTATTGAATTGAGGCTATGAATAGTTAATTTTGCCTTTACGACTAACTTGAAATGCATTTCTGCATTTGATGTGCGAACATCATAATGAATGAGTTGTGATGTGTACCCTATTGTTTTCTTTTTATAAGTCGATAAGTCACTAGAGGGAGACTTACATTTACATTTAAATTTACATTTAGACATTTGGCAGACGCTTTTATCCAAAGCGACTTACATTGCTTTATCCTATACATTTTACATAAGTATTTGCAATCCCCTGGACTGGAACCCAACCTTGCGTTGTTAACAAAATGCTCTTACCACTGAGCTACAGGAAAGCTTGGCTTGGCTTTATTCTTGCAATCGGGGTTAATTGATTTTATTAATGTGTTTTAGTGATCCATACATTTGAATAAATGCGTTTATAAAGTTACATCTAGAGTTTGCTGTTGAGTTGGATATGACCTAAGAGGGATGAAGCATACTTTGATTTACTTCTGAAATATTCTCTATATTTGGTGATCTGTTAATAATTTAAAGTTATTCTTAATTAGTTGAGTTAGAAATTATTTCTCTCTCTCTCTCTCTCTCTCTCTCTCTCTCTCTCTCTCTCTCTCTCTCTCTCTCTCTCTCTCTCTCTCTCTCTCTATCTCTCTCTCAATCTCTCTCTCTCTCTCTCTCTCTCTCTCTCTCTCAATCTGTCTCTCTCTCTCTCTCTCTCCATCTTTCTCTCTCTCTCTCAATCTCTCTCTCAATCTCTCTCTCTCTCTCTCTCTCTCTCTCTCTCTCCATCTCTCTCTCAATCTCTCTCTCTCTCTCAATCTCTCTCTCTCTCTCTCTCTCTCTCTCTCCATCTCTCTCTCTCTCTCTCTCTCTCTCTCTCTCTCTCAATCTCTCTCTCTCCTTCGCTCTCTCTCAATCTCTCTCTCTTTCCTTCTTATGCAAATTCAGGTATTTGTTTGAATTTATTCTGCATGTCATTTCATGGTGTTCTTCAGTGTGGATATCCTGCACACTTTTACTGTGGTATTTCTTATGTACACAGTTTTATTCTAGCAAAATACCTTTGAAATCAGAACCTCGGTATGGGGTACAACATTCGGCAATCATAACAGTAAGAAACCCATTTAAAACAACAAAAACACGCTACTCATTTGCAAAAAATGTCTTGGAAGTGTTGGAAGTTTTCATTGATGCGAATTCTGAATTTAGAGGAAGTGAAGAAGTTCAGTTAGGGCAGGTGTTGTTAAGTGAGATTCGAGGGTCAAACTCAATCCTTCAGTGTGTTGCCAGGTTACACATCAAACAGTTGCACCTCATGAAGACTTTGGCAGAAGTATGGACCTTCTCAACGCTAGGAATCCGCAGCTATGAGAAAGCCACTTGTATATGTCTGCGTTAAAACATCATACAAATGAAAACCACATGGCAGCTCGGTGACCCTGAGTGTTTGCCTACTTTGTCATAACTAAAGCCGTGCCTGTGCTACAGTCTAAAACTAGTGGGTTATATAGGCTGGCAGCCTTCCATGTGACTCTTTTTTTATTTTTAAGCTAAAAAGTTGTTCTAGTGGTGCTGTGTTTAGAATGAATAACTCCTTCTGTTATCATCATGAATGATCAGGCAATTTGTTGTGGGTAGACGTTCAATCGGTCTTCTAGGCTCACAGTTTTCGGCTGTTGAAGGATGAAGCTAGAAAAGACTTGAAATATCAGAGATCTTGGCATAGGCTCTTTTCATCTGGGTAATGCGGTACAATATTGGCCATAAAACCAATGTTGGAAATGACTGCAAATCTTGTTTCCTGTAAGCAGACAACACGACAGCTTAGAGAGTGAAAAGTGATTAGTGTCTACAGAACACATTGATTAAACCCCATTATAGTTTGGCAAAGCGTATGTTTCATCATCAGCTCTGCAGAATGTTCCCAAAATGAAATATTACTGAAGCATAATGTTGTAAAGGGTGTAATTGCAAAACCATATTTAAAAATGTCCAGCTCCCTTTGAAAAAAGACCTTACGTCCTTACGTCCAGATCTCACTCGTGGCGGTGTGTTTCAAATTACCATCCTAGTGATTAAAAACAGCTTAAGATGTACAGTGCTTATGTCTTTTGGAAGTCTCAGTAAAGATCATTCTGTCTGTTAGATGCTCCTGAGGCAAATATTACCATTGCTGTTGCTCTTTGAGTTTCTTAGAGATTTGAACAAACCTCAAACCTCACGGACATCAAAGACAAATTGTGGGGCAAGTTGAGAAAAAAACACCCTAGCAACCACTCAGAACACCTTAGCGACTGCTTAGAAACACTCCTAGCCACATCGCATTCTAGTAAAAAACTTTGAACACATAGCAGTGGTTTATTGTGCATGTACAAATGTGCAGGTTTGTGTTTAACGGGCTTGTCATCACTGTGTTTTTACTTTAAATTGAGACCCCTCATGAGGGACCTCAGAAGAGAAAAATGTGAAGCTTATTGGTTTAAGCACCCCATAACTGGAATGATCTCCATGGCCTATGGCAATATTTCATGCTATACTGTGAGGCGTAATAAGTGTTAGGTTTCTCTGGTCAGTGCTATGGCACGGCCGGTCGTCCGAGGTCAAGCTGGTTCATGGGAAAGAGCCGGGGAAACTGACCGTGTGTCTTTGGCCCAGTTTCAAATCCATGTCTCCTCCTTTTCACTTTTTTTTGTACAGATGCTACACAGCATCCTAGCCATTGGGACGCCTTGTTATTCGAACCATATGACAAACTTGCTGTTGAAGAATTGGTTGAACAAGCTGTCAGAGATGCTACTGAAGGGTGATTCAGAGGTGGCAGAAAATGTGACGGCGCTGTGGAAAGAAGACAGTGTCCTGTTGGCAGGCTGCACAGGTACAGGAAAGACTTGTAGGGGACATGTAGGAAACCCACACAGATGTCACCCCCGCCCCTCCTACAACATCCTGACCTCACCCCAAATCCCAGCCAGGAAATAGGAAGGCCATGAGTGGGCAGATACACATTCATGAAAGGACATGCAAGCGCATTTTTGGATCTCATCCTCTCCTGTCAGGTGACGGCGGAATCAAAGCGTGTCGCTGGCCTTGAGTCTGGAGAACAGAGGAACTGTATCCAACTCTTTCTCTCTCACTCGTATTTTAATGTGCGTGCACATCCCCTCCCGAGGCTTGACAGACGTCCTCCGTGGGGAATCCAGCGATGCTGACTCCTCAGTCCAGGGAAGAGGTCTGTTCCGTGGCCTGACTGCCCTCCGGTTGTAGGCCGGACGCACGGCTATTTCAAGCCCCGTGGCCTACTGTCAGATGGGGTTGATGTGATCTGACCCTGTTAATGTCCGTTCTATCTCGAAAAAGAGCTTTGATTTAGTGTATTTGAAAGGTCCTTCATATGAAAATGTGCTTCAAGCTGGCGTCTTATTATATTTGAAATATAAGGCAATATTTTTGTGGAATACAGACATTACTTCGAGATAGATGGATGGATGGAAAGGATGGGAAAATGGGAACATTTGGCTGTACACTCAATGCCATATAAGAACCTTTTTCATCTGATTGGTTCCATAAAGAACCTTTAACAACTGACGAACCCTTTGGTTTCACAAAAGGTTTTTTGTGGCGAAAAAAGTTCTTCAGGTTATAAAAAAGTAAGGAAGAAATGGTTCTTTCAAGAACCTTGGACAGGAAGGTTCTTTGTGGAACTAAAATTGGTTCTTCTATGGCATTGCTGTGAGTGTATCCTATACTAAAGGAAATTGTGAAATGAAAAGTCGAGCAGGAAAACAGGAAATTTACCAAAGATACATTTGACTATATAAGGCTCTGTGTTTCCGTTCACAATGCAAAAGGGAAAGGTTTCTTACCGTTTGACAACTTTTGAAGGCCTTATGTCACACTGTTATATGTCCCACAGCAAAAACAATTAAGCAGATTTTCATGTTTAATAGGCAAGGTAATTCCTACAGATTTACAGAGAACCAGGAAAAAGCTTGATTAAGATTTCCTGATTCCTGCACTCTGAAACTTTGCTGTAAATTCACAGCAGGTTTGCCAGTAACTTACTGTAGATTCATTTTACAAGTTTGTTTTAAGCATACATTTACCTTGTTTAGATTTCCCAGGATAGCAAAACCTACAATCAAAATAAAGAGATTAAACTGAAGCTAGACCGAAACAGTGATTTTGTGACTATTCTTTTAAATTATTTGCATTTATTCCTTTTTTTATACCGTTTTGTTACGATTATATTAAATAAAACATGAGATAAAACTTAGATCTCTGTTACTTCTCCTCTGTAAAAGCACAAACTCTGTGCTCACTTTCCAGCACTAAATGTCCTCTTGGTCTATATACTAGATATGATAAATTATATTTTACATTTGATAGGATCTTGCACAACTTTTACAGTAGTTTCTATACAGTAACTATATCGACTGTTAAGGTTTGCTTTGTTTACTTCATCCTCATTAAGATTTTTCGTCATAGCCTTTTCTCTGTTATTTATTGTTAAATCAATTGCCCAAGAAAAAGTCCCAGATTGTTTCTCTGAAACTCAAATTTCTGGTTGAATGATCATTGAGTTGCTCAGGGACTATCAAGTTCACTCCACCAGATCTGGCTCATAAGAACAGCAAAACTATCAAGTTTCAAGTTCCAAGTTCCAAAAGTCCACCTTAATTGACACAGCCATTTTTATACTAGAATTCATATAAATATTTTGCCTATGGTTCTTCTATGTAATAGAAAACACGACGGCAAAGAGGTTTTTGAATAACAAAGAAGCCATACAGCACAGAACATGCCATCATTGGTTTCAGCCTGTAAACCCTTGTAACTGGTTACGTATTACTGTAGTCATATATTACAGTGACAGCACTCCACCCAGCCGCATACAGCGTCTTTATGAAAGAGATATATATTCATATGGAAATGATCTGTCATGCTTAGCTTCACTGTATCATGCCAATTCAGCTCTGAATCTTTGGCTTACTTTGGATGATTTCAAAACGTTACCCTAATATCAACTAAGCCCGATGTAAGACTGTTGTCAAATACCTTCCATACCTCAATGTGGTCCAACTGTGTCTACAGGCTGCGTTTTGGCACAAAAGACATTGAAACGAGTCAAACATCCTTCTAAATGTTTAGCCGTGTGCAGTGGAGAGTTGCGAGCCTGTGGAGCACAGTTCTGTGCGTTTTGAGTGATGTTATTGTTTTTAGTCGGTATCATCTCATCTGGATAGAATGAGATGAGATGGGGCAGTTCACACTGTGATCCGCTTAATGTTTGTCATAAATCTTTATAAAGTCAGCGTGCAGGCAACTCAATCGTTCGATTTCATAGTGAGCGATCCATGTGGAGAGATATAGACCATCTCAATACGCGAATAAGATGATATGACATGGCTAGCAAAATGCCTGGGGTGGATTTGGCGCTTGTGCGTTTTAATCTGTCATTTGTAAGCGTCTCGTGTGCTTGGTAGAAAATTTTATACAATACATTACGTTACATATATATTTATGCATGTACAGTTTTAAATTACAATCGCATCGCAGTGCGTGCTTGAAGACCAAGACTTTGCTTATTCAGTCATTTATTCACTTTAGTCATTAATTCATTAACAAAAATTATGTAATATTCTAAAAATTTTTGCTATGTAGCACTTAAGTGGATCTTTGCTCGTTATCATTGGGGAACCACTTTAAGTGCTATAAATTACCATATCTTGGGGCTTCAGTGGTTCTTCAGAGGTTCTTTGGGGTGACCAAGCACCGTTATATAGCACCATTTCTGTATAAAGAACCTGTTAAGCCCCTTTATGGTTCTTCAGCGGTTCTATATAGGACCTCAGGTATGCCAAAGAACCGCTGAAGAACCCCTGAAGCACCAAAATATGGTTCTATATAGCACAAAAATTGGTTCCCCTATGATTATGAGCCAAGAATCACTTTGAGTGCTATATAGCAGCATTTTTTATAATCATATTTTTAAACTCTGCCAGTTGAACTCAGAATCTGATGCATGCTGATGCTTACAAAACTGGACTTAAGACTTAGTCTCAGTTTAGTAAGCACTTATCCGATTGGCTGATTTTACCCAGCTTCCACGAGTACGGGAATTGAATGCCTTACCTGGTCGCCCTTTCCCTATTATATGACCACACAGACACTTGACCATTCCCCAGTTTATACCCCAGCATAATTTCTCTCAAATGCCTAATCTTACTTTATGGACACCTTTTGGCAAATATTCTTTTTAAGACACTGTACTTAAGGTCTGGACATATTTGCGTGATTGGATCTGTGTAGACAGTTTTTGTTAAAATGCCTTTTTTTGCTTAAGACCATATCTTGTTGAATACCTAAAGAAAATACTTGCTCTATATTTTATTTTTTATATGAATAGTTGTGGCCCAAAGCATTTATCAGTACAGTTCGTCATATTATTGCACAGGCCACCCTGTAAAGGCATACTGCTACCCAATGTAGCCTACAAAAAGGGACAAACACGCTATCCTAGAAATGTTATTTGACCCAACAATGGGCCAATACAACCCAGCATGGGCTACTTTATAACCCATAGCAGTTTGGTTTACCAAACCATGGGTTGAGAATAAGCTCGCAATTTATTGATAAGCAAGCATAGAAAACACAGTAAGGCAAATCATTTAAATCACATGTCAAATATCTATTGATTTTTCTGCACTATCAGAGGAGTTAATATAAAATACAAAGTATATGAAAGTATTTAGTTGTGCTGCCCATTCTCTTTTATTGGCAGTTTATTGTATACAGTGGATGTTATGAGTGAATATTACATTAACTATATCTAAATCAAGAAATTGCTTACATTGAAGAATAGACACAAGCCATGTTTGAAGACCACAGATACTAGTGGAGTTAGTGCTTTTAACTTGCCCAGTAAGCAACCACGTAGCAACCAATCTTGAACACCTTAGCAACCATATACCAGTTAACCTCTGGTACCTGGCATTGGGTACTGGAGCTTCTGCACTCACAGAGAAAGTCAGAGAAAATATATTATAATGTCATTTTTGAATGTCTGGTATTGTGCATTCATGTGTCACTACAGTATGTTGTGTTAAAGGGATACTTCACCCAAAAATGAAAATTCTGTCAACATTTACTCACCCTCAAGTTGTTATGCAACTGTATACATTTCTGTTGAACAAAGAGAAAGATATTTGGGAGAATGTGAGCAATTTTCAGTTCTGGAGCATCATTCACTACCATAGTAGAATTTTTTTTGTTCTGTTGAAAACGAGATCAGAGATTTTGATGCATTTAGGAAAACAAACAGTTCTCGGGCACCTTTGAGTACTCTTTTAATATTTCCTACAATGGTAGTGAATGGTGTCCCAGAAGTGAAAATTGCTCACATTTCTCCAAATATCTTTCTATGTGTTCTGCAGAACAAGGAAATGTATACACATTTGGATCAACTTTAGGGTGAATGAAAGATGACAGAATATATATTTTTGGGTGAAATATCCCAAGTAATACCCCAGGAAGCTGCCTGTTACCTCAACATTTCTCTGGAGATACAGTGTTCTGCAATTACATTACATGAAATATCTAATCTACTAGCACCACGCCTTTAAAAGTTGTGGGATGAAATTTTGTATGCTTCTTTAGAGAAATATTTAGAAGATAAATCACGATTATGAGGGTATTGCATCAGACAAGCATTTACTGAAGTAAACTTTGTAACTCCAAAATACTGCAGTATCACCATTACAAAAAATGAAATTATGAAGGTGTTTATTTTTCATCAAAATCCATTGACACAATAGATTTAAGAAAGATTTGACTTAAGTATATGTCCTTTGTATTAGACAGTTAAATGAAACTAATATACACAATTATACATACTTTTTTATTTATAAAGTGCTAGGGTATCACCCGATCGTTTCAGAAGTGCCTGGTCATGTGCCAATTTGCTGTGCTGGTTCCAGCAGCCTTGTTTCAAGTTGAGGAGTCAAGGGTCAAAGGTCTCAAGTCTTCTACAATGGAGATATGCAAGGAACGCAGTTGTTTTTTTCTCATAAACGCACCATTCTTGAGGTCGTCGCGGTGCAAGGTTTTGAGATGTGACTTGTACCAGCCCTTGGTTGTGACTTGAATTATAAAATGAAAGAAATGAGGAGGGAGATATACACTGAATCTACAGCTCAAGCAATCCTCAGATCTGCAGGTCTTAACCAAGGGTTTAGATCCACACATCTGCTTCTCATAAATCTATATTCATGTGAGATTGTCCTGGTACTTGACATTCATCCGACATACAGATTGTTAGTTTAGTCCCGGTGGTATCAATAAATCCCGGAAGTTTAAAATACTTGTGCAGAAGAGCCACCAGGATGTTGGTGTTGAACTGTAAACAGGTTATTGACTCCACATCAAATATTTATAAAATTCTATTGTGGTCTGTTAAGAGCGGATGTGTCTGGGACAGATGGGTTGTGCTCATGTTGTGAACTGCCTCATAAATATTGCTTTTGATTGACATGCGTGCTAAGTGTTTAGGTGTATGGAGATGCAGGAGAATGTTTTTACTCTGCTAGTCTGAGAAGAAAGAGGAGATTCACATTTACTGTGTGTGACTCTCTCATGGTCATGACAATATGAAGGACAACCTTAATCATTATACAATGTGAAATGTTAATGAAGTGGTCATTCAGGTAAAGTTGTTAACTTGTTATTCATCAGTGAACGCTACTGTAATGAACATTTTATGTTTCGTTATTTTGAATCCTGTATTAAATCCAGCAGAATGTTTCTCTGACAGGACACTCCTCACTTCCAAAGATCTGTCCTCCCTGTATAGTTGTCATAGTAAAGCATCACTTGTTAAAAGTGATTTGCAGTATATTTGCAGTGATTCTCGTGTATCTTCTTGTCATCGTCTGGTGTTAATAACCTCCAGGTGGATCTCGTAACTCTTTATGACAGGTTCATGGGCCCCGCGTCCTCATACCACGTTCATACCATCAACATTCAAAGACCAATTAACATATGCACACACACTGACCTCATGACCCCTCTGTCCTGCTGTCAGCCAAACACAAACCAGATTAAGGACCTTTTAACGGGCTCGAGGAACTAGTTGAAACGTACAAAATCACGGGGCCCCGCACTAGACGCTAAATCACATCTGTTGATGGTCATCTCCGCAATCCCATGGAACACCTGACGATTTCAAGCCAATTCCTGGTTATAAATCACAGCAAATATACATCTGAGGATCATGTGGGGGAGTTAGACATCTCAACGGCTTTGCTTTCAGAGGGTCAGAATATATATTAAAGATGCCGATGGAGAAATACTGACAAAATGTACATCGTGAAAGCAATGTAAGTTGCTTTGGATAAAAGTGTGAAAAGGTAATGTCGATTTTCTCTATCTGTAGGTCTTGTGACTGGGTTTTCTATGAGTCCACCCGCCCTTGACGACACCAGAGACCAGATCGTGCTTGACGCAAACGACACCTTGACCATTACATGCAGGTACGAGCAAAGTATCAGTTCTTTCACAGCAAGTCTTTTGATTTTTACAAGCGCAAATGATGTTTTATTAACAAGGTTCAGGAGGAGCACGTACAGATGATTAACTGGCTGGGTTTCGATAAACAATCACAGCAAACAGCCTATAAGTAGTAAATCGGACATCTCTCCTCCACCCCGACTTCGCACCACAAGCCTGTTTTTAACTCAGCATCAGGGGTTATGATCCGGATCTGGGCACACACCAAGCCCAGGGCCCTCTCCCCTGTCAAGGGTCAGTTGCTCCGAGTTCGAGGAGGATTGCCGAGCTGGGAGCCCTCGCCCCGGGACAGCATGCCAAACACACACACTATCCGTCCCAGTTTATTAGATGCAAGTCGAACTCGTGAACTAATTGTTAAATCACATACAGACCCGTGATCTAATTTGAATGGCTTGCTGACATGAAGTGCTATATATGGCAGTCGAAATGTCCTGCAGCGTTTTATACTATAAAACTAATTGTGCATTTTGTTAATTCCTTTTTAATGCAGTTGTAATTATTTTCCCTGTCACTTTTATGACCTTGTTTTAATTGAAATAAAAAACACGGTATTTGTACTTTCATTTTCCACATTGTTGGACTACTTAAAACAAAATAGCGAACCACATAAAACCAGATGATTGAAAATGATAATATACTTGCAAGATATGGTGGTATGATGTTCAGTATACATGAATATAAATGTAAACCTAAAGGTTTGTCATGGATGTTCCATTACGCAACAATATTTGTTGAGTATGGGTACTGTATGAAATGAAGACGCAGAGTCTTTAATTTTAATGTAATAATTAGAAACGCATGTGAGTCTTTACAAAAACAAGGGATTTAGAAATGAATGCAGTTTGAAAAAACAATCCAGCACATTTAGCTCTAATCCCTACATTTCTTTGGCAGGAGTTATCTATATAAAACATTAGCAGTATAAAAACACACACCTTTGAGTTCTTGGGACCATCTCTCAGTGTGATCAATGGATTCCACAAAGTCATGGCTGGTGTTAAGAGATCATTTCACATCTCGAGTGTCATTGCTTTTGCCATCTCAACACCTGTCAGTTCCAAGAAGCTGAAACAAAAGGGAGTTAAGGACATTATATGTGTGTTGAGCTATTCCAGTAATAACACATTTGTTTGTGCTGTGGCCATGAACGATTCCTGAAATTGTACAACTTGTTGTATAAAGATGACGATTTTTGCCAGGCAGACAATAAAATAGGTAAAAAAAGTTACGGTAAAGAGAATATAACCATCTGCGATGTGATTATGTGATCAGGGGACAGCGGATTCTGGACTGGAGCTGGCCTAAAGAGTCTTTGAGTAAAGTGGACTTTGCAGATCGCCAGGATCAGCAGCCGCCCGCTGACGCCCCGGGTGAGAGAGCAGTGAGGGTGAAGGAGTGCCAGGGAGAGGCTGGGAAACCCTACTGCAAAACATTAATACTGCCCAACAGCGAGGCCGATGACTCGGGGTACTACCGCTGTTTCTACCAGGACATCAGAGCTGTCATCGATGGCACCACGGCAGCCAGCATATACGTCTTTGTGCGAGGTGAGAAGTGTGTCATCATACGAGATCACCATCAATCCTCGGTACGATTGCACCTTAATGGCTGTATCACAGCATCTTACAGCAACAGTTTTTTATTGCTAGTGACCTCAAGCGTAAACAATTCTTCTCTTTCAAAAGACACTAGTTGTTCCCTGTGGTTTTAGGCCACAGTTAACCTTTGAAAAAATAGATGTTATTTACGAGGATAACATTTCACTCAAAAGCATCATTTATATCTTTGCAGCTAAACAGCAATGTCCTTTCGCAATCCGCGGCTTCTTCCCCAGGCAAACCGAATCACAAATCCCTTTTTGATTTGATTCCTCTTAAAGAATGCTTGGCCGGGGAATTCTTGTCTGATGTTTCTCTTTTCTTTGGGGAGCCGACAAGATCATCATAAACATTTCTTCAGAAGATCACAGGAGATTATACATGAACACGGTTGGAGCATGTTTGGTTTGCCCCTGCAACGGCCTGAGGTTAAGAATTGAGCCGTTGTACTGAATAAACCAATGATGAGGAAGTATTGAAGAGAGTTTCATCTGCTTAAATCTCAATAACAGAGAAATGTCCTTCCCCCCTGCCAAAGTTGCCTCATATCATATTTAAAAGGAAAATAGTCATTATTTTGACGGTTTAAGCATATTATCAGCTCAGTCATGTGAATGGGTGTTTGTAACTGTAGTTTCATTTTCATTGATGTTACATTTAGAAGTCAAGGCTGGATTTGTATCACGGCCCGACAAACATTTTGCGTCTTTTCCACCCACATATTCGTTATTTTAAATGAAGACTTTGGGGTGATGCTATCGCGACGCGCTCTTTTTTTCAGGGCATATAATCCCTATATCCTTCGTTCATACCTCCTCGTCTCAACGGCTATCGTCACCTATAGTTGCTTAGCAACGACAGACGCCTAGAGAGCGCAAATTCCAGGCTTTTTGGAAAAAATGACGCAGTGCAGCTCGTGTTTTCTGCGCGGTTTTAGACTCAAAATGTAAATCGGGCCTTAATGAGCCTTTTCAGCCAAATATATTATTCGTCACTGAGTTAAATCACTTTTCTGGGAATACAATGTGTTGCACCTATAAGTATAGTCCTGCTTTTAAGAATTGCCTCATGTTTTCAAGCCTACATTACAGGAATTTTAAAGAAATCCTTTTGAGAAGATTGTGATCTTTGATAGCTCTAGAGATTTGATGGATTTGCATCATATTTCGTTTAGTCTCAGATGCATCTTTTAAAATTGATTAGGATAAATATCATTGGAAACATTCATGATCATTTTATAAAAAGAGCTGCCTAGCAATTTCGTTTTGTGTAAAAAAGTATCGAGTGAGTAGAGTAAACTATAGTGTCATCTTTGAGTGAACTATTCCTTTTAGCCTCAGATGGGAATTGTTTATATTTGCAACACAATCCAGCTCATATCTGTAACCGTCTGGCTTTTAAACCGATTGATCAAACTGGTTCTGCCTGGTGTTACTCTTCTTCTTTGACAGCAGTTTAGGAGCGTGGATGAAACGGAGCCAGGTCAGGTACGAATGCCCCACTGACTCGCTCGCTCGTGTGAAATGTTGCCTGATTTCTCCTGACAAACAGTTTCCACAAATCCTAGTGGGGGGCTGATCAGAAGCAGCTGAAATCACAACTATAAATTAGCAGAGCGCAAAGCAGAATGGCACCTGGCTGCATGTGGCTTCAGTTAAATTACAGGTCCAAATACCACCGCCTGTGGCCCCCAGGAGCCGTCGGCATTGAGCGCTCCGTTATGGCTACATGTCATGCCTCAAAGCACCTCCCGCCCTATGCCGAAGAAAAGCAGTTTCACTTCGCTAAAGTGATTCATCACAAAATACCGTAGCTTTGAGGATTTTTGTATTTTTCCTATTACATCTGTGTATGCAGAAAACCTCGGGACAGAAGCGTAAACCTCAAGATTCAAAGGATTTGTTTGGACTACGACAGCTTTGAGACGCGTGAGGAAAAATCACGCTCCTTAATAATGCTGCCTTCAGAGAAACAGCCATCACCAGGTGATGTTCAAATAAAAGCTCAGAAACAGCCCCGCGACCTCCTTTGGAAAGCGAGAGCCAGAGGTTTGTTTTAGCAGTCCCCCACATATGGATTTCTGACAAATACAAAAGTCTGTTATTACGGGGATTTAGGAACAGTGCTGGAGACTGTTGATAAAGCTGTGCAGCAAAGTTTTCCCCTTTTGGATTTTGCAGATCAACGACTGTTTATATTCAGTCAGAGAACTTAAGGTGGAATGTTGAGCCGTATGACCGCAGGATTTTAAAGGAATAATCCGAGTTGAATACGTTGACAGGCTGCAAGCTTAAAATCCTCTCCATACTTGCATAGGGTTGTTTATGGACACAATTACGATAGGTTGCTTGTTGCTTGCCAGTGAAATGAATGAAATCGCCTCACTTTTTCACTGGTGGTCTTAATGGGGCTTTAGTAGTGCCTCTGCTGGCACTAGAAACTTTCTCCCTAATGTTTTGGATGGATGGCACGCTTAAAAAGAACATTCCCATATCTCAGTTGGTAGAACATTGTGTTAAAAGCATATAAATCAGATCCTATGGGAACACACATTCTGATTAAAAAGTACACCTCGAATGCTTTGTACATCCTTATCCATAGCATTTGCCAAATACGTATTTAATATGGCGGATAGATGACCACGTACAAAGTTCACACATTACGTAAAATAAATTGAAAAATCCACATTTTGATTTGTCGAAACGGTTGAAAGCCATTTGACGACTAAAGCAACACATCACATTAGTTAGAGGATTGAGCATGCTTCTTAATTTTAAAGCATCAAATAATTATTACATCAATACAAATATGTATTAAAACTGTTTGAACATATGTGTCAGCATGCGATAGGCTTTATGAGACTTTTTTATTGCACTTATACTTTTTGTTGTCCTTATGTTGTTCCTATTGCTTCCATTGTTAATCTCATATATAAGTAGCTTTAGATAAAAGCATCTGCAAAGTGACTAAATGTAAACGTAACTACAATTTACCTACCCAATATTGTTCAACAAAACTGTACATTGTCAACATTTATTAAAGAAATTGCGTTGCCTTGGGGCTGGTTTTACTTGAAAATGTGTAACTGACCTGTTGTCACATTTTTTTTCCAAACAGACCCAAACTATCCTTTCATCAAGACAAATGAGAACAGCATGGAAACCATCTTCCTTACAGACTCTCAAACACACATTGAAGTGCCATGTCTGGTGTCAGATCCAGAGCTGAAAGTGTCTCTCTTCTCGGTAGGTCCAACAGCAGCTTATCAATCTCTTAGCTTTCCTGTAGCTCAGTGGTAAAAACGCAAGGTTGTGGGTTCAATCCCAGGGGATTGGACATATCTAAGTATAAATGTATAGGATAATGCAATGTAAGTTGCTTTGGATAAAAGCGTCTGCCAAATGCATAAATGTAAATGTAAACAGATTAGGTCTTGTATGTTTCTAGACAATTCACTTGTATAGCTGCAGTTACAATGGATACGTTTACTGAAGTTTCAGTGACTTTACCCAGGGAGAAAAGGTAGATGATCAGGTTCACGGGCAGGTCCCAAGGGCCAGTGTTGGGATCATTATGTCTTTGCGAGATTACCGCGTACCTCACAGGTTGTGGGGACAGTGATGGAAGACTGCTCAGCGAGAGCCTGCTCTCTTTGCAGACTGGTGCACAGGATTTTAGTTTCACACATTTATGTTGTTACAGTTTGATTAAACTTTTCTTGCTTTGTAAATGTAATTTGAACAAATTTCAGCAAGTTATTATGTAAGATTCCTGCAGAGAGAGATAAGATATGTAAATTCCTGAAAGTTATTTCCTGGCCAAACCCAGGCAGATAGGGTGTCTAAGGCTGTGTAATATAAAAAAATGTAATGAAAAAGAATGTTGTGAGAAGTGTTATCTCAAGGCAAAAATTGTCATATCACAATCATCTGTCTGTATTCACGGGTGCCATTGATTTCAGATCAGTACATCGAGTTTTAACTTTTATCCCGGGAGGTTTGAATAAAGCCTGTTTAATATTCTGTGCTTGAACAGTTGGAATCGTCTCCAGTGCTGCTGGAAGGTGAGGACATCACCTGGAATAACAAAAGAGGCTGGTCTGTTCCCAGACACATCCTCGAGAACACTTCCATCTTCATTGGCTTCTTCTGCTCCATCTCCATCCAGAACAAAGACTACAGATCATCTATGTACCTTGTGCAGGCCACAGGTGACATGTTACTCAGTTTTAATAAAATAAATGTTTTTTTTGTCTGACCTTTTTATGATGTCACCTTATTAGAATCAGAATTTGCAAGCACACAAGGATTTTTTTGTTTTTATAAGCTTGGTACATAAAGAACATATACAAATGACATGAGAAGAGGAAGAACAATAAATAGGTAAGAAATAAATAGGTAGTACTAAGGAAAAGAAAAGAGAAAAAAAAGATAAATAAATAATATGTTGCATACAGTTGGAAGATCTATGTATTTACATTCTCATCTGGTCAATGCTGTCAATAGCCAAAGAGATCTTCTTTGAATATATTCTATCAAACCTTTTTAAAAACATACATGAAAAAGATATCATAAGAGTGGTTAGCTACTATTTGGGAAACATCAGGATGCTTTAGAGAGGTTTAAAATATAGAGCGTTTCATATTACTGAGGTAAAATGGGTTTCAAACTTGGTTTGTTTTGATGTGATTAGACATTCAAGCAGCATAAAAGTGCTCGGATCATTTACATCAAGGCATTTTAGAAAAGTCCCATGTCCAGTGAATGGAATGACAAACATCCAATCAACCAATCACTGGCCTTTGATGTTAATTTTAGGGACTAGAGAAACATTCTTCTGGATATTCTTACTGTATTGGGATAAGACTGCGACTGGTTTTTGGTTTGTTATTTTTCTCAGACCACCAAAGAACGAACCAGGAACACGTTTTACTAAAACGCATTGTCCACGTCTAACCGAATTGATTTCGTATTTTGAGAATTTCTAACACTCACATGAACTTCATCCAAGGACATGAATGAATGCTCTCTCTGTGAGTTCACCCGTTCTGTTTTGTCATTACACTGCTTAATGATGTGATCCTCATTCATTTTGATAAAAACACAAAACGTCTGCCAGTATCAGCAGTCTATTTTTCTCTGAGGGTTAAAAGAAAACTGACATGAGGCTTTTTAGAGCTATAGAGCGTGACTGTTCGCACCAGCGGATCTCCATAACAGATATTTGAGTATTACTTTTGTTACTTTATTACTTTTAAATTTTAGTAATTGCGAAATAGCATCTGTTGGATGTTTTTGGATGAATGAGATCATTGGCAAGTGTACTGAACACAAACACAGAGGACAAGGATGAAAACCTTGTATAGATTTTTTTCATTTTTGTCCTGGAGAACCACAGCACTACACATTTGTCTCTGTTATATCCTTGGAATTTGTATCTATTTTAAAAGGTGTCTAATGTGTATGTGTTATTACAAACTGCCAGTGACGGTTAGGTTTAAGGGTACAGATTCATTATTGGGTGTTATGATGTGGCTAAATCACATGGCCCCGGTTTAACAGAGAAGGATTAGGACTAGTCCCAGACAAAAATGATATATATATATATTTTTGAACAGGGACATTGCATATTAATAAACATAACAGTTAATGTACGAGAATTAGCAGAAGCTATTTTTCATCTGTAGTCCCTGGACAGAATGTTACATATCATCCTAAAAGATAAATAGTTAACAGAACAAAATAATAAAGCATTTTAAGAAACAATCATAGAACTTAACAATACAACATAAGACAAGATCAGACAACAATTCCAAGTAGCAATTTTGAGCTGTCTGAAGTGAAACTAACTCGCCCAGACATATATCAGAATATGGTAGTGCCAGTGTTTTATCTCAAGGTGAACATCAGTAATGCATTTAATAAAAGCGACTTAAATAGCCTAAATTAACTAAGGCATAGTATTGACTAAAGCTGAGTCCTGTCCATGAAACCGGGCCATGAATTTGTACGATCTAATTGTAGTTGGGATGAATCATGCAACATCATGCAACATCAATCATCACATCATACAAATTCACGCATTATCCACTTCGTAAAATAGTTAAGAATTCAAAGAGATCAGGCTTGTCACGATTCGGGAAGCAGAACCCAGACACAGACAGTGGTGATGGAAATGAAGACCATAGTAGAACAAACCCAAAGTAAAAACCCACGAGGGGGTAAAACAACAGAACAGGGGGATAAGGTACAGATTCAACCGGGCACAGTTAACCGCGTAGACAACATAAAATAATACTTGACCTACACGAAAACTGACTGGACTAAACGTAACTTGCCAAGAATTGACTCGACGCAAAGTCATACGGGGTAACAGACCAAAATAACACAACAAACGATCACAAGATAACAAACACAAGGAAATTATATAGGGGAAACTAACAAGGGATAATTAACAAGGGGCAGGTGTGGGGAATCAAACACTGATGGGAAGGGGGCGGGATCAAGAGACAAGACAGGCGAGCGCATGGTCATCACAACAATGACCATGCGCTGGCACACAAAACACGTGGGAACTGTCTTGACCCTGCCACAAGACTAGAAAAGCATGACAAGGTGAGGCAGGATCATGACAAGGCTTAGCCTCCTAATAGCAATGCACTAAAAAGGAGTGCCTTAGCAACAACACAGCATCTTCCTGGCAACCCCTTTGTATGCAAAAATGACGCTGTACTTTCTACATTTGCCCAAAAAATGATGTTCCAAAAGTATCACAAAGTTACACGCAGTATGTCAGCAGCCCTAAAAGCTTAACACTCCATGTTAATAACACTCAACAGGGTTGAAGTTTTACGAGCTCAAGCTGTTTCCTGAGGACTCACCCGTGGAGCTCATGCAGGGGGAGGTTCTGGTGCTCAACTGCACGGCTCTGGTCGAGTTCGACACTGCTGTGGAATTCAAGTGGGACTATCCGGGCCAAAAGGTAATAAGCGGACCAGCCTGTGTGATGTGCTTATCGGTGTAATGAACTGCAAGGCCTGTCCAAGCCAGAATAAACAACCTTAATCTCATTAAAGAGGAGGTATTGGCCTGTGAACAAATGGCTGGTGGCTTTCATGCGATTGCTTTCTGTAGTAATAAATCTCTGCAAGCAAATGCAAACCGTCATATTTATTATCCTCCCGCACATCTGTTGTTGTCAGATCAGTGACCACTAATCTGCTCAAGGCATTATTTACACTGTCTGCTATTTCTTTTCTGTACCAGTGTTAGTTAGTTTTTGCTAGATTTCTTGTATAATCTGAAGTTAAATGTGTCATTTTTTCCAGAAATGCAATGTATTTTACATACATACATTCATAAATACATACATACACAAAATGATGAGCATTTGAAAACGAGCTTTACTTTCATTCGAGTTAAGCAGCTCATGTCCACCACATCTTCTAATTACCGTAATGTGTTTTCTTCAATGATGAGATTCTTATTGTCGAAACGGTTCTGTATCAGGAAAACAGACTGGCGAGTATTCAACCCGTGCGCAACGTCCTGGAAAAAGCCACCATGGTGTCCAGCATCCTCACTATCCATAACGTTCACGTGGGTGATACCGGATACTACACCTGCTCTGCCGGGAGTGTGGAGACAACACGAGATCTCACTACTGTAGTCATAGTTCACGGTTGGTCACGCCGGATTAGTGCTACCCGTGCGTCTATAAAACTGCATATCTGAACGTCTGTCATGTAACAGCTATTTCAACTCCACAGAAAAGCCGTTCATCAGTTTGGACTACAGGAATGGATCTGTTATAGAGGCTAAAGATGGACAAAAATCTGTCCGTCTCTCAGTGAAATTGTCAGCATACCCTTTACCGGAAACTCAGTGGTAAATCAATGAAGAAAGATGCTATGATGCAATGGGCTTTTCTCAATAAATGCCACTGCAAAAATGACCTTCCTACTTAGGATTTTTGTCTTTTTTACCTTGATTAAAGATTATTATTATTTTTTTTTTTAAGCAAATATTCACTGAAATGTCATATTTTTTGTCTAAAATCAAGACTTATTCTCTTAGGTCATTTTGCTCATCAAGCAAAAACATCTTGGTTCAAGAATTTTTTGAGATTTGTACTGGAAAACAAGACAAATATATTAAGATAGAAAGTAATTTTTGCAGTGGTTTTGCTCAAGTAAAACATTGATATTGTCAATATTGTCAACATATATTTAAAATAATAGAGACAGTATTATTAGGTCATCTCTGTATGTGTGTGTGCAGGTTTAAGAATGGGAAATTGATCAGCAGACGGCCGGAGTTCAGCAGATTTAAGGTCCTGAATCAGGCTCTGGAGATCAGAGATGTGTGTAAGCAGGACGCTGGAGAATACACAGTGATAGTGAAAAACACAGCAGCTGCCCTGGAGAAAAGACTCAACTATACCCTCATAGTTAATGGTAACTTAATTCTAATAAATTTTATATTTGTTTCATCCATTGCTGTCATGTCAGTCAACTTACTAGTGCACGCTAGCATACAGGTGGCCTCAAAGCTTACAGATATGGACTAAAAGACCATCTTTGTGTGCAGTTCCTCCCCAGATCCACGAGAAGGAGGCAGCAGCGCCTACCAACCCCTACAGGAAGAGCAGTCGCCAGACCCTGACCTGCACCGCCACCGGCAACCCCCCGGCCACCATCACCTGGCAGTGGAGGCCGTGGAGCCCCTGCGGTCTCAACAGCACCCGCAGAACCCTGTAAGCGACGACTGATGGGTTCTGAGCTGCTCTTTGTTCAGATGTTAAAAACATCAGCAGGATGTTCAGGCGCGGATGGGATTTTGTGCAACAGTACGGATTCAATGGGAATATTAGCTGTCAAATCATTACTGAATGTTAAATGTGATAGCTCACGGTTCACACGGAGTTCAGAGAGGATAATCTTTGTCCCTTTTGGCGATGTGCCTGTGGTCACTCACTTGATGGAGATGCTACTTTCCCATTTTTGTCAGAAGTGTTTATTATCTTGCGGCGTGGTGGCAGCACTGAAGATAAGGCAGCTGGGGAGGGTGGAGAGGTTAGGGGCGCTGGGGATATTTATAGTGCTCTGTTAGCAGGTAGTGTATCTTAAGAACAGCAAGATCAGACTCGTCTCTAATCTGCTTTGGATGTAATGTGGATGGGTGTCAGATTCAGAGAGAGCCGCAGACATACCGCAGTTCCCACCAACAGTTGAAGTCTACTGGGGTATAGCCAAACTATTGATCTGCCTATCTATCTTTTGATAGGTATGCTTCTGGCGTTTCTGTATCTTTGAGAGCCAGTTTGTGGCCTTTATTTGTATCCTTAGTTAGCTCTCATCACACACAGGAAGGTAGACACATCTGAAAGCTCTTCCTGGTATAGGAACTGTCCACGTGTGCATCCTGATATTCCTCAACTCCATTCCCCTGTTTACCTTTATTCCCACGCACACATACAGTACATCATTCAGGTTCTTAGATTTTTCAGCATATTTTTGATTTAGAATGAAATGATTCCTCTACATATTATATTTTCAAAGTCTGACTTTCTACTGACATTTGACAGGGGTCGAAGGGGCCAGCGAGATAAGATTCCTGTATGTCAAGACTGGATAGATTTGGATCTGGACCACACTGTCAATACCGTTGAGAGTATCGAAAGTTTGACAGAGATGGTGGACGGGAAAGAAAAGGTTTGCTTCCTGTTTTAATTCCTTCCTGTACATTTCCCATAAATGTCTGAATCAAATTATATCAAGTGCCCCCTGCTTGAACCCCGAGTGTTTTCATACCACAACAGACATCTGGAACGTGACATTCAGGGGCGGCAGGGTGCAGACGCGTTACAGTTTCCACTTTCGAAATATTTGACTCAATCTTGCAGTGCTCGCATCCTGGACGGAGAGGGAATAAACACACGACACTCTCTTCCTGTTTTCTGTTGCACCTGTGAGATCATATCCTGTGTATTGCTCGGGAATGGGAGTGACGGGGGGAAGAGAGAGTCTTGCTGTGATCCAAATGAAGAATCTGGATTTGCTGTTTTTCAGGCCGTAGGTCGTGTGGTGATTCAAAATGCCAACGTGTCCGCCATGTACAAGTGCTCAGCCGAGAACAAAGTGGGAAAAGATGAACGCTTGATCTATTTCTATGTAACAAGTGAGTGATCACCAACAATTGCTTGCAATGCCAGAGACATGGGTCTGATTCCTAGAGGGTGAACGGACTGAATTGATCTCAAAACGTTTTTGATAAAAGTGCGTAAAAAAATAATAGCAACCTGCTATTGGAGATGACTCCAAACACTTGAGTAACTACAAAGCAATGCCCTGGCAAAACCCATGGCACACTGGCATAATGCGGCAACGTCATATGTTTTCATTAATCAATAAAAAAGTGATACATTTTTCTTATCACATTTCTGATTTTGTCAATGGCTCAGCTATCCCAGAAGGCTTTGGTATTGAGATGGAGCCTTCAGAGGAACCGCTGGAGCGGGATATGGTGCGACTGAAGTGTAATGCAGATAACTACACGTATGAGAACCTACAATGGTACCGTCTGGACCCGCAGGCTGTTCCTCCAGAGCTGGACTGTAAGAGTCTGCACCAGTACGCTGAGTCTCTTGGGGGCAAGCTCTCCTTCCAGACCTCCAGCAACAACTGGGTCCTAGAGCTCGCCATCGCCAACATCCAGCTCCAGGACGAGGGCAACTACGTGTGCGAGGTGCAGAACCGGCGCAGCGGGGAGAAACACTGTCACCGCAAGTACATACCAGTCAAAGGTGAACGTCATTTAATAAGAAACAATTTTCTGGTCCAGCAGTGGCGGTTTATCGGTCTCGGTCATTGCATATTGATCTGCTAGTGATATATCTCATTGGACCTAACCAAAATGAAAGGTCTTTCTCTCTCTCTTGCAGCCCTGGAGGCACCTCGCTACCGTCACAACCCCACCAATCAAACAGTGAACGTGAGTGAGTCGCTGCAGATGGAGTGCGATGTGGTGGGTACGCCGTCACCCCAGCTCTCCTGGTCCAAAGACAACCAGCCCCTCCAACATATATCAGGTTAGTTGATCATGTCTGTCCTACAGCACAGTTAAAGGTATAGTTCACCCAAAAATGTCATCATTTACTCACCATCTCTTCCTTTTAAACCTGTATGACTTTCTTTTTACCGCAGAACACAAAAGGAGATGTTTGGTAACCGAACAACGGCGGTACACATTCACTTTTATTGTATGGACACAAATCCAATGCATGTTAATGGGTATCGCCGTTGTTCGTTCATCAACATTCTTTCAAATATCTTCTTTTGTGTTCTGCAGAAGAAAGACGGTCATGTACTCAAACAGAACTTTATAGGGATGTAAGAACGTTATCGATATCGTGTTATCACAATAGCAGAATCGTCTCAATATTATTCAGGTCACATGACTGTATGAAACAGGTCTACTGGTCCTAACGTAGAGAATGTTCACAAAACAATAGATGTTACCGTTGGCAAGGTCCATCTGGTGCAAATTGTTTTATTTTAGGGATTTTTAGGTCATTTGAGCCATCTCATACTATGACTCCTACATCTAAGCAACAGTTCTGATTAGAGGACAACCAAAAAGGATGCTTACGGTCATCATTTTAAATATAGCAACAAATATCATACCACTGACTTTAAACCGAGGTGTTACCGTAGAGTGAGGTTTTTATATTGTTACATCCCTACTTCAGGTCACGGATTTGAACAGTGAACTCTCAAGAGTATTTAACCAAAGTCACAGATATTAAAGATATGTTAGATTGATACACTAAAAAAAGTTGAACTGACATACATTGAAGGAGCAGTCTGACTCACATCCGCGCAGGAATACCACAGAGACTAACTGAGCCTGATAAAAGGGAATGACCAACTTATATGTTACATCTTTTTTCTGATGGTTGATCGTTTTACATTCGTCAGAACACATGCATGCACACACAGTCACTAACATGTGCCTGTATCTTTGCGATCTGCATCCACTTAAAACTCACTATCGCTTCTATTGCAATATGCACATATCTTCAGTCACCATGCATAAAGTGAGGCCCGGAGACCAGAAGTTTCTAGTCAAACTGTTTTTCTTTATTTTGATTCCCTCTTCCTTTTTCTGCATGTTCTTCAGTCCCCCGTCACATTAACACAATGGCCCCTTCTGAAATGATCCCATTACAGGTCACATTATACACCACACAGCAGTCCCAGCCAAACCAGCACATATTTTAAAAGGAACACACATATTCACACACATACACACTATGACTATCAGTCACACGCAAAATGTAATACCAGGTCTGAAATATTTACACTAATGCACTCTCAATCTCCATGATGAATATTTTCATTACTATATTGCATGTAGCGGGAGTAAAACTACACACCTCGAGGGATAGATGTGGGCTGATAGCGGCTCATAAGCGAATTCACATGCAGTAAAATTCAAGACCTCTCTCTGTGAGTGTGTGTGTGTGTGTTGAGGGGTTATTATATGGGGTGCAAATTCAGTTCAAGCGTTAGAGAACAGCAGGAGGTCTGCACAGTATTTGTGTTAATACTTTTGCTTAGCTAATTGTATTCATGAAGAAACCGCAGTCGATTTTAAAGCCAATAAAATGCACTGAAGTTGTGAATTACGTATGGTTTTCATTAACACTTCCATGACCATTAAGTGCATCTGATGGTTGTTTTGAAGTGATGGCGGGTTTCTCATTGAGTCCAGAAGAAAAAAGAGAGTTGTTTTTGTTGAGTTTTATTTGTCATCTTTTAGTAAATTAGACATGACGGATCAAGAGGCAGCAGATTTATTATAATGAGAGGAAAAATGCTCGGAAACAATTGTGTGTCTTAAGATCTGTTTTTGATGTGGCATCCTGTCATTGAAGCAGAAACAGTCGAGGTAAATATTTGACTTTTGAATATTTGTTTAGATAGCAAAGAACTCAAAAGTTTGACAAATTGTTTGAAATTTACAAAAATATCGAAGTCTACAAGTCTTTTGCTCAGATTTTGCCCAGATTTTCTTCTGGACTTGTTGCATAAAGTCTGCGCTAGTCTGCAGATTTTTTGGCGTAGTGTGTGATCCCCTGTTTTTCTCTGCAAACTTTCAAAAAGTCTGCAAGTGTGTGATGTGTAGTTTTTAGGGTTGTCAAACGATTAATCGTGATTAATCGCATCCAGAATGAAAGTTTGTGTTTACATATTATATGTTTTTTACCGTGCGTATTCATTCTAGACTTATAAACACATACACATGCATGTAAACATATTAAAGAAAATATTTTCATGTGTTTACGCACATACATTTACCAGTAATTTAAATGATATATAAATGTTTGCTAATTTTATATGTATTATTTCTTCTAAATATATGCACGTATGTGTATGTTTTCATAAAAACAAAGTTATATGCCCAGTACACATACATATATTACTTAAACACAAACCTTTATTCTGGATGCGATTATTTGCATGAAACATTTGACAGCCCTACTAGTTTTTAAATCTCTTCAGATTTTAAAAGTGCTGTAGTGTATTCCAGCCTTAAAACTATAAAATTAAAGACACAGAGGAACGATTTTTTCCAGTTAAAAAAAACATTTAAATATCAAGAGCTTGCTGTGCGTTTTCATTGCGAAACTTCAGTGCAGAATAAGCGACGAATAAACGGACCTACGGCTTCAGTATGTGAAGTGATATAGTCAGAAGTCCGCTTGTGTGATTGTGTGGTTTTGTGGATGTGTGCAGGGATCCTCCTGCAGGACTCTAATCGGACTCTGAACATTCAGCGAGTGAGAGAGGAGGACGCCGGTCTGTACACGTGCACCGCCTGCAACCAGAGGGGCTGTGTTCAATCCTCCGCCACTGTGTCTGTCATTGGTGAGCACATCTCTTTTGTGACGGGCCGCTGTGGTGTTCACTGTTGTCTTTATCTTCTCTTTTATTGCCAGGGGTAGAAGCACATAAGCTGATGCACAAACACACACAAACACACACACAAATGTTTTACTCCATTAGGACACAATGACATCTCATAGACCTCCACTGCTTTCATACCAGGCTAATGATGTCTTCTATCCCCTGCTTTTATCTCTTAAATAACATTGTTACAGACCGTTATTAGACAGACATAATTAGATTTAAAATAAAACATGTTTAGTGAGCTTCTTAAGATTTTTGCTTGAAAATTTGACATTTTCAGAAATTTGGCCACCACAGGATCCCTCAAACCCTCAAATCCCTCAGAAACCTGTTTCATACTTTATATGCTAACTCTAGTCATAACAGACACATTTTTGACACTGGATCACAAAATCAGTCATAAGTCGCTTGATTATATTTGTAGCAACAGCCAACAAAACATTATTTGGTTCAAAATAGTTTTATGCCAAAAATCATGAGGATATTCAATTAAAATCTCGTTCCATGAAGACTTTTTGTAAATTCCTAAAATATATAAAAACTTTATTTTTGTGAGTGGATGCAGCAAAATCGTTTACAAAAATCGTAAAAAAATATCGATGTAAAGTGTAGATTAGAATTTCATCTTTCGGGTTCATCTACTCTCCACAATAGTAAGTTAATAGAGAGCATTAAACAAATTCTTCTTAGAAACGGCCTGCTACAGCGTCTCTGATGAACAACTTTAAAGTGAATTTGCAACATTAGATTCAAGATTTTTTTATTGTTGTATCAATGGGAAGCTTAGCTTTCATATCCTGCAAAAATCTCAATTTCGAAAAATGTACCTTTATGACTGGCTTTAGATGCTAATTTAATTTCTTTTAAGCTAGACCATCAAACCTTTCCATTGTTCATGCTCTATAAATCTTCTCTATTCTCTTTAAATCTTAAAATCGAGTTGGACATTAGACAAATTACCATTATCATACTAAAGAGGTTAAAAAACGCTGCACAAGCTTATTATCCACACCAAGATTTGCACCAGCTCACCAATAGTGTGTTGCTCAATACTGTAATAATTAATATAGTCGAATATTGTGGTGAAGATAGTGAGCGGTTCAGAGCTGACATGTTGTGTGAAAGGAATTTGTGATAAATATGTGTTTATACAGACAGTTTTAACACACACAGCATTTGTTTTTGTCCTCCAGGTTCTGATGACAGGACCAACGTAGAGATAGTCATTCTCATCGGCACGGGTGTCATCGCCATCTTCTTCTGGGTTCTTCTTCTCGTCATCTTTTGCAATGTTAAGCGGGTCAGTACAAACAGTTGGCCTTACACTCAACTCACAAAGTTCAATTTCACCCTTAGTCTCTGTAATAAATAATTCAGTCATTCAGGAAACTTCCGTCGCCTATACATCCGGTCGAAATGTCCTCAGGGCTCCAAAGTAATGATCTGCTTTTTTCAAGCCACATTAGCATTCTAACTGTAAATTGAACATGGCCGGCCAAGTCAGCATTTCTTCAAGACTCTTTCTACATTCAATCAGCGGTAGTCATTGTGTTGTTGTCCCGCAGGTGAACCCAGCTGATATCAAGACAGGTTATCTGTCAATCATCATGGACCCAGGGGAGGTGCCGCTGGAGGATCAGTGCGAATACCTGCCCTATGACTCCAGCCAATGGGAGAGACCCCGAGACAGACTACGTCTCGGTACTTTCATACACTGCACATTTAACTTTACTACAACACTAGACGCATTGTATTTTACTAAATGTCTTTGCACATACAGTTGCACAAACAGTTTGTATTTGGCCTTTGCTTGTACGCTGTCTCTCAGGTCATAATTATTTCTAAACATGCAGAAATTTTGGACGCTTATTTGGGACTCAATGTCCTATGGGCTTAACAGTTAACTCTTTCTTCATGTTTGTAGGGAAGGTGCTCGGACACGGCGCGTTCGGAAAGGTGATTGAGGCTTCTATCAGTGCACATGACAAGAAAACCAGTTCAAACACAGTGGCCGTCAAGATGTTGAAAGGTACGTTCTCATCTGTAAACCGCAGTCAGTGGACAACATGATGCTGACATTCACTGGAACGGTTTTTGTGGTGTTTGGGACAGATGGAGCTACTGCCAGCGAACACAAAGCGCTCATGTCAGAACTGAAAATCCTCATTCACATCGGAAACCATCTCAATGTCGTCAATCTGCTCGGAGCATGTACCAAACCCAACGGTGTGTGTGTATCGATCAGTCTATTTCACACACAAAATTTAGAAAACAAAACAGGTCAACTTTTAAGTATATAGTTAACCCGGTTTCAGTGGGGATGCAGTTAACTTCTTCTTTTCTGTGAATAAAGTGTGGGTGTGTGAGATTAAAACATAAGATTTCCTTTTCTGATCTCCGTCTAACCGTCTCTGATGTCTAGGTCCTCTGATGGTCATAGTGGAATACTGTAAATATGGAAATCTCTCCAACTTCCTGCGTGCCAAGAGGGAATTCTTCTTGCCGTACAGGGTGAGAGAGAAAATATCTGATTTAAAATAACATACAGTCATTCTTTATTAATGTTTTATATTAAAACTGATGCAACTAGTGCCTGTCTCATCTGGTTTCTTCTCGGTTACTTTTTCTTTATTATTCAGTCCAAGTCTGTTTGTTACAAACACATTTTTATTCAATGTCATTTTAGTTTTGCAGTGGAAACCTTTTATCTGCATCTGAAGGATATCGGAATCATGAAAAACTATTTAGTCAATTGACCCTAAACTTCGACCATCCTTGTATATCCATCATGCAGCATTATACTGTAATCGGTTGTAACTCATGTATGATACTTGTTTGCTTTTATATTAACGTGAGCTTGTGTTGGTCATCAGGATCGTTCTCCTAAAACTCAGAGTCAGGTGCGGAGAATGATAGAAGCGGGGCAGGTGGACCAGAGTGGACATCAGCCATCCACCTCCTCCAACATCACCCCCCCGATGCAGTCTCGGGGTAAGAGCTCTCCATCACTGGAGAAACGTAAGCGGTTTCATGAAGTGAGACATTTCAACTGTAACATTTGTGACATGTATATTCACATCACTCTATGGAACACAAACTGCTTATTTCATGGACTTGCAAACATTACATGGGCACAACATCATTTAGAGAGGTGAACATTTAGCGAGGTTTGCTTAGACAAACTGAATGACACCTGGGAATTGTTGGGATATACAGTATACAGTAAATGATATATATATAGATATATAAAATTATATATATATATCTGAGTAATATTTGTGTTTTCTCTGACCGCAGTGGATGATCTGTGGAAGACTCCGCTCACTATAGAGGATCTGATATGCTACAGCTTTCAGGTTGCACGAGGGATGGAGTTCCTGGTGTCTCGAAAGGTTGGATTATAAATGTTTGACCTGTATCTCAATAACTCAACCTATGTGATGAATCCTTGGTGATGTCTCAGGGCTGTGCTTCATGATGATTATGTCACAATGAAGCAATGTATTATGTCAGATTTACTGATGTCCTGTGAAATACAGCACTGATGTGGATTGTTGTCTGAATGTGGCAGTGTATCCATCGAGACCTGGCGGCCCGAAACATCCTCCTGTCTGAGAATAACGTGGTGAAGATCTGTGACTTTGGTTTGGCACGCGACATCTACAAAGATCCTGACTATGTGCGCAAAGGAAATGTAAGAATTAAATTTTGAGTTACTGATCTAAAGGTTTATAAATTGTGAACCGTTTTACCAGTAAACTGGTTTAACAGTAAACAATTGACATTATGATGTTAAACATGAGTCGATTGCTGCTGTCTAACATTTTACAGAGCACTATTTTATACATTGTTTTATACATTAATTATATTATATTTATATTATATCAATATAAACATGTATGACCTTCATGTTTTAAACATATCAGCAAACAAATCAAAATAGTGAATAAAATGATTCTAATCAAAAATTGATAAAGAAGTTTATTTGTGAAAGTCAAAAAGAGAAAATAATATTGGTTATGTTTATGACATGACTGACATCAGCAGCATCTCTGATCATGGTTAAAGTGTGATGTGTTACCTGTAGGCCAGACTGCCTCTGAAGTGGATGGCTCCAGAGAGCATCTTTGACAAGGTTTACACCAGTCAGAGTGACGTGTGGTCATTTGGAGTGTTGCTCTGGGAGATTTTCTCTCTAGGTAAAATATCTTCATTATTTAGAGGCAGCATTAAACACACAAATGACACATTTTTGATGTAAATGTGTCACCTTCTGTCAGGTGCATCTCCATACCCGGGCCTTCAGATTGATGAAGACTTTTGCAAACGACTCAAAGATGGTACCAGGATGAGGTCACCAGATAATGCTTCCCCTGAGATGTGAGTGTTTGCCTTTTGATCTGACACTGAGCTGGTCTCATGTGTATTATATGCTGGTCTGATATGTAATGTGATATATCCTATTTTGATATGTAATGTATATAAAGTGTGATATAGGATGACTTAATGTGTGATATGTATAATATGTGATACATGATGGTCTGATGTAATGTGTGATATATGAGGGTCTAATGTGATGTATGATACATGAGGGTCTGATGTGATGTGTGATCTACTGTATGATCTCATGTGGTGTGTGATAAATGATGGTCTGACTTGATGTGTGATATATGAGGGTCTAATGTGATGTGTGATATATGAGGGTCTGATATGATGTGTGATATATGAGGGTCTGATGTGATGTGTGATATATGAGGGTCTAATGTGATGTGTGCTATATGATGATCTCATGTGATGTGTGATATATATGAGGGTCTGATGTGATGTGTGATATATGATGGCCTTATGTGATGTGTGCTATATGATGATCTTATGTGATGAGTGATATATGATGATCTCATGTGATGTGTTATATATATGAGGGTCTGATGTGATGTGTGATATATGATGGTCTAATGTGATGTGTGATATATGATGGCTTGATGTGTGATATATAATGGTCTAATGTGATGTGTGATATATGAGGGTCTAATGTGATGGGTGCTATATGATGATCTCATGTGATGTGTGATATATATGAGGGTCTGATGTGATGTGTGATATATGATGGCCTTATGTGATGTGTGCTATATGATGATCTTATGTGATGAGTGATATATGATGATCTCATGTGATGTGTGATATATGAGGGTCTGATGTGATGTGTGATATATGAGGGTGTGATGTGATGTGTGATATATGAGGGTGTGATGTGATGTGTGATATACTGTATATGAGGGTCTGATGTGATGTGTGATATATGATGATCTCATGTGATGTGTGATATATGAGGGTGTGATGTGATGTGTGATATATGAGGGTGTGATGTGTGATATACTGTATATGAGGGTCTGATGTGATGTGTGATATATGATGGTCTGATATGATGTGTGATATTCGTTTTTCTGATGTGATATATGATGGCCGGATGTGATGTGTAATATATGATTGCCTGATGTGATGTGTGAAACAGTATATAATGGTCTGATGTGATGCCTGATATATGATGGTCTGATGTGATGTGTGATGTATATGATGGCCTGATGTGATGTGTGATATATGATGATCTCATTTGATGTGTGATATATGATGATCTCATGTGATGTGTGATATACGATTTTCTGATGTGATATATGATGGCCTGATGTGATGTGTAATATATGATTGCCTGATGTGATGTCTGAAACAGTATATAATGGTCTCATGTGATGTGTGATATATGAGGGTCTGATGAGATGTGTGATATATGATGATCTCATGTGATGTGTGATATATGAGGGTGTGATGTGATGTGTGATATATGAGGGTGTGATGTGTGATATACTGTATATGAGGGTCTGATGTGATGTGTGATATATGATGGTCTGATATGATGTGTGATATTCGTTTTTCTGATGTGATATATGATGGCCGGATGTGATGTGTAATATATGATTGCCTGATGTGATGTGTGAAACAGTATATAATGGTCTGATGTGATGTCTGATATATGATGGTCTGATGTGATGTGTGATGTATATGATGGCCTGATGTGATGTGTGATATATGATGATCTCATTTGATGTGTGATATATGATGATCTCATGTGATGTGTGATATACGATTTTCTGATGTGATATATGATGGCCTGATGTGATGTGTAATATATGATTGCCTGATGTGATGTCTGAAACAGTATATAATGGTCTCATGTGATGTGTGATATATGAGGGTCTGATGAGATGTGTGATATATGATGATCTCATGTGATGTGTGATATATATGATGGCATGATGTGATGTGTGATATATGATGATGGTCTGATGTGATGTGTGATATATGATGGCCTGATTTGATGTGTGATATATGATGGTCTGATGTGATGTGTGATATATGATGGCCTGGTGTGATGTATGATATATGATGGTCTGATGTGATGTGTGATATATGATGGCCTCGTGTGATGTGTGATATATGATGGCCTGATGTGATGTGTGATATATGGTGGTCTGATGTGATATATGATGGTTTGGTGTTATGTGATATATATGAGCGTCTGATGTGATATATGATGGTTTGGTGTTATGTGATATATATGAGGGTCTGATGTGATATATGATGGACTGATTTGATGTGTGAAATAGTATATGATGGTCTGATGTGATATATGATGGTTTGGTGTTATGTGATATATATGAGCGTCTGATGTGATATATGATGGTTTGGTGTTATGTGATATATATGAGGGTCTCATGTGATATATGATGGCCTGATGTGATGTGTGATATATGATGGTCTGATGTGATCTGTGAAATAGTATATGATGGTCTGATGAGATGTGTGATATATATGATGGCCTGATTTGATGTGTGATATATGATGGTCTGATGTGATGTGTGATATATGAGGGTCTGATATGATGTGTGATATATATGATGGCCTGATGTGATGTGTGATATATGATGGCCTGGTGTGATGTGTGATATATATGATGGTCTGATGTGATGTGTGATATATGATGGCCTGGTGTGATGTGTGATATATGGTGGTCTGATGTGATATATGAGGGTCTGATGTGATTTATGATGGCCTGATGTGATGTGTGATATATGATGGTATGATGTGATATGTGATATCTGGTGGTCTGATGTGATATATGATGGCTTGATGTGATCTGTGAAATAGTATATGATGGTCTGATATGATGTGTGGTATATGATGGTCTGATATGATGTGTGATATATGATGGTCTGATATGATGTGTGATATATGATGGTCTGATGTGATGTGTGATATATGATGGCCTGATGTGATGCGTTATATACAGTATGTTGTTCTCATGATATGTGATAAACAGTATGATGGTCTGAGGTGATGCGATATATGATGTGTGATATTTGATTATACGATCTGATGATATGTGATATGCTTCATGATGATCTAATGTGATATATGATATGTGATATTTGATGATCTAATCATATGTACTGGTAGATATGGGATCATGATAGCCTGCTGGCAAGGCGAACCCAGGGAAAGACCCACATTTCCAGCACTGGTGGAAATACTCGGAGATCTGCTGCAGGAAAACAGTCTGCCTGTGAGAAACATTAGAGCACATCATGACAGGAAAAAATTGAGATTCTTCTCTGGTCATATTGTAATGATATTTTAGTGTATAACAGTGTCTTTCTGTAAACAGGAATTGCCCCTGAATCTGTCTGAGAGCTCAGAGGATGATGGCTTCTCACAAGCTTCATCTAGACCGCCATCACAAGAGGAGATCAGACTTGCCTGTAACACATTGTCCACAGGGTGCACATACTTTTATTTATTTTAACAGTAGGATTCTCATATTGACTTATTTTTAAGCTAATAATAATTACAGAGGACTATCCGTATATAAATGTATGTTTTTAAATCTGGTAAATAAAGTGGTTTCAGAGAAAATCAAACTTTATTAACTGTATAGCTTATTAACGGCTTTGGTGGTTGATGTCAAAGTAAGCAGCTGCTAATATGGATATCATCATTTTTGGGGGAGACGGGTATAAATACATTTTTGAAAATTGCAATGTAACCTCTTGAATGCACATGTTCATATTTGGCAGATATTACAACTGTGTGCCGTTTGCTGGGTGTATCATGGTGGGCCGCTCCAATACGTGTCACTCTCGAGTGAAGACTTTTGAAGAACTTCCTCTGGAAATAACATCACACAAGACACATCATGTATGGCTAACAAACTTTCACAAAACACAGTATTTGCCCTCACATTCAAACATTGACATGAATTTTGTTTCAAACCTTTATTTGTCGCAGCAGGACAGCCAGACAGACAGCGGGATGGTTCTGGCATCAGACGAATTGGAGAGATTTGAACACAAGCACAGAGGGATGTTGAAAAAGTAGGTGAAATTGAAAAAATAGAAATTACTTCAACTACAACGTATCATTGTTAATACTGTAATGTCACATTGAATGTTTTATAATTAAAAGCCTTATAATGCATCTGTTGCTTGTGTGTTCAGTCCATCAGCAGGCTGCAGTACAGAACGCCTCATCAGTTCTCCGTCTGTGAGCAGCAGTGGCAGCATCAGCACATTACGTCCAGCGTTCTTCAGCCAGCTCTCCGGCCAGACCTTCTACAACAATGAATATGGCCAGCTGTCAGAGGAGGGCGTCAGTGACTTTTTCTCCTCAGATCATGCTGTGTATGATGGAGCTTTCCTTGCAACGTCCAACCTGTAACACCACTGATTGGCCAGTTATATACAACTTGACCCCTTTACAAACTGAACTGATGTCTGTTTTTCTCTCAACAGCCACTGGGTGGCGTCATTACATCATTTTCAAACCAAATAAGTATTTTATCATAAGTTACATTTATCTTTTTATATAAAGAGTAAACCATTTTATTTGTACAAATTTTTTTGAAAAATTGTAGGAAAATAAAACAATATCTTGTAATGAGACTCATATCTTCTTTTAACAAGTGAAACGGAACTAAAAAAAATATAAAAAAAACTTATTTTGGTTAAATGGACACTTTAAATGGATATTTAAGCTATATTTCACACTGTGTACTTTTACCTAAAATATGGCCATAAATGCCCTTTCTTTTTTAATATATATCAAAACATTGTTAAATAATCAATCAAAAGAGAATATCCCTAAAGAGTAGCTTTCTGTCACACGGCCCTGACACATTTACTAGGATTTATTTCAGAGGCTTTGACTATGGTAAAATTGTATTAAAGAATACTTAAAACAATAAACAACACAATTACAAATGCAAAGGAAAAACAAGCAGGTTGTTGGTGTGGTGTCACCTAACAAGAGTAAACAAACATGAAAAGAGTGGTAACTCACAGTAATGATTTTATTGTAATGCTGCTCAGATTAACAGAGACTTAAATGAGTTTTAACTGAAAGAATAACTGTACAAAGTATACGATTTACAATCATGTTCAGATTTCAATGGAGAAACTGAAAGTTGAAATGTAGGTTGCGGTTGTATGTTGTCGCTGTAGTGATAATGAACATCTGTTGCCATGTAAACTGTGATACTGGCAACAAAACATCCCGTATGTGAACCTGAAAACAATCAGTGTTACCCGTGTAACAGGTTCAACCGGATTCATCAAATACTCAAAAACCGATCCGAAATAAACACTTGATAGGGAGATTTAACACTATGTCAACTTACTTTCCAAAACAAAAGGTTAAAATTAAACAATAAAGAGGAAGTAAAATAATTAAAAAAACCTTCATTCAAGACTGTTTTGGTAGAAAAACACAGAACATTCCCAGAATATCCCTTTAACTGAATACCAAGTAGAACTACATAAAATAACGTATACATATAAAAAACAAACAGGAAAAACACATGTAACATGGAAAGAAACAAAACCCAGCTTATTGAGTTACCATAAATCAACTACACGATTAAATCTGAATGATTACAAGCACATCATACACCGCATTAAAAACCAACAGATGAATCCCATGAAAACATGTCCTGCTCAAAAACCAAATTGTTCATTGCTTATGGTATAAAAGACAGGACATGGAGTTCATGATGATAGTTGTACGATTCATTTTAACAGAGATGAAAAAAAAGCTGTCTAGTATGAAGGCACATATCACATCAGTTAACTAAATGCTAATAATTGGTATTTCCATGTCATGTAAAATAACAATTAATTGTAAAAAGCCCAGAGAAACTGATTGGAGAATTGATTGTGTAATTTCGTTCAAACAAATTCATAATCATTCTAAAGTGACAAAATATTTCTCATAGAACACTATACACCGTTCCTTTAAACCTCTCTGCTCGGGTGCACGAGAGGAGGAAACCCTGAAGTCCTTCATATGAGCGGTAAAGGAGGTACTTACCACATAAACACTGCCTCATGTTTGTGAATGAAATGTGTCAGACGAGCAGAGAAATCACCTACATCTCAAATAAAATCCTGGTTATTTACTGTTGTAAAAGCAGGAAGTGTCTGTTTAATGTGCATACTGAAGAAAATCAACCACAGGACAATGTGTTCCAGTGTGGGTAAACAGAGGGTGTAGTGTACGGGGACAGAGGTTTGGCTGGAATAAATAAAACAAGGTAGATCTCGAGTCAAACTCAGGACATTTTCCCGATCTGGATTTTTTTCCAGGCTTCCGATGCTGTGAATATGCAGGAGTCAATGATGCCCGCTACCGTAAATGTGCCTCCGATAATAGCGCAAATCTGGCAATGGAAGTAAAAAAAGTCATCAATACAATACAGTACAGTACAAACAGAGAGAGAAAGAGAGAGAGACTCACAGTAGTAATGAAGCGGTAGAGCGGCTGTCTCCTCTCAGTGTACTTCACTGTGATTGGACTGAGGTCATAGCGAAACCAGATAGCTGGGATGATACGTCCTGTATGGCTGTATGCCACATACTCCTAGTAAACAACAAAATAATGTGGAATGATTTTATTTGCTTGTGAAATATGATCGTGCTGATCCAAGAAGACGCATATTAAATTAATTTGCTGTGTATTAATAAATCAACTACATTAAACATTACATAAGAAATAATGAACGAAGAACAGCTGAAATGCAAGGTGTAATTTCATGTGTGTGATTGTAAACAATGTGTTAACAATTTATAATATCTGATTTATTTATTATAGCCATACATCACTTGCTGGTTGTATCGATAATTTTATGCAACATGTTTTAGAACATCAGTGATATTAACAGCCTTTCAAGGTCATTGTTATGAGTCGAGTCTTATGTTTTGTCATTTTGAAATGTTTTTGTTCGTTTTTTTATTGTCCTACAGAATGAACATTGTGCAAAACTTCTCCTTTTGTGCTTCAGAGAACAAAAAAACCAACACACAGATCTGTAAGGTCATGACACCAGAGTGTTTTTCCTCTGTACCCTTTACACCTGTGCATGGGAACATCCCCACTGCCAACGGTCGGTCAGTCACGTACACACACAATGCCTGCAGCTGTCACTGCAAAAGCCGGCCAAGGGGTTTGCATAGGTGATAAATGCTTGATGGGACTCAATAAAGGCCCCCATAATTCAGAGTTTCACATTACCTTGTTTGCCACGGTGTACTGGTAAGAAAACCTCTGCTTTCCTGACAGATCCTCGTAGACCGTTGGGACGATCTTGAGAATGTAATCGTGGGAGGCCAAACCTGACAAGAGACATTTGCATTCAGATTTAATGTCTGTAATACAGCTGTTTGATGAGCGGATGTGATGCATTTCCTTTCTCCAGTTACTTAAAATTTGTTAACGGCCTGTTTTGTAACATAATCTGTGTGACTTGCGTTCTCATTTGCTCGGATGGCTGTACGTGTCGCCGCTTGGTGTCTCTTAACAGCACGTGTGGACTAATGGCAAGCACACATAATGTGTTCAGGAGCACTTCTAAGAATAATGACAGGAGAAAGATGCTAAAGCAAACAACACTATTGCTGTTGCTCTCAATGAGGGTTAATGATTGATATCAACCCCTGGGGTAAATCTGACATCATTATTACTTTTAGGAGCGATTAAACATGCTCTAAAGAACTTACTGTCACCGTTTTTTATTCATCATCTATTAACCACGTGGGTCAACCTAGTGACCACCTGGGTCATTCTCACAAAACCACTGAAACATCATGGATTTCAATTATATAACATATACTTCGGACGGTAAAACACAAAAATGATAATAGTGAACATAATCGTGTTCTCCACGTTTCAGAAAGAATCATTTTAACATAGAAATGTATTTTATTGCATTTCTTTACTGAAATTTTCATTATCTTTAAGCGTCCTGACTTCAGTCCATTATATGTTGCAAATATATAACATTCTGAAAAAAAACTATTTGATGTTTTTTTATTGTTAAATAACAAACAAACATTGATATAATATTCATGTAAAATGAAATAGTGAAAAAAAAGAAGTGCCCATGACTGATATTCTCATGCTCCATAACATTTTTAAAGGACTGTTTACACACACAGACATTTTTACTTTAAGTTTGATTTTATGTAAAGAAACACATCTTCAAGTACTTTTCAGGTGGCTAACAGGTGTTAACAGATTACTTTATATTTTTCACGTTAAATCTTAATATTTTCTTGTCACGGTGTGTACACTACTTTTTGCATTTTTGCATTCTCATTACCAATATATGTCATTTTCTGCCGTTAATGAAGTATATTTTAATAAAAATTATACATGTAATATTTTTAATGTCTAAACTCTCTGTGAAAGTTTTAGAATTAATACTTTTAAACATGTCATGTTTAAAACCTTGTTTTAAATGAATACAAAAATGGAATTTGTTGACGAAAGTCTTTTTACGAAAATCGTGTTAGACATCTTGCAACCATGATTTGGTGAGATCACCCACCTAGCAACGTCCCATCACCAACAAAGAATAACCTTGCAACAGCCAGGCAGGCCCCACCACACCATTCAATTTTGGCAGCAAGTTTTACATAAGCAAATACCACTGAAATGTTCTGGAGCAATACATGAATGTAAAATGTAACCCTTTCTTTCTGGTTCTGAATAATAAAAAAGACCCCTGTGAATGTGTGTGTTTAGGGTCTAATGATAATCATCACCAAACTGATAATCATCACCAAACATTTGTAAAATAAATGTAAAGACCTACCATTGGACTCCAATTTGTTGGCTCCACCCAAAGCATTAAAAGCACCCTGGATATTCTGCACCTGCAATGGATGCCATTCATAACATTACTGTGATTCAGTCACATTTCTTTTGTGTGGTGTTTGTATTTCTTATTGACTGCATGATAAAAATCCCGACCTGCAGCTTCTCCCCGAAGGCCAGTTTGTGGATGAGGTGTGTCATATCAGGATTCTGAGGCTGAGCGGTGGCGCTGTGTGTTGACACATGAAAGTTTCCAGGAACCTATGTGAAACGGTCCAGCTCAGGGTAAATAATCAAATGTGATAAGCGACCTCAACTTTACATCCTCCAAAATGTATAATCTATATAACCAATTTAAAATCATTTAAAGGTACAAATAAACACTGTGATTTCATGATGCTTTAAACGCTGCATTTGGTTAGCTCATTCAACACAGATTTCCCGTATGGACTCTTATGTCTTTAAGATGAGCAGTATAGCTTACTTTATTAATACTGAATTCTCCTTCAAAGCGGCAGCCATAACCGTTGTTGAGGGGCACCTTCATTGAATTTTCGATGTGTCCCACTTCATGACGGCCCATCTCATCTTGAATGTCCAAACCCACCACTGTTTACGTAATGTATAGACAGAGACATAGAGAGACAGACAAACAATATAAGTTACAAAGAGAACATAAATATATATCATTCTGTAATCTATTTAAAATATATCAACAAGGGCTATGGTTATTTGGTGGGATTAGGTAAAAGACCCTGATAAACGGATTGCTGTGAACTGTAGGCCAGTGACAGGCTTAGGACTTGATATGCAAATCCAACAAACAATATCATCTTTTGCTCTTCATGCTTTTTTCATTACTTTCAATTAATTTGATTTATTTATTAGCATATCCCGAATTTACTTTATTTCTTGTTGGTTGACCACCATAATTATACTGAACATAACAAATTATGACACTGTTTAGATTGACCCTTTTGTCATTCTTAACACATTTTCCACCATGAAACACAAATAAAATTGTCACTAAAGATTTTCTTGATGAAGATACATTCCTAAAATATATGCATCAAATATAAATCACAGTTTATCCCAGTTCTACTTTTCTTCACCCCAGAAAAAGTTGTGTGTTATATATATATATATATATATATATATATTATACTGTGTATATAAACTGTGAATATACTGTGTTTATATAGAAAAGTCATATTTTAAACCATCAGATAAAGGCACTGAGAAACCTCAAATGAGTAAACAAATAACAGACGACATGAATGATTTCATTTAGAGTTCTCTAGTGTATTTGAGGCAAAACGACCAACTACATCATGTCCATTCGTTTAGAGTTCATGTGGGAATGGAAACACTGAATTGCCGGTTAAAATGCAATCTGATGTGCGCAGAACACTAAAAGTCTTGCGTTGCTTTCCATGCGAGCTCAGAAAGCAAAGCGTGTCTTCCACATTTTCCACATAATCACACGACGAGTGTCGAAACGTGACGCCATCACAAAGGTTATTTGAAAGGAAACGATGTGAATGTCTCCATAAATAACACGTTGAGCAGAATGGAAATAACGTTTTGCTTCATAAAAAATACCATTTTCCTAATAAAATTATTTTAGAGCTCAGGTGATGACGTGCATCATCAAGTATTATTCACCACAGATTACAGAATTTACTTTAAGTCTGAATGATGCCGCGCAAATCCATTTTCCAAAGCCAGTCCAATGTCTGAAGACATTTATATTGGAGGGGGGACACAATCCATCATGCAAGACCCTAGTTGCAGTGAAGGCTCTGGGCAAGAACCACTAAATCTTTTTTTAGAATATGCAAAAACGTTCTGCTCGTAACTGTAAAGACAGTTTGACATTGCAGTAAATGAGGTCATTATGAGTGAACTTGTCTTCGTGACTCATAACGCAAGCCCAACTGTGATCTTATTAAAAATAATAGTAATCACTGTGACCTCGGTTTTCCTTTCTTGCTCTTCTCGCCCATGATAGCTGCCCAAGATGTTCCTCTCGACCTAGTTTGGCTCTTGTGTAACGTGCGAGTTGCAAATGTCTTTGGGATCAGGCTGTAGTGACATCAGAGGGGACCACAAACTTCATCTCGGTGTGCTGTTGTGCAGACACACAATCCTTTTGTAAATCTTTCAATTCGGCCCAAAAACGTTTTATTGGACTCATAAATCTCAGAGCCAAAGATAAACTGAATCTGATGTGTGTTGATCTCAATCGCAGTATTTTTCAGCTCCTTTTAAAATGTAGAACTTTGGCCGTTTTAATGCAGACCACTCCCAACAAGTCAAATCTTCAGGTATGACCTTGTATCGCCTATGGCCAAGTGAGTGTCTGCTTGGTGGTAGAGATTGAGTATGACTGGAGGTTAAGTCTTTTTCTTATCTACCCTTAAGAAACACACCCGATGTATGTCTCAAAATGAGACTTTCAGTGATGGTAAGTGGTGTTTTTGTGTAGGAGGCTATTATCGAGCATCGTTTCCTCTCATAATCTACGTCAAGAACGGTTTAGCAAAACGTACATGTGGGGAAGGTCACCAGTAACCATTAAAAATATGTTACACACGTCAACACTGGCCGATCTTATGCATGTGCAAGTAAAAACATTGATAGGTGTATTTATGTATTTTATGTTTATACTCACAATCACAGTGTAAGTTTGGTAAACTGATGTTTACACTCACATCTATCTTCCCACCACTGTCCTTATCAGGGTCATCCACATACAGTTCATTTACTCTGTAAACATACAACACAAAAACACATTCAACATAGAATTGTCTCGTTTTAACAAGCATTAGCCGTCTGTTAACGTCATCTGCCTTGAAGTAAATGCGCCAAGTCAGACATCAAAACACCAAAGTTGCAGTTATGTGCCATTTTTGCTTTTTCACTTCCCATGTTAGAAGTTCACTTGGAAGAAGTTGACAAATAGGCAGAAATGTGTTAATGCCATGTGAAAGCGATTTGTCACTGAGGCTACAAGCGTGCGACTGCTATCGGGCCATAAAGTCATCCACCTCTAACACATTTCTTTTTTTAATGCGGTGCAGGTTTAGCTATTCAAAAAAAAAAAAGAGATTTTTTACGTCAATTAGAGATCCATGCCACCACTGATCTGCGTGCATGTTCAGAAAAATGAAGGCTTGTGCGTATGACATGTTTGGTGACTGTGGTTTAAAGTGTGTCTTAGATACTTATCTTCAAACACATCTACAGTTTACACCGATGTAGTACATGAAAGCGTCAACACATACATTTCTGTGGTTATGAATCCCGTCAGCTCTGAGAGAAACAGGAACATCATGAAGATGCAGCAGCAGATCGAAACTGAAAAGACAAAAACAGGTCAAGAAGACGTTAGTGAGCGCTTCAAACCGTCGCCATGAGAACAGATGACCTATCATCACATAGAGACCTGCGTTCCCGTTTATGACTCATGTAACAACCCTGCTGAAAACAAACAACACAAATCCTCTCCATCAATCGTTTGCGTTTAAAAACATTGAAAAAAGCCTTAATGTAGTGTTTGGATCTTATTCCAATAGGGTTTTTTGGTGTTCAATTGGTTCACACGCAACAAACACAACACATTACCAGAACTAGAGACTATTATAGTTTCTATTAAAACCAATTATACTCATGACATCCAGTGGAATTTCTGTCATTTCTTTTTATTTACAAATTAAAGAAACATTTGTTTCAGCACATGTGTTGAAAATAACAAAAAAAGCATGTTCCAGCAAACACTTAGTCAGATGGTAACGAAACAATGACATCATAGCTATGCAAACGGATTTAGCAGTGTGAGGTATTTCTTTTACAGTCAAATAATCATCAGGTAAGATCATTAAACAGGCCGATGACTGCATATAGCTTTTATCATGTAGGTTAGCGTAATCGCTGCAGTTTACCATGTTACCCGAATGAGTCAAAAACAAACCAGGGCCAGAATCAGAAACTAGTGCATATTTACATAGAGACGGTCTCCAGTGACTCTGCGGTCACATGACTTTGTGGTCGACACGTCATACTCTGACTTGCAGCTCATTCCGGTTTACACAAGCTAATGTTTCACAGAACACAAACAATGAGGCGTGTCGCTATGACACATAGTTTACAGCTTCAGGTTCAACAAGGGTTAGATCACTTCTTCCACTTATTGGAGATTATACGTGGAAGAATTATTAACACTTACATTAAAATAGTTGACTAAAATCTAAACGACTGAAACTTTTGATCGACTACAGCACGACATAACGTGAAAACACTGGTCGTTTATAGCAGACCGTTTTAATCTTTGATAATAATTGAGCTGAGCTTATCTTCTTTCCTTCTCTTTATCTCTTTCTTTACCTCTAAAAGAGAGTTATAATCACAGACTTGATGAAATCAGAAAGATACTGTTGTTATTATTATGAAGGTCTAGTACATATCAGGGCGTGTCTCTTTCATGTATTTTTACGTCCCAGGGGTTCATTTCTATTAACTTTTTTAAAAATATTTTCCCCATTGCGATATGAGGTCTGTTCTGCCATGTCATCCCTCAATTAATTGTTCTACGGTTCAGAAGTATTTTACGTTCGGAATTTACACACCTAAACTTCAAAACGAAAATTCAACCAGAGAACTATAACAATACACTCATATGAAACGTTTTAGTCTTAGCCTTAATTCTGTAATACGAATGTATAATTTTACAGCAAATAGCTATTTCCCCTAAATGCACAACGACGTAATCACCAAACCGGTTTAAAAGCAAAATATGAGCTAAGCAAGTGTTTATGGTTGGATTTAGCAAACATGAGTTAACTTGATAGTCACTCGAGACCAAAAAAAAAGCCGCTGGCTCATAGCGCTGCGTTTCATGCCATCGTGAGTCAAGCGGCAACACCTATAACATTGAGGGCTGGAACAATGAGCCATCCCAGAGACAACACTTAAATAACTTAAAGGGAAATCACACATGGCAGAACGTTCACGTAAAAAGACAAAGGCCTGTAAAACCCAGCGTCAGATGTGAGACACTTACTGAAAGCTCCAGTATATGTGGGCTGGGTGAGGTCTTTGGGCACTTTCCTGTAGATATCCAACCTGGAAAAAGAAAGAAGGAAAAGGGGGGAAAAGGTAAATATTGTGATCTCCTGGGAAGAGGACTTGTGAAAGCACATTCTGTTCCCAGCGCAGTGTAAGGAATGACATGGGAGCTGAGGAATGTGAAGTATGACCGTGCTCCATGAAACACCAGTCCAGACGTAACAATCTGGAGCAAACACACACTCCACATCCGCTAGGATCCTGCTTCCAGATCACAACATCGGAACGCCACTTTACATTTCTTCATCAGCGCTGAGTGAATTCCCATCAATCAGAGCAAACAATGATCATTTCAGAATGACACATACATTAATGGATTCAAATGGAACTCATACAGAATCTTAAAGAAACTCAAGGGTTACAGCCCTGGATTTTGAAACTCTTATGAAATAGTGTTTTCAATCTTGAGGTTTAAAGGAAGTTACATTTTCTGTTTGTTAAAGGGACAGTTCACCCAAAATTATAAATGTTCTATCATCATTTATTCACCCATATTTCAAACGTGTTTGACTTTCTAAGTTCGGCAGAATACAAAAGAAGATATTTCGAAGAACGTTGGTAACCAGACAACTTCGAACTCCATTGACTTCCATTGTATTGACACAGAACCATTGAAGACATTTCTCAAAATGTCTTATTTTGTGTTCCACTGAAATAAAGGTTTTCAACGCATTATTACTTTTAGGCGAACTATCCTTTTGAATCGTTGCATAAATAAACTGAAGAAAAAATGTTTATTCAACTTTTATACATTTTATACAGTAGATGAAGTGTCAAGTTTTTGCCAACTGTCAGAGCGCTTATTCCCATGAAAGATGACTGGAAAACAACAACACATGGCTTATTTGAGCAGACGCCAAGAACGAAACTCCAAGTCCATGAGTAATAGAACCTCTTAAGGAATAAGTCCATTCCCTGGCTTTTTAAGGAGCTCTCAAACTGTGCAGCTCCTAAGCCAAACTATGCACCTCAGTTGTAAACTTGCCCTTTTTCGGCTTTGAAAGTTTCCTTCAGTGCTCTAGTCCATCCCTTCATGGCCTCTGCCCTCCAAAACCCTCACATCTGTCAACATTTCTGACAGTGGAATGACCCAAACTGACGCAGTACAGCCGGGGAGGGGCTGACTTCCTGTTACATCAAATGCCCTGTGGTGTTTCTCTACCACCGGCCCCCTCCTCCCATGAAAGGAACCATACAGTTCACGGTGTTCTGACAGATGAGCACGCAGGATGTGGAGGGTAACTCCATTGTGTGTGTAAGTCAGAAGGACACAATGTCCTCCAACCACTGACCACCCGAGATGATGCCATAACTGACCGTGAGAGATTGCAACAGGTCAGGGACCAGAACACAGACTCATAAGGGGTATCATGGAGTTAAAAAAAAAAAGTGATGAGAGACAAATTTGCATATTAAAATCTCTACTTTCCAGGTAGAAAGGCAACTTGGTTTCGAAAAGACTGTGTTCAATAAAAACATGAAAGCGTATAATGTTTGTGCGGTATTAGTTTAAGTAGACTGTGTTTCTCTATTGTTGTGACTTAGATGAAGATCAGAACACATTTTATGAACAATTTATGAAGAAATCCAAGTAAGACCAAAGGGTTCACATACTTTTTCTTTCAACTGTATATGTTGATGCAGGTCTCTTGTCAACAACTCAGCCAAAAGATTTAAACAGTAAAACAAGCTTACGTTTTTTTATATATCATCATAATATTATTGTTGTTAAACAAATAATCTTTATGATAACAATTTTGTATGTGTACAGGAGAGACAAACATTACATTTACATTACATTTAGGCATTTGGCAGATGCTTTTATCCAAAGTGACTTACATTGCCTTTTCCTATACATTTTACATAGGTATTTGCAATCCCCTGAGTTCGAGCCCACAACCTTGCGTTGTTAACGCAATGCTCTTACCACTGAGCTACAGGAAAGCTAATGACATCCAAGCGTGCACAAGCTTTTCAGATGATAAAGATTTTGATCTCTTGTCTTGTAAAAACACACTTTATCACCTCATATGAACACGCCTGAGTACTTTTCTACATCTAGTATTGCCTTCATGGTATGACTGGAACAAGCAATGACAAACATAGAGGACAAAGCTGATTTGTTGTTGCAAAGCTTTGTGCAGAAGTGTAAAACATTTTTTGGCATGTTGCACAAGTCAGTGGAAGACAACTCACATGTGCCCCGAGCTTTTAAAGAGTACACTGTGTACTTCTGTCATTTATTTCCCGCTTTACAACAGAAACAAACAATCCAGACAGCTCTGAGTCATGGCTGCGACCACACGTACAGCACAAATGTGATAATGATTTGAAACAACACTTCTGTTAACCAATAGTAACCCAGCTACCATCAAGTAACGGCAATTTCATAGAACATGCAAGAATTGTTTGGATTATTTTGGTCAAGAAATGAAACCAGGTACAACCCAAATCCAACAACACAGACACTGAGCAATAAAAATAAAGCGCAAAACAGCATCACTCTTGGGACACCCGGGACTGCCTTAATAAAGTGACTGCTGTAATTGTGTGTTAAACTGCAGGACGTTTATGAGTCCAAGCTTGGGTAAACTGCACCGTTCTCCTGAAGTCTAAGTACTCAGTGTTTGTTTTCCATAGGAAATTATGGGCTATGTTCTCTTTCAGACCCCTACTGTACAGTAGGGCTGCACGATCATCACGGGTAAAATAATTATCACGGTAATTTTGCTCAACATTTTAATCACGGTTAATAGACACGATTATTTTGTCAGTTCAGAACTTTAGTTTTTATCTCACTTCATCATGTTTTTTAGGCCTATACTTTACAGCCAATGAATATGTTATAATCTGCTGCCATTGAACTTTTTCAACACCGCATTTCAAAGCACGCAAACAATGATCTAAAATTAACATTTTGTGACTTTCGGAATGAACATGGCAACTCCATTTTTGATTTCTTGTTTTTAAATCATTACTATTGGTCACCATTAATGTTTGGCTGTGGACTTTGCCAAAAGTATTAAAAAAGTACAAATGCAGTGAAAATGTTTTTGTTGTTTTTTATTTCCTGTCAAGTGGCAATTTAATAGATACAAGCCTTGTGGTACTTTTCTGACCTTATCGCGAGTTTTGTGCTTGCTTTTCAACATTAAAATGACAATGATTATGCTCAAACAATTGTGGGAAGCATAAATCCTTATTCCAATTAAAATATGATTCATTGTGTAGCCCTACCCAACATGTAGACTATATGATGCAATATTAGCATTTCGACACTTCTACATCTACACCGCTTCAGGGAATGGAAATATGCTTGCAATAAAACACCTGAAATTAACTAACACACTTAGTACGGTCTACAGATATTTCACGTATGATTCCTGGCTCTCCCTTCTACAGTTCAACACTCGTGTGTCCTATATGTGCTAGTTCCTTCCTATTTTTATATTAGTCTGCAGTCTCTTCTCATACATAACAATAACAACTTCAGTACTCCACAACTATTCATTTAGTTTTTGGTATCTAAGCAATAAGAGGGATCATTTATAGGGATTTACCGATACATTTTTATTAGCGATGCATGATAAATTATCGGCCATATCGGTATCGGCAAATAAATGGTCATTTATAATGTAATAGGTCGATAATAAAATTAAGGCAGATATATTATAGCCGATAAATAATTTCCTCTGGTTAAACTTCTTCAGCAGCAAGCTAATCACAGTTAAAATACAGTACAGTATGGTCTTCTTTATGTTGTGATCTTTCACTTACTGCTATTACCAAAACATTGTTGACGTAGGTACAGTATTTAGATATTTATAAATGTGTAAATGATAGGAACAAAAGCATATTGTTTGAACCAGACTTCTGTCAGAATGCTTAATTACTTGAGACCTGTTAGACATGTGGCTATAAAGAAACGTTTTCTGGGTTTCTCTGGAAGAAAATCTATAATTTGTTTATGTAATAAAAATTACTAGAAAACTGTAAAATAGACTTGGTACATGATTTTCAGGGGGAAAAACAAGAGAACTGATGGTTACCTTGTTCTCTGAAGTGAATGTTTTCAAATAAAAGCAGTTGTCGACGTTTTGCCTTTTGTTTCAGTCTTAGGGAATTTTATATTAATATTTAGATACTGTATATCGGCCAATATATCGCTTATCGGATTCAAATGTTAAAGAATTACCAGTTTTCATTATCGGCCCAATCCCTAATTTATATGCTTATATTATAACGTGACAGAGATTCCTAGGTCTGTCGCGGAAATCGATTATGAGGTTGACATGTTGTTCCAACTCAATTTTGAAGGGATTAAAAACATTTAGGGAAAACAGTGCTTGATGTGCTGTATACTATTTACGCTCATAGAAGAATTTGCATACGGATTGTGAAACATATAAACATTAAACTACAGGATACTAAATAATTACATATTAATAAAACACTGCAAAACAGAAACTGATGGTCTGGTTACAGCATTACTCTTGTATACCACATTCCTGGTATGAAATATAAACAACCAAAAAGCCATAATATAGACAAACCAAAGAATCACTTCTGGTTACCTGAATAGATCCATTACATTAATTTTAACTACAGATCTCATTTGTGCAATATCTCTCCAAATTCTGTGCGGAAAAGCACAACTCACTGCTACTGGTAACCAAATAATATGAGCTCTTGTAAGTAGACTTCAGACAGGTGGACAACGTCCTGTTTAAACAGGAAAACCCTGTCAATGTTAAACAAGATAACATTTTAACCTGAAGTGGTTCTTTGTTTACAACTCTTTGGTATTTCTAACAGCAGTAGGTAATTTAAAGAATGTTATTTTAACATTCTGTTGGTCCTGTTTTTTATTTGAGTAACTTTGATCAGTGTGGGTTTAAACAGGAAAAACAGTGTTTGCTTAAAGATGGAGGACACACTTGTTTTACATCTGTGAAGAACTGGATTGCTATTAAAATGGGAATGAATCATTAAGTTGACAGCACCCTGTTTGATTCCTCAACGGCCAATTCACAACTATTTATCATTTATTAAGAGAAGTATTACGTTAGGTTTGCAAAACGTCTTGTCATAAAGGGAATAGATTTACAGTACAAACGGAGTAAAAAGTCGTCGTTTTTAAGTACAGTAAAGTTTGTTAAAGTACTATTTGTCTCACCGCCCCTGTAATGCAGTGTTCTTCAGCTCACAGTGTTGTGGACACAGTCATTTTGTGTATTATATTAGCTGATGGTCGTGTTTGATTCATGCAAACCAAACACAAGCAAAGACCGAGCGCTTTAAATCTATAGACTACTCACCTGCGCACATCGAAAGTCATTGTCACGGCACGAATTAAAACAAAAGTAGGACTAATAAGCAGCAACTCTGAGTTCAGTGAGTCTTCAATCCTGCCGGCTGTTCACACCGGACGTGACGTTCGCTAAGGACGCTTTGCACACTTCTATTGGTCGGCTGCGAGCGTGTTTCCGGTTGTGAAATGTCTTACGTGTTGCCCATCGCGGTTTCCATTTTCCCGGTTTCGCTTCCATCAAAGTGGTTAAAGTATCACACAATGCTTATTACAGCGTAAAAGTTTTGGGATTTATTTGTTTTCAAACTTTTTATAAATGTGTAATCTATACATAAACAGACTTTTTGGAATTTTCTAGAGTAATCGTCCAAGATCACTAAAGGTCTCATGTGTGACACCCCTTTTCATGTCTGTCCACTGGCTACCGGCTGAAGCTCGTATCAGGTTCGAGTCACTAATGCCTACAGGACTATCACTTCATCTGCACCGGCACACTTTCACATCCTCCTGCACCCCATCAAGACCCCTGCGTTCAGCAAACCAGCGGCGTCTTGTGTTGCCTTCTCATAAGGGCAGTAAATCACTTTCCTGCTCATTCTACTTCACAATATTCTTCCTTACTCAGTCCGGTCAACCACATCTCTCACAACATTAAAAAAACTATTTAAACCCATCTCTTCCGTCATTTCTTGGCAGTCAAATGGAAAAAACAAGTATTGTTCTCAACAGGTATTGTTCTGGCTTTTGTGAAAGCTTGGTATTAGCATCTATTGTATTATTGTCCCTGAAAGACATATCGCTCACTGAACTCTGTAGAATAAAAGCGTCTGCTAAATGACGAAATGTTTGTGTACAAGGCCTCTTGATCTATTTATCGCTTATGTTAATAATTAGTTGAAAAGTTTTACTGTGGTGGCATACAGTATAAAAGCCATAAATGAAAACGAACCATAGCTTTTTTACAGTTACCATAGTTCAAATGTATAATGGTCTGAATACAATAATCATAGCTTAACCATGATATCTGTAGTAAAGCTATGGCAATAAAATTGTAATGATTCTGCCAAAATCATGGTTACACTTTAACTATGAAAACAATGATTATAGAAAACTGCTGATACTTATGAAACAGGGGTGGCCCAATCTGAAACATTATTCAAGAGACTAGTGTGATCTAATGTGGGGGTTATGCCAAAATTTGCCCACTGGTTCACCGTTTCTCAATTTTTAGAGATTACCTTAAAGGGGTTTCCACACATTTTGAGCAGTCCGTTTTTAATTAGCTAGATTAATGTTATTACGCTTCTCAGTTCTGTTGGTACAAATGTTCAAACATGAATACTGCTACTAAACTACTACTACTACTAATAATAATGTTACAAATACTAGGATAAACACAGACAGTCTTGTTTGAATGATGTGGTGCATTATGTAATGTATTTCACTATGTCATAAATGGGTGGAGTCAGGAAAGTATATCACAGCAAAATTGCTATAAATGATACATGGGAACTAAAGGGTTTACTGAGTATTTTCCAGGCTCAACACCTGTTGTCCCAAGGCACCTCTGTCCGTAAGTGGCTGTGATGAAAGTTTTGTGTTTTGGTTATATTTACTACACCAAGGAAATGCCTATTTATCACACTCTTTCACTTCCCTTTATGAAGGAGATGGCATAAACGTGTGAGTTATTCCTATAATATACGTTTCAAAAATGTTTTTTGTTCATTATCGGAGGAGATAACCAATTTCATATCGGTGCCAAGGGGAACCCACTAAACTCTAGGTCTACAATCATAACATCCTCGAAAGAATGTGGGTCATTAGATTTACCACAAAGTCCCTTAAACGTTGAAAACTGTGGAACTTTATGAAGACTACAAATTATTTTTTGTTTAGTACTTCTAAAATGTTCGTAAACAATAGCAAACGTTTTGACACATTTTTAATTCATAAATGGCACACGTTGTTCTCTGTGGGGCATTACACTTGTGTCTTTCCTTTTTGTGACTCATCAGTGTTTTAACAGTAAAATCCTACCCCCTGGCTGCTCTCATTTTTGTTTCAATCTCTGTTCTGTCAAACAGGACCAACAATGATTCCTCCACTGTCCTGACAGTCCTGCCTGACTCAAGTTTGAGAAATGCAGTGCTGACGTCATGACCCAAATAGAAAAGTTTAGTTTCTTTTAAGTAATGTGGTTGTCAGATGTCCCACAAGTAACTTATTTTTAAAAACTAGATTAGTAGTTAAAATGTATTTTGTATTGTTGTACAAATTATATTTATGTAATAAGCACTTTTAGCAATCTTCAGTTTAGGAGGTTTAAGACAGGCTACTCATATCTGCTTCTCCAACAACATGTGTATTGCATTAAATAAGTAATGAATATGAAAAGAATTGCAGACATTTAAAGTCAGTTGTTAATGTGCAATGTTTTTACAATGAAGCACACACTGCACTAGAGTTTAATACGTGATAATGCATTATTTACATCAAAACACCTCAATCCGAACAAATGAACTTTCACTGTAAAAACAATGGAAAACCAATGGATGACACTGGCAGATAGACACAAGAGAAATGAACAAAATGTGGAATTGTACTGATATATAGAAAATGACAAAATACACATCAACCATGGGTCATATATCCTACCGGAGCTGGTTTTGTTTTTCAGACGGATGGAAATGTACCAGACCGCCAAGTTTCTATACAGTAATTAACTTTTATGGTTCGCCTTTGCTCTCGCGGCTTTGCACACTATGTACTCCTGTACAATAAAAACAAAGTATAAACTTTTATGAGTGTCGTGACAGCTCCACAAATTATCTTGTTATTTATTCGAGGAAAGCGAATAAAAACATATCATAAAATAATAAGATCGTGGAAAAATTCGAAACATTTTATTTTATTTTAAAAAACTTCTGTTAGTCTAAAAGAAATGAGTATACACTTACACAGTCCTTAAAATCTCAAACGAGAATATTTTAAAACAGCAAGATATAATGTAAAAGCGCATTTAATATGACATATTCTGAGAGCCCAATCTCACTTGTGAACTCAGATGTGATCTCAAAGGCTGCTAACGTTATATAAAATATGTCAACTCTAACATCGTTCAATCTTATTCAATAATAAAAATGTCGGACGAAAACAAAACAAATTGACCAAAAATAACATCACAACCATCGTGAAAGCAGGGTTTTGGAGAACCCTCTCGCGGCTTTGTAGGTTTCAGATTATGCCGTTTGCTTGCTCAAGATCCGACTAGCCTCACGCATGACGTACGTGCGAATTTACGCTGGACGCCCGCCAAAAGGGGCGGGGAGTGTGACATCACGCCGCTTATATATAACCGACACCAAGCGCTTGCAGTCAGAAGAAGAACAAGAGGAAACATTTGAGCGTACTTTCATTCGGAACAAAATATTAATAATTAAACGGACTGTAACGGGATCAAAGGATATAAGGAACTGCGCTGAACCGAGCCGCGAACAGCAGTAAAGTTCGTCACTTTATGTGTTTAAATATTTCGTTCTCTACTATGGTCATTATGGAAGTGTCCACCATTGACTGCGCCTCGCTTCGGGATCTGCTGGACGGAGACGATCCGGGCTGTCTTATTTTGGACTGTCGCTCTTTTTTCTCCTTCAACACGTCTCATATATCGGGCTCCAGTAATGTGCGCTTCAGTACGATAGTGCGCCGGAGGGCCAGAGGGGGGCTGGGATTGGAACACATTGTGCCAAACGAGGACACGAGGAGCAGACTTTTGTCCGGGGAATACCAGAGTGTCGTGTTCATGGATGACCGGAGTCCAGATATCAAAGAAGTGAAGAAAGATGGGACTTTGACTCTTGCCGTGAACGCTTTGTGTCGCAATCCGTGTGGAGCAAGCGTGTTCTTTCTTAAAGGTACGAGGATGTCTCCATAACTTTGTCTATTTACTTTGTATTGTATAGTGGGGTTACCCCCGTAACAACCACATGAAGCAAAGTACATTATGTCTGATCCACATGTATTGTGTAAGTGTGAATTCAGCGCGAGGTCACTGTGAATGGCCCGTCTGCCACCAAATGTTTGCCTCAGCTGTTGTGAAGTGTGTCTGAATCAGTTGTTTCAGCTGACGCCTGTAAATTCCGGCGTAACTAAAAATAACGACTTCTGTTTTACGCTTCAGGTGGATTTGACTCGTTTTCCTCCGAGTTTCCTGACATGTGTACTAAGCCAGCTCCTCCACAAGACTTGAGTTTACCTCTGAGCTGTCATCCCAACACTGCTGAGACCTCGTGTACGACCCCTCTGTATGACCAGGTAAGATCTACGACCTCCGCAGGTGCTTTTTTACTATAAAATAAGTTGTTCGTTTACATAAACTATAACAGAACCTGTCTGTTTTGCTTTCAGGGTGGCCCTGTAGAAATCTTGCCCTTCCTGTATTTAGGCAGCGCCTACCATGCCTCCAGAAAAGACATGCTGGACATGATGGGAATCACGGCTCTTATTAACGTCTCTTCCAACTGCCCCAACCACTTTGAAGACCACTTCCAGTACAAGAGTATTCCTGTCGAGGACAACCACAAGGCCAATATCAGCTCCTGGTTCAACGAAGCCATCGAATTTATCGGTGAGTGTCGTTTTTCTCTTCCGGGGCTTTCATTTGACCCCTTGTTATGAAACGAGGGAGCAGATGTTACCGTATGAGGGGCTTTGGGAGGCAAGCCGGCTCTTGGCCCAACCCCCAGTCAAACGAAGCCCGAATTGAATAATTTGAAAGTTCCCTCCAAAACGACCAGCTGTACGCCCCAAGCCTGACAGCCACAGAGGCTTACGTCATCCTCTCATCCTGTTTAAAGAGGTGCCCCCTTTTCAAATAACACCAAGCCGTGACCTGATCTTCTTTTCACGGGGCAACTGGCTCTGTTTGAATGCTTAGCGTCCTTTGTTCGGCCTGAACAAAAGGCAGTGTCTCTAGCTCTTTGGTTGCCCCCTATCAGAACAGTGCTCTTAGCAGGGGTACCGCAACCCCCCATTGTGTATTCAAGTCTGTTGGGGGAGGGGGGTGTTTCCTCTCTTCCTCGGACCCCTGCCTGATTTAACTTTTTCCCCGTTTCCCTAATGAGACGGCTGCCTTCATTAGCAACAATGGAATAACATTTGCAATTGAATGTGTGGTTAGAGAATCAATACAATTGATCTGAAATGTTCTTGTGGTCTGTGACGGACGTTTAACCAATGCGCCCTTGTTTCACACAGATTCGGTACGGAATAAAGGTGGACGTGTCTTCGTTCACTGTCAAGCCGGGATCTCGCGCTCCGCCACCATCTGTTTGGCTTACTTGATGCGCACGAACCGCGTGAGGCTCGAGGAGGCCTTCGAGTTTGTCAAACAGCGGCGCAGCATCATCTCGCCCAACTTCAGCTTCATGGGGCAGCTCTTGCAGTTCGAATCCCAGGTGCTGGCATCGTCCACGTGCTCCTCGGAAGCCGGGAGCCCCGCCATTGGCAAAGGCACCACAGTGTTCAACTTCCCAGTTTCCATCCCTGTCCACTCAGCGGCTAGTCCTCTTTCCTTCCTGCAGAGTCCCATCACTACCTCGCCGTCCTGCTGAGATGAAGCTGTCAGTTTTATTTATGTGTGGACAATATGATCCCCGGGGTGATCTTTCCAGTATTAGACTTTGGAACTTTTAGTTCCTTTGTTGCTAAAGTTATTCCACACTTGCTCGCTATGTTGGAGCACCAGCTCCAGTAGACATTTTTAACATGTGACGTTTTAACCCAGTGGTCCGTACTTGACTAAACCGAAGACTCGGGTGGGGGGGTTCATTTCAAAGTGACTGAGTCTGTGAACGAGTCTTTATGTTTGTGTGTTTTTATTCTTATTTTTTAATGTTTGTGAGCGTCTGACCTTGTTAAAGTTGATAATCAGAAGTTATTTGTTTTTATTTGCTAGAATTGAAAGAATGTCTTTCAGGTTACTCGGGGATTGTTTTGTTTTAAACGTTGATGTCATTAGACTTACAGGTGCTAATCTTGACGAATATTCCTGGTTTCTTTTATCTGTTTGAACAATGAATGTAGTGAACACAAGTCTGTGTTAGCTCTGCCTTAAGACAGTTGAAGTTTAAATGATCATTCTCGAGCCTTTCACAAAGCAATCCATTTCATCAAGACGTTTGTTCTTCTGTAAACAAACGAGGAATACCTCATGTGTCTGTACTGTTGTCAGTCCACTAAGAGTCCTCCCACAAGCACTACTAACAGGAGAGGCTTTTATGGGATTGTTTTTGATATGTGACTATTTATTGACTAAAGTAATATATTTCTTATGCTATATTTTTTCATATGTTTGTGATACCTGATGCCGACAAATAAACTTCTTTTCATACATAATTCAATCGTATGTTCTGTTGATTTGGTAAACATTGCATTGCAACAAATGCAAACTAGAAACGACACCAATAGGATAGACATGGACTCGAATAAGGATAAGACTTGCGCTCTCAATATCTCAACATGGAAATGTCAGACATTGTATTTTTAGCAGCATCTGTTTTTAAACCCTGATGTCAGAAATATATTAAGACTTTTGCCGACACACTGTTTCATTTACATTTGGTTAAATTTCACACGGTTTACAAAAAGGGTAGCATACTCTACTTACAATTTCCAACCTAACCAACACGTCAAAGACTAATGCCACATAATTTTTTTAATCGTAAGACTCATGATTCTGGTGACATTCAAATCAGCAACACTCCCAAGGTCATCTACACTGTTAAGCCCTGGCCTTGAGTAAAGGAAGCACATGACATAAACAAAAGATTCAAAGCAATAATGAGTTGGAGAAATTTACAAAAAAGATTACATGTGTTGAGCCCAAGAGAAAATTATGAAATCATGCTGCAAATAGAAGTGGTTTCAATTTGGTATCAAACATGGTGTAATTATTCCAATTAGTTACTAATAACCGTAAATACCAATACTGTGATAATTTTCACATTTTATAATGTTTGCCCTAAGAGCCAATGGTTTCCATCGCTGTCTCTCTTTACTTACCTAAACTTACACTTTGAGTGCGATTCAAAAGCAAAAAAGAGGAAAGAAGTAGACTTTTTACAGATGATGTCATTTTAACCATAACCAACTGGACTGAAAAAATTATACTTTAAACTGACTCAATTAAAATATGGACAATGGTTCCACACAACAGAAATATGTTATCTCTACTCAAATACAATGTGTAATGTACGATGAACTAAACTGAACTGAGTAAATTTAAACAACCATGTCCAAATTACTTGAATTGATTAAGTTCATGCCCTGCGATGGGTTGGCACTCCATCCAGGGTGTATCCTGCCTTGATGCCCGATGACTCCTGAGATAGGCGCAGGCTCCCCGTGACCCGAGGTAGTTCGGATAAGCGGTAGAAAATGGATGGATGGATGGATTAAGTTCATCATATAACCCCGTTTCATCATTTTGATAAAAGATCTTTAAAATAACATTTTTTTGTAACTTTTACTCTCTGTTCATCCCCATGCAAAGCATGATGGGAAGTGGAAATCTTGTTCCTAGTTTCTATAACATTACTTTAATAAAACTAAATTAATTTATGTTGAACAAGCATCAAATATTATTTTGATCTACTTGATTGAAACATGTACATTTAAAATGTTAACATTTATGTAAGCCAAAACATTACTGGTTTTAGTCCAATAACACAATGCTATTCTGTTTAAACATAAAACCTAATACAATGGTGCAAAATTAATTGTTTAAATAAAGTGGAAAGTATCGTAAAATATTTTTTTTAGTGTGTCTTACAGTTAATAGATATTACTGTCCTACAGTCAGAGACGGAGGGGAAGCAAATATTACGCCCACCATTTTGAGAAATAAATCACGGATGTAAATATGAGCCTTTGAATGAAATGACATCATCTTTATATGTAGATTACAATCTTACAGACAATCATTTTGATATGCATCCCATTAAATGATTGACACACACAGTGCTTATGAACACTACTAATATAACAGTCTGATTACAAATAGTGTTGAATTGACAAACTTAGGCACAGTTTGACACTGGATGACCTGAAGATGATAGCAGGCATATTTTGGGTGTATGCCCTGTAAGAACATAAGCCAGCTTTTAAAATTTAGAATTGGTTTCATCAAGTTCTTCATCCAAGATTTTATCAACAAAGCAGACCTGTGACATTACCATTTTGTAACACTAGCCTACTAATTTTGGCAACTCAATAAGGACATCACCTATGCTATGATTCTAAAACTGCTTAGGGGGCAAGTCCGTATAATGTTGGTTCTCGACAGATGAGCATCTTTAATACATGCAAACACAGCTGACTGCATCGGCTCTCTTTGTTTGAAGTTGAACTCAGGCCCGTGTGAACATTTAAATGATCGCTGGGAAAATATCTGAACAATCCCTTTTTCACACTGACCCGACCACATGTTAGGGCATTCTGACCCGTGTTCGCGTGTGCGTTGGAATCCTACACTGGGAATGCCGTGTGATTGCACTCCAGTGTGTTCAATTGTCCCCGCGCGGGCGTCTCAATGAGATCATTTGAGCGCTGTCAGACGGCAGAAGGGCTGGTCAGAAGACCACGGGCTCCGCCGGACCCCCTTAGAGGGGACAATAGGAGCAGCTGCAAGGCGTTTGGGAAAAGTGTGATGACTATAGGCCACTCAGAATCGGGCCAAGGACAGGGTGTTCGGCTCCCTCATCCTTTGTAGCACGTAAGATGGCAGAGCTGTGTGTTTTCATGAGACTCAATCACGGTTGCTTCGTAATTGGCATGGGTACCCGCCTTAAAAAAAAGGCAGTTCTGCTTTTAATGCCTCAGTGGGTCTGGGCACAAACACATGTGTCTGTGGACTTGAATGCAAAGGATTTGGGTGGAAAGTCACACACAACACCAGGATTTAGGTCAAAATGTGAAAACGTGAAGGAAAGTGTGTACTGAATGTGCTGTAACAATCCCGTATTTTTATGATTTTCATTAATTTTTTATTGTTCACTTCTGTAGTCCTTAGTGGGACATAAAATGGGTCACTGTATGAAAAGTCTATTTAAAGTAGATTATTTTCTATGCGCTCAAACTAAATTAATAAACGTGAATATATATAGTGAGATGTAATTCAGTGATTTGACTTGTTTACTCATAAAATCCTGCTGATTTGGGTGGCATATGCTCTCCCTGCGGCCCAGACGGATCTTTTGTTGCTGTGAAAAAAGGGGGGTCTGCTTGTTGTTGTCCATTAATCTTTCAGTGGAAGAGAGCAGCGGACATCCCACCCTTTCACAGATTGATCTCCCAGGAAATTAGCCTTCTGTGTGGTGATCCCCTCACACTTTTCTTCAGGCACATGCAAAAAAAAGTTATTTTAAGGCATGTTTTCACTTAGCTTAAACCAGGACTATGGCATTAACGCCTGGCGAGGATCTTCTGATCTAAACGCTGCCTTGTTTAAAAAAAAAAAAAAAAAAAAAAAAGAGAGAATTACAGTGTGCAGATCTTCTCTTTATTATCGGATGTACTTTTGGTGTAGCACCTGACTAAACCACTTTGGATGTGCGTACTTCATTTTTTTTCAACATAGTCAAGTTTACCTAATGAACATACAGAACAAAATATTTTGTTGGCCGAACATATAGAGAATATAATTTTACTTGACAAATTTAATTGGACATGTTTAAATAGTTTGTGTTGACTGTGTTTAAACCATATCTGACGTTATGTCATGCAATTACGCATCAACATTATACACACAAACCTCAACCGTGATAACCATCAAAAACCATCATTCATTAAAAAAAACTCTAAACACAACAGATAACTAACATTAACAACGATATTAAAGCATGAATAAAGCCAGCAAGAACTAAAACACTAATCATTAAAGAAAAACAAATAAGAAACACAGAATTTAACATGCTGGAATGCATCTTGGGAACTTTCAAACTCTTATAGTATTTTTGTTCAGAATAGTGTTTCGTGATGCATGTTGGTCCAGTCAACAAAATCCAGACAACAAAAATCTTTGTTGGAAATATGTTTAGGCTAATTTTGTTCAGTATATGCAAAACAATAATTTGACACCTTTAACTAAAAATTATTTGTTCAAGTTACTTATTTATATTTGTAGAGAGAACATTTAGCAAATTGGATTTTTTTACAGTGAGTTAATCTGCCCGTGTGTGTTATTTTAGGCAATTAAGGGGGCTGCACTGATATGGTGCCTGATATGATGATTCACACACCACACTCTTTCTTTAGTCTCTAATGTCAATGTACTCTTTCCAAGATCTACAAAACAAAACATTTGGGAACATATATTCAAATATATATTCCAAATATACCCTAATATTGCTTATAAAAGAGATTTTTGTATCTTTTCAAGGTAACAAACTTGTTTTATGGTGTTTTATTTGATCATACATTTGTAAACAAATTCATTGCAACATACTCTGAATGTGTTTAAATTGTTTTTTGTTGTATGACATATTTGGAATTGTTTGATATTAATATGTAGTAGTTATATAAAAGATGCTTATTTTCTATATAATGTTATTTTTTTGTTCAGAGAGAGAATGATTTTAATGTTTTAAAATACTGAAATCGTGCATGAAACTATGAATAAAGAGCGCCCTCTGGTGATCTTTCAGGTTACATCTCAGAATACCATCACTATTTTTCTGAGGGTTGACTGCGTTTAATTATTATTTACTACTTTTTGTTTTAAAATGTCATAAACGTTTGTTTATATGATTTCACCTTAAGTAGAACCAGATTCATTTAATAACAATAGGTGAACAACTTTTAAACCCAAATTGATATATAATCAAGTAAGTCACGTGTATCTATAAATGCAGTGTGAGAAGAATAGAGCACATCTGCACTGTAATGTTTGATTCATTATTCACCTTATCCAGTTCATAAATGTGTTTTTGAAAACGGTTGCAAACATGTGCTTTATAAAAAAGCTTTCATTTGAAAGAGTTATCAAAAAAGTCTAACATTATAGACTGGATGTGTATTATGTTAATTTGAATATGTTATTAATAGAAATAAACTTTGTGAAAAAACAAGGCCACTGCCAAAACAAACAATTGCAGAATCAAAAGAACTCAGAGGGAAGATTTACAATTTCAAAGAAGACAACTCTGTAGTAAATCTCTCCACGGATCAGAAGGGCAAGAAGAATATTTCAAACCAGACCAGATCATTTCAGCAAAATTCAAAGACATAATTCAAGGACAACAGGTTGGCAGAATCCCAATTTGATGTTTCCCCCAAGTGGTTGATGTCCTTAGGGCAACATGTTGACCCTGGGACACATTTAAATCAACCAATAAGATTTCAGAAATAAGTTAACAATTTATTTTTAAGGGTAAGGTTCTAGACCATTGTTTTTCAATTATTATTTTCCTCTGATTTTAGGTTTAAGTTATGGTTAGGTTTGGGGTGGGTTTAGGTTTTGTTTATAAAAATGTTGTCCTTAGGTCATCAAAACATGTTGCCCTGAGGACATCAATCACTTGTCAAAATCAGATCCCTTTATCCCACCTTATGAAAACTGGCAAATCTGTTGAGTTGGTAGATGTTGTTGCAAGTTGTTGATTTACACTTGTCATATGTGAAAAACATAAGAGTAAGCATTAAATAATAATACTTTTGGGGGGTTAAATGTCTATGTGCCTCTATAAAATGTGGTTACGATTCATTTCATTTGATAACTACAAAAATATGAAATGGTTAGGTTGTCGAAATGAATTATCAAATCATATCTCAGATTAAATTTGGAGAGCAACACCCAAATGCAGGAAAAAATTTTAAAACTTCACTACAAACCTGTTAGTTACGAGTATTTGCATAAATGTGTTAAATAAACGTTTACATGATCTTGATGCTTAAAACACAGTCGTATTTGTCACCTACGCAAGTTGTTTTTGCCGGCACACAGCGCGGCAAGACCGTTTGAAAGTTCGTAGGTGGGAGGTGTGGCGGACTCCACGCGTCGCTGCGAAAATCGATCAACGTATGGCATCGTATTACCGCGAGAGCGATGCTGTGCAAACGCTCTCGCGATACTGTGATATCATACACCGGTCAGTCTGGGCATCACCCAGTGAAGTTGCGCAGATGTCTTTTGACTCGCCCAAATCACCGATTGGACAGCTCGCGGGAGATAAAGCGTGCACGTGTTGTGTGTTTTTATATTTTCAAATGGAATTTAGGCGGGGTTTTCAGTTCGCTGCAGTCTTCCTCGAGGTCAACGCTTTTCGAGATTAATCAGACGTATTTTGTTTGTCATTTTACATTATCTGTCATTTTAATGTTAGTTACAATATTAGCTTCGATGGGGAATAACGAATCCTCCGCACGGATTTTCTCTGAAGCGGCAGCCAAGAGGAGATTAATGTGTCAAAACACGGTTCCGCAAGGTAGGCCCGTTATGTGCAATATAATACTATATAAATTATACATATAAATAGTCATATTTATACACAATGTGGGCCCATGACGTATTTATTAAATGCCATTGCGTTAGATGTGTCATTCTGTCAATGCCAGAGCTTTTCTCAGAGTTAACTTTCTGTTGTATTTTTGTTCTTTTAATAACTTTTTGGTGGACGTAAAATAACTTGATATATGTGTCCAGTAGCGGTCACAGCAAGTTCTTCATGTGGTAACTTTGGACATGTCTCGCTAAAGCAGATATGTCCAAAAAACTCTTTGTCGATATATTGTGTGCCTGAGATATAACGTTGGTTCTTTAAAAAAAAACGCCACTTTGTTTGTTTGTACACACTTTAAGTGTCAATGTACTTTTTATATTGCCGTTGTACAGAAAATAAATAATGATTATTATGAATCTAATAACATATGTCGGAGCTGGAGCCCAGCGGTTAGTTTAGCGCCCCAGAAACGTATGAGCTGTTCGGTCATGTCCCGATCGCACCCTCATGGTCCCGTCTGCCTCCACTGTCTTGTGCATATCAAATTATAAAAGTCCCCCCCCCAAAAAAATATGGTAGCCTATTTATTATCATATTAAAATGATGATGTAATATTTAACTAAAGAAATAGTCGCAGTTGGTTTCTTAAAAGGAAAATAATGACTTTAATTTACACAATACGGTTTATTATAACTCTTTCTAGAACTCTTACAATGCGTTTCATGTGAGTTTGTTGTTATATTTTTGGGGACGTCATGAGTTCACTGTTGTAGAGTTAAACAGGAAATGTAACTCCCACGATGAGAGAGGGATGGCCACTGACTTCTGAGCTATGCAGAGTTGGCAAGGTTGTGACTTTCCCAGGACCTTGATGGGAATTATCCATAAATATAGAGTCCAAACGTTGACAGCATCGTATTAACAAATACTGGCATCATGTTGCATGATGCTGAGCTAATGTAACACTGAGAGAGTTATGCAATTGCATAATGTAACCAGCAGGCGGCGGTTCTTTCAACGTTGTAGTTGTTTGTATTGTGACATAGTTTCCATCATACTTCTTATTATTTTAAGTAAGGCGACTTATCATACAATAAGTTTAAATCATTTTTTTTATTTAATTTGATCATAACAGTAATGAAAGGGAGCTGGTTTTGAGAATTGGAAATGAGAATTTGGACTGTCATGACGAGAAAGTTTTAAAAATCATAATAGATTTTTCTTATGCAAATAAAGCCTAATATTTCTCTCACATGGGGTGAAATTTAGTCTACAGAATCTCACACGACCCAAAATGTTTATTTTTTATTTTCCCTTTTTTAAATGATAAAACATTTTGTAATGCTTAAAAAGCCTGTTTCCTGTGTCCTCTCCAGCATTATAAAACTTCCTGTTGACAGCCGCAGGTGCTGGCGATCTAACACACAATTCTCAAGAATATCATTATATGCTGTAGGATTAAGATTTGTGCTCTGCTCACAGAAAATAACTGAAGCGGTCAAACTTGTTCATTAGAAGAGGGCGTCCCAATACTTTTATCAGTATAGTGTATGTAGTTTGTCTGCTATCTATCATCCACTCAGTCACAGTCGACTGCAAGAAAAAAACTGACTCAAGACAATGTTTATAGAGGAACAGATTTATTGCATATCTGAGAGAATATATATATAAACTGTACTTGGAGGGACAAATATGCAAAATGTTAGATTGTTCAAACAAACAAATGAAATTAATCACCAAAGGCTTTAGCAAGCTTTCCTTTAACGGTCCTGTTCGAAAGCTTCACACAGGAGACAGTGACCTAACAAACAGATCTGGATTCTAACAGCCATTGTATAATAGCCAAGCAAACAGACACATAGCGGAGTAAGGATTAACACACATCCTAGAGAAAGGGCCAAAGATGTGTAGTAAAGTGAGTGATGGAGACCAGAAGTTTGTAGACAACACAATGTGGGCAACATCAAGAAACAATGCAATGACATAATCGTTTGATTGTTAAAAACATCTATTGGCCAAGTGTAGTACAAATGTTTTTCGGAGTCTCAGAGTCAGTCATGTTCTGTTCTAATATAATTAATCAAGGCATCTCCGTAAACCAGTAGAAAGTCAAGCATATGGCAGCACATCTTACTTACATTTAGTTAATATTGCAAAAAGATCCTTTGGGATATGAGATACACTTACACAGAGGAAGTTCCCATATTTACGGCTTCTTAAAATAGCCTCTGCACACAGCGCTTGGCGTGTATCAGTGTCCCGCTCAGCAGCGAGGGGCCCCGAGATTTCCCACACATGGCTGAAACTGATGTCATGATGAGCAGAGAACCAGCATGAGCTGAAGCGAAAAGAAGGGCACAGAAGTCGGGACATGGCTGAAACAAAAGGCTTGTTTCCTGTCATCATTTAACCAGTCTGCAGGGGAAACCATTAAATAACGTAAAATAATCAGTGACCTTGCTATTAACATCTTTTCTGCCTTTAATCTTTGGCGTTTGTCATTGAAAATGGTTGGACTTCTAACATGATTTTGTTTTTAAGCTTTAGGAATTCAAATATGAGATAACATTGCTATAACAGTACTGTAATTTAAGATTTTGATCATACTGGCCACCCCGAAGGTTTAAAGCTAATGTCCCTCAGAACAGTCAAACATCTACGTGACTAGCATGACTTGGCAGCCATGTTCTAAAATGGAGAAAACAGAGGACTGAATCTAAAACGATCCTTCCTCTCCCTTTTTGTGTCCTTTTTCAAAAAAATCCCCTTCACAATACATTTGTGTTAGGGAGGACAACATGAAGAGTCTGCCAAAACAAGTAGATTGAATCGCAAGAAAACAAGCAAGCTATCTGCAGACTTCCACTGAGGCACATGCTGCAGCTGTTTCTGCGAGTCAGCGATGCGCCTTGGAAACCGCCAAAACAGTAACGCTGACATGCACGGTCCTATTGTTGGCTACTTGTGTTCGCCTCTCCAGGAGGCATGGTCTACAAATGGACAGGGCTTACATGTATTTGTGAGTTATAAAGTCTGTGCTGAAGGTGGCCATTTTTAGCTAAAGAGGACTTTAGCTTTACTGTGGCTCTGTGGTCAACGTAAAGGTCATGGGTTCGATCCCAGGGGATTGCACATTCTTAGAAACCAATGTATAGTACAATGCAATGTAGGTCACTTTGGATACAAGTGTCTGCCAAATGCACAAATGTAATGTTTACAGAGAGTGTTTGATATCATAAAGGTGCTCTTAGAAAGGTTTACGTTAAGCTGGCTCCTTTTTCGTCCCATTTGTTTCAGTGGTTTTGGGCTTCATGCATCCATGCCTATACGTGTCAGTATACCTATGAGAGCTGCTTGTTTGTCTTTTGCTTTGTCCAGTTCATCTGTTATTTTCATTATTTCATCGAGCATATTAAAGGAAAATGACACAGCCCCGTTCCCTACCATTGTAGAAAAATAAAAACAAAATGTCAGAGAAAACAAAAATGTTTTAAACTTCCCGTTGTATTTTTTTCTAGTTTTGAGTGATTTTGATTGTATTTAGAGAGGGCTATATTATGACCTATACGGCAGCCAGTCACCAGGAGGCGATCAAATTGATTTGCCTTCACGTTTCATGCTGTGTGCGGCACGCCTGATTTGAATGAGTTATTTAACTTTATACCATGGGGCTGTTGAATGCTTCAAACTTTCAGTAAATGCACAGCTATGAAGGTGTTCCAGGTCTGCTGACCACATTATGGTTCCACATCACTTCGCCAACAGAAAGGTTATAGTGAGGCCTACAGGCCATCACCTCACACTGCACCCTGCTCTTGAGCTGACGTTTATAATGTCAAACTATACTGTTAATGGAAACGCATGTACAGTTTCGTTTCAATACATATAGCATTTAAAAAACAAATATAGAAAAAAAATACTGAAATCGAATAAATGAAATAACTAAATAAAAAAAACTAACAAAATGAATTCATAAACACTTATAGCCTATTGTTTTTTTTATCCTCTTCATGCGCAAATGACTGATAACATGTATATATTCTGATAGACCTACTCTTTCAAAAGGTTGAGTGATTTTTTTTTTCACTGTTGTTGCTGCATACAAACAATACGAGGAATAGATAATATCATTATCACTGGCCTTTCTGATACGCAAGAAAGTAGTCCTACCATCAGCATCATTTTAAAGACGAAAACATGACAAACGTTGAAATTAAACATGGACAATTTTTTTGCACAATGTCCTGTAAGCCGTGGTATAAGCAGAACAATTGACTCCGGTCCGTTCAATTATTAGATTTTTTTAAACTTTTGAATAATTGAACAGCCCTTTGTCAACTATTTCTTATACTGTAAATTCACAGCTGCACAATTTAACCTATCACTTCATCATTTTAACACAAGGGATATTGATGGATCTATGTGCTTTCTTACTTAATAATGTGTGGGAATTGTTTATACCCCTAAATGTCCAAACAGCCCTTACCCTTCTGTAATGTCCCCGTCTGACATAGGTCTGAGAACTGAGCCAAAGCTTAACATGGACCATTTGGACAGACAGAGCAGAGTTTTTAAGTAAGGGATACAGGCTAATTGGCACATGAGAAAAAATTGGACATGAATTGTGAATTTGAAATCTTTTATTAGCTCATTTTTACAGATTGCAGACCATCCGTGATGTAAAGCTGTTTACTTTCAGTTTTAATGTAAGAAACAACGTTCGTATGTCACAGGCAATTTGGTTTAATCATCTGTATATATAATGTCATACAGTGTTCTTCAAAGACATATTTATATTTAATTTGTCAAAAAAACCTGTCAATATGCTTTGCTGCATTCGGGTTACCGTGCGTTGTTAGTTTTGAGAGGTTGATTTTGGGGAATAACCAGAGCCATTGAGAGAGAACAGTTTTTTCACAACAATGCGGTTCATGGAGGCTCTCAATAGTTCCTGGAAGTTAATAGTTAAGCATGGAGCTATGACTAACGGACCAACTAAGGTAAACTTCTTACCAATTTAAAGACTAAAGCCATTTAATGAATGAAACAACTACCTGGAACTATCTAAAGGCTCCATGAATCACGTGACGCTCCAGTGTTTTGGACTTCCGTTGGCAGAACTCTCTCTAAATGGCTCTTGGAATAACAAACCTGCAAATGTCGCGAATGCCCAATCAGAATAAAGCATTCCAACGAGCCATGTAATAATATGATTTATTCCGAGGTCAGACTAGACTTTCAGAAAGTGAAATCTCTACCAGAAAACTTGAAAAATGATAGATTTTATTTACACATTATGAATTCTGACAATTGCACTGTTGTTGTTATTTAACAGCTGTAAATGGGACACAATACTGTTATTTTCAGGGTTTCCTTCACCTGAAAAGGTCATGCTCTGAAGCATTGATCTTCTATTGGTCAAACATTATCACATGATATAAATTTACATGTCAGAGTTTACCAAACTAGTTTTTTTTTTTAACTGTTATTAAAATTGTACACAAACTTGTAGTGTACACTTGTATCTGATGTGCACACTACCTTCAGTGGCACTTCACCATCGCAATGGTAGTGAACTGTGCTGGTGCTGTTGCTATGGAGACCATCACAGCCACTGTATTTTGAAGTTAAACAGATTGTACACATCACCAGAAACTTTTAATTTAAAAAACAGGGATTAACTGTTCCAGATTAGATGTTTTCGTATTTCATTCCAACTATTTAGGCATGTGTTTTTTGGTAAGCAGGGGTAAAATGCGTCTGTTGTGGAGTCACGGTTCTTTAACACTGTGATTTTTGTTATATAAGCGGAGTCAGACATACGCAGAATGGAGTCACTCACACGCTCTATGGTAGGTTCACTAGTCATACATCCTTCAAGTCTGAGACCCAAGGTCAGCAAAACAACTTTGTAATGGGTGCTTTACCCCAAAATACCTTGAATTGTCTACCCTAATCCCACAGAGAGAGCCCTTTCCCAACTCCCTTAAGGGCCTCTATGGTGACAGCTCTTAGGGTGTTGTTAACCTTGTGCAGGAGAGGTGACACAAGTTCCCCAGAGGCCAGTTTGGGGTTGCTTTAAAGGGTATTAAAATAGCATTGAAAGACAGCAGGACAGGACAGCTGTGTTATCTGGAGCTTTTGAGATAAATACATCTGTAACTAATGACATCACTGCAATGCCCTTGTTTCAAGCTTTGGAACAGCATTAGATTCTGATAGAAAATGCATGTGTTATGTGCTGTTACATAAAAAGGTGTTATGTGATTGTGGTTGACTGACATGTTACGTGATAGTTGTAACTGACAATCTTATGTAATTGCTCCTTGAAGGCAAATACAGAGAGAATGAGGAGGACCCTCAACCAGAACTCTCCTGCGTAACTCACACTCATACGACAACAGGAATGCTTATGCACACACATATGCATACATTCCACATTGAATATAATTGTATACTACATGTATATACATATATTGCACAGCACCTGCACTTTATATGGACGCCTCCCTATTCCCCTACACTATTTATAAATAGTTTATATATAGTTTAACCTTCCTTCTTTCTCTTTTCTATTCTTATTCGGAGAGTCGAAAAAGTATTTCATGGAATGTCATACTATGCATGGTTGTGTATGTGAGGAATAAACTTTGAACTTGCCTTGCCAAGTCAGGGCTTAACATAAAGGACTGCCCGATGGCCCTGAGCCATCATTGGAGATCCTCGGGCCAGTTGAGGGAACTGTCAATTGCACGATCGAGCCAGTGGTGTAACGTTCTGTAAATTTATAATTTGTATGTTTTTAAGACTTGCCTATTTAAATATTCCCAAGAACATCCAAAAGAGGTGTGGATTCGGTTCTCATGTGCTGTTTTAGATATGCGCGCAGCCGGAATTCCGCGCAAAATAGTCAACTGAGTTCTCTTTCTCCTCTGCTTACTCTTAATCCGACATATCGACAGAAATTTATGCCAAAATGCCAATACTACCAAGATTCCCTTTAAAAAGTAATCAATTACAGTATCTTACAGAAGTGAGTAAACCCTTCAGATTTTAGTAAATATTTTATTATATCTTTTCATGTGACAACACTGAAGAAATGACACTTCGCTACACTGTAAAGTAGTGAGTGTACAGCTTGTATAACAGTATAAATTTGTTGTTCGCTCAAAATTACTCAACACACAGCCATTAATGTCTAAACCACTGGCAACAAAAGTGAGTACACCCCTGAGTGAAAATCTCCCATTGGGTCCAAAGTGTCAATATTTTGTATGGCTACCAATATTTTTGGGACACTTTGGTATGAAGTTCACCAGAGCTTCACAGGTTGCCACTTGAGTCCTTTCCACTCCTCCATGACGACATCATGGAGCTGGTGTTTGTTAGAGACCTTGCGCTCTTCCACCTTCCATTTGAGGATGCCCCACAGATGCTCAATAGGGTTTAGGTAGGCACCAGTAATCCGTGTCCTTAGTCTGCTTGTCTTCAGCAAACTGTTCGCGGGCTCTCTTGTGCATCATCTTTAGGAGAGGCTTCCTACTGGGACGACAGCCATGCAGACCAATTTGATGCAGTGTGCGGCGTATGGTCTGAACACTGACAGGCTGACCCCCCACCCCTTCAACCTCGATTTACCAAAGACAACCTCTGGATATGACACTAAACACGTGCAGTTAACTTCTTTGGTCGCCCATGGCGAAGCCTGTTCTGACTGGAACCTGTCCTGTTTAACCGCTGTATGGTCTTGGCCACCCTGCTGCAGCTCAGTTTAAGGGTCTTGATTATCTTCTTATAGCCTAGGCCATCTGGATGTAGAGCCACAATGGTAGCATTCCAAGCTGAACTGATGGACTTTAATCAAGAACTGATTTTTTTAGAGGGTTCTATTTTTTCTTCAAAAAACCCTTTAAGAGCTGAATAAAACAAACAAACAAACAAACCATCAATAATTAAACACTCAAAATTATATATAAATGTTCGTAACAAACACATGCAGTAAGAAATACCCTTTTTTAGTCTAATAGTACTACTGTATACCATAAAGAGTGTGACAATAAATCACAAAATTAGCCTACAGGCTCATTTAATACCCTTTCCTTACTGTTCCGTAAAAAGTAAATAACATAATTTCTTTGAACTCTCAATAAACATCTTCAATACAAATTAAACACCTTCTACAAATGGGTTTTAAACAATTGGCATAGCAACATTAAAAATTGCAATGCCCTTAGTGGTATTCCAAACCTGCATATATGCTAACGACAAGTTGAAAGTTAGCTATCAACTTCAGAAAACATCAATACAATAAACTTCAAAAGTTCCCAAAATTGAGCAAACAGTGTGCCATTCATCAGCCAGGAGCTAAGAAGTAATATGCAAAGGGTCCAATGCTGTCCATACCACAATACGTGAACGGTGGTGATGGATTGGTACACTCTGGTGGTAGGCCATTATTTCTTCTTCTGTCAGTTTCCTGAGCTTCCGGCATGAAGAAAGGATGCTACTGCTCTGCTCATTTCTATAAACCAGTATCCTTGTGATCTGATCTCATTTATTATTAAGCCCTTGCACTGATGTTTAACATTCTTATGACATTGAGAGATAATCATCTTTGTTATGTGGTGGTCTGTAGGAATAACTACTGGGTGTTTAACTGAGCTGGGTAGAGGCGCATTGCAAAGCCTTCCTCCTACCTTGACAGCTCCCTGATCCTGGAAGGCATCAAGATGATACAGCTTGCTGCTCAATGACAGCTGGGCCCCCTTTCTCAATAACTTGATATCCTCTGGATTAGTGTTTCTTTCTAAATCCGTAATGATGATGCACTTGGCATCTTCTCGTTCCGCTACCGTGCTTGAATAGCTCCAGCCCATGAAGACAGCTTTGACAAACGGTCTGAAAGTCCTGCTTCTGTCGTTTCTACATTCTGTGTCTGAACCCATCTAACTTCAGGATCTCCAATTGTTAATGTTGAATCAATATCTGCTGCAGGAGTTATATCCTCCTTCCATAAAAAACTTGGCCCTGTCAACCAATTAGATGTAAGAATATCACCTGCTTTTAAACCTCTTGAGGTATGGTCAGTATGGTTTTCATCAGCGGGAACATATCTCCACTGTTGAGGAACAGTGCTGAGATGTTTCTTCTGCACTATTCCCCACAAACGTCTGGAAGCGAAGTGCTTTGTTGTTAATATATTCCAAAACCACTTGGGAATCGGTCCATAAGAACTCTTCTATGTCTGCATATTCCACCTCCTGTTTAAGCATATTTCTCATAACAACTGAGATTTTTCACAATGGATGTTTCCTGCTTCATTTGTTAGTCGTAAATAAGAACACTGGCCATATCTATTATTGCTGGTACCAGAAAAGTGATGAAGTTCCCTTCCAAAGTTCACAGGCACATAGCAACGGGGTATATTGATCTTTTCCAAGCACACAGGATCTGCCTTCCAATGCTCCCACCTTGGCTGCAGTTCTTCAGGAAGGAGGTCATCCGACCTGGTGCCATTTCTACACATTCACGAAGCACTGCTTTTCCATGAAGCGGGAGAGGTGCAATAAAGCACAGTAAAATCATACAGTGATGCAACTGTAGATGATATGCCACGGCGTGTTGCTAGCTGGTCTTTGAGATCAACAAAGAATCTAAATTTGTCATAATCAATGTGCCAGTGGATCCCTAAAGCTCTCTCTGAAGGTGTATCATCAAAGCTGAGGTCAAGTGCCTTTACACACAATATCATTATGTCTGTGTCAAATGATCACAGAAGTACTGGGATTAAAGCAGAGAGTTGCCAACTCACACGCATGAGACGCGTTTACAAGCTCCTACTCTGCCCAAATTAATCTCACACCAAATAACAGACCAACATATAAAGTAAATACAGCCTGAAAAAAAAACTTTTCTTATGAGTGTCAGGATTGTGTTACATTGTTCTGATTATGCTTCACATCTTAACTGGACATGTTTGAAACGAAACTAATGATTGTAGTCTGTAGCACGGACAAATCCGAGTATGCACTTATATCCGTCATTATGGTTAATCAGAGAGCCTATTACTCTATTACAGTAATAGAGAAGCTGCGCTATTAGAGCTTTTCGTCAAATTGCCCATCATTTCATGTTTTCGGGTTATTATAAACTGTTTACAGGTGAGATGCAGATGATGTTTATGCAGTAGTGTTTTTCTGTAAAGACCCCTTCAAGCGGTCTGTAGATATCAGGCAAATGTACAAAATAAAAAAGTGTCACCTCATGAATTTGTTTTACTGAGAAAAGTAAATTCAATGCATTTATACTTTATAGGAAGTTAAGCTTTTGCATTTAAAGTTAAAAAAATATAAAACTCTTTAGTAAACTTATGGAATTTGTGGTTAAACATTTCTCACCATAGTTACTGTAGGTTAACCATGAATTATGTAATAATTTTGAAGCAAAGTTCTACATATTACAAACCTTAATAAACTATTTTTTTGGTCAGATCCTCTAGTAAATTATGTATGACTTTGTCATCATTTAGAATCGTAAAATAATCGCAATCTCTATTTGAAACAAAAGAATCGGGATTCTCAATTTATCCAGAATCGTGCAGCTCTAACCTTAGGGCACACAGTTGTCGAGCTTCTTTTGCTAACTTTTTCTGTGCTGGTTACACTGGTGACTCCAGTGTCCAAGTCTTTTGTGATGAATTTTGAGGCCATGGGATAAACAAGCTTGTAGTGGAGTAGGCGGGGCGAGACCGTGGTGTGAGACCGGTGAGTAATTGTGAATGAGCGGCAGCTGTGCGCACACCGGGCTCCAATCATGTAGGAGATTGGGAGCATATAAGAGAACGAGCGACCGGACCGTCGAAGAGAGAGAACCCTGCCTGAAAAAGTTTACATTTGTATTTGTATATATGTTTTGTTTTGTGCTGTTATGATTTATATTAAATGTTTTCCGGTTCCCGTCTCCTTCCTTCCCTACTTTGAATCTTGTTACAATGCTAAGATGACAAATTTAAGATGATTGAGCCTTACAATGGCAAGCTGCTTTTTGTAAGGCAAGTGGGGTCTCTTTTTGAAATGAAGAGGCATCTCATAATGGCCATAGTCCTTCTTCCTTAAGCCTTTCTGCAGTCTATTTAAGATGAGGATGTCATCCTGCGACACAGTTTTATTGTCTTCACCAGTGTCTTTGAAATCGAACACCAATGCCATAATAACATCTGTGGGAGTCACTGGGGGAGCTCTTTAATGCTGACTCTATGACAGATGGTGTTAAAGCTCTGCGATTCATGAAGTAAACACAGGTGACCAACAATGCTCCAGCCTAGGTCTGTATGGACTGCATAAGGTGCATTGTCTGCTCCTAAAATCACCTGTTTTGGTGCCAAAGCCCTTGGACAGCTGTAGCCAATCAGGAAACCAACCTCACAATCGTGCAGAGGTGAGATTTTGTCCACTATTGTAGATAGATGCTTCAAGTGTTGAGCTGTGTCACAAGTAGGAATATGAGTACAATTCACTATGATGGAGTACTTAGTGTAAGCAGCAGGCAGATTGAGGGGAGAAGAGGAGCTGTAGCCTCTTACTCTTAGACCTGAAACCCTTTCACTTGGCATTACAACATCCTTTGCGGTCATAGATGTTAACTTCAGTCCCACAGGACAGGAGTCAGCTTGTAACTGGTTACTCAGCTCTCTGTCAACAAAGTATCACTTATGTGTCAAGTAGAGCAAAAACAAGTTTTTCATTGCCTGGATTCCTCTCAGGGTATACCCAAACTGGCACAATCGTTGTAGTTTTGGTGGATGGCTCATCATTCTCTACTTTGTAAGATTTGGTAGCAGTTACCTCTATGTCACCTTGGTTTGAGACCTGGAGCAGAATTGACTTTCTCCGTGTAATTTTCATCATGTAGACACGCTGGATGTCTGCCTCCACAAGTCTAACAGGATAAACGGTAATGGCAGTCTTTTGCACTGTGGCTTAGTTTCATGCAACCACAGCAGAGCTCGCTATCCTTCACATATTCATGTTTCTCTTCTAATGACTTTGTCACAAATTTAGGACAGTTGTGATTCTTATGATTGTTGTCTTTACAGAAGAGCACCTTTTATAATTTCCTTTAGTGGGCCTTTTATCAGTTTCCATAGCTGTTTGAGTGTGCAATACGTGAGCCCTATTTCTTTTACCATCCTTATGGTTTGTTTTTTCTGAAGTGAGGTCAGAGGCACAAAGAGCACCGAAGGAGGTAACTGGATAACAAGAAAAATTTCTGCTTCCATTGACATAAAGTTCACAAAATCTATAAACTTTGGAAAGTCTTGAGTCTCAATCAATGTCTGTGACCTGATGGTTCGACCTTGCTGCTGGCCAATCCAAGTTTTTGATTTTCATCACAGTCATTCAGTATCTTAAGCCCTTTAATATGAGGAATAGCTTGATGACATGCATTTAAGAAGTCAGAGAATTCTCTTAAACATTCAGCATCCTTATTCTGAATCTTTGGCCATTTGGATAATTTTTCTCTAAATTCTGTACCACAAATCGCTCACCTTATCTTTGGTTGAGTTTGTTTCATGCATCCTTATAAGCCTCATTATCATTCTGTAGAAGATGCCATCAAGGCACTTACGCATTGGCCCACCGACATACCTTTTTAAATAGTGCAGCTTGTCAGCTGAAGAAATGGCATTTCCATCAATGAGCGATACAAATGCAGCCTTCCATTCAATAAACTGGATAGGTTCACCATTGAACCCTGGTGGTTCTGTTATATGCAGCCTGTTTAGAGCAATGATATGTTGGACAGCTTGAGCAAAATAAGACACATCAGATTTTGGAGGCGGAATATTTCTATGATCTCAATAGGACTTGCTGCTGTGATGTCAGTAGGACATTGAATGGGATGCTGCTGAATTATAACACTTGCATCGTGCTGTTGCCTTGAAACTGAAGAATTAATTTTGCCTTCCTGTGCAATTTCTTGATCTTAGACCAACAATTTGGCTCTAGCCGCCTTTAGATCCTTTTCTACCCTTAGTTTTTCCAGTTCACACTTCCGAGTTTCAATCTCATATACCATTGAGTGTTCCGCTTCTTTTGCTGCTAATTCAGCTGCTGCATCTGCTTGCTTGGCTGCAATGGATATTACTGCAGACCTCCCCCATTGTCCCTCGTTTGTGATGCGTGTGCCGTCTAAAACCTGGGTTCTATGATGTGAAACTAAGTGCGTCTTATTTAAACTACCAAAGGAAGAACTTCTGAGGAAACAATGGTTACAATTCATTTTCAAATGACACCAAAGGAGTATAACCCCAGGGTTTTACTGTGCACGCGTCATTTCACCGAAGATTGCTTCAACAATCTTGGCACGATCACTGCAGGGTATGTTATAAGACTATCCTGGAAAGAGGGGGAGATACCCACCTTATTTGGACCTGTTAGCTCCCCCGAATCACAACCTGTAAGGCAAGAGCATTGCGTTAACAACGCAAGGTTGTGGGTTCGATCCCAGGGGATTGCACATCCCCAAGTATAAATCTATAGGATGATGCAATGTAAGTCACTTTGGATAAAAGCGTCTGCCAGATGCATAAATGTAAATGTATGAACTTGTCTAATTTAAGTGTTCTATATATTATCTACTATCGTCTTTGGATGTTTCTTCGTCAGACTCGGGCTCAAACTGGTAAGGTAAAATTATTAAGGTAAAAATACGTTATCAAGTTCAAGAAATTGGAAGGAGGAGGTCAACGCCGAACGTTCAACAACTTTTAATAAGAAATAAACAAACCTCATAACGAAAGTAAAATACCGTGACGTGTTATATGATTGAGCGTTTTATGTCGTTGTGGTTAACTAATTATTGTAACTAATGTTATGCATTTGTTGTTACTGACATGTTACATGATTGTTGTTAGTGACGGGTTACGTGATCGACCGACATGTATTGTGATTGTTGTTACTGACCTGTTTTCTGGTTGCGGTTGACAGACATGCTCCGAAATTTAGACTGACAAAAATGTTTGACTGATTATGGCTTCATCATTTTTAGCCGCGAAAAAATAAAGGCTGAAAATGTAAGCCAAAAATATCTGGCAACCCGTTTCTCCAGTCAGTGCTGTGCACTCAGGTTTTACTCTCACTCTAGCTGTTATTAAATGCCATTCATTTCACTAACATAATATGACTTAATTAACTGAAATAATGACTTAATTAAGCCCTAGTATTCAGACATCTAGCAATCAGACATAACATCCTCGTAACTACCATGTTGACAACCACCCGAGACACTTTAGGATCCTGAGAGGGACATTTGCAGGGCCAACCAGATTTCTTTAGGAAACTTTGAAGCAAGTCTTTGAAAATAGCCTCTGGTAACATATACTGTTGCAAACATGGTTTAACATGGTTAACATGGTTAAATCTCAGCAGAATCAAATTCACCTCTCATTAATCTCAAATTCACATGGCTCCCATTAAATCTTACGATGTGCAAGCCGTATTTAGAACACATGGCTACATTCCATTGGTTTTCAAGAGCAGAATTCTCTGGAATAACAACATTGTGCCATGTCAATAGGAGAGGGACCTACGTGTCATTCAGGAGGACAGATTTTTTTTCAATTTGTAATTAACCCCTTTGCAGAATGAAAGATACGTTGAAATTGATTTGCTGTATTTGACTTTTAAAGACTATTTTCAACCTGCAGTTGCACTTTTCCAGCTGCTAAACCCCAACACCAATAAAGAAAATTGAGTTGAAACTTATAAAATGGCAGAAGCTATCATTACAAGCTATATAGATAAAATTGTTTTTAAAGTTGTTAATGATAGAGACTGTGCGGCTTCCACAGAGCTTTCTGGCCTGTTTTACACTTAGACTGTCATTCATTTTTGTCTGCTGGTTCCCACGTTTAACTGGCCTTTGACCTCAAGATATCATGTTATTAGTTCCCATGCGAGACAGTCTCTGAGTCCAAATAAAACCACAGTGATGAACTCCTGTTGTTGCAAAGCAATAAAGCTCCACATCTTCAACTTTGTAGGAGTTTGATCAACAGAACGTTTTCTTTTTTGCAGATCTTGGTGAAAAGTCAGTGCAATCAAACATTTGTGTCTGGGATCCATATGTGCATACTAACTACCGCATGCTGATTTCTTAAACTCACAACATTTTGAAGCCACTAACACCACTCTCATGTAGCTAGCATACTCATTTATAACAATTTACAACGAGAGGCCATGCATTACTATTCCTAAATGTCATGCAGTGGAGTGCCAGTAACCGCGGTAAAATCACTGGAACCCAGTAAGTTGGCAATGTCTTTGAAAGTGGCTTATCCAATTACAGTTGTTCTATAATTGTCCATTTGTTTTCAAGGTAAATTGGTTATGTAACTTCACGAGGTGGCCAACCACAGGCTTTTCTAGCTGATTCAGGTCAATTTAATATTCAGCAACATGTAAAAATATTTTTCTCTGTCTTTTTCCTTGTAGAGTAAATGTCTTTTAGTTTAGTACAGTCACTGAAATATTCTAGTGGTATTTGACCCTTGTTGATCAATGAAGCTGGACAGACTCAGCAGACCCAAACATACTGTGAGGGTCTGTTGGAAACGTTTGGCCGAATCCCCTGTCAGAGAGATCTTCAGCTTCCACCTCCAGCAGAGCTGCGACCAGATCCCGAGATATTGAGTTCGAGTGGACCATGTTCTCCATCTCCATTGTCTATGCGGCCACTCGGAGCTGTGGCCGCAAGGTCTCCGGTGCCTGTCGAGGCGGTAATCCCCGAACCCTATCGGGCCTGGAAGGCTTGTGGAATACTTCGAGGATCTCCTCAATCCCGCCGTCACGTCTTCCATTGAGGAAGCACAGGCTGAGGGCTCGGAGGCGGACTCGTCCAACACCCAGGCAGAAGTCACAGAGGTAGTCAAGAAACTCCTCGGTAGCAGGGCACCGGGGGTGGATGAGATTCGCCCTGAGTACCTTAAGTCTCTGGATGTTGTGGGGCTGTCTTGGCTGACACGCCTCTGCAGCACCGCGTGGTGGTCGGGGACAGTGCCTTTAGACTGGCAGACCGGGGTGGTGGTCCCTCTTTTTGAGAAGGGGGACCGGAGGGTGTGCTCCAACTATCGGGGATCACACTTCTCAGCCTCCCCGGGAAAGTCTATGCCAGGGTACTGGAGAGGAGAATCCGTCCGATGGTAGAACCTCGGATTCAGGAGGAACAGTGTGGTTTTCGTCCCGGTCGTTGAACACTGGATCAGCTCTATACCCTCTCCAGGGTGCTGGAGGCTTCATGGGAGTTTGTCCAACTAATCCACATGTGTTTTGTGTAGGGATGCACCGAATATTCGGCCACCGAAATTTTCGCCCGAAAATGGCCCAAAAGTGCATTTTCGATTTTCGGCCGAAAGACTTTTATCACCGAAACATTTCCCGCCAGTCCTGTGTAAACTATGTAATGCAAAGTTTTTTATACAATGTTTTCGTGAGATGAGAGAGCTCTCAGTCTACAGCACCAGGAGTTTTGCCCGCTCCACTGCTCACGCGAGCCGGACCTCGATCGCAAAACAGACAAGAGATGATCAAAAGTCCAGACACTATGTGTCATGATTCCGCTATCATGTCATGTTTATTCTTATTCTTGCAGCGGAGTCATGACTAAGTCTAGGGTTTTGTGTGGGAAGGACATGGCATGGCTTAGATATTGGCTGTCATGCTCCTTCTCGTGTCTCGTCTATGGCCCCGCCCCTCTCGTCTCCTCGTTAGCTTCCCTTGAGTGTTTTATTACCCACACCTGCCTATTGTAATTATCCTTTATTCGTCTCCCTATTTAATGCCCTTGTATTCTCTGTCCTGTGCGCGTTTGTTTTTGTACATACTGGAATCTTTGATGTCTGTTTGCCTGTCTGAACTCTTGTTCCAAGGAGTTATCCATACGCTGTGTCCCAGCGTTCATTTCCAGTGCTCTGTTCCTGTTTTGTGATCCTTGTTGATTTTGTTGCAGTTGGTTTTCCCTCCGTGAGTTTTACGTTCCTGTTTGGCTGTCTTTGTTTATCCCCTGTATTTTACCCCATTGTGGGTTTTTGTTTTGTGTTTATTAAAATCTTTTGTTACCCCATACCGCTGCCTGCATTTGGGTTCTCTCTCATTACGTTTCGTGACACTATGCACATGATAAACAACTTAAAACTTGCTTCACTGCTTATTAGTTGTTGTCCCTAATGTTTCCTCGTGTAGTGATAATGGCAGAGCTTTCGTTCTTTAAATGTGCGCTCCACCATTTTCCTTACATTCGTTTTATTCCAACGGTTTTGAACTGTAATTTTATAGACTTCAACACTAGGAAATGTTTTTTTTTACTAAATTGTTATTAGAGTAAGTCTCTTACCACTGTAAAGTGTTTTTTAATTGTGATATTGGACTGTTGGGCTTTTATTTTCTTAACTTAACTTAACGTTTTTCTCCATATTCCGTTCCTGAACATCATAGCGCTTCAGACGACAGAATAAGTTGGTTATTCTATTCTTAGGCTACTTATTATCAACTTTACACATCTGCAATTCTTGGTGCATTTGTTGTTGTTAAAGTTCTACAGTTATTATATGGGCTATGGGAGTCTTTGTTTGGATACACTATTATGTTGAAGGCCTACAGACAAAATATTGTTGTATCTTTAAGCATAACGGGAGATGGTGGTCTAGTGGGTTAAACCACTGAACTGGTAAATCAAAGGTTGCTGGTTCGATCCCAGCAGCCACCACCAGTGTGTCCTTGAGCAAGACACTTTACTCCATGTTGCTCCAGGGGGATTGTCCCTGTAATAAGTGCACTGTAAGTCGCTTTGGATAAAAGCGTCTGCCAAATGACTAAATTATAAATTATTATAAGCAGTTGCACTTGTTCTGAATAGACTTTCTTGTAGTAGTCCTACAGAGAAAAAATGTAAAATGCACTTGACCTAAATGCACTTTGTTTTCATGAGAAAACATTTAATTGTACAACTTCTCAGCAGGCCAGTAGGCCTGTACATTATTATTTAATATACACATGAGTGAGGTCAAGTTAAACATCTTAGTTGAATTTTATTTTATACTGTGCATTGTTGCAATGTTCTAAATAAATATTTGCATAATTTGTAATTTATTTATTCTTTGAAACTTTAATATTTATGCAATTGCAATGCCTTGATTTTAGTAAAGTTAGTACACAGTCATAGCCATAAATGCAAGGGTACTAATAATTGGCCTAATGTCTTTCAGTGTTTCGGTTTTCGGCCTTGTTTTCCTCGTTTTCGGTTTCGGCCAAGAATTTTCCTTTCGGTGCATCCCTAGTTTTGTGGGTTTGGAGAAGGCATTCGACTGTGTCCCCCGCGGCATCTTGTGGAGGGAGTTCTGGGAGTATGGGATTCGGGACCCTTTGCTAAGCGCTATCCGGTCCATGTACGACCGGAGCAGGAGCTTGGTTTGCATTGCCGGCAGTAAGTCAGACTTGTTCCCGGTGCATGTTGGACTCCAGGAGTGCTGCCCTTTGTCGCCGGTTCTGTTCATAATTTTTATGGACCGAATTTCTAGACGCAGCCAGGGGCCGGAGGGCGTCGGGTTTGGGGACCACACGATTTCATCTCTGCTCTTTGCGGATGATGTTGTCGTGCTGGCCCCATCAGACCAGGACCTTCAGCATGCACTGGAACGGTTTGCAGCCGGTCAGCACCTCCAAATCCGAGGCCATGGTTCTCAGTTGGAAAAGGGTTGCTTGCCCACTTCAGGTTGGTGAGGAGTTTCCTGCCTCAAGTGGAGGCGTTCAAGTATCTGGGGGTCTTGTTCACGAGTGAGGGAAGGATGGAACGGGAGATTGACAGACGGATCGGTGCAGCTTCTGCAGCAATATGATCGCTGTACCGGTCTGTCGTGGTGAAGAAGGAGCTGAGCCGCAAGGCGAAGCTCTCGATTTACCGGTCAATCTACGTTCCTACTATCACCTATAGTCATGAGCTATGGGTCATGACCAAAAGGACAAGATCCCGGATACAGGCGGCTGAAATGAGCTTTCACCGCAGGGTTGCTGTGCAATCCCTTAGAGATAGGGTGAGAAGCTTGGTCACTCGGGAGGAGCTCAGAGTAGAGCCACTGCTCCTCCACATCAAGAGGGGCCAGCTGAGGTGGCTCGGGCATCTTTTCCGGATGCCCCCTGGACGCCTTCCCGGGAAGCGGAAGAAGATGGATGGAAGGGTGGATGGACGTTAATGTAACTCAAACATAGTTTTTTAAGACTGAAGTCTGATTCATTTTGTTTAAATTTAAATACATTTTACAATAATAATTTCAGTTTAAAAATAATAGTGAAACTATAATAATAAATTATTTGCGGTTATTTTTACAAAACATAAATATCAAATGGGACAAAATATCCAATAAAAAATTCAAACCTCAGCTGGAGTTTTTCACATCTTCTGATTTCGCTTTTCAAGCAATGTCTGATGCATATGGCACACTTTGTTGGAAACACTTCAGCACGTTCGAAGTCGTCATCTAGACGTGCGTGTCGTGTTCTTTAAAGGACCGCCTGGAAACAACACAAAGGCATCTGATCTAGAAGTAAGCTGTTGTGTTTGCAATGGCTGCTATACAAATTCTTGACAATCGACTAAACACTTAATTCTTAAACGTATACGAGGTTCACGGCATAAACTTATAATAATTTTGTTGCCGTTAACTTTTGACATGTTTGTGAATTTACACCAGTCTGTTACTGCGGGGACACTTCCACGCCCCTAAACATTAATGCGCCTCAAGACGACACTTGATTGGTTCCTTTACATGTCAGTCATATGGCCTATTGGGCGGGTATTGGGCAAAGAAAATGGCCATAAGTACCAGATCTTCAGTAAGACTAGGTGGTTTTTCGCCCATCAGATAGATATGGGAATTCTATACTTGATGGATTGTATTTTTGAAGAAAATCAAGGGAGATGCATTAGGAGTGAAATACAAAAAGGCGAATAGAAATGTTTGCATGTTTAACTACAAAGCACAGAAACCAAAGTGGCGCTTTCTTGATCTAGGCTTTAGGATGTTGTGATTTATTTAAAGGTCATATCATGAAAGTCTTAGACCATGATACAGGGACTGTTCTGCCTCCAAACTCTTTTGAGGCTATTTCCCAAATTAGGCTGTAAATTTTAATGATGTGATCTGGTTAATGTGAATCTTTTCATTAAAAAAATACCTTATTTGATGTTTACCACTAAACAAAGCCCACAGCAACACTGTTTGTAATTAATTGTGCTTACATTGTGTCTTCACAACCACTTATACACGCATTGCACTTCCATGGCATATGGTCACGCATATAATACCTTTAGTGTTTTGTTTATTACTTTAGTACGCCACTGCCCCAAAGTAACTACTAAACCACATGCGACTCTAGCCTGGGAGAACATGTGTGATTTCATGCGATGAGTAGAAACGTGACATAAATCTACCCTGACAGCTGTAAGAAACCAGCTACGCTTAAAATAGTTGTATAAGCAGCACACATTTTTTGGTTTCAGACAATCTTAGGAAGATTTTTTTGCTAGAGCATGTCCATATTTTTAAAGGTCAAAAGTCCATAGTGAGATAAAGGGGTTCTTAAAGGGGATTATTTACTGTAGTATCTACTAAAAGTCCAGAATGTCCTAAAGAGATTTAACGAAGGAGTTCAATGGATAGTTCACCCCAACATTAACATTCTCTCATCATTTTTTCACCCCCAACTTTCTTCTGCAGAACACCCTTTAACATGGCCAATATCACATATTTGCTTACAATTAATTAGTGACCTAGAAATGCGAAATTATTATAAATCATGATTCTAGGCTTTGCACATGCATTTAATTGTGACGTTGTGTCCGCTTAGACAGTGGTTATGACTCATTTTGTCATTAGATCAGTGATTTGGGGTTTGGACAAGATTCCCCTGCTGCTCAGACAACCACATGCATTATTCCCAGTTGGCCATCTGCTTAGCATTTCTCCAGCGTCTTTGAATCTTGACGGGAATTATGCTAACGTAACAGTTCACAGACCTAGAAGCAGTCCACCGCATGGCAGCAATTCTGATCCCATAGTCCAAGTCTCACCACACAGTGTGAAAGCATCATCTGTCAAAGAACACAATGCTTCTACACTGACTTAAGAGCTGTGCTCTCTCTAGATATGTGTGCCATTTCTCTGCACTTTTAAACATATTCCTGATGCTCATGCTAATTTCCTTGCCAAACCCAGTCCTATATTTACCTAATCCAATACGGTCTTGCAAAAATGTAATGCCATGCATGGTCCTTTTTTTTCAAGTTCCATTATTCTGATGGCCATCCCTGACCGTGCCAACGGCTTACAGATTCACGAAATCAAACTGACACATTTGCGTTAGTCAAATTCTTAAAGTCTGATACAAATATTTCTGACTTATATTTCATCCCAAAACCTTAAAAAAGAATAACATTTTGCCCAAGGTAATAACAAAATATACTGTAGAAATTCAAGGTTTTTCCAAAACGACGTTTTTGTTGCATATGTAGACGTATTTATCGATGCAAGTGGATGTCATTTTTTCCAAACAAAGACCTTTTATTTATGTCTTATACTGTCTACATGCAAATAGTCTCCGCATCATTCATTCTTCCTGTGTAAACCACAGTTGCTGTCATCTTTTGTTCTACAACTATGACGGACATGTTAAAGAATGTCATTGTCCATACACTGTCCATTCAGAGGGGTCGTTTTCTTCTTAGAATATTAAATGTATTAAGCTGTATTGCTGGGTAGATTTCTTTGTTTTATAAACTGCCATTTTACCACACATCCCTAAAGGCATCAACTGAAGCTAAAAGGCAATCCTAAATGATTGTACATTTTCAAATGCATGGCTCTGATATGAACATGTTACCGTCTGAATTGTCACACCAGGTAACACAGTGTGTATAATGTGAGGATGAACTCATTGGAGTAGATTCGAGGCAGATTTGATAGACGTTGGTTGGCCGGCGGCCAGCAATCATGGGCTGGGTCTGTTTGGACAGAGCTCCTCAGAAACAGCTACAGTTCATAAGGCAGGAAGCAGCTTGCTGAAGGATCCCAGCGGTCAAGGTTGTGAAGAAAGAGGATGGGGGCTGGGCCGGACAGGGGATTTCCTCATAAGGGCTAGTGTCATATTCAAAAATACCCACAATTATTCCAAATGGTTTACTGTAGTCACGAAATGTGAAGCTAATGATTAACTTTTAATGAGTTGTTTAGTCTTTAATGCCTCGAGAAAGTTTACTTTTTTAACAGTTTACGTGTTATTGTTATTACCTAAAAAAATTAAACTATAAAACGCGAAATCACAATATTCTTCTGATTTAGGCAAACAAGCGGTTTTCCTTATACTATCGTACTATAGCAATTTGCATTTTTGGCTTAGTTGCAACACTTTTAAAATGTACCACGGCAATGCCACACGAAGAGTATTTTAGAGTAGCATGTTCATACACAGGAATGTAGTAAATATGCAGCACCATAGTTTCATGGTGGTACAGCGACAGAAAAATGATAGTAAATGTGTGGTAAACATGTTTTTGGCACTACATTTATATAAGGAATTTGTGGTTCTACTATCGTTTTACTACAAATAAAACCATAAAATGATTGATACATGGTTAAATGTCAATAAAGACTCGTTTTGTATCGCTTGCTTTACATAGGTAGTATTATGACGGATAAAGCTGTATACGCTGCAAAATGTAGTTTCACAATTTCACAATACAACACAATAAAGGGCGCGCGCACCTCTGGACGCGTTCTTGCGTAATGGATGCGCGGTTTTAATTGTGACTAGAGGAACACTTGCGTCGGGAGAGCGTCTGTTGCTGTCTCACTGATTTTTCTTTCAGCGACATTTATTTACTTTTGCTCCATGACGTCCAGCTGTTTGTAAACGAGAGAGATTGCGAATCGCGAGCGATTCCGCGCTAGGCGCTACTGAGTTTACATCCCGCGCCCACAGCTGCGAGAGCGTTCTAGCTGGTCGCATCGCGAGTGTAGATGCGTTTTACGTGTAGCGCGTGCGGGGAGGGTTCCGCTGGCCAATGCGCCAATAGACGCTAACGGCATGAAGAGCCGGTTCAGTGTGCATGATAGGATGAGGACACCGCAACTCTCGGACAATTCGTTAACACTTAGAGATCTCACACAGCTACCACTACGGGAATAGTCGGAACGTTTGATAATAAATGGACAGACCAGCAGCTTTCGCGATTCACTCGTCACCGAGCAGCAGGAATTATTGGAAGTGATGGGGAATACAACACCCAAACCATTATTAGGTAGGATAAAGCTTGTTTGTGCATAGCTGATTTGTCCGATAACATCAATAAATTGTTTAATTTCATTGCATACGGATACAAATGGTTTCATGTCTTTATGTACAGTGCGGACACTGTCATGCTTTCATATGCGTTCGCGTCTGAACTAAATTGGGCTTCAGCGCGCGCTGCGTAGGAGTGAGAAGATGATGTTCAAGTTGATCGGAGATCCTGCAATGATGAAAGATATTCTGCTCATTGGGCATAACTTAACCCGTAATGGTTCAATTTTCGTTTAGTGGTCATGTTGAGTTGTGTTGGGCAAATAAGGCATTTAGGAGAGGGAAGCAAGCACTGCGTGTGTGAAGAAGGTTTAGCTTCTTTGGGTTTGGATATTCCTTATTTGGACCCTTAAGGTCAGCCAAACACACGATTCTAATAATAGGCAGATTTATTAGCCCTCATGAAAGAGTTAATGTATTTGATTAACTGTATAAGTGCAACAGGGCTATCCATGGGGAAAGCTGTAGCTTAGTGCATCTTATTTGTTCTTCGTGCATCTCTATTTCCAGACTGGCCTCCAGCATACCATATGGATTCACCATTTCCATTCAGAGCCTACATGTATCCTGCTGGTTTGATATTCATGATCTGCTGAATATTGGAGCATATGTGTTTCATGGGAGTGAAGATCATTGACCTGTCCTGAATATTCTTTGTTTTGATATTTACCAATCAAGCTCTATCTGGTATCCATTATAGGAACCTATCTCATTGTGTTCTTAGTCCCCATCCTCCAGTAACCAGTTCTGCCCACAGCGACCACATTGAACTGCCTCTGATCTGTCATGGGACTTTCTAAATGCACAACTTGCATGACTGCAATTAAAACAAGGAGATACGTTTGACAACATATCAAGAGGCATTGAAGGAAGTCTATTTAAATGTTTCTTAAAGAACTTAATGACACAACCAGTTGACTGTATCAGCTTTAGAAAGCTGTGGTGACGAAAAGGCGTGTCATTTTTATTGGATACAGAGTTGGAACAGGTAACACTACATTTTTCAAACACTTCTGAAACATCAATACATTTGTTATGTGTGTCACATGTGTGTTGTGCACATCTCTGACCTGAAGGATGGAAAGTTATGGACGTATGCTTTGAGGCTTTATCGAAATGTCTGTCACAACCAATAATGCTAAACACAGATGTGGGTGGCAATACAGTTATACTGTTATAATATATGAGAGACGTAACTAATATAATCATGGTATAATAGATTTTTATATATATATCTTTTTTAGGGGGTGGGGTTAGATCTATAAATTATATTGTTTACGTTAACATGGATTGTGACGGTGATAGACTCAATTGTTAACCAGATAGAAATTTGGTTTCATAAAGGCCAAATAGAAGCTGACTATTTTATGCAAATTTTATTTTTTATGCTTTTGTGTACAGCATTTGTGGAACTGTAAAGTGTAATTTTTAAGTATGTGTATTTAAAGTTCTAGGAAATTTTAACCATAATATTTAAATGTAATAGTTGTATATACTGTATGTGTGAGTGTAGCAGTGTTGTGGTACTTGGCTATAATTTAATTAGTCATGGAGTTGTTTAATATAATTTATTTAACTGTATAACCTTGAGAGATTTTCTGTTGTTACAGCTTAATTTGGAAGGATAGTGAAGAGAGGAAAGGAAATCTGACAGTGTGAAAGACAGGGAAAAGGTAATTTGGGTCGCCCAAAGCGCTGTAAATGGAATTTGCCCACTTGGCTATTGGCGCCAACAGCTTAAGAGGTTCTTCAAACTGTAAAAGTATTCATTCATATTTGATCTATAAGTGTCATCTCACATCATCTGCTGTTGTTCTTGTAGCTGGTGTGTTTGTTGTTCTCTGCTTCTGTCCAGTGGCTCAGGCTACAGGCAGCAATCATTGTTTGGTAACGTGTGCTGAACAACTGTTGCATGGAGAGAGCTGTGGACTCATGTGTGTGTGTGCTGGAGATAGGAGTCAAGTGACCAGACAGTTGTATTGTCATTAGCCTAATAGGATGGTTCCATCCTATATTTGGAACCCATGAAAAAGCCGGTGGAGTTTATGGCTCTCATCTCTCCTTGAGCCTGTACACAATTCAGCAGAGAGCTCCTTTAATCACAGCCTGTGAAGAGGTGACTGTAGTATTTTATGACTTCTGCCTTACATCTGTTTATGAAAAAGACTCTTAGACTGCAGCCCTGCTTTTGTGGACCGGCCACAAACTCTAATGCAGTTGAGTGCTATGGAAAGTAAAAGGCCAGCATGAATGGAAACTGGTTGAATGTCTCTCACATCCATGTCGGTGTGTCTTTATCTTTCTTAACACGTAAACATTCATTTGTGATGTTATATTTAGGGTATTTTCATTTCAATGAAGCTGATATCAAAATGACAGTACGTACGCCCAGAACATATACCAAATTTCTGACTAAATGAAACAACAGATGCTGCATATGGTTTTTGTGTATTATACCATGGTCTGTTTGAATACTCGATTCTAATTGGCTGGAAGGTTTGCATTAAAACGGTTTAATGCACGGGTAGTTCCAGTCAGTTTTGATCAATGTTTGAAATGAACTGACAAAGATATCTGTCATTTTCACTTTCTGATCAAACATTACACGTTAAACCTCAATAACAGCTTTAACTTGGCAAATGACCATGGTAAAGCTGTGCATTAAAGGATGTTAATGCACGGCTAGCCGTGGATTATCCCTCCTTAATATGTCATTTGCTGTAAATCTCTAGCTTTTCAGATATTAAAGATATTCACATTCCTAATAAAAGAAATATGTGTGTTTATCAAAATGGAAATAAATATTTTTATTATGATCTATTATATAATCCTAAAATAGAAATATAGGCTTCACTTTGCAAATTATAATTTTCTGTTAGGATTTTATTTTTCCAAGGTGCAGCACGTGAGAATCACCCAGTTTGATTATGGCTGTGCTAGATCAGGTTTAGGTTGTTTGCTTGTGAAGTGCTATTTCTGACGCATTCGTCTCTCCTTTCATGCGGTGAAAAAACAGCACAAAAGATTTACTGCTGTTGATGTGGTCTGCTTTGATGCCGGCAGGTCTGTCAACACTGTCAGCATGATATTATTTACTGTTGCTGTTTTTATACTGCTTATTATATAGCGATTCTTGGAATAATGCCTTTTCTGTGCCCTTGAGAGATGAAAATAGTAAAAAAACACGCCCTTTCAAAGAGCATCATGGATGCAAGAAAATCTGGCCTTTGGTACAAAAGAGTTAACACCACATACCTTCTACATTTGAATTCTGTTATACATCATAACATGTCTCTAAGATAATTTTTCTCAGATTTTCAATGTGTTCTTACTTTTTGTCTCATAATAAACGAATTGCGACGTGAATCATATTTGCTGTTTGTATGCATTACAAGGCCGTTTTGATGTTTCTGATGTGCTGTGATGTTTTGCTCAACAGATGCCAGTCGACAGCACCGCCCAGTGGCCAGCAGGCAGTATTGCACTATTACCAACAGTGGAGGGGAGCGCCGCACATCTGCCCCACCGATCAGCATCGATACGCCCCGTTTTCACCCCCACGCCAAGGGAAAGAACATTCGGTTGGACGCCCAACTGCGACGGGCCACGCGGAAGAACAGCTTCTGCAATGGCATCACCTTCAGCCAGCGACCCGTGCGTTTGTACGAGAAGGTGCGTTTGCGCCTGTCGGGAATTCACACGGGCTGGAGCGGGGCTCTTCGCTTCGGTTTCACAAGCCTAGACCCCAGCGAGCTTGCCCTGGTGGACATCCCCAAGTATGCTTGTCCCGACCTGGTGACGCGGCCTGGAAACTGGGCCAAGGCGCTGCCCGAGAGGCTGGCCATGCGGGACAATGTTCTGGCCTTCTGGGCTGACCGCCACGGCCGGGTCTTCTACAGCATCAACGACGGGGAGCCCATTCTCTTCCACTGCGGTCTGAGTGTTGCCTGCCCGCTCTGGGCAATCATTGATATCTATGGAATCACACAGGAGGTTACACTGCTGGGTAAGTCCTCAGATCAGAGATTCCTCAACTGGTCTGGTCACAATATGAAACTTTGCACATTACTTGTTTTATGGTGACCTATTCATCTGTGCAAGGCTATCTACCCTCACTAGTCTACTTGTTGGTTGATGGGCGGTTAGTTGACTTCAATCTAGCATGCATGGCGTCTTTGATCGTGCGTGGAGTACCTTCTTAAGTTTTGTAGGAAGGCCCCAAAGATTTGCATCATCAGCTCCAAGTGATGAGGTCATCTGGCATTTGTTAATCTTACTATGAGAGTCTGGCTTTCCTCTAGATAGCGGTAAAGGTAGATTCATTCTTCAATAGGTATAAACAGTCGTAAGAAGTTGGTTAACCTTGTTCTGTCTGAGAACACCAACTGCTGCTGGGATGGTAACGGAAAGGGGTTGCCATCCAGACAGCGTTTGCAAGCCTGCGAAGACATACCTTAATTGTGGTAAAGTGAAGTGTACTAAACACTCAGGCTTGAATGAAAGAACTAGAAGATAGCCTAAAAAGAGCTCATTTAGCAGCGATTAGATAGTGGCCTCACAGTTTTGTTGGAACTAGATCCAAGGGGCCTTGCGACATATCAAAGAGCAGAATGCCAAAGGAACAGTCATCACGAGCAAGGTGGCACCCTGACCGACTGATTCTACTGAATCTCACACGCTAGATGAACCCCAGTAGCTCAGGCCGAAGAACTATGCCTCCCTCACAATCGTTCGCTCTAAGCTTTTCTACCGCCTTGCTCTTCCCATTACTCAAGGACTTTGTTTACCTTCTGTCTGATGAGATCACTGACCATGTTTGGTCAATGCTGCCGCGTATTTGCAGAGAAAGACTGCCAGCCCTCCAGAACAGTTGACCAGATCCAGACCTATACACATGTTTTGTCTGGGTTGTCAGTCAGGTTGTTTGGATCGTGAGGATGGACGGACAGATTCATTGATTGGTGATGAAAAATTGCTTTTTTGGGAAAAGAAAGCAGCAGAATGATATTCCTTTATTTGCTTTTTCAACGTTGCTGGTAAATTAGGCTAAATGGCTTTAGCATTAGTAAACAAAAATGATAAATTCTGTCTCAAAATAAAAATGTGATTGTCATCATTTATTTTCCTTCATGTGGTTCAAAACCCCTATATGACTATTTCTTCAGTGAAACACTGAAGATGATATTTGGAAAATATGTGGTTTTGTTTTCATACGGTGGAAGTCAAAGGGGTTTTATGTTATTATTTCTTATAAATATCTTCTTTTGTGTTCTGCAAAAGCAAGAAAGTCAAACAGGTTTGGAATTACATTTTTTTTTACATTTTTTAACATACATTTACATTTATGCCTTTGGCCGACGCTTTTATCCAAAGCAACTAACATTGCATTATACTATACATTTATTTCTAATTATGTGAAAATTACAACCTTATTGTAAACTGTTGCCCAATTATAACAATGTGTATCTGATTTCTTTTCATGAGTATTGTGTAGTTGTGTTTGTGGTGTAAACTGAAACACCTCTTTAGGAAGAATTTATGGAGGTTGCGCATGCGCAAAGTTTATTGAGTCACACCACAAAAGATTAATAAAATATGAATAACTGATAAAACCCCATTTCCTCTGAGCGTCTAGTTCCTTTATGCATTTGTGTTGTGTATTAGAATTAGGGATGCTAGTACTTGAACCCGAGGGAGCATTTAAAGCAAGTATTGTGTAAATATGCTCTCCGGACATCACTTTTGGTCACTACAACAGAAGTTTTGTTGTTTACACTCTTATCCAAAAAACAGATCTGCATCACAAATTAGATTTGGGATGTGTTTGTGAAGGCACCCTTCCATGGATTTTTGTTATTAGAGCAGAATAGCGTGCTTCATTTGTTTATCACAGTCACTGACCTCTCTTTTTCCTCTCAGAGAGCACGTTTGCTGAGAGCGTGGCCACGGGGTGTCTGAGTACCGCTCGACTCAGTGCCTATCTTCCCCAGAGCAACCACGACTCGGCCAATTACAGCAACAACCAGCTTGAGACCAACCAGGCCGCCGCCGCCAAGTTCGCCACATTGCAACTCAGCAGCTACAACCAGCTCAACCCATGCTGCTCTGCCTCTTCTACTGCCTCATCATCCAACGCCTCCACCACCCAGAGAGCAGCCAGAGGGCTGTCCTCACCCCTCGATACAGACCTGCATTTTCATCCTGTCCGAGGTCCGGACGTCGTGCTCTCCAACGACCGCACGGTGGCTTGCACGCACTTTCTGGACAGCAGCAGGACGTTGATGTTTAGCGACAGGCCTGTCCGTATGGGCGAGACGCTGTACGTGGAGGTGGGCCATCTCGGCTTGCCGTACTTTGGGGCACTTCTGTTCGGTATGACCTCGTGCGATCCGGGCACCCTCAATGCTGGCGAGCTTCCAGCCGACCCGGAAGTGCTTCTGGACCGTAAGGAGTACTGGGTGGTGTACAGGGGCTTTCCCGTTCCGACAGCGGGCGACGTGCTCAGCTTTACCCTTCTGGCCAACGGCGAGGTACATCACGGGGTTAACGGAGGGGCACGTGGCCGTCTATTGTGCGTGGACTCCTCTCAGGTTCTGTGGGCTTTCTTCACGCTGCATGGGGCCGTGAACCGACTCAGGATATTAGGTAAAAAACAAACGATTATAATTCAGTGTTATTGTGTGGTTAAAGTGTGTAAAATTGTTTGAAGTTATAGTTTAGTCTCCAAAGTTTGTCCACCTATTTAATTTTAGTGTATGTTTTGTTAAATCATATATCAAGGAACTTTAGGAATGTAATCAGGTCATCAAAATTTGCATTGTTGCAAAGAAGATTACAAAAAAAAGAAACATTGTAGGACAAATAAAAATAACACAAATATAGAAAAATGGCATGGATTGTATTAGCATAATAACTGAGTGAAATGTATTTAAGTGTCTTATTAGTCGGACCGTCAGACAATTTATGGAATTATTCAAATAGAACGACCCAAATGTGTATGAGACGAAGAAAATGAATGAATGTGTCATTTGAGGCGTATGCTCTTTATCAAAAGTAGCCTGATATTTTGGAATGTAGTCAGCTATGACATATTAAAAAAAATCAGATAATAAAAATGTTCAGTTGTACTTCAAGATCTTCAGTTGGGTATCAGTGATAAATATAATGTGATTTGAAAGTTATACAGGTCGATGAATAATGTTTTTATTGTCTGTGTCCAAAAGGAACAATTCAGTCCAGCCCATCCAGCTGCTCATCGGCATCTCAGGGATCAACACCTGATGACAGCGACTCTGACCTGGCCTTCAGTGTCAACAGATCCTCATCGGCGTCTGAATCTTCTCTAGGTGAGTCTTATAAAGCGCACGCTATGTTCCATCAGCAGAATATCAAATACTGATATTGTGTCTGGCAGAAGCAGCTCTTAAAGGAACACTGCACCCAAATATCGACTCATACACTCCCTTAAACTCCCTCATACCTTGAAGGATCTCTAAACCATAATTTTTTTTAAAAAAAAATACATATTTATGAATTTTCCAGTATTGCTTAAAGACAGGGTGTCCTGATTTCTCATAGTTGTTGTTGATGTTCATATCACCAAAACAGACACACCCATCTGACGCTTTCGTCAGCGCTCGGCTCGACTAATGTCCATCCTGTGCACTGTGCACCTTAATGCTGATTGGCTACAAGGTTGTTTTGGTATTTGGCCCGACTTTGTCTAAACAAGCATAATTTGGAAATCGGACACCCCGCCTTTAAATATTGACAATTTTTTATTTCATTTTTAATGGAGTTGTACTATGATGATATATGTTTTTTTTTATTAAGAATCATTAAGATTGTGTGATAATGTTGGTTGTGTGTCTTTTCAGTGACGGCCCCCAGCTCTCCTCTCAGTCCACCGGTCTCACCGACCCTCTCCTCATCAGACGCACCCCAGAGCAACAAGATCAATGAGTGTACCGTGTGCTTTGATCATGAGGTGGATACCGTCATCTACACGTGTGGACACATGTGTCTGTGTAATGACTGCGGGCTGAGGCTCAAGAGACAGATTAATGCTTGCTGCCCCATCTGTCGCAGACCCATAAAGGACGTCATCAAAACGTACAGGCCATGAAAGGACTATATTGTGCAAACTTGTATTTAAGAACTTGCGTATATAGCTTGGATTTGTGTAGCATCAAGCTCTTTCCGTAATTCTCTCACCTCATATTCAAACACGGATAATCTAAATTGATAGACTAAAGGTTAAATGAAGACATGACTGATGGGAAAAGATTCAATATTTTAGTGCCTTTTGTAGTGTTCCTAAAGCAGCACTTAATGAATTAGACAATCATATCTGGAATGTTTTGTATGGGTGTGAATTAAGAAATTAAAGTTATTCTCAGAGGGAAAGATGTGTAACAGTAATAAACAGGGCTACAAATGGGATTTTATATATTATATTAAAGAAATATGTATTGTCTGACCTTCTAATTGCTGTGTATATTTGTATTATGACTGTTGGCTTTGATCATTCATTGCACTTATCAGCACAAAATAGAGATTCCTTCTCAGAATTGTATGAGGAGGACTACGTTTAACATAAAGAACAAAAAAAAATCTTTTCTGTATAATAGAGTGGTGTGGTATTTTAACTTCCTTTTTATTCTTTATTTTGTCTCTGAAAAAATTGTCAAACAATGGCATTTTCTAGTAAACATTTAGTCCGATGAACCGCAAAAAAAAGAGCTAAATCACAGAAAAAAATTGTACCTGAAGAAACGGAACACATGACAAAACATTCTCATCATTGTGAAGAGTGAAACATTGTAACTATCAACTTCCAGCATTAGCTCACCTGAAAAGGGGACTGAAAAGAAGACCTACAGTGTATCGGCTGATCAGGAGCATCTTCAGATGGAGGTCACTGCAGGCATGACATGCTCACAGACATGGCACAAAACTCCTCGACTGTTGTGATGAAAGGAATTGTCAGAATCATGTTTCCATTTGAGATCTGGACCACACACTTATTGCAAACTGATTTTTTTCCGTAACTTTTTTCTTCACCAAGATCTTCCCTTTATTCCTTATAGATTGCAACACACGCAATTTATAGTGTCAAAATGTCATCAGTCATATAGTATAGCTGACAAACCTAAATTAGAGCCTCAACTAAAGACCCAAAGGCTGGCAACAATCCAGTGTTTTAAACCAGGAATTGCATGTACTGTCTCCAGTTATAACCCGCTTGTGATTTTTTAAACCTTTGTGTCTTTAAAACAGCAGTTGCTAAAAACGTTCTAAAAGCCACTACTTCCTTTGGCGGGGACGTTAGACGTCATTACCCATATAAGGCTCACAAATATTGCAACATGGGCACAAATGTCTAAAATCATTGTTGGGGATTCATTCACGGAGTAATTACTTACGAGAGAACATGTTTTTAACAACGCTTTAGAAAGTTGAAGGCTTTGTCGTGGTGACGTATCGAGCAACCATGGTGTAGTCTGTTTATAGCCTTGTGTTAGCTTTTTACTGCTGCCGATTGTATTTAGGCTTAAAAAAATAGTAAATATTGTATTAATCTATAGATTATCTTCATTGAAACATATAAACATCATGAACATTTTCTAATCACAGATCTTACTTTTTGGGATCTTCCAAAAGTCTATGGGAAAAATCCAGAGTTTCAGTTGACAACCAGCAGTACATATGTTCTTTAACCACACCTGCATGTGCTTTATGGTACTATTGCAAATGTATGTGTATCATGATTAAAGGCTCAAGGGTGTAAATTTAAGCAGTTTGCAGTCAACTGTGCACTCATTAGCAGTTACAGGGAGTGACATGACTGACAACTAGTCATGGTCCAGTACGCTTCCTTCAACAGATCAGGGCTTCTTCGGAAATGCGATGAATGTCTGCTTTCATGTCTTGTTCTTGGGCACCAGAGGCCGACAGACCCAGCTCTGGCACATATTCAGCTATACAAGTCCTCTCCACAACAATATTTTAGATATTACAAATACTTTATAACCCAACACGGTTATGATTAATTATTCTACCCATTTATTCATTTTTAACAAAGTCCGTTAGCTGTAACAAGGAGAGACATAGCAACACACTTGAGGGTAAGTCTTTTAATGCATTTACATGTTTCAGCCCGTACGCATTAATAGAGGCTTGTAAGCATAGAGCCTACTAGGTAATTGATATGTCATTATCATTTTGCTTCCGTTAGATGTCACTAAATAACAATTAGTGGAATGTAGATTTTCTTAAAAATCCAAGTACATTTTTAAGCATGAATATTTTTTGACTGGTCAACAAAATAAATGCGTATGTTTAGTTGTGACCAACTATAATATGGTGAATTTTTTTTTGTTCTTGCCACTGTATATTACAAATAAACTACCAAAAAGGCACTTAAATGATATTTTTCATTTAGTTACAAATATAATTGTGTGAAATGAAACCGGTTTGCAGAAAATGTGCCAACACTGATCTTGCAGATGCGCTGGTTGATATGACAATGTTTATATAGAGGTTACATATTCAGAGTATACATGACATCCAGTTAAAGACGGAGTGTGTCACTATGAATTATGTCTCTTTACAACATTCGCCTTCATTTAGGATTTGGATTTTAGCTTCTGATTTTCTAATAATGAAGAAAAAAAAACATTAAATCTAAAGCATTTGGACAAGTCAAAACGAAACATTTTGTGACATTTATATTTTAAAGGCATGAAGTGTGGCAAAACTTACTTTATAGGACCACAAATCATACATTCATTTCCATATGTGATTCCATCAGTTCCACACACAGGGTTGTTGTTCATTGGGCAGACATCATAGGGGTAGTCGGAGCAATTTGGCTGGAAGCAAAAAAGGAACACATTTGCTAATAAAGCAGGAGAGGGAAAACTGATCTCAGAACAGCAATTCTGTTCATTTACTTACTGCTCTTGCTCCTTCTGATATGGCCACTGTTGGAATCATAATAAACCAAGTGAATATTCATGTTATGACTGGCAAGAGTTGACAACTGTAGAAATATTGCAGTTTATTGGGCCAATTAATTCTGTACAGCATGTTTTTACTAGCAGAGGGCACCACAATCATGTTTTTCACTCATGAAGTCATTCCCATCTGGTTTATCATGTCCTCAAAACAAAGATTTAAAATAATGTACTGTATTTTTTTATAATGCACCAAAACCACGTACAGTTGTCAAGTATTTACACTTAAACAAAAATGTATGAAGGTCATTGCATTAGAACATATTCACAAGTGGCGATTAAACACTGCTGATGGAGTTTATTTGCAATGGATGTTTTGAAAGGATCCCCCCCATCTTTACATGATGGTGTTTTGAAGCAAGGTATAGCTGGTTTGAGCTGGTCTCAAACAAATTGCTCCTAGATAAGAGGCCGTTTCAATAAAACCAACTCTAGGTTAAATCTTGAACTCAGAGTTGATTTACTTAGAAATGAGTTTTCTGTTACAGAACAGCTGATTTGGGTTTAATTTAGTCTAGGTGGGCCTTCCCTGGGTTAAGTCTGTGCGCCACGACTATAAAAAGCCATCAATGGAGCTCTGATATTACGAGTCACCATGGCAGCAGCACCAAAGACCAACATCACACCAGAAAGCACGTTCCGCACTGCATACAGTGGATTTACTGATGTGCTGAAAAGGACTTGATACATTTTTCTTTTTATATCTAGGACACCTGGGGCGGAGGAGATCGAAATAAACTGAGTTTAACAAAGAAATTCTACAGACGACCAGGTTAGGTTCACAGAGTAAGTTACTAACTCTGAGTACAAAGCTACCTCTCCTTTAGAAACCTTGTTACCCTGCTTTCTAGGATTTGACATTCTGAAACGGAAAAACCAGAGCTTCCCTCATTTCAGGGTTAATATACTCACATTTCACTAAACCTTTCTGAAACGTGCCCCAGCTCATAACTATGGAGGACCAGGAGAGTCATGTGTAAAGTAATAAAGCATTTCATTGTTTAATAACTAATTCTTCAATAAAAATAGGCATTAATCCATTTATTTCTAATTTCATTTTTTAATGGGCAATAAAAAGTGTGATTGTAAAAATAATTATTAAATTAAATATTAATCCATCAATAAATACTTCAATTTAAAAAGGGACTTTTGAAAATCAACATAAAACACGAAATAAATACACCATTTTAAAGCGCATTAATGAATTCCTTTATAAATAGTGGAATTTCAAAATCTATTTCAAAATGCGATTTAAAAAGAGGAATAAATAATTGGATTTACAAATTAAACTAGAAATAAAAGTTTTAATCCGTCATTTAAACGACTATTTCTTTTAGCATTTGCATTTCCATTTCCCCTCTGCATTTCCTTATCCGATTTGCCAAATCATTTAGCTTTTCCATTTAGCCTCTCTATTTACCATTTCCGTGACACTCTGGGGCCTTGCATGCTAAAACGAGGTAAAACAATGCAAATTAGCCGCGGTGAGACAGATGTAACAAGCTCTCTGATTGGCTAGTTCAGTTTACGTCATGTTCAGGGGTGTGTCAGATGAGCAATGGAGAAGAGAGGATAGTCTGTTGTTCACTACACGTGTAACCAGCGCGTTATCAGCGCCTGCTTATTCTCTAACACAAATCATAGAAAATGAAACTTATTGTTAGAACAGGTTAAACATTCATACTGCCCGTGGAAGCAGCAGTGCTGCGCTCATTTTGGCGCCGAGTCTATTTATGATGCGATGCTTACATGGAGTCAACGTGACATAAGTTACGGTGCTTATGGCCCAAATGCTTATAGATTCACGCGAAATGTAACAGTTTTACCATTAAAGCATGTAACTGATGTCAGCTGTGTTTTAATCCGCCAATATCTACTCTTTATGAAACCGCAAACACACACCATGGTGTGTATTATATGCATATAGTAGATGCAGTGCCGGTGTTACAAATTTTCTGTTACCCGTGATATTTTGTGACCGCAGTAGGCGCTGTTGTCACTGTCGACAATTCTCTACGCAAAGAGCGTAAATTCAGGCGAGGATGCGCTTTTGCTCGTGCGCAGCTTTTTAATCTTGGGCAATAACGCGATTTGTTCTCGTGCACGTTACTGTCAGCGGGCTTTTCGGAAAGTCTGTTAAGAGTGATGACGTGACGTGAGTGCCTGAACACGCAGCTTGAACTGTACAAAGCAGGATCATTTAATTCCTCTACTGATTGCGTTTGGCATTATTGTGATTGGCATGGTAGTTGTTTTATAGCCAACATGTAGGTGTGTGTGTGTATGTATATATATATATATATATATATATATATATATATATATATATATATATATATACATATATAAAAAGTGAATACACACACACACACATATATATATATATATGTGTGTGAGTGAGTGCGTATTACCCTTTAGCCAAATAATAGAACAGCAATCACGACAATCTAAACGTTGTCCATTTAAGAAACATTTAGCTGTGATGAGAACAGTGACTGTGGTACAGCAGGTCACCATATATTACAATGCTTACTAACGGCCTAAAATAATCCGTTACCTTCCCCTGTTTTACACAGAATAGCCTTATTGTTCTTCATATTCACTCTTTTGAAATGTAATGCCTTCTGTGTCTTATCCTGAAGAGAATTTAGCTGTGATGAGAATAGTGACTGTAGTACAGCAGGTAACCATATCTCACGATGCACAGTAAAGGCCTAAAAAAATCTGTTACCTTCCCCTGTTTTACAATATATGGGTTAACTTTCTGAAATGAGTGACAAAACATATTGACCATAAGAAATAGTCTTTTAAATGACGGATTAAAACTTTTATTTCTAGTTTAATTTGTAAATCCAATTATTTATTCCTCTTTTTAAATCGCATTTTGAAATAGATTTTGAAATTCCACTATTTATAAAGGAATTCATTAATGCGCTTTAAAATGGTGTATTTATTTCGTGTTTTATGTTGATTTTTAAAAGTCCCTTTTTAAATTGAAGTATTTATTGATGGATTAATATTTAATTTAATAATTATTTTTACAATCACGCTTTTTATTGCCCATTAAAAAATGAAATTATAAATAAATGGATTAATGCCTATTTTTATTGAAGAATTAGTTATTAAACAATGAAATGCTTTATTACTTTACACATGACTCTCCTGGTCCTCCATACATAACCAGCTACCTTGCTTCAAAAAAAACCATAACAAGCAGTCAACCATTCTCTTCAATTAGAGTCATTCATTACTGGAACATCTTGCCAATTGAAATAACATTATTCTCAAACTACTTAACATTCAAAAGGGAATTTGAAAATATGGTTAAAAGTAAACCAAACAAGTAATCATGTGTGCTGATTTCCATTATTTGGGTTTTAGTTTTCCTTCTGTGCGTTTCATGTGAATGTTTTTGTATGGATTGTTATCATCATATTTGTTTGTACGATTACAGACTCCATTTTAACTCTGGGATGGCCTGTAAAATCTGGCAAGGGGCAACAGATGATAATCACCCCACCGGCTAACTCTGACTTATTTATAGTATTGTACCGTTGATCAATACTGTCCCTTATAAATAAAATGAAAACATACGCTGGTTCTTTCAACAAGGTGTGAATTCAACCTGATCCTTAATGTTGCAGAGAATAAATGTATATCAACGTTACTAACAAAACCCTTATACTCACCCAGAACACAGAAAAGGAGAACGGACGCTCCTGCAAACATTGTTCCAACCTGCGACACAAGTCAGAGGATGTGATATGACTGAACAAAGCAATGGCTTCTGGACTATTTAAAGATAAAGAGTCTCATTCAATGATAATAATAGCAGAGATTATTTGTAGCCTATTTATACACCCATTTAAACAACACGCCTAATTCACAACACGTGCGTAAGCGCATGAATTTCCTAATTAGTGAATTTGGAGTATTCTAAATGAGCGGTCGCGTGCACAGTCGCTTGCATAAAACACACCCAGTGCATCTCCATATTAGGGCTTCCGCCTTACCTTTCCTTTACCACCTGTCGTCACAAGGCTTGTTCGACTTGATGCGGCGGCCTGAGATCCGACAGGTGGATGACATGAAAGTATGCGGCGCCGCGTCATGTCGAGCAAGCCGATACTCCAGAGCCAGGCAACCCCGTGTGACTCAGTCTACAGACACGCTTTCGTAATTTAAGTGCGCAGTCCTCAAAATCAGTTCATAAAACACATTTTAAAGACACGCAGTTAGTTAACAGAGTTCTCGTTAGCCGGCTCTTAAAGCGCTGTTATTCAGAGAAACCTCGCAGCTCGATCTATAGTCTAACGCAGTCTTCTAACTCTTTCAGTGTAGCATATATTATCAAAGAAATCGAAATTAAATAAGCATCTGAGCGTAATTATATACATATATATATATATATATATATATATATATATATATATATATATATATATATATATATGTCATCCATGTCATCCATATATATATATATATATACGCATTTGACAGACGCTTTTATCCAAAGCGACTTACATTACACTTTATACATTTGTATCAGAATAGGCTACGTTCACTCTTGGATCATGGCCTGGACATACTAGCCCCATGCTCTAACCACTGAGCCTATGGCGTTATTTTAATGTCAAATAACTCGCGCGCGCGAAGAATCCCAGATCGCTCACGCTTAGTAGCGTTTGCGCGTGTAGTCAATACAATGCGCCAGCGATCTGCTTTGATTCTGGGGTTTGTTATTTCTCCTCGCAAGTGTTGATTTACAATCTTGGTTTTCGTGTTCAAGTTAGAGATTCGGCCCAAGTTAGAGATTCGGCCCATCCAGGGTGTATCCTGCCTTGATGCCCGATGACTCCTGAGATAGGCGCAGGCTCCCCGTGACCCGAGGTAGTTCGGATAAGCGGTAGAAAATGGATGGATGGATGGAAGTTAGAGATTCGCGATTTCTACAGGTTCACATTTTACGTAGTTTTGTCCAATTTCTAGCGCAATTGTCACGTCTCTGAGGATACCATTTGAACCCCTTTATGTCTTTTAGAGGATAACGTTACCTTAGAGTTTAAATTTTAGATAAGTGCACAAATGTGATATTACCATATTTTGAAACACAGAGAGCATTGATTGTCCTATGAGACTCCATCAGTTCCTCACACAGGATTATATATCATCCTGCAGAAGAGCATTCGGTAAGCAGTGCAGTTAGGCTGTTGACAGATACAAACATTCAGTAATATGAAGTCTCATCAGGTGGTTAAATGATTTATATCGCCCTGTACACTACTCGCTGGAATGCTCAACTGGATTGATAGCTGCTCTTGCCATGGCTGTGTAGAGAAATGTAGTCAAACTGTCACTTGTTTACACAATACTTTATATGAAGCGCTTACAAAAAAAGGTGTTTACAAGATGTAAAAACAATTGTGGGGAAATGAACATTTAGGCATTTGGCAGATGCTTTAATCCAAAGCGGTTTATGTCGCATTATCCTGTGCATTTATACATAGGTACATGCAATCCCCTGGGATCAAACCCACAACCTTGCATTGTTAAAGCATTGATCTCACCACTGAGCTACAGCAAAGCTACTTTGCCTCAGATATGTAAAGTAAAAGTGGGTGTTTCAAAAAGAATATAGATCTATCTCCTACACGTAAATTTATGTGTATAATTATATGATGTTAGTTTAAGGGTCTGGAGTGTAAACTTGTTAATATTCATTTGAATAAAACAGCCTAACTACAATGGTTCTTTATTTATTCTCAATATATATGTTAACATTTATGGTATCATTACAAATTTTTGTGAATGCCATCATTTTCTCTCTTTCATAATTTTCTTCTTTTTTGGTCAATTTGATACCAGTCATCTTTCATGCTAATTGAATAATGTCTCAGTAAAGTCTGTTCACTCCCTTAACAATTTGATGCCACTGTATCTTTGTCGAAAATCTTTTTTAAGTAAAGAGGTTTAGAGTTTTGACAAAAAACACACAATAAATGCATATTGTCTTAAATTGTGACTTTAATTTAGATCAGATTAATTCTATTGTTCTTTCCATTGTATATTACAGTTCACATTATGCCGTGAACAGTACTCATAAACTACTAAAATGTTGTGTGGTCTCATTTCTTCAATATAATATCTTTTCATTTTTATTTACAGGCACAAATACAATTGTGTGAAAGGTAAACAGAGTTTGAAAAAAAATGTACCAACACTGATCTTGCAGATGCTCTGGGTAATGTGACAATTTTATTTAGAGGTTACATATTCAGAGTAGGCTATACATAAATGTGTCTCCATGAATTAGTCTCTTGTGATGTCTGATTCAACATTCGCCTACAATCATGATTCGGATTTTAGTTTTTGATTCCCTAATAATGAAGAAAAACAAACAAAAAACAAATAACATTAAAGCATTTGGCAAAATAAAAAGGGACAGATCATGTGACCCATGATCAAAATTTACTTTATTTAAAACATTAATATTTAAATATATTTTAAAGGCAGGAAGTGTGGCAAAACTTACTTGATAGCACCACACATCATACATTCATTTCCATATGTGATTCCATCAGTTCCACACAAAGGGGTGTAGTTCATTGGGCAGACATCATAGGGGTACTTTGAGCAATTTGGCTGGAAGCAAAAACATATAATAATAACACATTTGCTATTTAAAGCAGGAGCGGGAAAATCTGATCTCAGAACAGCAATTCTGTTCATTTACTTACCGCTCTTGCTCCTTCTGATATGGCCACTGTTGGAGTAAAAAAAAGTGAATTTCAAAATATTGCAGTTTAATGAGTTAATAAATGCTGTACTGCAATTTCACCAGCAGAGGGCACAAGAATCATTTTTTTCACTTATGAAAGAGTCATTCCTATCTGGTTTATTATGTCCTCAATACAATAATGTACAATACAACAAATTCCAATAATGTACTTTCATTTTTTTATAATCTACTAAAATCTAAAATCAAACAACAGTATTTCATGTTGTTGTCTAAAGTATTAGTTAAAATGTATGAAGGTCATTCAATTAGAATATTAAACAAGTGGCAATTAAACACTGAAGGATTTTACTGGTCCATCTTAACATTCATCTGCAATTTTATTACTTAAACTCTGTTTTCCTCGAAATCAATGCTGTCTTATAAGCCTTCTGAAATACAATCTTTGTTACAGGATATCCATATCACTTTCATACGGTCTAACTTTAGCGGATATGGAATAGAGACTATAAAAACAAGTCAATGGTAAGTAAGTTCACCTTATTGAAAAAACCCCAGCACATGCTGGTTAGGTATATGTTTTGAAGTAAGATAACTGGTTTAAGATGGTCATGTACTGGTCCTAAGATGGTCCCAAGCACCTGCTTCCTAGATCAGGACCAGCTTAAACCAGCTCATGACAAGTTTAGGACCAGAAAATGACCTGCTTAAACCAGCTCAAACCAGCTACCTTGCTTTAAAACAAACCTAAGCAGCTGATCCTCAATGTTACAGAGAATCAATGTATATCAACGTTACTTACAAAATCCTTATACTCACCAAGAACACAGAAGAGGAGAACGGCAGCTCGTGCAAACATTGTTCCAACCTGCGACACAAGTCAGCTGATGTGATATGACTGAACCACGCACTGGCTTCCGGACAATTTATTGACTGGTCCCTCCCAGTGTTTCATCACCTCATACACACCTAGAGAGTCCCTATTTACCGAGCTCTTTATTTCAAAGATTTGCGTAAGTGTGCGTACATATGTGTTATGTTTAATGGATCACTTCCGTTGTTGTGTTTCTCATGTCTCTTTGACAAATATGAAAAATGAAAGGGTCGCCATGTTTGTTTCAGTTGCAGTTATTTACAGTATTTAAGTGAAAGAATGTGTGATCCTATGACTGACTTACTGATCTTATGTGCGCTGGATCCATGCATGCTTTGATGGATTATTCCTTTGATTTGTCTTATAAAGCACAAAGTTCAGAGTACAACATCATAAATCATGATTCGACTTATTTGATTACTAAGGTGTGGTGAGCAAAATTAAAAATATATTAGTAAATGAAATTTAATCAAGAAAGTTTGGGAAGAGGATGATCATGTAATCCATCCAATATCCATTCTCCTAATTCAAGAGGGGGTCCATCTATCTGCCCCTCAACACCCCCTCACCATGGTCTCACTCATGGCTGGCTCATACAGTATCAAAGTTGAGGAGAGGGAGCACTCTGGGTTTGGGCTAAATTACAGAGACGTCCTCTCAGACAGCATGGATCCAAGCTGGATGGGTTCAACAATCTTCTTCTGTGGATTCATTGACACCAGGCCATTCCAAGACATTTAAATGTTTCCCCTTAAAGTCCAAGTGAAATTCAAAATGACCATTCTTATTTTTTCATGAAATATTGCAGCGTTTGCATCATCATCAATGTGGGTAATTTTTTTTTTTTAATTCATTCATGTACCCTCTTCAGTTAAAATCTGAAAATGCACTTCCGCCCTGAAATGACTATCCAGGCCGGAGCATACGTGAGATCATGTGGTACTTAGAGTGCACCTTTGTAGTCTTTATTTAACTAGTTATGTGATTTATAAAGGTGTTAATGGTTTGAGGTGTTAAAGCCCCGGTCACATTGCAGTTTGAGTGCGCAAATATTTGTCTTGTACACCTGCAAATATAAGCGGATATAAGGAAACTACTGCAAGAATGGAGAAGGGTCACGCCTTGATGAGAGAAAGGTCACGCCGTGAATCCATCCATGTCTTCACCTGATGCGAATTTGCAGATCAGAGTTAATCGAACGTGAACTATTTTGCAGTAGAAGCTGGCGTTTCCGGTCTGTCGCATTTGCATGCAGATGAATGGAAGTTAACGGAGCAAAAAGAAAGGTGTGACCGTACCTTTAATCTCCCTAATTAAAACATTAACAAACTTATGATTTGAGTCAGATGTTTTACATAGGAAGAAATCTAAAACATTCCGGGAGGGAGGGGAGGCCCGAGGACCGGGGTTGGGAACACCTGGATTATCGAATGGCTCATAGTTCTCCGACGCCCCGACAAAGTGATAGAGCAAGACCCAAGCCTTTTATGATCAAACTTTATTAGGGGGAGTCCGGGCAGGCTTACTGGTAGACTTGGGAGGGGTGGGCTCGAGAGTGGGAAAACATGTAAGGGCAGAGAGGTAAAGCCCTTTAGGGTCTGGGCAAGGCCAAAGAAACCAGCTGAGGCAGGATGGGTCTAGGGATGACAGGGGGCACAGGACGTTGAATGAAAAACACGTGGGGCAGGGCCTTGAGAGGGACCAGGGCTGAAATCCTTATCTGTATATGCACAATTAAAGCTTGTATTCTGATACTGAAAAAAAATGCCAAGGGGGTGAATACTTTTGCAAGTCAACACATGTTCACCTGTTGTATCCATTGTCTCATGGTATGTTGTGTACCTTTTCTAAGTTTTACAAGGAGTCTCGTCTTTTAAGATTACTCAAAGCACCACTTATTCGTTATGTTTAAATGATTGAACAGTGATATGATCCTCAGATACAACATTTTCCATCTACTATGTATAAAGTATTCTTGCTTTATAGTCATATCAGGCTTTATTCGAAGTCTTTGTGGTTGTTTATAATCACAATGAGCTTGTTTTGTAGATCACACAGATAGTGGTTGATTTTCTGCTATGCTCAGATTCGATATGACATCATTTTGCTGGAAAACGATTGGTCCGATCAGTGGGAGTAATTCTGTGTTTTGACTGTCTATCTTGTGTTTCACTGTTTACTGGAAGTGTTCTGGCTATTTGAACATTATGGTGCGATTAAAGATTAGCAAAGCACAGCAAACAGCCGACATTTGAAGAAAACAGCACTGCAAAACATCTCAAATGTGGATTCTTGTGATTTTTGTGAAGACAGCACATTCTAAACACTGAGATTCAAACAGATACAGACTGTACATGTTCCTAAGAAAGATCACGATATGTACATGTATGGTGTGATCCTTAAACTTATCACAGGACGTCTTGTCACACCACTTCTTCCTTTTAACGAAGTTCGCTATTAAAATGACATCCACAATGTTTACATAACCTAAAACCATATTCTCAATGTAATTTGCTTCATAAACAAGTACACTATATGAACAGAAGTTATTGCCATGCCCTCTTATGAACAGGTTTGATTAAATTAGCCATTTCCGTAGCACAAATCTTAATGCCACTATGTATTAAGTTTTAGTGCTTCTATTTTAAAGTTTTAACAGTTTAGGCAGGCCCTGTGGTTAATAAAGAAACTAATGATTGGGACTATAGTGTCTAGGAACTTGACTGGTCTGCATTAAGCCCAGAGTTAAACCTTGAGGGGCACAGTCAATTCAGAACAGAAAAAAAGACACTTCCAGAACTTTTGCATTAAATGTGAACACAAAACTCTTTAATATGGTGTTGTACATAAATGATGAAATAATTTTCTTTTTTTGGGGGGGAAACCTTTTTCAAACTTAATGCCCAGTTTAAAATGTACACAAAATGTATACATCAGGCCCCATTTAAAGACTATTGTCAACTTGCTTAAGCAATAATACAATTTAAAAGAGACTTCAAGCTAGTATGCACTTCTTACTGGATTAAAATGGGTTACGTTGACCGATATCACCACTGCCCCATATCTAGTTCATCCCCCACACAAACTCAAAGGACTTTTACCCCACACTTTCCAAATAAAGAAACCAGAGAGGAATGACTCATATAAGGCTTTATTTAAGGATTAGATCCATGTTTTAAAAACAAAACATGACAGACATACAATGTCAAAATCAAACAAACACTTGTTAATATTAAAACCAATTATTTTGTTTTAAAAACAAAAACCGAGATAAATGTGCCACCCTCTCATGCCACGTCCCGGAGAGAAACAGGTGGACTTTTGTCTCAGCATTCACCCTTCCTCGAGATCAATATGTTGACCTTTAGTTCCCTATGAAAACACAGAGGAATAACAAAATGATTCAGTCTGTATTTATTCTACTGCTCACACAGTCAGCCGCATGACATTTAAGATACATTGCATTCCCATTTTACAGAACTTACACGTTATCAAGACACAATGAGCATTCATTGGAATATGTGTTTCCATCGGTTCCACACACAGGGTTGTATTCTCGTGTGCACATGGGGAGGTTGTAAAGAGAGCAGTTAGGCTGTAAACAGATGCACACATACAAATAACTGAGACATAACCATAAAGACTCAGATGGGTGATACTACATAAAGCAGATTTATTATTTTAAAAGTGTAGGTTTTTGAAGGTTGATCATCATTCGTTTAGTCATTTTTTAAACTACATATCATGATTAGACTGTGGCTATTGTGGTGAGGTCATAGTAAACTTGTAGTTAACATGAAAAAAAAAAAAAACACAGTAGAAAATGATCATCCACCAACCTCTTGAGATCCATCACGGATGACAGCGGCGGATGCCAAAGCTAGAAACATACAAGTGTATGTAATAGTTTTAACATATCAAATAACTGTATCCTACTGTATACAAATGATTTCGAGAAGTATCAGACTACAACGTTAGCTCAAACTCACCTGCCAAGCAAAATAACAGAACAATCCGTCCCAGCATGATGTCTGACTGTAGCGATGGTCTCACTGCGTGATAAATGAATGTCTTTCACGTGCGTGCAGGTCTTTTATCTCGCTTTTGTCCCCTCCCACACAGTGTTTTCAAATCTACACAGAGCTAATTCATGCAGCGCTGCGCAAACCAATCGGAGAATGACATCACGAAACGTTGCTAGCTACCGTGAATGCCGTTCTTTAGAATAACTCTCGCGGAACTGTGATGTCATACGCGTGTAGTGTGCGCAGTCATACGCGTGTAGTGTGCGCAGTCATACGCGTGTTAGTGTGCGCAGCTCCGCATAAAGTCGAAATCACCAGTTTGGTTCATGATTATTAATTATGTACAGTGACGTTTCCATGTGACGATTCAGTGTTTGGTTGACATAGAGATGTAAATAAATGGGTGGTTATCAGATGGTGAACGTGAATGAAGGAATTTGACTTAGTTTAATAATCATTAAGATAAAATGATGCCTTTGGTATCGTGCGAGTTTCGTCTTGCAACGCGCACCCACATACACACCACTTAAAACACATTAACAAAGTATTATACAATTACATTAACATATATTCAGGGAAGACAATAATATGAAAACAAGGATAAGAAAGCTAATAAATACGTTGTAAATGCTTACACTCTTGATGGATTACTTATTCAGAGAATCTGTATTTTTGTGCAGTCTTAACTCAGTCAATAAAAACAAAAGTTGTGTTTCTCATTAGTAAACTCGCATATTTGAATGTCAATTGACTTTTGGTCAAAGGTATAAAAAGATAATTACTAAATTCTATAAAAATCGTTTAATCCTCAGTATCATCAGTGAAGAAAAAGAGTCAATTTACCCGTAAAAGACAACAGAATACTTTATTAAATGTATACTTCAATAAGTGAATATGCACAATGCTAAAAAAATTAAAGGCGGTTTTGTGATAGGTAATACAGAAAATGAAGTTTAGTTTAATATATTTGTTTATTTTAGTAATTATTAGCTGAGTAAAATCGGATGACTCTTATTTTGAAAATGGGGACTCGTCGCCATTGCTGCGGTTTCTTTGTTGTCCACACTCATAGCTGAAAATGTCAAGAGAGACGCGAAGATGATCTTCAGTTTCAAACGCAAGAAAACGCAACACATTCCGTTTTATAATTCCTCAGTTCATCAGGTGGATGAGGAGGTATGTGTTGTGTCGTGGCATCCGAAAAACAAACAGTGAAAGTGAAGTCTGCCACCGGACTGTATGAATAAACTATAGCTTACACTATATTTGACAGTCTTTTGATGATAAAAGGTTTGTTCTCATTAAAGAACATGTGTCAGACTCTGTCACTAAACTGTTGTATCTGTGGGGTAATTGTAAACACAGATTTTAACATGACAGCTAATGTCCTCTTTTCATATAAAGTCTTATTTACTAACTAACAGTTAATGTTCATAATTTTACGGGCGCTGAAATGTTTTTTATGACCTTACAAATCTTTTGATATGATGCTTAAATGTTTGATATCTTTTTTGAAGACTTGAGGAGTAAGTGTGGCAACATATTATATATTTAATTAGAAAATGTATTTTATTTGAATATATTTTAAGATGAAACGGCCAAAAGAGCTCTGTCTAGATGGGATCTCCTTCTATCAATACTGTTTGAAAAGCATCTCAGATTGAGACCTCAGGAAGCCGCTTGATAACATCTAAAACTATTTTTAATAGCTTAAGTTACATTTGTGTTACTTATTAGTTTTCATGAGTTTACTATTATTCAAAAATGTGTAATGTATTAATAAATATTAAGTGACCTTTGAATTGTAAATGCACAAAATGTAGCGAACAGATGATCCTGGAGGGCCACGTCCACTGTGAAACACACCTGAACCAGCTGATCGAGGTCTTCAGAATTACTGGCAGTTGTGTAATAAAAGGACACATAACAATAAGGGAAATAGATTATTAACTCTGCTATTACGTCTCTCCCTGTCCTCCACCTTTCTGTGTTAAACAACACTTACATAATATCAATATATTAAAGTATCCGTGTGAGTAATGGTCAATATTTAAGCTCCCATTTTTCAGAGCAATAGTATACGCAGTTTTTAAGCACCTGTTCCTCTTTGTCATACTTAAATTATTTTTCAGGATTGAATCAGGATGGACCAAGCAACACGAGATAAGCTGTCCGAACTAGTTGAGGAGCTGACAACCTCCGGAGAGCCCCAGCTTGATCAGGATAAAATGAAGGAAGTGAAGAAAATTTGCAAGTATGAAGGCGTTCACAGATCAAAGCTTTAAACAGATTGCTTTTTGTTCACACGCTGTTGCAATAGTAACGTTTTAAAGAAAGTTCATGGAAAATCTTTTTTTATTTATTTTGTGGAACACATTTTGAGAAATGCCTCAGTGGTTTCTAATCCATACGTTAAAAGTCATAGCGGGTCAGTGTTGTTTGGTTTCCAACATTCTTCAAAATATATTCATTTTTGTTCTTCGGAAGAAAGAAAGTTAGAAAGGGTTTGGAATAACATGAGGGTGTGTAAATTATGAGAGAATTTTCTTTTTGGGGTAAACTATGCCATTAATTTGTAAAGCGTGCAACGAACATCACCAGGACCATGGTTTGATTCCCAAAAATCTAACAAATTGATCACATTTATGATATTATACACGCTGTAATTTGCTTTACATATAGACCTATTCATCCGACACGCGCACACACTTGACCCCCACTTAACTAACGGTTTATGCTTTGCTAGTGTCTAATAATATTACTATTTTTATTTCATTTATGTTACAATCTACAGGCAATCTATTGTTTGTGAATGTGTACCAGAAGTTAAGTTCAGGGTCACATAAGCGCGAATGCGCAGGAACGTTTGTTTATGTTGTTAAAATGATAGCTTGTAAGCATCTGCCAATGAAAAACATTATCTTTTACAATACATTGGTTGAACAGTAGGAACGGTCCTTGATTATATACATGTGTTGTTACGGCTTTCAAAAAATTTCTGTAATATACAAAATATTGTTTATGCACAATAATATAGATCATGTAATGTTATCAGTGTGTGTTTTCTTTTTGCTTTTTCTATATGCCTATGACTTGTTGTAGTTAAATTGTAACAGTTAATACTTTGCGTTTTCAGAGTTTCCAACGATTACATCGATCATTTCTACCACTTGATTATGACCCAGCTGAATCAGGAACATGCAGAAATTCGTCTCTCGGCCTTCCAGATGGTCAGCGAGCTGTTCAGCCGGTCACATCATTTCAGAATCCTCCTCATCACAAACCTTCAGGAATTCCTGGAACTAACAGTAGAAACGGATGTTGAGCAGCCTCTGCCTCCACCAAAAGAGGTGGCGAGGAAACTCAGGACTCTGGCCATTCAGACTGTGCAGTCGTGGCACGCTGCATATGGAGAGGCGTATAAGAAACTGTCTCTGGGATATCATTTCCTCAAACAGATTAAAAAGGTGCAGATCAGGCTCCACCTGTTCTGTGATTATCCTAATAAATTACAGCAGTTTCCACCTTTATAGCTCGCTTCATATATAATTCTTAAAAGGCTACGTGAAATATAGTGTTAGTGATACTGTAAGATAACTTAGTTCGAGGTAGTAAATGATCAAACATTATAATGTCATAGCAATATCGTGTAATATTATATTTGTCAATGGAAATCTATTATTATGTTATTTATTTTCTGTTTAGATGTCCCTCCAGAAGAAGCCTCTCATATTCACTTGTATTTTTCTTTAAACCATAAACTTTAGACATAAGACTTTTTCTGGTTTAAGAATTTTTTTAAATGTTTAGTGAACGACAATGTTTTTAAACTTATTTCTGTTATTTTCTATGTTTATCGGTCTAGTCATGGAAGATCTAATTAAAAAAGAATCATGTTGATTTTTCACCAGGTAGATTTTCATGACGTTGAAGCAAGAACTCTTGGAGAGAGGCAGAGACAAGAGGAGAAACAGAAGAGACTGGAAAGAATTTATAAAGAAAAGCTTGAAAGAGCCAAACAGGAGATGGAAGGTAAACTGATTTTAACAGACTCATGTAGCTGTGATAAGGCAACATGGATCTGCTGATCCAAGGTGTATTATGTTTATTCTTAAAGCATTTTTAGGATTTATTTGTTAGACAGACATCATCACAGATAATAATATTATATTAAATTAGATTCTTTAATCATGATTGTTTCAGGAACTTATTTAAGATAAGCAGTGTTTTAAAGGTCAGTTTCCAGGATGTAAATTAAATAAAGGTGGAAAACTAAATCTTATAAATGGCTAATTTATTATAATAAATGTAACATTTCTAATTAGTTTACCTCCATAAATCCGTCATTTTAACATCTGCACTTCAAAGGCCTTACTCAGAGCAATGAATGATGTGCTGGAATTGTTTAAAATGGGAAAATATCAAACAGTGAGGTCAAGAGATCAAACAGTGTTTATATTCCGCAATGAGTCACAACACTCTTGTTTTATTGTTTGTATATTGATGTGTCAACTGCAGCGCTTTATGTACTTTAGACTGCTGGGGCTCTCAGTCACCTGGATCACACAAAAAAATATTTTTATTGAGTTCTTTTTTTTTAAACTAGAATTCAGGTTTGGACTATTTTAAACTTTTTTTGAGGATCTTTTTACAGAAATGCAGCGTTATGTTTTTATTATTTAAGAATGAGCTATTTCTATCACCGCAGTCCCCTTACATGGAATTCTCAATGTTGTTTCTACAGTAGCCTTAAACGGAAAAACTGCTTCACAGAATGCGTTTCGTAAATACATTATACAACATCTTAGATCTGTGTCAGCCTCCGTAGTGCTTTATACAAGAGGGTGGAGTGAGCCGTTGGTTGCAATTCGCAACCTCACCACTAGATGCTGCTAAAATCTCCACCTTGCTCCTTTAAACTTACATTAAGTCATTTAGCAGATGCTTTTATCCAAAGCGACTTACAGATGAGGTAAACAATGGAAGCAATTTGAACAACATAAGGACAACAAATAGAATAAGTGCAATAAAAAACTGGTCTCAAAGCCTTTAACTCCTTAACCTTTTTATGTCTCCTCTATGAAGAAATGACAGCGGGCATTGAGGAAACTTTGACTGAGATGAACAACTGCATAAAACTGCTTGTGACAGACCACTTAAACCTGTTTACTGAGGAACCGTCAACATTTACCCCCTCCAGTGGATTTGAGAACACATCTGAGCAGCCGTGCTGCAGTAAAGACCTCAGTCATGAACAGAGCAAAGTGATCACACAGAAGAAGAGTGAGAAAGAGGAAAAAGACGCGTGTAGCGATGACAGCGACATGGAGGAAGTTCCCGAGGAAAATGTGTTTCTGCGCAGCACTGGTTTAATGTCTCATAAATATCAGCTGGAGCTCAGTGTTGCTACAGGTACATCTTTATTATTAGTTGTGGTTTTTGCAAGTGCAGATTTGTGAAAAACCTGAATCTTGTGTGTAGATTTAAACATGAGAGAGACGGAAGAGAACGAGGCACTGGTGAACACAGTGAGGGATCTTCAAAGACTCATCACAACCAGACACCTGCCACTGGTTCAGTCCTGGATCCAGGTACACCTCTCTTCAGCAATTGACGCCAAAATTTGAAATCAAGTTAACCAAAAATGAAAATGATGTCATCATTAACTCAACCTCCTTTTGTTCGAAACTAGTTGGGCTTTCTTTGTCCTGCTGAACACAAAAGGAAGATATTTGGAAGAATCTCATCCCCCATTGACTCCAATAGTATTTATTTTCCCAATTATCGCCGTAAAAAGGGGATGAAATCAGTTTGGTTACTGACATTCTTCCAAATATCTTCCTTTGAGTAAATGATGACAGAATTTTCATTTTTGGTTGAACTATCCATTTAAAGTCACATTTCTGTGGAGCAAAGGAGCATCCTAGACCATCTACGAATTAAATGACACGATTTGTCATTTTTGAGTGAAAAAACCCTTTAATGTGCATAATATATTTCTTTTTCAGTCTCATGTATTTCATGGGACCGTATCCAACATGGACTCGTTTAGCTGCTTTAAATGTGGAGTTTGCTTTCAGGTTTTTACAAAGGTTGGTGTTGAGGAAGAACTGATGCGTAGAGCCACGGAGTTGAAGAAGTCACTGGAGAATACTTTGAGAAAACAAGAGCACCTTCACATAGACTACAAGACAGAGAGAGGAGAGTGGTGAGTTTATTATCAGTTGCACACTGTCACCAAAAGAGGGCGCCATTTCCTAATGCTTCACATATTACCATTTAGTCTAAGAGGCTTGTTGGAAAGAGGACTGTTTGCACTACAGAAACGTGCCATACAAACCGCTGAGGACGCTAGTTGTATAATGCAGATGTTTGAGATTACAGTGTTTATGATTTTTATGTCCAACTCTGAAGACAAGCATCTTCTCATTGGCACGCGCAGGGAGGTGCGGCTGACTCGTTAATGGAGATTTGCTCACTCTAGGGTGGAATGAGACACGGCGGGCTGTTAGGAGACACATCATTATGACACATGATATCCGTTTTAACTCGGTGAAAAGAACAGGCAGGCTAGAGAGAAAAGAGGGCCGTGACATTGACAAAGCGCTTTACCGCACGCCAGAGAGCTTTATCACTCTCGCCGATGATTTTCTATGTGAAAAGTCAGTGCTTTGTGATAAAGCAACAACTAAAAAGTCTTTATCATAATTAGTTTTTCACTTTTAGCCCTAAAAGCATTCCATTACTTTATTCCTGTATCATTGCTCTGACATGGGCGGAATTGCTTTCGACTCCAGAAACTCCTGCCGATCGGAGAGCTGAAAACATGCGTGGTGTAAAATGACTTTTTATACAGTAATTTTTGCTTTTATTGTCCGAGTATTTCAGCATGGTTACAAGTTTTAGCTGTGGATTTAACTGAACACACAACTGGTTCATTTAAGTTTTCTCTACATGTCAAACATCAGGAGCTCAAGACGTTTCTAAGAAATGCCAGTATGAAATAGGTGTGAGAGATCAATTAGTTTAACTTTAAAACGTCAATTGTATTTAACGTATTTCTTCTTATATACAAATTTAAATAATGTTGATTTAAAACTCATTTATGGCCGTGTATAATCGCTGGTCAATGAGATTTCAAAATACAAGTTTTAAAGTTTCAGTTTGCTTGGAAGAACTTAAGTATTTAAGTAATAGAACATTTTAGGAATCAAACAGAGATTCATAGGGACCCGCCCCAGGAAACCGAGAGCGTGTCCTCATCTCAAAGAGACCTTTATTCTGTACTGCGGTCAGCTAGCCCGCTAGTCCATACACCTGAGTTATTGGCTTGCCGTAATAATTTGCTAGACCTTCCTCGTAAGAGAGAAGATTAGCATATAAATAGCAGATGCACAGAGCGCCATCACAGCTGAGTACGTTTAATTTTTGGTTTATAAGATTAAATGGATTTTTAAACGCATAGCCATCAAACTTGGCCAAAGACAAATGAAGTGTATGGCCGGTTTGTCCGAGGCTGCCTCGCCGGCTCATTTTTTAAAAGGATAACAGACTTGCTTAAGGAGTGTGCCTGGTCGACGCTTCCCTGGGCACAAAGTAATTGAGATTGCTTACAGAGTTAATTAGACCACACGCAATATATTGGAGGGCGCGAGGACGCTTTAGCATAGCTGGAATGGGTTTTCCGACGTACGTAAGGGACGTTTAACCGGAAGCTCATTATATGGACACCTCTCAGGTTAGGGGACGGAGGCCACAGCGTGATCGATAGAGTTCACCGAGAATAACCTACAGGAGTGCATCACCTATTATATATCTAATGATTCTGACATGGGCTCAAGACAGCAGTCTGTGAAGTTTGAGGCAAAACGGATTGTATTTTTAATTGTAATATCGAATAAGTTATGTATTTTAAGAAATTTGGACAATGTTGTACTGAAACAACCTGCAGTGTCCCAAAAAAGAGCCACTGGCTACATTATGTTCATTAAACAGTTTTTTGTGGTATAAAATAGATCATGTTAACCAAACCAAATCATTTAAAAACAATATTTGTGTTTCTGATTGTATAATAAATGTAGTTGTATTTTGATGTTTTTATTATTATGGAATAGTTTTTAGAAAAATACTAATTAACATATTAATACTAGTAATAACTATGTTTTCTATTCAATTTAGTAGTTTACAACTACAATTCCCAGCATCTTGTTCCCTGAAAACATTTCTGCAGTATTTTACTCAACTATTGTAGTAGATTTTGTTTTCTAGACGCACAAAGCCAATAAACAGAAATGTTTTAAATGCAGAGGAGACACTTGGAGGTGGGCTCAATATGTCAACAACACTCCTGTCCGCAAAAAACCCTCCATACAGACACTCAATTTCAACGTGTACACACACAATCCAGTCGAAGAATTATAATACTGCCATTGCTAGCTGACAGTGCTGATTCTATCAACTGAATTAAAGTGAATTAAAAGTGAAATAATGTCTACTGCGCGACACTTTATATTGTGTAAGAAATATTTTCTGGTCTTTAATCTATAAACAGAGGCTTAACTGCCTTGGTGTAAATAAAGAGTGCACATATAAACAAAATAATGATCTGGTTTGTGGCTGTTGGCAACACAAAATAAATGCAGAAAAAGAATGATTTTGTTTGCATTGAGCTCCAGATTGCGAGTTCTGTAAACGGCACCTAAAATTGATCGTACAGAATGACAATTTTGTATGGTGTTGGATGGCAAGTTTCTAATGTTCACGGCTGAAGTGCAAGACCACGAATGTGCATTTTTCTTAACACTCTCCAAATAAGGTGTTTTGATTAAATGTTGACATTATATATGCTTCTTTTGTTTTACTGATGTCAGATAAAAGCTATAAAACCTGATCATTTGAAGTTTAGGATTATTTCCTTTTCCCATCCACAGAACAGCACAGATATTATTGTATTTACTGTGAGAGGAGAATCTTATTTCTAAACCAGCGCCACCAGAGCACATCATTGAGACCTCATCCAAAGACAGTTTATACCTCAATCCTGAACTGTCAACATCGCCGGCCTGCAACCATAAAAAAATCTAAATAAAAAAGAATAGCAAAGCGCGCTCAGGTCTTTAGTAGGCCTCCGTTATATTGAGGTAATCACGGAGACAATTAGAGGGAATAAATGGAAAAGGCACGCTAGAGAAGCACACTTTTATCAGTGCCCTCGAAAAGGAAGGGCACACAGATTATGTATAGCGTTTTATGAAAACGACCCCATATTTAAAAACTGGCATTCTGTTATGCATTGTAGCGCCAGAGGCGGTTAAGCACCTTTTGCGTAAATTAAAAGGCATAAATTCTGTTTAGCGCTAATGCAGACGTCTCCGCAGCCTGAACGCCCTCGTCTGAGGAGCGGGGGTTGTAAAAGAGCCTTGAGTTGCTTTTCACCTTTCATAAATTCCAGGCTGGGGATTTCTGTACCTAAAAAAAAATCATTTGCAGCCCGGTGGCTCATTGCTATTCTGCGTAGATTGATGGTGGTCATTTACCCGGCAGTGGAAGTTAAGTGCCGCTGTCATTCCTGAGGAGCGTAATTGGGAGGCTCCACAGGTCAGTGCTGGTGACAGGTTTCTCTTTTGATTAGTGTTGGAGTGATAAGAAAACTTACAGCGCCAGTGATGGATGAGCAGGTGCACAATGAAACTCACCTGCCTGCCTAAACCATGAGCCGGTCTCCATTCGTCTCCGGCACTTAAAGACACCTGCAGCGGGATTCCACTGCACGGTTGCTTTCCAGAGTTTTCCGATGAAAGCTGATTTGATCAAACCCCTAGACTGAATCTGTTCAGCTTCAGATATTCTTCATAAAATGTTAAAATATATTTTTTGAGGTCTCGTTCATTCGTAAAAAGAGGTGTTGATATCATCAAAAATGCACAGTACTTCAAATGAACCGGAAGAAGACTTCCATATTGTGTTGTTTTCCGAGTGGAAATGGAAAATCTAATCACAAATGAAGAGGGTGTGACTTGGGTTTTTCCATGAAGAAATGTGTTTTACTCAGAAATGGAACTGGCAACTGGTAATTTACTCTAAAAAAGTAATTAATTACTAGTTACTAATGACATGTTCAATAGTATAATTAGATGACTGTAAAAATGACTCTTTCCAAAAAGTATTTAATTACTTATTCATAATTACTTTCTATATTCTACATCAACCTTGATTAGTTAAGAGATTCAAGGACAGACATGAAACAGCTCTTTTAATTCATTCAAATAAATAATATTATACTACATTAAGTAACCCAAACCCTAACCAAAGTATTACAAATGTGAGAGTTATGCATTAAAGCACAGGTTTTAAAGTTAGACTTAGAATTTTGATGTCAATGCACACGCAGATACATCGGGGGAAATAAGTATTTGACACATCGGCATTTTTATCAGTAAGGGGATTTGTAAGTGGGCTATTGACACAAACTTTCCACCACATGTAGCCATCAAGCCAAATATTGAATTCGTACAAAGAAATCAAAACATTTAAGTATACAAGTTCAGTCACAATAAATAAAGTGAAATGACACAGGGAATAAGTTTTGAACACACTTTATTTAATACTTTGTAGAAAAGCCTTTGTTGGTGATTACAGCTTCTTGTATGGAGAGATCCGTCGTCTGCATTGCTCAGGAGTGATTCTGGCCCATTCTTCCACACAAATGGTCTTTAAATCTTGAAGGTTCCTTGGGCCTCTTTTATGAACTTTGATCTTCAGTTCTCTCCATAGATTTTCTATGGGATTTAGGTCAGGTGATTGACTGGGCCAAACAAGCAGCTTGATTTTCTTTCTTTGAAATCAATTCATTGTGTCCTTGGCCTTGTGTTTGGGATCATTGTCTTGCTGAAATGTCCACCCTCTTTACATTTTCAGCTTTCGGTAGATGGCAGCAGATTTTTATCCATAATCTCCCGGTACATTTCTCCATTCATCCTCCCTTCAATAATATGAAGTCTGCCAGTACCCCTTGCTGAAAAGCAGCCCCAAACCATGATGCTTCCACCCCCAAACTTAACTGTTGGTATGGTGTTCTTGGGGTGGTGGCCAGTGCCATTTCTTCTCCAAACATGGTGTGTAGAATGACTGCCAAAAAGTTCAATTTTGCTTTCATCTGATCACACTGTAGTCTCCCAATAATCCACAGGCTTCTCCAAATGCTCTTTCGCAAACTTTAACCAAGCCTCAACATGCTTTTTGTTCAGCAATGGAGTCTTGCGTGGTCAGCGTGCATGGATGCCATGGCGGTTCAGTGCATTGCTTATAGTTTTCTTTGAAACAACAGTACATGCTGATGCCTGGTCTTACTGAACTTCTGCCCGAGTGGTTCTTGGCTCTTGGAGAACTCTCCTGATTATTCTTTGGACTCCTCGGACAGGGATCTTAAGTGGAGCACCTGATCGTGGCTGGTTTATGGTGAACTGATGCTCTTTCCAATTCCGTATAATGGCCCCAACAGTGCTCACAGGAACATTCAGCATTCTGGAAATGCGCTTATAACCATTCCCATCAAAATGCTTTTCAACGATTAGATTACGAAGATCTACAAAGAGTTCTTTGCTTTTACCCATCATAAAGTCCTTCCTGTGTGCCTCCTAGGTAATGAGAAACCTTTATAGGCCATCAATTAGGACCAAAGCAGCTGATATCAATTAGTTCTGATAGGGGGCAGGGTTTCTCTCTCAATACTGACAGATTTCAGGTGATCTCATGGCTTTCTATGCCATTTTGCTCCTTGTTACCTTCATGTGTTCAATACTTATTCCCTGTGTCATTTCACTTTATTTATTATGATTGAACTTGTATACTTAAATGTTCTGATTTCTTTGTATGAATTCAATATTTGGCTTGATGGCTACATCTGGTGGAAATTTTGTGTCAATTGCCCACTTAGAAATCCCCTTACTGATAAAAATGCTGATTCGTAACCTGGAGTTTCAAACAGAGCTGTCAAAAGAGAGGCAAAACTGAAGGATTGCAACTTGAACAATTTCTTTAAACTCTTCCCGAAGGTTTTAGCTATATCAGAGACACAATAGATCAGGCTCCATGACTTGAGAAATGTTCTAATCAAGGTTGTTAAACCCTGCATTGGGTCGCCTCTAGGAGGATTTGATCTGGTGTCTGGTGTTGAGTTGATCTCCTTATAGTGATTGTAACCACTGAATTTAAGACTAAGAGTCATATCACCTCAAACGCTCCTTTCTTTTGTAGAGTACCTACTCAAAGATGTTATCAAGAACATATCTATCTTAGAGACGGAACATAACTGTTGGTTAAAGATCCTGATATAATTTTCTGCCTCCTTGTGTTCAACCGGAGAAATTCTGCTTAACAAAACAAGCACTATTTTAAACAGACCCAGTTAGCAAAGACAATACACAGATTGACTACAACTAGAATAAATTGGATGTGGTCAACTGGAAATTCAATTAAGGGTTTGAATTAAAATGTTAAGAGTCCCACGTTACTGCAGAGTTCGCTGTAAATCTGGGGAATATCCGGAGGCAACTGTGAATGTCCCATCCCAGTGTTAATCAGCTGGAGAGAATTGCAGACGTCTTTTGTAAACCGCAAGCAAGCAAACAAACACTGTGTTGCAAAGAGTCAAACAAAAATAACAGACAATTTTCCCATCAGTAGTTTTAACAGCGTTTGCATTGAACGGAATGTAAAATGCAATTGTTGATTCTGTCTATAAAACGAGTCTCACTGTTCGGTTTTCCCTTGCACTATGCAAATTTACTACCAAGGTTACAAATCGTATTTATTTATCATGACTGCAATAACAAACTGTATTTTTCCAAACTAGATGAGAGCTCCTGAGGAGGGGGAGGAGGACGACGATGATTTTGAAGAGGTGCCGGAGAAGGAGGGCTACGAAGCACATATCCCCGAGCATCTGCGGGTCGAGTACGGTGAGTTTGTTCAGGTGCAGATAACAGAGCCCGTAATCCAAATGATCTCTCGTGGAATATCGGCACACGATCGTCTCAAAGCAGAGATGAGCCACGGAGTCTCCCGGGAAAGCCTCTGTTTGTTTTGAGTTGTGGATTTGAAAGCGAAAGGGTTTAAGAGCCGTATTACGAGTAGAAATACCAGTTCAGTTCAGATGTTTTGCTGTCAAAACAGCTTTCACAAAGGGAAGTTTGTGAAAGGTTTAAATTAGGAAATGTATGTGTTTAAAAATACAATAAAAGTTTAACTTGGTGCCAATTCAACATTATAACAGAAATGACAAATATACTAATATAAATATAACATTTTTGAAGGCTCATTAGGCAAAATATGTTTTCTCTTCTTTTATTTTATTTGAATTATCTTTTCCTTTGAGATGAAATGGGGTCTGGCCCATTTTTCCCAGGAGTCACCCATGGTTTCAGAATGACCTAAATAATCATCTCCATCTTTGTAAAAACAGCTGCACATTTAATAAACTCTGGGAACAAATCACTGTAAGCCTTCCTTAAATCAATTATAACCCGGAGCCGCCAAAAGAAATCTGTTTTGACAGCTGAGTGTTTGTACATGCGGAAGATTCTTGTCCATCTGTGCAAGGACAGCTCTATTGACAAGAAGCCACAGGCCAAAGACAGAGGTCAGACGATAGGTCAAATACCACCGATTATATTTGACCTCAAATCCCGTCCAATTTTGAATTTACCGTCGTGTAATAATCAATTGCGAGGCATGCGATATTTGTAGAAAAAGCGAGTCCTTTGGACTTAGTTTTTTTTTCTTCATTCATTTGTTCACGCCATCTCTAAGGAGATTCATTAGGATATCATTTCTACGACTGCTGTGAGCCAAGCTGCTTTCTGCAGTAAAGTATGTAATGATCAGAGCTCCGGCCATGCCAAATTAACAATGCAACGGTGTTAATGAGCTCCCATTAGCTCCCAGTTGTAATTTACAGCGCTCACCTGCCTCAGTGCATTCATTCACAAACCAAACCATCTGCTAATCTGAGACTAGCGCATGTCTTAATCTTGCACCACAACAATATTTTACACAAAGTCATTTTTGGGGTGTATTATTGGTAGAGGGGCATGCTCGTGGGCACACATGGCATTGTTGTTGTCTTGATAGGGTGTGTCAAGTACGTCGATATTTGGATGCTGTAAGGTTTTGTTGCGTTTTTGGTGGTCACCAGGGTTTCACATCTGCAGAGATTCTTTAGTTGCATATTCTTTTGACTTGGACTCTTTTCATACACGTAATGGTCAACCAGGTGAAAATCACTTCACATCTGCATCATAGCCCGCATCAATATCCGATGCAATGATTGTAAAAAAATAGTTGCCTTCAAAATGTTTTCATGCATGTGCTGTTGTACGCGTCCCGTCCGCGCGGCCTCAAAAAAAAGGGCTGCACACAGACGGGGTGTGCGGATGACTGCGGACCCTCCTGTTGACGAAAATTACGCCATGCGGGCAGTTTGCGGACATTCGGACTATACTGTTGCCTTTAAAGCAGAGAAATGGGATTTAGCAGAGGCTGGACACTGCCACACACAGCAGTGGTATAGAAGTGCTGTTCTACCTTATTTGAAATTCATTTACATTTCGTGGTGACATTCAAATACGGTAGAACACCACTTCTTAATACCATGGCTGTGTGGCGCAGTTTACCTAATCTGCTAAATGTAACAATTTTTTCATTTTTCCATTTCTCTCTGCTTTAAATCTCCCCAACCGGAAACTGCCTTGGGTTCTGCCTGTGCAACACGGAAGTCACGCATACATAGAGCCCAGTCAATTTAAAAAATATAAATGATAATTCAACGAATCTGATGCAAATTAGTTTTTTTTTTGATTAATCAACTCAAATTTCTAAGGCAACCAGGTAACTTACTTTTTTAAGTTGAATCAACAAAAAGGAAAACATTTACAGTGCATGTACTAGTTTTTAAGGGTCTTGTCAAGCCTCCAACCCCAGATCACAACAGAAACGGTGATGAATAGTTTCTCTAGGACCACTAATCATCTCATAATACAGTGAATCATATCTGAGAGGCTAGTCCATGCAATGTGGTTTTCATTTCTTTGCTATTGAATCAAAGGTGAAAAGCCGTTTTCTGTTGTACAAGCAGAAGACCGCAGATTGGAAATGGAAATTGCGCATTAAGAGCCCGACCACTGGCAATCTAATTTAAATACTCCCAAAACGGGACGCATAAAATATCCATCTGATTTACTGCCAGGTTAACTCCATCATTTTTAATTTATCAATCAGGGCAAGTTAGTATCAGCCCTTTCATTTAATATTACATCAAGCTGTCAAAGGAGCCACGCTCATCTGTAGCTAATCTTTCCTTTTCTCCGTTCAGAATCACACCGGCTCTCTCATCCAGAGAAAAACGCTTTCATTCGGTCCGTTCCTCTCTCTCTCTCACCGTGCCTTTCACCATCAAGCTTTTATCTATCCCTTTATCCCAGCGTTCCTGTCAGGACGTTATCTCTCCGAAAATTTACATTTTAATTACAAGGCCTGCTGAACTCAGGAAAATCAATAACGCCACCATTGGCAGCTCCACTCGGTGTCTACTGCTGGGCCTCTCTATTTCCTCTTATTGATTTATCTCTTTAGCACCTGCAACTTTATTGCTTCAGACAAATAGCTACCATTTGGTCAATTTAAACAGAAAAAGAAAGGATTTGGTCGTATTTCTTGATTCCGCACACTTGAGCGCAGCTATGATGCACTCGCTCATTGAAAGGAATTGAACCCGGATCAACTGTTAACACCAGAAGATAAAGATGGAGAGCGTAAGAATCCGGCCATATGTTTTTTCCCTGTTTCGAACCCACCGTGTCTTTTTGTAAGTTTATTGTTGGACAATTTCACCTTTTTTGGTATAATTGAAGAACTGCATTCTAAGGGAAACATGTTTTGATTTCATGTAGATATAACTAGATATATTGAAATTTGATACAGTGGTGTACAAAGCTCAGAGGATGCAAATAAAAAACATACATTTAAAATTTGTAAATGTTATTATAGAGAATATTCGTTTATTTTCCTGTTCTTAGCTCACAGGCTGCAGTTTTACGTTTTACATTTGGGGGGCATCCGATTGGCTGTCAACTGTTTCTTTATCGTTATTCTGTCGCTGTGGTGTGACTCCACTTTTCTCTTAAATTTAGGATGATTTTCAAACCTTTTATCTGTGAATATTTGTTCTTTGTGTGAATGGGCCTTTATACTTTTGGTTGCATGTTGAAGAGAATTTGGAGCAGATGTGGTCGCAGTAACTGCGGTGTAGATCTGTGTGCACTGCAGCTGTAGGAGGTTCAGTGGTCAGGTGTCTGTTAATCCAGGAATTTCATTTCCCCTTTGATGGCGGGCAGATTTAGAGCGAGTCTTAGATCTTTGTGTCACTCTTAAGACCACCCATGCTTGAAGTTTTAACAAAGTTTAAATCAGATTTGTATGAATAAGGGCTCTCAGTGGAAAAAGCGTTATGAATTTACATGTATGCAGTGATGGTAGTGAGGTAATATCGATTTTGTTATGGTGTTCCTCTTGTTTACTCAAAGGTCTTGATGACGTTCCTTCAACCTCCGCCAGTGTGGCCAAACCAAAGTCATCACAACCTGCCGTGAGACGTTCTGCACCTGTCGAGTCCATCACCCTGTCTCGACTGAAGAGGAAGATGCGTGATGAAGAGGAGGATCCCACCTGCGCTGCTGCCACGATACGTGTGCTCAGACAGAAGCATCCTTTAGCCCCGCCCAAAAGGTACCTCCATCACGCACTGGTTTATATGGGATATGTGACTGTAGATTCAGCCTTGCCGACTACCAGACCATATTAAATAGTATTGTCAATGATATCGCTTGACTGCCTTGTGGGAATTTGGCAAAGCATGTTTGTTAGAGATTTTAGCTCCATTAGTGTTGTTTCAGCAAAGTCGTATTTGCTTTTTTCATGATATTTCATAAAACATTTACTTTTAGTTGTAAGGGCATTGTCAAACATCAATAATCCAAATCGTAAACACTATATATGATATGTACTGATATCATGTCTGATGGCCTTTCGAATGCTTTCACCTAAGCAGTGTTGGTTAAATTACACTGAAAACGTCATTAATTACTAGTTACTAGTTACATATTCAGTGTAATTAGATAACTAAACAAATGACTCTTTCCAAAAAGTATTTAATTACTTATTAATAATTACTTTCTATATTCTACATCAACCTTGATTAGTTAAGTGATTCAAGGACAGACATGAAACCGCTCTTTTAATTCATTCAGATAAATAAAGTAACATGATTAACTGACCAAAGTATTACAAATGAAAATTATGCGTTAAAGCACAGATTTTAAAGTAAGACCTTAAATGTTGATGTCAATTCCACTATTGCACAAGCATATATTGCACATATATTGCACAAAGTATTTAGATTTATTACTTCAGAAGTATATGAAATTAAATTACAGAAAATTTTGAGTAATCCCTTACCTTACTCTTTAAAGGGTAAAGTAATTAAAGTAACGTAACTAATTACTCAGTATCTAGTAACACCCCAAACTGGTCCTAAGTGACAGTTAAAAGCACTTTTTGATCTTTGTATTTTCAGGATCAGTAGATTTAACTGTGTCCTGGTTGTTTCAGCGTGTCTGGGGGTTCAGCTGAACCTGCGGCGGGCAGCAGTGATCAGGGGGACAGGAACAAAGAAGAAGCCCCCATTGTTCCATTTGGTGTGGATCTTTATTATTGGGGAGAAGAGCAGCCCACTGCTGGCAAGATTATCAAGTACAGTCATATTCATAAGAAACATCCGAGCATATGTGTTTATGGTTGAAATATTCCCTTCTGTGGTTACATGTGATTGTGTCAGGGGTGCTTGTTGCAGTGTAAACACATTGTGTTTGTGTGTCATGTGAAGTGGCCACTAGAGAGCACCATTGTCTGCGACTTCAAATCAATTCAATTACATGAGGAAGATACAGCTCCATCTCTAGCTATACAAGAGGTCCCACACTTATGGTCAACCTTTAGGTGTTGGGGATTTGCAGTGTTACATTTCTTTCTTGTCTCATTTTTGACCTTTTTCTTATTTACATTTGAAATTTCTATAATGAAATTACTTTGAAGTTACTCTCAATTTTAAAATTCACCGGCAGTTTCCACAAAAAGATTTTTGGAAATATATTTGTGGTAATAACAAATGAATGATAAATTCATGAAATTCATCATTCAAGAGTTTATCAACTTTTTGCAGTAAGAGCTCCCTGTCCTGGTTTCAGACAAACATCCCAGCACCAGTTCTGGGTTCCTCATGAAGTGGAGGAGGAGGTGGACAACAAGGAACTGTCTGAACAGATGAAGTCCAGGTACATCACCTTCGCTGGCACCTTCAAACCTGTGGAGCACAAGTGCCGAACGCCGTTGCCGAATGGATCTCTGTGTGAACGTCAAGACAGAGTAAAGGTAAAAAAAGAAATCAATATTACCGTGATATTCCACTGAACACATGTCTATGTTGGGCCTGTAATGCTGCCTGTAAACCGATGCTGATTGAATAAAGCACTGCATTTCTTTGCGGTGTAATTTTAGTGCCCGTTCCACGGATGCATAATCCCGCGGGATGAGCTGGGCAGGCCGATTAACCCTGAAGATGCACTACGATTGGAGAAGGAAAAGAGAAAACGCGAGGAGGAGCAGCCAGGTTTGACAGTTTATGCAAAGCAGTTTAACATCGCTGTCAGACCTAGATGTTCACGATATAGCAGTTCTCGCCACACATTTAAAGGAATGTTTACACCGCGAACCCTCCTGGTGCTGTTCTCCATACCTTAAAAGCACAATAATACGTTTGCAAACGGGAGCCGTACGGTAACTTTGTGTAGGGATCAAAACAAATTTACTTAACTTAAAGGGATAGTTCACCCAAAAAAATCTGTCATCAATAACCTTCGAGTTGTTCTGTATCAATTCCTTTGTTCTGATGAACGCAGAAAAAGATGTTTGGAAGAATGCTTATAACCAAACTGATTTTGCCCCCCATTGACTCCCATAGTAGGACAATGGTAGTCAAAAGTGCCCCAGAACGGTTTGCTGCTTACATTCTTCAAAATGTCTTCTTTTTTGAGTATTTTCCTACTATGGGGGGGACAAGATCTGTTTGGTTACAAGCATTCTTCTAAATATCTTTCTCTGTGTTCATCAGAACAATCTAATTTACACAGATTTGGAATAACTCGAAGGTGAGTAAATGATGACAGAATTTTCGCTTTAAATTGCATGTCGGTGTGTTTATCACGTAAAGCTATCATATACCTTTTTGTGGAGTGCTTGTGTTCTACTTGTTTTGGATCCTAACAGGGTGCACCCTTAATAAATGTGCAATGAAGGATCTTCATAAAATAATAAATAGCCATTTTGGTTTAGACTGACGGAGATGAGTAAGTGAGGGCAAATGTTCATTTTCACGTGAAGTTTCCCTTTAAACAGAAAATCTCATAATTTCCTTACCCTTATGTTATCCCAGTTGTACTGTTTGTGGTGTTCATTCAATATTTAGCTTTTTTATAAAATGATATCCCGCTATATGTACATTTATAGGTTTTTTGAAGCTTCCAATAGCACATACATCTAAATACATTTGCATTTAGTTAGTGAAGTTAATAACATCTTCTAAAGAGAAATTATACGTTTGTGAGAGAAAAACACATATTGAGAGCTGGAGTCCTTTATATTGCTTTGTTAATGGATGGTTCATTTTGGGACTTATTAATTGGAAAATATTTTTGTTTTAAACTTGGATGGCACAAGGATGATACGATTGAGAGAATTTTCAGTAAAGCACATGGAATAGGCCAAATCCTACTCATCCGTGACCCACGGCTCCTTTCTTAAGCACACTGAGTGGACAACAGACCAATCGGGAGGAAGGATGGGGGGACTGATGGAATCCCACCAAGTCATCATCAATACACAGATAATAGGACAGAGTGCATCTCACTCAGACTCGCTGCTTTTCACTTTTCTCCGTCTCTTTCTTTTCTCGCAGAGTCGGGTGCTAAAAGCCAATTAAGTAGCGTCTCGCTGCTGTCACTGGAGCGGCGGATGTGCTTTCTTTGGCCACAGTTTACTTGTTAACAAACAGTTATCTGAGGTAACTGACTTCAGGCGCCCGCTGACCACTGGCTTGTGAAATAGCATCTTTTGTAACTAAGTAAGCTATCGATCCCCTTCAACTCCATCACGCCCTCTACCCTTCGACATGCCGGTTGTCACGGCGACTACGAGACACCCCACCCACGCTCCGGTACTGCCAGCGCGTGCGTGCCGGCCGGCCTTCAGTTCCCTGACTGAATACTTGCTCCCCCGCTGGGCCATTGATTTCTGCGTCAGCCCTTCTAAAAAGACTTCCAAGATGCTCATGTCCACTATGGCTTTACTATAGTAACCACAGATTTTTAGGTTCATTTGAAGTATAATCAGGAGAAAACTAATTGACCATGTCTTACTATACTAGGAACTGCAGTTTAACTTTGTATATAATGTGCAGTAACCATGGTTTTTGGTGATTTGGATTACCTAAAGTACAAACTTTATATACTCTTTGAAAGGGGCGATTCTCTATGTGTGCTTTAGTGCTCTGGGTAGAAGTTTTTATGGCTTTATTCACAAGAGTAAGCTTATTTGAATGAATTTATCAGTTCATGTTGTGGCCTTGCAGAGAGACCTTCAATGATGGATGAAAAAAATGAATTCAAAATACATACATTGATGCATCACAGCAGCCTCTCAAAACACCATCGCACTGGACATTCAGAAGCTTACTTTAGAATTTTTTTTAAATCTATATTGTTCGACATTCTTAAGGGTTCTAGGGGGGCTCACGTTTATATTTCATTGGCAAAACATTTGCTCACTTGTGTCTTTGGTCTTAGAGCCGGTGTTTGCCTTCCTAATTTAATAAGAGTACGGAGTAGTGTTAACGTCTCATCATAGCATCATTTTGCCTTTGAATGGATTTTCAAAAGACTTGAATGCAGCTGTCTCCTGTGATGCTGGTGCACGTATGTATGCGACCGCGTCCCCCTCAGACGAGAACTGATGACAGAGTAGTGCGCCCTTCTGCAGGGCTTAAGTTAAATGCAGACCCCCCATCATCTTCACCTCCAGTTGGTAGCTCCTGAAGGCTGGACTTTATACAGGGATGGATGGTCGCACTCGTGTAACTGGGCCTTTCACCTCCATAAATCCTTATAGGGAACACCGACTCCCTCATATAAATTTGAAAGGCATTTGAAAAAGCTGTTTGTTGCATGCATGCGTTTCACTACAGGCTGATGAACCGCAGTGCTCCACGCAATTAAACACTTTTGAGATTGTTAATAATTTAACAGCGACCATTTTGTCATTGCAAGATGTGCATGTATCAAAGGGTAAGCAACGTGCCTAATATTAAGTAGATGATTTGAGTTTGGGGTCTTTTTGAGATTCACACAGCGCACCATTTGGCGAAATGAGCAACTCACTTACATTTGCTGTTGATGTTGCGCTGACATTTTTGACTATGACATGCCCCTTTTAAAGAAATATGCTCAATTCTTTACACATTCATGTCCTGACTGTAGTTTCATTCAACGCTTCTCTTGTTGGCTCAGATTGGCGAGATCCAGAACTCATGAGAGAGATCGAGGCAGCGACTGGAGAAGATCTGGGCTCCTCAAAGACATACGGCAAGGGGAAGAAGGGCAACAAAGGAAAGTCAAAGAAAAAGTACCCAAACCTTACAGACTTGAAGCAAAGTGCCAACACTTCACGCTCCAGGCTAGAGAAGAAAGTCTTCAACAAGTAAGTAATTGTACACTACAAAAGTCTGAATTTATAATTTTTTCAGTTATTTAAAATTTTGTACTGTTTTGTGTTTTTGTGTTAATGGAAATGTCCTTAAAATTAATGGAAAAAAACTTCCAGTGTTGATGTCTTAACATTGTTCTGGTGTTTTTAAGTATCTGGTGTGAACTGAAGAGTGACCATATGCATTTATCGGCAGTTTAGTAAATGAAGACTTTGAATCTTATTTCTGTGGTTTCCTTATAGGAGCTCTATGAGACGCGTAACTGAGGTCATGAACAAGATGGACAAGAGGAAACATGAGAAATTTGCAAATCAGTTCAACTATGCACTGAATTAAAGAATAAGGCAATAACCCTATAGGCCAGTGTTTACACAGTCAATAAAGTGCAGCTCTCAGCATCAAAACAACACTATGCCTTAAATCAAGTCATTCGAAAAACTCTTTACATTTATAATAACAGGTTATTTAGTTGTGGTTGTATTTTTGTATGGTCTGCATAGAAACTAAGGAATGTTAAACAGTTAATTTTAAGTGATATTTAAAATAACACCTTGTATTTTTTCACAATTTGTCATATTTCCTCTTATTGTATTATTTATATATTCATACCCTTTTTCATGTGGATGAATGTTTAATGTCATATTGTCATAAGCTGTGATGGCACAATTGTAAGGTATTGTTAAATGACTTTGTGGTTTTAGGACATCAATTAAACTTTAGCTTTGTCTTTTATTAAATGAATTTTAGTTAATTTATATAGAGGAGGCCTAATTTCCTGAAATATTTAGATATTTAGAGCTGATTTATTTTAGTGTTGAGGGGTAAAATATTCTTATTTTTCTGAGGTTTTATGATCCTCGAATAACAACAGCTTCAGTGTAGGCTTGCAGTATCTCTTTATTAGTAAATCCAGAAAAAAAGTAACTACATAACTGCTCATTAATATTTATATTTTAGTTTGTAGAAATAGAGTTTATTTACATGATGAGGAGAACCAATCAAAGCAAAAATGATTAACTTTTGTATTCTAGAGACAGAATGATCAGGATAATGAAATTCATTTTTGACTGAAGGGGTTGATGATTATTCAACAGAAATTTGGATAATCTATGAGCAATAGTGTAGAATATTGTTGTATTTTGGGAAGGCAAAATCCTCCAAAAATCGCAATTGAACGGATGTCTAAATGTTGCCAATATTTATCCCAACAATTTAAAAATGATTTCCAAATTAAACCTGTGTGTCAGGATGGACAGCAGCCATAGTTTGTAATCTCTCAAATGTTTTTTTAATAAATATGTCGTAATAGTTCCACGAAATCACATGTTGCTATAAAGCCGACCTTTATTAAAAACACAATATCTCCATTGAAATTATGCTTTTATTATTGTAATTAAGGAAATGGTAATAAATAAAATAAAATTAATATATAGGCTCGTGTAAACACTTGCAATATTTTTTAAATCGATTGAATGTATTCAAATGTTCGCTTAACGAAACCATATCAAACAAGGTCATTTAAAATGCAAGAAGCGAATAAGAATGTAAAAAGCACATATTTAACACTGAATTTAAAATAAAGCAAAAAAACTGTTCAACGTCAATGCTTAGTAAAAACGTATTTAACGCCATTTGGTAAAAAACACTAATAAAGGAGCAAAATGGTGAGCATGCGTTGACAAGTAATCGCATTAGCAATATGTAGAAAATCGTTTTGCAGCATATTTTATTAGCAACTTTTTAGTCAATCAATTTTAAAATAGTTATATTGAACATTTACATTATTGTCATTTTTCGTGTGTGAGAGCGAGCAATTGTCCAAACCGTTAGCCTGTGTTCATTTTTATTAACAAACCATTTCATTTACAAACCTTTATTTTTATTGACAACAAATGTCTAAATTGTAAAGCGTAATTGAAATATTGTAGTACTTTAGGAAGACAGCTGACTGACAGCGTTATTGGATATTTAAGCAACTATCAATAATCCGATTTAAAGAGAGAATGATGTCCCTTTAAATCTCTAAACATCAATTCATACTAATTTACATCTCAAATTTCAAATACAGGTTGTTGTTGTTTTCTTAAAATGTATATTTTATTTATAATTTAAATTGCACTAAATTATTTTTCTATTATTATCCTTCTGTTAACAAGTTAATTGAAAATATAGTTGGTCATAGAGACGTTTATCCAAACAAAAATAAACGAAACGCAAAGGCCAAACGGAAAATATAGTTCAGGCTAGTAAACGATTACCAAAATAACACATGTTCGAAATTCGATAGATAACATCGAATATTATAAGCGCAAGATATTATAAACCAAATGCGAAAATTGCCATCTGATCTTTATTATCTGTCATTCCACCTTTTTATTAAAACAATGAAATTAAAGCATCGTCTAGCTATATGTACCTTTTGAAATAGATAAAAATTAATTGAATCTATTTCACAGTAAAAAGGAAGGGAATTCCTTCAAACCTTTCATTGGACCAATATTGTTCTTCGTTTTAAATCGAACAAACTCGGTTCTTTGTTTTAATGCATAATCCGTTTTATTCCCTACAACAATTGCATTTGCATTCAGTTAATGTCTAAACACATATTCATTATACCTGAATATTTACAGTTTGACCTAGAAATATACAGATTTTATCAAAAACGAAGCAAATCGAAATCAATTCTAATTGTTGGCAGGTCATCATATTGCCGAACATGAGGGGAAATGACTCGTAAACACAAATCTCGGGTTGCCACAGTGCAGCAAGGCTGAAATATATTTTAGCTCTTCAAGACGAACCTATCAAATGTCTTTGCAAGTCTGCAAACGCCATAGTGCTTCACGTTTCAAGAGTTCCTGTGCCCTGTTGGACTGGACAGTGTTGCTTTTCTCCTTTACAGAAGAACATTGTTCTGTTCTTATAAGTGCGGCGCGTAAAACGTTGGCGCTCCGTAAGTCTGAGTGCCCAGCATGAAGGGTGACAGAACCGCGTGACCCGGTAGAAAGGGTAATTGGGCGGTGCAGACGAGTCCTCCGGGCGTGTGACCCGGATAGCCGGTGTGCATGGACAGATGGCTCATAGGGGGAGACGAGCTGAGAGGACTCAGACCCCCCAAACCGTTGCTCTGGCAATTCGTTCCCCCTCCGCCCCCGCTTGTCGGTGCGCTCGTGTCCGCGCCCGGGTTCTGTTTCTTCCACTTGGTCCGGCGGTTCTGAAACCATATTTTCACCTGGGTCTCTGTCAAACTCAACGACAGGGCCAGATTGAGCCGTTCGCACACTGATAGGTAGCGCGTCGACTTGAACTTGTTCTCAAGAGCCACCAGCTGCTCGTACGTGAATGCAGTCCGGGCTCTTCTGGGTTTGCCAGACTTTGAATCCGAGCCGGAGCGCTTCCGTTTAGGTTTGATGGGATTACTCTGACCATTGGACTGTGGAGTCTGCTGCCCTTCTGGGCTTTTGTTCATTGAATCGTCATCCTCGTGCTGTCCGAATTCGGCGTCGTTGTTTCCGGTCAGGGCGCCGCTTTCCTCGCTGCACAAATCATCCTGTAGCTCACTGTCTGACTGATTCCCACGAGTGAAATCATTCTCACATTCATCCGATCGGTACACGAACCCGTCCTCTGTAGAAACACAAAACACTCAGAGTTACACATATCCATCAACAAACTGCGCACTTGTGACAAAGATTCGGATAAATTGACATCTCATCGAAACCAACAATAATTGATGTGGGTGGTCATTTACCTTCATTTGATTATGACGCAATTAAATTAAATAACAAGTAGGGTACGTCTTAATATTAATGCAAATAATTAAAAATAGTTTTGAAATGGTTAGTCTACTTTCTTTTTTATTTACACATTCAAAACGTTCATATAAATGTTTAGACAAAGTTAGAAACACGTTGGCAACATATTTTAGTGTTTTGTATTTTTTCCCCGCTCGCTCCTATCCTGTTTATAAGGACTGAATAGATAACGTTTCTTTTGGCGTGTCAATTCGTCTTGACATTTTAAATCATTGCATGGCCGTCTAATCGATAATTCTCAATTTACTCCTTAATTTAAAGCGGCTGTTAAAAACAGCACAAACCTTATCAAATTATTGCAGCCTGCAATTACTGTTTTTTGAGAATTGCTTTTGCGCGTTGCCTCCAATCAATCACAGAGGGTGACACATATTTGTCCTTGCGAGATAAGATGATGCTTACGAAGACAGGGCTTTCTGTTTAGACCTATGACAACGCGCATGAATATCTAAAGAAAAAATAATAATTCAACATTTTCGATTGTGTTTAATTTAACGCAAGTTGCCGCGTAAAGACGCTGATAATGGGCAGGATCTGCCCCAGACCAGTCGATATCCTATTATAGAAATGAGTATATCTCTTTCAGGCAGCTTGCAAACTCCCTGTTAACATCTAAATTATAGGACCAAAATTCAGATAATTACAAGATTGAAAGCTATTATACTTATTAGGGGAGATATCGATGGGTATCCAAAATGGATTTGGGCAGCAAAACTATCGTTTCCAAAATATGTGTTAAACTTTGGAATTATCATGTCTTGTGTTTGTACATGTCTCTTACTGAAAAAGTTTTTAAATGTTTTAACTTGGCCTCATTTAGTAAATGTATGAGGATTTGGATGACTTTAAATCACTTTCTTTAATCTTTAATTCTTTCTTTCTTAAATCATTCTTTTTTGAAGGAACTTTAGAGCAAACTCTTTGCTTACGGATCATGGGAAATTGAAGGCTTCATTTGTTAAAAACGGATATTTGTGTTGGGTTTTGTTGTATTTAGAGACCAACTTTTAACAAACATGAACATCTTTCAGGTTACAATATAGAGGAGTAGATGTTATAACATATCAAGCGGTATAAAGTGCCTACATGAGAACAAAACTCCAATCGTGCTGTAACTAAACTGTTTTAGTTTACCTGATCCTTTACTTTAGTTTGTGTAACATGCGTTGATTTTCAGATTTAAAATATTCGTATTAATATTCAAAAACATTAGATGTTGCCTAAATAAATCACAATTTTAAGATATTTCACAAGGTTCCTTCAAATAATTATTCTATTTCATGTTAAATAATTATAAATGCGTTTTACACCAGAATAATTCTGAAACTGTATTGCATAATTTGAATTGAATATAAAAAACAATTTGTCAGCAGGTCTTTTAAACTACAAAAACACTGCGATGTGTTTAAAACTTTTGTGAGAATCAGAGGCCTTCCAGTAAGCACATAAATACAACACTTTTTTATTTACCCTTTAACCAAAACTAAACGGAAAAATTCATGGATTTTTGGTGTTAATCCGTTAACGATAAATATGTATTCTAACAAAGCAATAAAAAATGCTTCTTACTTAAAATTGCCGATGGTTTTTTACAGTCGAAGTCCTCTGGATAAGACTTGTGCTCGACTGTGTGACTGGAGTCTTCGCTTCCTCTGTTTTCATCACCAAACGCAAACTCGCACCCTGTCCTGTTAGTCGGTTGCTTCTTACTTGTAAATTTATTGGGGTCCAAAATGTCCAGAACTGAGAACGAGGTGGTCCGGTGGACGGTTGCAAGAGCACCCGCGGGCGCGGGTTCGTGTCTCGGCGAGGTGTCTCGACTCTCCGCCGGCAGCGCGTCCCTCCCGCCCGCGCAGGAAAACACCGGCAATTCACCGGCATTGAGGCGCTTCTCGTCCATGCCGTCCTGCGCTGCGACCACGATCACGCCGGTCACGGGAGGCACCATGGAGTCGCCAACCTGCACCTTATCCCTGTTCATAGTTCTCCAGAGGGCAGGACAGCTTTTTTACTTTTACCTTTCTTTATTCAATAGCAGACATTATGGCAAAAACGCAAACGAATAAGTGCAGTCAGCTTTTAAAGAGCCCGTTGGATCCTGCGCATAAGCCGGTCACCGTTCAGCGCCGCGGTCGGGAGTTGATCCGGTCCGTATCTGAATGATGATGGTGATGTCCCCCGTGCTCAGGTCCGTTTTGGATTTGAACCATCCCCTCAGGACACCCCAGGGTTTATGTCTCTCACACACACACGCGCACACGGCTGGCTGGCTCCCCCTCCTCCCCAGTTACACGGCTCTGATCATTGCCAAAACTTAGACACAAGCCGTGGCTTATTTATGCATTCATATTCTACTGTGAGTGGTAATTGGCTACAAATTAATCCCATGCCTCTAATAGCCTATTATCTCGGTCTGAGACTGCGAGGAGCCCAGAGGAGAGTGAACGATGATGTGGCCTCTGATATACACAGCTGTCAACTCACACCCAACGTGAGAGCACTGGACTGGAAACGCACTAAATAGGCTTATTTTTCCTTACTTTCACGCGCCCTCCTCCCGGACTGGGCTGAGGTTAAGATAATGATTGTTCCCAGAGAAATTAAGGAGAAAATCGGGCGCGTAAAAGCGGTCGTGGAGTGGATGAGTTTTTGCAATGCTCACATTACAAAAACAGAAACATTTACAACACATACTAAAACGGATTTGTTAATTTTTATATATGTTGTTTATTTATGTTCATTGTCCCTTCCAGCCAATGCATTGTTGTTTTTGCGTTTATAACAGGAGAGAAAAACCAAACAAACTTGCAGTATTTTACAGTCTTATTCGTTTTTGTAAACCTGTAATAACCTTGAGTGCAGAAGTCTATTATACGGGCAAACCCACCACAGACATGGAACAAAAATTGAATTTTCTTTTGTCTGTTTCGATTGACACAAGAACGAGGCCAGTCCTGTGCAATTATCGAGTGCAATGATCCTTTTGAAGCAAGAAATTTAAAGTTGCACAAAATAATGGGTAAAACAATCAGCTGATAGGATGAACATGATTATCCCATCACGTCTGGGCTCATGGGAGTCAACACATTTCCCTGTTTAATAACACTGAGACATTACAAACGCCAATATTTGACATTCAAATAAGAATCATTCAGATATGCAAACCAAATTTACGTGCATTCATGTACAGACCAATCATTTGTGTAAGACCCCCTGTGAACAGGTATAATACTATAATCTCCGAGCACCTAACACAAAGCTCAAGTTCACTGCTTGTTAAATGAGCACTTATGGTTCAACTGAAGTCAACCTGAGCTCCTCATAAGCATGAAAAACACATTTGGTTTGTTATAAACAACTAATTGAATAATGTACATTTTGCAGTGCAAAGGCTCACATTTGCTCCTTGATCATGTCCTCAACAGACTTCAGATACGTCTATCCGTAAAGACACAATTCATTTGGCTTTTTAGCAGCTGATTGGGGAATTGCTGTTGTAATTAGAAAGATTTCCCAGTCGCTCATTCAACGATTTTGCCAATTGAATCATATTATGCGTGATCATTTGTATGCAAATGATTCTATTCACAGACGTCCCAGTCTACCGCCCACAAAACACCGAACCAGCTTTCGCACGCTTCTACATACATCAGGAGAAAATCACTGCCAATAAGATATCCATTGTTGACAATTTAAAAAGCAGGATGACATAATAAGCAAAATGTGCCTCAAACCATATTACCACGATATATATTATTTGACACGTGTGTTTCAGAAAGACCCTGCATGGGCTCACTGAATAGATGATGTAGCCAAAACTATATGTGACCCTGGACAACAAAACCAGTGTTATGGGTACATTTTTCGAAATTGAGATTTTTACATAATCTGAAAGCTGAATAAATATGAGTTGTTTAGAAAAGGGCAATATCTGGCTGAGATACAACCGTTTAAAACTCTGGTATCTGAGAGTGGACAAAAATCTAAATATTGAGAAAATTGCCTTTGAAGTTGTTAATCAGGGGCACTGTGGTATTTCATCCACTCACAATTTGTTTACAAAATATCTTCATGGAACATGATTTGTAATTAATATCCTAATGATTTTGGCATAAAAGATTTTTTAAATAATTTTGACCCATACAATGTATTTTTGTCTTTACTAAAAATGTTCCTGTGCTACTTAAGACTGGTTTTGTGATCCAAGGTCACATATTTAAGACTGGACATGGGTTTACAAAGCAATTTAAGTGAAGAGAAAAGTTATTTTCTCATACACATATTCTCAAAAAAAAGAAAGTTGCCCCGTTGACTTCCAGTGAACACAAACCACTGAGACATTTGTCAAACTATCTACCTTAATGTATCTTGAAGGTAAATAAGTGATGACAGAAGTTTTATTAGGGGATGAAGCATCCCTTATTCCAGCACTGATGATGCCCAGCTCCACTTGTGCTGTATGCTGTTTCTGCAGGACAAAACAAATTTCTTTTTCACGTTACACAGAATAAAATACTGTGCCGTTATAGCGTCGTGGGAGAAAAGACAGTTTTAGCCGGTGAGTCAGAAGCAATCTAATGATTTTAAATGAGCATGGAGTAGTAAAAGCCTGACAATTCTCCATCACAACAGCAGATGATGGTTAAAACGACCTGAAATCAATATTCCGACCGGGTGTCTCCCACTGATAAGAGGTGCCAAGACAATGTTGACTATTAAACTCGACAGCTTGAGATATTACACTATTACTTATGCTATTTTTAATAATCTATAATATTTGGGCTACAATTAATTAATTCTACGGATCAGATAATATCTGGGTCTGAGATGAGGTCGAAGGGGTCTATTAAGACTGGTAATGAGAAAGGAGAATTACAATCGTAGTGCCGAGAGCTTGTGAACAGACAAATATACACTCGTCTCTTTTAAACACACAGCTGAGGAGATGAGAAAGAGGGCTGGGGACGACGTTACCAATAAGATAGAGAAATACATCCAAATGATAAGACATGTTTATAAGCTTATTCTCTGAATAAAGGTGCATTTCTGATTTAAAAAGCGGTAAAGTTGTTTGGATCAGAAATGAACAAACCTATTTCAGTCAATGATAATGAGGGCAAAATCTTCCTTTAGAAACTGTTATTGTTTATATTGTAACAAAGTTTATAAACACCATTCTCCTTGATGAAGTGACCAAAAGTAACTTCTTGACTGTATGATTTCTAGACCTTTTAAAGTGCAGTACAATGTAGACACTGTGCACTATGAATAAAGCAATTGGTGCAATGTTAAATGTTAAAATAGGCCAGAGGGGGGCGTGCTTCTCTTTGAACTTGAAATACTCAGGAATACAAAGTTAGAATGTATAAACAAGAGGAGAGTTTGTGATGATCCTGCTCATTGCAACTTCAATCTGGAACTTAAATATTTAATGGTTATTTACAAAATGACACAGAAAAGGATATTACAAAATTATAAAGCAGAAATTAGCAGCTTTTTTTGTATAATATATTCATCAATTGAATAATATGAAACTACTGATTTTAATTTTTGGGCTATAAGAAAATCATTCCAGATTTTGATGCAGTTAAAAATCGGAACATAAGATTTCACCCCAAAAATGTCATTCTCATATTATGCATTAATGTGCTGCTAACACTTTACACTGTAATTGAAAACAAATTAAATAACAACTTTAAGGAATTATGACAAGAGTATTACGTCATAATAGATTTATACAAATTTTCAGAAAATGTGCTTAGTTGTCATTTAAATGAAGCAAGACCATTTACATTTTTTGGATTTTGGGGTAAAATGTTACTTGGACATGTTTTCATCTTATCACCCAAAGCAAAATTATTATTTCTCATATTTTTACCCTAGACAAAAGGAAACAACTAACTGCAACGTATGCTCGGGGCAATAAGCTGAAGTTCTGGCGTTAGGTTAGATGCCTTTGTTGTTGTGTCACATGGAGGTTATGGGGCTTCGGTCAATATGCAGTACGTCCGTTTGGCTCCCTGATAAACCGACTCTGCTGAATGAGGTAGGGGATGTATTGATGACAGTCTGAATTTTTCTTACCTTTGCAGGCCTCTTTATTCTGCACACGTTGAGAGAGCGTTTGGGGGGATTTATGCAAGCGCTGTGTGGCATCTTGCAGATGGAGCTTTAAATTGTGCATTACAACAGACAGAAGTTGTTTAAATGCATTGAAACCAAGAGTACCATAAGCTAAATTAACACACAGAACGCCGGTTGTAAATCCACCACATGTACACACTTATATTGTAGAGAGGAGAGAGAAAGGCATTCTGGGGCTATTGAAAGTTTAATCACTTGATCAATCAGTCATTATTCATGCGATCATGCAGCTTTCAGTGCAGAGTGATCCTATGATGAACACTTATCGTCATTGATCAATTAAACAATATAAAAGAGTAACAATGTCATAAGCTGCACATGTTGTTGACGCATTTATGTACATTATGTGATGTCCGTTGCTCTGTATACCTTGGCTTTACTTGTGCTGCTTTAAGGGGTGAACACTGCATGAATGCATTGCTTAAAGTAAATATTGCTCATTCTTTGAGAAGTACTGTAAAAAAAAGTACTTTTGAGAATTCTGTAAAACATTATGCTCCCTTTTTCATTTCAAGTGAGAACATTTGTAATGAAGATCCCTCATTCTTCATTCCTGAAGATTTTCTTAGAAACACTTCATCTTAATAAATACAATTTCCGCAAAAAATAAAACAAAAAAAAATTCTAAATCCAGTATATCTAGCCACTATCCAAATATCTGACAAACATTCCAGACAGATGGAATATCTTCAGGCCATGAGTGGAGAGGTGAAACATTTACAAAATGTCTCACCTTAAAGAGGCAGATTATTATCACCTTCAATTCTAGAGATATCTACGTGTCATCACAGACAGAACGATAGAGCCTAAAAGATGTTTCTTTTTCCGAACGGATAAAATCTGGACTGCGGCAAAAGGAAACACAACAACAAAAAAATAAGCTGCCTTCACAGTTTTGGTAGCTTCTAATAATTGGTTCCTTCTTTTATTGTCCCTGCCAGCTGAAACTATCATTAATCCCTCTTTTATTTGGCTAGAGTGATACAACCAGTAAAGTATCGCTTTACTGTGGCAGCAAAATGACATTTGATGTCCACGGACTGTTTCACTTTAAAAGCGGTGAAACAGATCTATAACTTGAGGTGTACAGAGAGACCAGTAAATAAAACGCATACAAGATTACAAAACTACGAAACCGACAACAACTGCTTACATGACGCTCTATGGCAGGCTGTTAAATTCATGTTTGAATGGTCATTAGCAGTGCAATGTTCTAATCTCTATTCACAAATGCTTCCCCAGTTCATGTCAAATTGAATCAAGCTTTAGAATAGCTCTATCCATTAAGTCTGGATTAATAAAACAAGATGTTCCACTCTGATGCATTTATACAGCGGGGAAAATAAGTATTTGACAAATCAGCATTTTTATCAGTAAGGGGATTTGTAAGTGGGCTATTGACACAAAATTTCCACCACATGTAGCCATCAAGCCAAATATTGAATTCACACAAAGAAATCAGAACATTTAAGTATACAAGTTCAGTCATAATAAATAAAGTGAAATGACACAGGGAATAAGTATTGAACACATGAAGGTAACAAGGAGCAAAATGGCATAGAAAGCCATGAGATCACCTGAAATCTGTCAGTATTGAGAGAGAAACCCTGCCCCCTATCAGTACTAATTGATATCAGCTGCTTTGGTCCTAATTGATGGCCTATAAAGGCTTCTCATTACCTAGGAGGCACACAGGAAAGACTTCATGATGGGTAAAAGCAAAGAACTCTTTGTAGATCTTCGTAATCTAATCGTTGAAAAGCATTTTGATGGGAATGGTTATAAGCGCATTTCCAGAATGCTGAATGTTCCTTTGAGCAATGTGGGGTCATTATCCGGAATTGGAAAGAGCATCAGTTCACCATAAACCGGCCACGATCAGGTGCTCCACTTAAGATCCCTGTCCGAGGAGTCCTAAGAATAATCAGGAGAGTTCTCCAAGAGCCAAGAACCACTCGGGCAGAAGTTCAGTAAGACCAGGCATCAGGATGTACTGTTGTTTCAAAGAAAACTATAAGCAATGCACTGAACCGCTATGGCATCCATGCACGCTGACCATGCAAGACTCCATTGCTGAACAAAAAGCATGTTGAGGCTCGGTTAAAGTTTGCGAAAGAGCATTTGGAGAAGCCTGTGGATTATTGGGAGACTACAGTATGATCAGATGAAAGCAAAATTGAACTTTTTGAACACCATACCAACAGTTAAGTTTGGGGGTGGAAGCATCATGGTTTGGGGCTGCTTTTCAGCAAGGGGTACTGGCAGGCTTCATATTATTGAAGGCAGGATGAATGGAGAAATGTACCGGGACATTCTGGATAAAAATCTGCTGCCATCTACCAGAAAGCTGAAAATGTAAAGAGGGTGGACATTTCAGCAAGACAATGATCCCAAACACAAGGCCAAGGACACAATGAAGTGATTTCAAAGAAAGAAAATCAAGCTGCTTGTTTGGCCCATTCAATCACCTGACCTAAATCCCATAGAAAATCTATGGAGAGAACTGAAGATCAAAGTTCATAAAAGAGGCCCAAGGAACCTTCAAGATTTAAAGACCATTTGTGTGGAAGAATGGGCCAGAATCACTCCTGAGCAATGCAGACGACGGATCTCTCCATACAAGAAGCTGTAATCACCAACAAAGGCTTTTCTACAAAGTATTAAAAAAGTGTGTTCAAAACTTATTCCCTGTGTTTTTTCACTTTATTTATTGTGACTGAACTTGTATACTTAAATGTTCTGATTTCTTTGTATGAATTCAATATTTGGCTTGATGGCTACATGGGGTTGGAAATTTTGTGTCAATTGCCCACTTAGAATGTAATGTACAGCCTCAGAAACCATTGCACATTTCAAATCAGGATTCCTAGATGTACAGTGGTTATTCCAGGCCAGTGTCTGTTGAATTTCAACCAAATTGAACCAAAGGAGTGACATAAATTCATCCAACAGCGAAGTGAAAGACTGACAGCATGACAAGACACATGAAAACTGTGATTTATCACATATATCACATATATATTTAAAACATATTTTTTAATATAACTATGCCTTGTAGAAATATTTGATTTAAATTATTTAAAATATTTGAATAAAATAGTTTTATTGCTTAAAAGTGAATCTGAACTTTACATAAAATCTGAAGAATATTTTTATTAGAAATTTGGCCGAAATATTTTTTTGTTCAAAAAACTGAAACTAAAACAACTATTTTATCCAAACACCTATACATAACAAATCAGAAAAATCTCAGTCTCTAATTTTTTTCCACAGCTGTATATATATTAAACATAAAATAATTGATAAACAAGCATAAATAAATGCTTTAACAAAACAAATACTTGTAGTCTTTGATGCTAACTGGTCAATATTGAAAAAAAAAATCCATATTATTATTATCATTATTATCATTGTCATCATCGTCATCATTATTATTATTAGGAGTAGTAACAGTATTATTATCATCATTATTTTTATTATAACTTTTATTATATTATTAATGTTGTTATTATTATTATCAATTTGCTTTTTGTGGGACCATGTTAAAAAGAAACAAGATGACAACATTGTCCCTGCTGAAGGGCGTTGTCAGACATGATAAGAAATATAGCAAAGCCTTTCAAACTCTACTATTTAAATAACCTTTTAAAAGTACCAACCCTAGCTATTAAGACAAAGTATTATCAAAAATGAAAATGAAAAGAAATTGAAACAGATGCAGTAACATCCCAATATATCTGTGTTGATGACTGTAGGCTGGCAATTACCGGCTCTACTGGTCTGCACATATTTTCATGGCCATTGTTAATGAAGACAATGCTCATTGAAAGCCTAATTAACAATTAGCATAAACATAATTAGCGAGTGGTGACATTTCACTTGCTACATTGTTGAAATAATTTTTAGAAATTGCCCTCAGAGAAATACTGTCACGCTTGCATAATGGCTGCACTTTGTCAAAGCATGCGAGTGACTGCCGTAGCTGTTCAGAGGCGGGAAGCTTTGTTTTAACATGATCACCGTCGGCATTTCACAGCTCATACAAGAAGACATATGGTAAAATGTACAGTAGTGCACAAACCCTCAGATCAAAAAAAGGGGTGCAAATACTGTCTCTTGGTGATGATGATGCAATTTTATTCCCACTGCAAAAAAAATGACATTCTTACCAAGTGTCTTTGTCTTGTTTTGTAGTACAAATGTCTAAATATTCTTACATCAAAATCACTTGACAAGAAAGTGACTTAAGATATTTGGTCTTGTTTTATAAAAAAGAATATAAGAATTAAGTAAGTTTATGGTAAAAAGAAGTAAAACAATATGTCCATGGGGTGAGAAAAATAAACTTGAATTAGGTATTTGAGAAAAAGGTCTTTTTATTTTCAAGTTTATTCTCCTCACCCATAGACAGATTTTTTGCTTTTTTTTAACCAAAAACTTACTTAATTCTTACATTCTTTTTCATAAAACAAGACTAACTTAGGTCGCTTTTCTTTTTTTTAGGGGAAAATAAAATCAATATACAATTAACTAACAAGACAAAATGTCTTTTTTTCGCAGAGTTTCCACAAAAAAACAAAACAAAGACTGCTCAATCTGTATGCAGCTGTTTTACTGTTAAAAAACGTTTTCTCCTTCAATCCCCCGTAAGAATTAGCCTTGCTGTATCAAAACCATCATAACCAGATTGGTGTAGATGCAGAAATAGAAAATTAAATAGAGAAAAATCTTAAATAGAGAACTATTTGTCATGGACAGGAATTGGCAGATCGACTTTCAATCTAACGTATTTTACTACACGTTATCTTTCATGCAGTATGTATTAATATATATCAACGCAATCTGATAGGAATTCATACCTATTTACAAGGTGACTCATTTGTGTGAATTTCTGTTTCCTTGTGTTTTGTAATGATTTGACTTTGCCCCTGTGCACAAATCAATAGATTCTCCATTTTGTGGCTTGAGACTATTATCACTGTTAGTGTGTCTGCATTTACGCAAAGTCAAAAATCGGCTGCGGAAAGAACGTTTTCCTCCAATGGCGAGAGGAGATTACCTGACTGTCAACATTCAAGCATTGACAAAATCTGTATCTGCCAGAGGTAAACTGTTTGTCTTGGAGGTATAAGACATTTAGACAAGACACATTTGCTTCAGGAAGACAAAGTACAATGGGAAAGTTCTGTAGTCTTCCTTGTGACACAAGATAAGTGAGTACAAGTGGATTAGAGGTCTGAGGAACAGATCTGTTTGTCTGTCACCGGAGGATCTGATTCATTCTCCATCTGCTCTCTGCTATACCATCACTATATGAAACAGAGTCTGATTGACACTTAAAGTATGATAGAAAACAAAAACGTGTGTGTCGTTTGCAGTAAAACTAGCCTACGCAAACATCTGCATATGGAGTTCAACAATAAATGGATCAACGAAACAACGTTCATGCAAATGCAAGCGTCAGATGGATCTGACTACAGGCAAATATAGCCGTCAACGTGAATGAGAGTTTATTGCTGGTGACATGATCTTTATCTCCGTCAATGAGACTGCTGCCCTGATGCATCTGTTTATCAAACATTACCTCCACTTCAATGAGAATCTCAGAGAATCATGAACATTGTGATGAGAAGACCAGACTTGATGTAACATTTGATTGACAAACTATGATATGCGACGTGCCATTCCCGCCCCACGATAAGTCGATGGAAATGTTTCGGCGCCATCCAATTTAGCCACCAAACAATCTCTGAGTGTCCACCGGAGAATTCGAGAGAGACATTTGGGCAAGTAGATTTGTGCAAAAACGCCATTCAGACCCTGAACCGCCAATCCATTTCAGGCCTGATAGAGCCTTCTGTAGGTGGTCTGAAAGTGTTTGCGCACGCAGGAAAACTCAGTCCCATCTTAAGCCCACTGGCAAATTTCTAATTTCCGTTTGGCGGGCGAGCTGTCTAATTGCTATTTAGCTTCGCCAGTCAAGTAATTCAGGCCAATGTCTTAAAAGCAGCCACTAGTAGTTAAGCCTGTATGCCAAAGGCTCCGCTGAACAATAGTGACATCTCATCAGGGCCTCAGGCTCCTGGACAGGAGTGCGAATCAGGTCCCTCTTCTCTTGAATGGGCAAGCAATCTTCAGAAAATTAAGTGTGGAAAGGCAGGGAAGAGCTGTGCGATTCATCACGACAGACTCTGTCAGGCGCGGGGCTATTAGAGGATCTGCCGGCGCTCGGCTGCCATGTTGTCATCTGTGCAAAAGCTGCATCAGCGGACTGATGTGCATAGCACGAACAGGAAGGACAGCTCGTGTTGAGCTTCATACAAACGCTGATGTCTCATTTGTCAAGCGTGGTACTGTTCAGAAAATCTCTCGCTGGCGCTTTCGCTAACTAACTGATGGCAAATTAGACATCGTGTTGCGAATCGTGCTTCACGCTCGCAGAAACTTTACAACTGATGCGTAACTCTAAGGACAGTGTTATAAAAGTGAAATTCCTTCACATTCATCACGAACACTGTTCTGTGAGAATGTGGCTTATTTGAGTTAACAGAATTACTAGATGCTTTAATGTTAGCCTTGTCTAAAACTTGAAGTAAGCATGTTAAGGCGTTATAATTTCAGAATCAGGTCAGGTGGAGGATCGTTGTGCTAACGGTACAATTCCTACTGAACACACAAGCTGACAGAATGTATACTTTTGAATGCCCTTTCACACTCAACATGCATGTAGCCGTTGGATATTACATCACATGGTGATGCAATGTTTTTTTGTTCACACATAATTTAAATTTATGAATTTGGAAGACGCTTTTATCCAAAGCGACTTACATTGCATTATACTATACATCTTTTCCTGAGCATGTGCAATCACTGGAATCGAACCCATAACCTTGGCGTTGCTAGCGCCACGCTCAAACCACTAAAGCCACTGGTCTAACCACTGAGCTATGGATTTAGATGTGCCTGCTGTATTGTGCAAAATGGAATTTTTTACTTTCACTAAAAAAATCATTATATTATTGCTCACAAGTCACCAAACTTGAAGTTTGAAAGGCAGAACATTTCCATCAGACGGTCTACAGTATGAATAAAAGTCAATAGAACCAAATGTGTAGCATGAGCATAAGTCTCTTTGGATAAAAGCATGTAAATCACTTACAATGCAGTTATCGTAATAACTGATAGATTGGTAGGCAGTCAAAATATGTTTTTTGTCAAGTCTTGGAAAGAGTAGCGAGTACTCTTAGTCAAGGTTGGCCTAACCTTGCCCATCCTCGCTGGGTTAACTGGATGCTAGACTGTTGATAAAGCTATCTCACCTCTGACAAGGTGTGCCGAGTGAAAATCCTCATTTAAAAAAACATAAATACATGTAATGGAACGTAATGGAAAGTCAAATATCGCAGTGGTCTATAGCGCGCTATGAGAACTGGATGAGAACTGCTTAACAATAAAAAGAACCTTGGCTTAGCTTGCCGGGTTAAAGAGGCCCTGGGAGGAAGAACCTATTGATTTTAATTACACTGAACAGCCCTTGGGGACACAAGGACTTTGGCTGTTTATTTAGCCATTGCCTCTTGCTGTGATTGTACAGGCCGAGATAAAATCAGTCTCCTAATTATTACCATAATAAGCTAGCGAAAGACTCCAGGCCTTGTCTTTTCTATTTAAAGACAAATCACAAGGAGATAGAGAAATAAAGCCATCAACCAGACCTTACGAGCCTGTTTACTACAAGAAGAAAAGTTATACATTTTTTTAAAGCCCATAAAATTTCTAAGACATATTTTATTTCACAGCATCAATTCACATGAACCGTTTTATCAATTCTTACAACGTGGGCTACTCATGTACAAACACACACCAAGGCCGCTATACACACCGACAATGTGGTTGAAACTGTTGAGATGAAAAAAGTTAGTTGTTAGAGACCTCATGTCATGGAGAGCTCTTGCGGAGTATATCAAGATTTCTGTGCCCGGTGACTGGACAAGGTTTATTCCATGAAGGTTCAATTAGATCCAGTTCTGATAATAGGACCAAGGTTAGATGGCAGGTGAGATTGTACTTTGGAGAAGGCTGAGCAAGATTAGTTGAGTCTGGACAAAGCTAATGCTTGTCCTCCTAACACCTGCTGAAGCACAAAGACATTCGATGTGGCATCAGAAATGGCATGATGAGCACATCTAGAGGGTGAAACTAAAAGATGAAGTGATGAGGACTGTGTTACACGGGTGCAAAACTCTCACATGCATCGAAAACAAGAGATTGTTATGTAATTAAACCCGGCAAACACAGAACGTTTTAGGATTCTGAGAAATGTAAAGAATAAACCGTTAGAAATAATTGTTTAGAATGAATTGTTCATAAAAAACAATTGTAGCTTAAAGTGAATGCCAAAGGCGTAAATGGAAATATACAATATTTCTGCTAGTATGTTTGTGACATTGACAAATTTGTAAAAAAAAAGATCAGATTTCTTTGCTTCTATTGAGACCAACATTATGCTAAGATCCTCCAAAAATACAAAATCTTGTTATCCTTTAACAAATCCTATGTCCCATATACAACAACATAGGTTGTTTGGTATTTTTCTTAAATGCGACCCTGGTCTAAGATTTACTAAGTGTGCACCTTCACCGGCAGCAGATATTGCCTTTGATATTATTTCACTGTCGATTTTTAAAGCTAGAGGGTGTTCGCTTTTAAATGTAACTATTGGTCTTAATAAACGTAATAATTGTCATTTTCAGGAGGACCGGATCTTAAATTTACCATTTTGTTGTGTATTGCTATCTGATATAATGTGGAATTATCATTTTTCAATTGAAGGCCTAGTGTAGGCAATTTAGCGCCATCTAGTAGTGAGGTTGTGAATTGCGACCAATGGCTCACTCCACCCCTCCCTTTAGAAGACCTACTGTGGCTGACACAGAATTAAGATTTGGTCAAGTTTTCTCTTTCTCTGTTTGCCGAAGTAGATTTTTACGAAATGCGCTCTAAACAGGAGTTTGTCCCTTTAGGGCTACTGTAGAAACAACATTGTGAATTCCATGTAAGGGGACCCGCGGTGTATGTAGACAGATATAGCTCATTCGAAGATTATAAAAACATGACACTTTATTATGTAAGGTCTTTATACACCTCTGAACACATAGTAATGTATATTATATTGCATTTCTGTCAAAAGATCCTTCATAATATTACACACAGCACCTTCAAGTTTGCATGAAGTCGTTTTTTTCATATTGTGACATGTTTGTGTAAAACAGCTTAAAAAAGGCGGGATTTGATTGTGCCTTAGTGCCATGATATATATGTACATAATGCAGAGATCAGATGTCTTTAAGAGGGAGAGGTTCATGTTTTTGATAAAAGATTATGAGTGCAAATTAGTAAAAAAATTATCCCCACATATAAAACATTTAAAATAAATGTATAATTAAAATATATATATTTTATTAATAAAACTAATAGTAATATTTGTCTGTTTAGATGTCATTGTGACTTTGAAAATGTATATATATATGAATATAACAGTCAGACAACGCATCGTGTAATGCAGGACTTGTGCAATGGCTTTTGGATCATATGGAATTCCGGGCCTGCGTGGAATAGATTATTTCAGGACTGCAGCACGTAACCTTTAAATTCGGCAGCAGCAATAGCATTCCCCTGACAGGCTGGAAACGCGGTTCTCAGTTTTCCTCAGCCACCATGCCTAACAGAGTGAAATTGACCTGTATTAAGAGCCCCTCACTCCGGCTAAATTATTTGATCATAGTCCCTGACAGCTGTTTGGGTGGGTAATTGCTTGTTTATAGGGGGAGCGGGGAGCTGGTCAATGGTGGGCTGTGGGACAGGTGCGTGGGGCCGGCAGACAGGTCCAAACCGACGCTGGCCGTCGGAGATAAGGCACTCAGCTGGGTCGGTGGCTGTATCTCACCGCCGTGAGCTTGGTAATCTGCCTCTTTTTGCCATCGGCATCCTAACCTACCCAACGCATCCAGAAATACACAAACGAACATTCAGCCCAAAACTGGGTATTCTGTCGTACATCTGAAATGTACCTTGCAGAATTGCATTATTTTCCACGTGTCCAGTAATTCTTAAATGTCAATTTCATGGCAGTCTGTTTGGGAGATTAGGATTACATGGAGCGGTCAAACAGAGCAGCAAAGTATTTTTCAGTGTCTGAGTAAAAATAGTTTTGTGTTTTTCGAGACAACAAGACTAATGCTGTGTTCCATCCAAACATGTGGGATATTTCTGCTCGATAACCATTAAAGCATTCTGTTAAGCGATGCTCGAAAGATGACGTCTAAAGTAAATCTACCATTAGCTTTGCAGGTGTTTGACTCCAAAGGATGCTCCGTAAATCCCTTTGGATGAAAGCCTTCATGTAAATGGTTGACACAAGCTTTTGTTTTGCTGGTGAACAAATAAATAGAAACTGTTGAAGAGCTTTTACGAACAAGTTCATAAGCAATCTGAGTCGATTTTCCCATTTTAATTGCAAATTCGTCTACTTTAATGCAGTGTTCAATTGATCAGCAGCATCTTTCAGATGAAGCTGGTTGTCCTGCTGGTTAAGCTAGTTAGGAAGCAAGGCAGCCCTATGGACACCGGTATCCCATAACATAAGTGACAGCAGGGTCACATACCCCTGATTTTTTTTCAGTTGCTAATTTTAAAGTTGATCACAAGGATGCCAGGGTTGATGGGCTTGACTGCCGCACCTCTCATTAGTGGCATGAGAAATCTATAAACCTGAACGTCCATCGGGTGTCTAGATTGACACATTCACCCTTAGTGTGTTTGTCTGAGCGTGCAGCAGGACGCCCCCTTGCAGAAAATCGCTGGCGGAGAGCGGTGGTCTTGGGCAGAGCAGTCAAGGAAAGCAAGCAATACCCATGTAATATTCCGTGCACCTCTAAACCGAAAGCATGCACCTGCCCCATCATTCACAAACACTGCATGGTATGCAACGCATGCAGATAGCGCTGGCTTTCTGCTCCCTGACATCAATAACAGCAGGTTATCGGTTTGGTGGTCTTGACGCCCTCACTGGGGTCCCTGTAAACAGCCGGATTGTATCCATGTGTTTCTGGTTAACAGGGACCCTCCCTACCCCTCCTCTGTAGCACTGCACTTATAGTAGCTCCGTGGGCAATTTATCTAAATCTCCCCTCTCCTTAAACAGTTTTATCAAAACTGGCGGTCGGGCGGCAGACGTATGGCGGTGGCCTCAATCCTAAATGCAGCAGCGCGGATTTTAATTTTAGAAAGATTAATGTGCCTTCCCATCCTAATGCTGCAGGTCTCAGTTATCTAGCTTGATGTCTATCAGCTAATTCCTACAGTTGGTTTGGAAACGACCCACATTTGTCTGCGCTCGGGGGCGGAAAACACAAACCACAACAAGACACTTCGGGCTGGGCGGAGGAAAAAAGGAATCTAACCATTTTACCAAATTTCCTCTAAATTAGAAACTGTCTGCCCCGCTTGGGCCATACACTTAAGAATCTGAGCAGGAACCTTTTTCATTACAGAGACAAACATCCCTCTGGGACTTAAGCGAAAACTGCATTCGCCATCCAGAAAAACACACGGGAAGCAGCGCGTTCAAGTAGGTTTAAAGAAGAGATTTAAAATGATTAAAACTGTCCTATTAATAGTGTTGTAGCGCACATAAGGTTTTTTACTTTTGGAGATACATAGAGGTACATTGCAACATATGAATAAACCTTTCACAGACATTTTTAGAAAAATGTTGCAAGACATAGATACTGAATTCACAGCAGGGGTGTTGCTAGACCTAAAGCTCTACTGGGGCACAGGCCCCCATTACTTTTTCTTTCATTTGCAACACAATGCACTATACAAACTTTCCTTGCTTAAACAAATATTCCTACAGTTTAACAATACTAGGGAAGGTAAACATTTATCAAGCGTAGCGTTAGTTCTGGCAAATCATGTGAGTCTAGGTTGCATCAGCCGATCACATCAGGTGCATAAACGTTAACCAATATTCATACAAACACTAGACTGCGTCCTTTTTAAGTTGCCTTTCTTGGCTCCTTATCAGCTGCTTAATCATGCTGCACTCCAAACCCACCACCATCCCCATCTTCTCCATATCTGCCTGTATCTGTTGAATCATTCCATTTAATCCTATTACTCATCATGAACTGTTCTGGTTCCCCAGGTGGGGGGACATGTATTGCTGCGGTTGATGAATAACTAAAGCAGAGATATATTTTTCTTGCACCTCTGCATTCATTACACAATGATAAAAATTAATAGCTACATCTTTTCAAGAATTTACAATTACAATATTTCAAGAAAGCAGTTGTTTTATGGCTACAACTAATATAAAGAACATATATTATCTTTAAAAAACTATATTTTCTGGTTTAACAGCCAAGTCCAAACAAAGCTGGTTAATTTTTTTTAACCGACTGTACTGCATTAAAGTTTAACAGCACATAGTCTCAGCCATAGTTACTGCCAACTTATATGTATCGTCCTAAACTAGAGCTAGTATATTAAATATCAATTTAATTTCTGAACGTAAAGGTTTTCATGAGACATTCCTCTAATGTCTTGGTCATGACCAAGGGCGTGTTTACCCTTTTGGGGGCCATAAGCAAAGTAAAGACCCGAGGCCCCCCAAAGATTGCCTAACATTTTTGTTTGAATTGCACAGCAGTATCGAGTACATGGAATTAATGAGACATATATCCATACACATTTAAACTGTGTTTATGTTGAACCACATAACAGCACAAAATTCTCTACAGTTTGTTATAAGAATAAACCTACTTGGTTTTGAGATGAAAAAGTGTCCTTTGTTTTATTCAGAATAACACAGAATGCTACGTTTTTGATACATGCGCTTCATTGTGTATATCTGTATCTAAATAATTTTACTGCTCGTATCCACTAGGGGGCCCCCAAGTTTGCGGGGCCCTAGGCATTTGCGCGATTAACGTGGTGGTTAACAACGCTACTGGTCATGAGTGGCAGAGGATGTAAAATGGGCTAGTTTGTTTATCAAGTCTTACCTCCCTCAAACTCATCATCTCTTTTCTTCTTCCATGTCCCTGCTTTACACAAACAAATTCTGATGTCCATCTATAATGATCGAGTCAAAATAAGATGCTCGATATTATTTAGAAACTTGCTTTTGTTTCGTCATGTTTTCATAGCCTACCTCAATCAAATGACTCGCGTGTAGTCACCCTTGCGCACCTGCGTGCTGCAGTTGTGCCAGGGAAACGCACAGATGTGCGTGGACATGGATATTTGCGAGAAAGTATGGCACAAGTTTGTGTCTTCGGACCGGTTACAATAATTTACAATCGTGAGTTAGGTTACTGCGTTGCATATAGATCCTTTTTTTGACGCAATTATCAATGTAGAATAAATTATAACACTGACTAATAAAATAAATTGTTAAAACTAAAACACAGGGGCACAGAAGATTTTTCCTGGGGAACGTGCCCCAGTAAAATAGGTCTAGTGACGCCCATGATTCGTAGCGTGATTTTGTTTTAATTTGGTCTCTTTTGCATACCCAGATTTATAACATTTGATGTCATTGAACACACACGGGATGATAACCATGTAAAGTAACGGATTCCCAGATTTATGTTTTATATACTGTATATGCCCCTTTACAAGTGAAAAAATATGGTTTCATGGCCTTTTTGGTTTCCTAATAGTTAACTTACGGTTCAAGTTCAAGCCTGGCTGAATCATACAGGTAGACCATATGCAATCCATTTTAATTATAATACACTGTTAGTTGCACAGTCAAGAGTAAAATTAAAATGGCAATCACAATTAGAAAATTGCAGAGTCAATTACAACACATTAGCAAGAGTTAGCAGCAGGCGAGAAAAAAAGTCCTTTTTTTCATTTGGTTTTTATTAACTTAAAAAAAGCAGAGTGACTCTCAAGCTACGCTCGCATAAGTAATGTTACAATTATTATAATTGGAATGTTTAATTTAGCTTCGACTACAGCTGCGTGGGCTATGGCACGAGTGAATGACACAACGTTCTCTCAGTAGATGGGTTCTCTTTACGGAGGTCTAAAGCACCTTGCCGTGTGAAGGTTAATAATATGTCTGTGATGTATAAGTGTTGGCATGCTCTCGTGTGCTTTTCTCTTTGTTTCTGAAAAGCGCTTTATGTTCACTGCACCCGCCTGGTCGCATTATGCTTACTGCAGACTGTACCCTGGAGAATAAGCGACCCTGATTGCGATTGTTCTCTATTATCATTGGATGGACTTTGCATTTTCACTGTCTGAAATGAATTTGTAGTGGCGCGGGTGTTTTGTGATGGTGCTGGCGTACAGCGAGCGGGGAGGTGGGGGTCAAACGCATTCTTTTATTTGCCACATAATAAAATTACCGCGCTTACACGGCGGCCTCTGCATTCTAAGATATGTTTAATTCCCTAAACATGAAGAATTAATTACATATCTGCATTTAAAAGGATTTCTCAGGCACGCTGATAACTTTAAAGGCCTACAGCGAGCATGTCGCATTGATATTACCAACAAAAGAAGAGCCGTGTAATAGCTTTTCTTTTTTCAAGAGGAATGAAACTTTAATCTCGTAGCACATTTACTTGGATATGGCTGTAAAAGAGCATGCTTGGCTGGTTTCTTTTAGTTCAGCTTCTGAGCTGGAAAGCGCGGCATGAGAGAAATCTGATAGTTTCACAGAAGTGATGTGGTCAGTGGTCAGAGGAGGACCTCACACCCTGCTGAAGCCTGCAGTGACCTCAGAACGAAGAGACCCTGCTGCCACCGGACCCCCACAGACACACTCTGACTGGACTGTGACAAGAAACAAATCCCTCCATGTTATAATGCATCTTCAGTTTGGAATTTATAGTAACAGAGGTTTTAGGTATCTTTTTAGGTATAAATTTTCCAGTACTGGTATTTAGAAAAACATCAATTTTCAATATGAGTATATAAAAAATATGTCACAATACAGTATATCATTATACTACTTAATGTAATATTAGAGGTGCTCCTATACAGTATATCGGCTAATAATCAACATCGGTCAATATAGTTTAAAATAACAGATGATCAGGGCCAATATATCCTATCAATAGACAAAGGACAGGAAAATGCAATGAATTTGTACATAGAAAAAGTTAAGAAACATCAGCAGTGTTCGATATTAATCATTACATGAATTATTAACATCCAGAAAGTTGATAAATATTCACTTAATCTTCAGAATCGATATCGGCATATCTCTCTCTGAATAATCGGTATCGGTTGAAAAATGTAGTGTAGGTGCATCTCTGATTAAAATACAATTAAATCTTAATATAAATCAAATTTAGGGATGCATCATTGCCAGAATTGGTATCGGCCGATACCAAGCTCATGTACTCGTACTCGTAATGACACACCGATACCAATGACCGATACCTCACGTGACATACATAGAGCCCTATGATTTCCGCAATGCGGAATACGCAGACAGAATCGAGGAATCCAGGCATTAAAATGGAATTTGCTGGACAACATGGACTGGCACGAAATCTGGCAAATGTATTATTTCCTAACAAGAAATTAGTGCTGAACCGCTAACAGCTAAAGTTACAGCTAACAAAATATTCAGATACTGTTTAAATATGGATTCTGCTTGTTTTGCGTGACTGTGTGTGAAAGAGTGGTGCGGTCGCTACTTATCATAAAACAATTGAAGTTAATTTTAAAACAGTACTTCAATTTAAGGAGACCTAAAAACTATTTTCTTTAACAGTAAGATACTCGTTTACTAACATAATTGTATATTATACAGGCATTGGTTATAGGTATCGGCGAGTACCAGGAGAAAAATATCCGTACTCATACTCGGTCTTTAAAAAATGTTATTGGTGTTAACTTCTGGACAGGCGTGTGTGTCCAATGAAACCGTCTATAAGCTCATTTACATTATGTCATCATAAGGACACTTAAAGCTCAGTTTTACACACCACAAGAGAACTGCAACATGATCAAGTTTGGCATTTTCAGAAATTCAAAAGTAATAAAGCCTAAAATACATTCAGGCCTCTAACAAAAGTTGATCTGAAAGAATGAGTTTGCAATTATCCATTTAGCAAAAGTAATAAATTACTCGGCTAAAAGCTCCTACACCACACTATATACCACCAAACCCTGATAACAGCTCACGGGAGGGAATGAACTTCAGCTTTGTTAAAACATTATGATTTATGTACTGTTAAAGTATTGTATCTATATGCGGTTTGTGTAAATGTGAGCTAGATCCCATTGTGCAGCAGACATTTTTTTAGTGTATAGACTAAATGTTGTGGGTCATTCTCATGTTTGTGTCGCCTGACTTACTACTTGATATACTGTTGATATAGGCCTATATATACATATATATATATATATATATTCTGAGAATAGGCAGTGTTTTTATTTATTCTGTTTGTGAAAAGGCTGTTGAAAAAAAAGCGAGAGATTGTAAAACTGACCCTTGTGTTCAATTACTGCATTCAATTGTGACTCTATGAAGAAACGCTTGACGCGAGAGAAAATCCATACAGCAGAACAACAGACTCAATCTTCTGTCCTCAATAGACAGGTCCTAAACCAGCCTGCTTAGTGAGATAATAAATTGACCTTAAAGGAGGAGCTTTCATAACAAACAAATTTTAGGGTCTTCATATCACATTAAGAATGAGTCCAGCCAAATCTCATCAAATCGGCGCTTCCCGGTGTCGGGGGACGCCAGCTAATGGCTGGAAGTTGGAAGAGCTGCAGTCAATTGACCCGGGGGCAAATCACTTGACCCTGACTCCCCAACGCTTGCCGTCATGTAAGAGACCTCTGAAATGGTGCCATGCACATGCAATACATTTATGTAGACTCACGCGCATCGACCTGGTGCACGAGGCCTTCAGACAGACCGCAAATACAGATGTAAGAAAACAGCTCTGTCAGTAGAACCGAAATCTGAAAGGTCCCAGAGCACATCCTAATAATGACCACATCTCGCTCTTCTACATCTGTAGGCAGGTTTGTGCTGCAGCGAGTGAGCGTCTGTACAGGTCAAAGCATGCAAAATTAATACCATGTTCCAGGCTTATGTCGAAGCGATCAAAGGCGATATAAGGACATATTACATGTTGTTATTAATATTATGCTGCAGAAGTCAAGCGTCAGGGTGAGATTAATCCAGCCCTGACTTTGTATCAGGGGCCACCGGTGTGCAAACTCACCAGGGGCCAGCTGACCCCTACCGCCTCCATACTGAAGATGATGCTCTCTAAAACACACTGTGCTGAGAAGAAGAGAGATTAAATAGAAAATAGCTGAAAAAATAAATAAATAATAAAAATACCGAAGGATGTTCAACACCAGGAACAAACCCCTAACCTAAATGGCTTATTTAAGGAGAGGTTTGGTATTCATTTCTAAAATATATACAGTAAAATCCAAACTAGGGCTGTTAAATGATTCATAGCAATTCATCGTATCCAGAATAAAAGTTTGTGTTTAATTTTTTTATTTTATAATTTATAAACACAAAAACACACATGTACATGTGTATATATATTTAGTAAATATTTTGATGTATTAATTTATATTATATCAAATAATTGAAATATGTCTATAAATGTTTATTAATTTTATATAATAAAGAAAATTAAATATATGCATAGGTGTTTATAAATACAAAATGAATATGCATAGTACACATCAGAGGCGATAGCCTCGTCGGCAGTCCTACGACACCAAACCCACCCCTTCTCTCTTTCCCACTTCACTTCCTGTCCTCTCTCTCACTTAACTGCCCAAATAAAGACAAAAACTTTTATTCTGGATGAAATTAATCGTACTTAATTGTTTGACATCCCTAGCTCAAATTACTTTCAACTTGGGAAATTTAGGTCTTTTCCCTATTATTAGATATTTATTGAAAATGTTGTGTTGTATAAAACTCTAGTCAGCTTTTGCTGTATTTACTGTTAGCTTTTTGTTTTTGTTTTTGTTATTATTCTTTTTTAGAATATGCTAGAATAAAACCATATTCCCTGACCCTAACATGATGTAGTTTGCCTTTTTGGCGTATATATTTTTCTGAAGCTAACTTTTCTGAATATTTTGTATTATATACCTCACATTTGATGGAGGTGTTAAAAGCAAATATTACAAAAAAAAGCAAATATTAAACAACACAGACTTGATTTACAGTACAGTCTGGTGCCCTCTAGTGGCACATGTCAATGTCAAGGCCCTTCACTCACTAAAGCATTTGCTGTTCATAAACTTTGGATACCATGGACTTTTATTAGCTAATTTTTCTGAAATGGAATTTGACTGGTTTATAATATTCCTGACAGTTAAAGCACTTTCAGCAAACACCATAACAGAGGAGTCCCACAGATATGCCCAACTTATTAAAGATATCTTGTGTATTATGAGGCCCACATCTCCTGCATCATCTGTTTAACTGTATTTAATCGTAGAGCAATGTAGACCGAGCGAGAGTTAAGGGACAAACTTTTGAATTTGATTTCATGTGGACTAACTGATCCGCTCTTGGACATGCAATAAAAAATAATGTACTAAACATAATCGTGACAAGCATTTTATATTATTTGACAACACAAGATGCTGATTGGATCCATTTCAGGATGGGTAGTAATTGAAAATAAAAGCTTGTTGCTCAATGTAGGGCCGGTGCCAGGCTTCCTCATGCCTGGCAGAGAGACATTAGTGTGCCATAATCAGAGCTAATCATGCAATAATGATGCCTGCCCGAAACAGAGGGAAGTCCTATCAATTATCCTGACACAGCGAGCCCCTGCTGAAAGCTGAAGGCCTGCGCTGCTGAAGCACACACTCATTAGCTGATTGTCACAACAGAGAGATTCACATCTTCACGTTCTTCACACTGAGATACGCTGTCTGAGGTTAAAGTGCTGCTCTGGTTTCGATGTCCGTGGACTGAGAGTTAAAAGGAGAGCAAATGGTCACTTGTGTTTTCTGCATCTCAGATATTTCTCTTATGGAAAAGCAAGAAATCTCATGAACGTCCATTGGAATGTCAGAAAAGAACAGTGTCACAAACTGAGCTCAGATTTGCATGTCAAAATATACTCAAATCCACATACCTCCACATTTTAACAACTGTCTCATTTCATTCATAAGCAGTTTTAAGAGAAACATCTGGGACTAAGTTAATCCTGAAATGGATAATGATTTCATCATTTGTCATTTCAAACCTGTACAACTTGCTTTATTCCGCAGAACACAAAAGAGCAAAGAAAGCAAAGAAAAAGCAAACGCTGAGCAATAAAATGATCCCCAAACGTCAATATAGCATCCCATAGAATGATTTTACACCTTTTATGAAATATTAATTTATTTGTCAATACTAATAATAAATCACATTATGTAGTGGACTCCGAATGGAACTCCACGGCTCAATTATATTTAACGGAATATTCTGAAAAATAAGGTATACTGTATGTGTTGGCATTAGCAAACATTTAAATTGACTGCCGATAGAATAGCTCAAACGATTTATTCTTAACGTTCTTGTTAACTTTGACTTCAAATTTCAGCATTTCGAGACATTACTTAGCTAACCTCTAATGGAAACATATGCAGTCATTTTGTCAAGAAACACAAATGCACAAAAATCTCAATTAGCTCTCTGTTAATTCTCACAAAAAACAGAATATCTCTTTGCTGTAAAAACATAAACACACTCATGCTGAGCAAGCAGCTTGGCACACAAAGACACACACAGGGTGGCTGTCTCCAGCATGTGCAATCCCTCACGCAGCGCCGGGCCGTGCGATAGCTCTTTCGTGAATCACTGAACCCGTGTGTTCCAGTGGCCCGGCACCGCCAGTCCCCCTGCCAGTAGATACAGGCTATTTAAATGCTCCATTGGAGAGAGATTAAAGTTTATGCAAGGTCACTGGGGATGTGATAATTATAATCACAGGTTTTTGGCTCTGCAATGACAGCCATTTGTTATTTTCACTTGAGTAATTCCCGCAGCCCAAGGATGTTGACAAGCGTGCACTGATTTAGTGGCCTGCAGTCCCCTCTTCCCTCCGGAGCCCCCCCTCCTCAAACCGCCCGAGCTCAAACAGACCAAAGCCAGAGACTGACACTCCCTGTGGGACCACGGTGGCGCTCAGACACCCCCAGCAGAGGGGTAAGATCCCATTCACTGGTGACTACAGCCAAAAAAACCTAAAGCCCTGCCTACGAAAGACATATTCAAATTATTATCGTAAACAGCGCCACAACTTGTCTTCTGACATGGCATACATGATGACTTGGTCAATGTTCAAGCTTTTTGTGGTGTGTTTTCTATAAGCATCAATTTCTGTTCCTCAAAACAGCAAATAATGAAGAGAAATGATCCCCCCAATCTCACTACATGGGGGTGGCATGTTTTGCATATCACAACACACATATTGTATACAAGTGTTATCAAGAATCTTTTTCCCCCCCACACTTTTAAATAGCATAATCTTCTAGTCCCAACACTTCTTGTAGCTTGTAACTGGTAAAGCATGGCATTAGCGTCATTGCTGACATTCCAATCAGATTTGATGGACGAAATCGTCACCAATGCAAACAAATGCTCGCTTTCAAGGTCTACGACTTCTCGGCCCAACAGCAGAGCCACTGTTAAAAAATATAAGAGGACTACACTTTAGCCGACCAGCAGAAGGAGAAAGAGCAAGAGAACCGAAGAAAAAAGGCCCGCTCATTAGGCATTCCGCTCCGATGGCCCTAATCCCAATTGGATTTGTGAGAAATCTGAAGGCAATGCAATTGTGCAATTTGCACACAAAGTGGTCCGAATTGATCTAAAATAAACCTTCAACTTTAAATGTGCAAAAAAGACTAGCAGATAATTACATCATTTAGGAAATTGATCGTCTAGGAGTCAATGCGCGGGCTTTCGGAAACTGAAGATAAATGGCAGCGGTGGCCGTTTTAAAGGAGCCATTGACGTTGACGATGGCCAAAGAGAGATTAAATATTTTAAACAGCACAAAAAGGTGAGGAGGAAAATCAAAGCGCTTCGGGGCGACAATGGAAGACAGAATTAGGGCCAACAAAAGATTTCATTAAGCCAAACAAGGCTTAACTACAAAATCAATATGTCATAATTAAAGCTAGAGCCATGCCTTTAGAGCAAAGAAAGAGAGGAGTTCAAAAGGACTTATTTGGCCTAAATGATGGTCAGGGTTATTAAGATCAGACGATACAAGTATTTCCTGCACAAAAGACACTACTTAATACATACTATATATATTCTTTTCTAGCTCCTTAGAGAGCGGCTCTTACTTTCAGAGTATCTCCAAATAATTTGCTGTGGATATATCTGTGCGACACGATTGAGCAAAGGATTACAAGGAAGACAATACAGCTCACTGAAAAAAGCAGAAAGATGTCAGTCGCTTTCAGCTAGCCATCAATATTTCTATTTTTTGTTCGAAAAGCAAAAAACGTAACTATATTAACGTATTCTTGTGGGGTAAAACGTTGCTATGGTTGCTATGGTGATACTCTACTGTTGCTATGTGGGAAATTCTGGGTGGTTACTAGGGTGTTGCTAGGTGGCTGCAAGATTGTTCTGTGTTTTCAACCACCAGCCAACCTCCCCCAACTCTTAAAGATATTCTTATGATAGTTTGTAGATATACTGTAAGAACCTTCTTTAACCTATGCTCATTTTTTCCCATGTTCTAGCTTCCAAAATGATGCTCACCGCTTCTCAATAACTCCCATGTTTTTAGATTTGATCATTTTTATTTGTGGTTTAACGTCACCATGAAATTAAAACGCACAGTTCTTGTTTTGATGTCATATCGCAGTGTATATTACAAATGAGGGTGGGTCATTTTTCAGTTCATGTGCCCTCATAATCTTGAATCTCTTCCCTGATGTATGTACTGTACCAACTGTCCAGGCTTTCAACTTCCAACAATCCAATCCATTCCTAAAAGACCAAATCAAGTAGCGCCTCACATTTCTTTTCAATCCATAAGCGGTTAAAGTCAGATATACTACTCAGTTTAAAGAAACATACGTTTCATGCCGACTTTGAGGTGTAATCCATAACTTTAGATAGTACTTTACAAATTTATTTTTAAGTGGTCTTTGAGCTGAAGTCAAATAATGTCAAACTGACATTTTCTTTGAAAATTGCTATGAATGGTTATAGGTTGACCATTGTGAATCAGAGTAGGAAGATCGTTTTAAACAAAAGTTCTCTCCATAAGTGAATTCTGTTTCTCTAAAAAAAATAGTGTGGATTGCAGCTTTAAGCGGTGCAGGGCAAGTTATGTGCCGGAGTTTAATGGGGTTTGTTTAAATCACTATCCGTATAAGCAATAGTAATAGTATGCTTGGCTAACGCCACATTAGCCTCTCCAAAGGTTTTGATTCAAATGCATTCTAGGTAATAATATTGGGCTGATATCCACATTGCTCATGGCATCGCTGTGCAGACATGCTAAACGCAATCACTTTTTAGCAGCTTTCAAAGGATCCTGTCACTCTGGACTCATTAGGCACAAATGGTATTTCACAAGCAGCGCTCAGATCGGTCTCCATGATGTCGGCTTTTTAGGGCTCATCTGCGTAGAAAAAGGTCATAATTTGCGTGGATACGTTCGAGGTGAACCGAGCTCGGGGCGGGGGGTTAATACATTACACTTGAATGGGAGTACAGAATACCTGCACACACATCTGACAAATGAACATTTGTTCTGGTTCATCTGAATTTTATGCATTCAGCTCCACAATCCATCAGAAAGGCTTTGTTCGCCGCGTCCCAGTTCTCATCTTCAAAGCTGTTCATTAATCTATATTTGTGGGAGTAGGTAAGTTTCTCCTGGAATGACCCGTTTCATTCTGTCATTAAATACATTTCTGTGCGGAGGCAGAACCAGGATCTTCAGCATAAGTATGGATGTTTCCGCTGGGCTTTACTGTATGTTTGACAGGTCGCTGTGAGGTCATACGAGAAGCCCTCAGGCTGTGAGAATAGTCAATACACAACCGCGTCTATACAATCGGTGTTTTATCTTTCCATTTCCATTAATTAGCTGTTATCAATTAATAGACTTGTAAATCTGAAAAACCTTAAAAAAAATCAATTTTTAGAGTTCGGCCTAGGGGGCTGTGTATATGTTTTTCTTTGGAAAGAATCTTACAGGAAAGTCAATACAATTAAGAATCGCACCAAAACTGAAGTATTTCATGTCTCATATTTTTATATGATCAAATGCTACGTGATTCAATAAACAGGTATTATCGTCAAGTACTTTAGTGTAGATAGAATATGGGAAGAAATCCTTAGCTGTAATAAAGAGAGATTTTTGTATAAAACGTGTATGACCAACGCAGACATCAGATCTCACATCACAGCTCCCTTTTAATCTCATGTATTTGATTTCTTTATGTAATCCCAGATTGACTGGACGATATTGGGATCAGAAATCTGTGTTGGAAAATGTTTAGCCAAAAAAAAAAATTAAAATCGTACTCACTATAGGGAATAGCAAAGAATATTTAATATTTCCTGTGGACACACTTAAGCACAATCAATTAATATATAGAATTAGAATGTTGGCGTTGATTGTTGGATCAGTGGGAATAAGCAGTTAAAGGTTCTCTAAAAAAACACACAGCCCGACAAAGGGACGTTTAGGAAGCTTGATTTTTATAAGGGGTTAAAGGCTTAAAACTAAGTACTCGGTATGATTGACTGGTGCATATCGACTAATAATATGTACTGTATAGCTTGTATGAACTGTACAGAACGTGGATCTTCCAAATGCAGAAATCAAATCAAATTCTTTTTCTTTAAAGTCCTGTTAGTCCAGTTATTAAGCAGTTTTATCAGTCAATTCAAGTGGGTGTTTTTTGGATTCAATTATTACGTTACACCGTAGAAATTATGTACGTAATGTAAAGCGGGTGAGGAAGAGGGGCTGGTTGGCTGAAGGCGAGGCATGAGGGGGTGTATCTCTCACAGAAATAACAAACGAGCCCGTTCTACTGATAAGAGGAGCTGGTCGCTGGCTGCATGATGATAGTGGACCTCCACTGCATCTATCTAATTTTCAGGGGTCAGCTTTCCCCCGCTGCCCACGCTCCACTGAAATACAGAAATTAATAGAACTCCCCGTCATTACCGCAACAGAGCTCGCTACACTCCTCTGACAACACCCGGCTGAATAGGGTTTCTTTTACAAAACCTTGTCATTAAATACAATCCAAATGTTCCATAACAATATCAGAATAGGGCTTATGTATTTTTACAATAATGTAAAAGATTTCCACCTAAATTTTGTCATCATTTACTCAACCTCAAGTTGTTACAAACCTGTAAAAAAATTTTATTTGGTTCAAAATTTCTTTGAAACTGCAGTTATGTGGCACCATTGACTACGATATCAGAACAAATGAAATGAAACCAGTTTACTTCCATTCATTTCTGAATCTACTTTTGTGTTCAACAGAACAAAAAATGATATTTTTCTGCAATGGTGCCCCAGAACTGTCAGCTGACATTCTTACAAAAATCCTTTTTTGTTTCAAAACGTTTCATTTATAGAGGTGAGTAATTCATAAAACAATTATGGGCATATCCCTTTAAATATTGAGAGGCACTTATCTCAGGACTTTCGGTTTTGTCAGTTGTTTCTTAACTATTTTAAGGACTTCCGTAATTTGCTTAACAGGATTAAATGCTTTAGGTGAGACAAAAATTTAAAACCAACAGCATCGTAGACTTCATTAAATGCATTCCTACAACTGTTTGTAATGCGTTTTTCAATCGAAATGTGGCCTCCTGGTGAAGGATGACTGGAAGTGGAACAACTCAAAGGTGGTATTGAGGACTACAGAAAAACATTCAATTGATAGTCGATTTTTGCAGACAAGACATTTCACATGAAGCATAAAATTACAGAAAGAAGACACTGAAATTTGACAGTTGTTCATATTAGAAACTAACGCAAATTGTATTTGTATTTGACGACATACAGCGGGGAGCATGAATAAATGGTCCTTGTTCACTTTATAATTAGACATTATAATGCTCACTATTTTGTGCATCTGAGACAACATATTCAGCTGACCCACCATCCCGAAAGCTTTTATTTAGTGGGTCTATCAATCGCAGCCCTTCTGATGGCAGGCGCAGAGTGAGCAAGCGAGAAAAGCTAATGTCATTATCTCAACACCAAGATGGAGCTGGGATTAGCGGCCAATGTAAATGAGATATGAGAAGGGTCCGGCATTAGCAGCCGCCTTTCTTCAGCGGAATAGCTTCAGCAAATAGAGGGAGATAAGAAAATCCCTGTAATTACACGGAGACACATTGGTCAATTCAGAGCCGTAAGTACCTGAGCTCTGTAGCCTCTAAGTGGGAGGGGAAAAGAGAGAGCGGAAAGTGTTATCCTCCGCAATATTAAGTGATTCTGTAGGATCAATAGAAATACATTGAGCCAAATGTAAAGATGAGCACCGGACGCGGGGCGTCTTTGTGCCCTCGTATCGCTCCATCATTTTTTGGTAATATCATTTCTGAATTAAATTTTACGGCTCATTACTTTCCAGCGCCGACTGTCTATAATGGAATCTCAAATGGGCAAGGGAAGTCTTTGTGCCCGGGGACGGCGCTGTTAAAATGTTATTTATTTCTAATTGTTGGAATATAAAATGGTAGTTTATCGCTTTTGATATTTACATGGCAAAAGTCAATCACCATTTGGCCCAAACATTGGTAGCAAACTCTAAAGATCTAAAAGGACTCACGCTTCAGTGATCCGGATCAAAAGGGTCCGACCTTGTTATGACAATCTCTGCACTGAGATGTTTTTTACATCTGCACTAAAACCTAGGTTTTTGGACAAACTACATGAAATGCTTTGCGTGAGCCTGCCGCAATACAGATAAAGGGTCCACGTTTTTGTGGCATTGTAAATAAATGCTGTTGTAGGGGCTGAGCACCAAACTGAATCAGTTGTTATAGTGTAAAGTAGCTTCGGCTTTACAGTTCCCTCGCACAGTGATTTTGGCTTTAGACGACTGGGCCTGCAGCAGCATCACTTACTGGATCACGCTGGTCAGTCATCCAGAAAGTGCAGCGTGCTTTCTCTTTTCAGAAATGACTTTGTGAACAAGAGAGCCCGGCGAATCCCTTAAGATTCATTTTCTTTCAAGTCCGTCTTATGGAGTTAAAATTGAAGCCATTCTACGGGCGTGATAACCTTTTCTAGATACAGCCCAGCTCAACAGGGTGGAATGAACGGTTGTAAAGGAACTCTATTAGGATGACAATTCATGTTTTAACTCTGTAGCACAGAGTTTTGAATTAAGGGTGAGCAAGTAGACTGTTTCATAGATGATGTTAAGAACGGAATCGAACAAAAACGCAATAAGGTTTCAATAAAAATGATGGACTATCTGATTCCGTGCATACTGTTTATCAAGCAACACTCACTATTGCAGTTTTTCCATTGTTAAAATAGTAAATTATTATTTACATTTTTATTGTGTTATTGTAATGCGTTGATTTCTCATTTAAATAAAAAACGAAAGGCTGTAAAAGTACTGTTGTTTCCCGTTATTTTTGTGTGAGAAAAGAGGATTCATGTTAGATCAGTTAGTAATGCTGGATAAATGTGTCTATCTGCGCATGTGGTGAAATCCAAACCCCCCAACCACTTTCCGACAGACTTTCAGGTTCTTGGTTGTCACAAGGTCACTGGGAAGGTTTTAATTGCTGTGGGCTGTTATGTGCTTTCATGGGCTTTGCCATGATAAATTACTCATTGGTTGAAAAGCAAGTCTATATAAACAAGCTTATCTCGTCTCCTCTGTAATGAAAAATGAGTTGTGAGTATCATTGTTAATCACAGTAATTGTTAATGTTAGGAGGGCTGGATTTCCAAGTCTTCTCATTATTGATCAAATTTCTTTTTACATTAAAAGCCTGCTGATTCGCCGACACGTCCTACTTCCCAGTAATTCCTCTAATTAGTTATTTTTAGCCTATGCGCCTCTCATACCAGCTCTGAGAGATAAAGCGAATTACTTGTCGGACGGGTCGCACTTCACAGTGTTGATGTGCCGTGGTTGTATGGGGCATGAATTTACCCTGACTGTAGGATGAATGTGGGGTCTCACCTCTCCTTCAGTTCAAGATTACCACCTTCATTCCCAATCTGCAAACGGGGACAATGGAGTAAGCTAATTAACTTTAGCCATTTAATATCTGCAGATTACAGAGGTTTTTCTTTTCACAAACACGTTGTCTATGTGCATTTTGGAGGCCGTTAATGTCTGCTTAGGTGCTAGCTTTCTGAAATGATTGATCCAAGTTCTTTAAATATAGCCAAACATTTCTTTGGGATCAAACTAATGACCTTTGCCTTGCTAACTAAGTGAGCTATTGGAACAAGTCCTGTAGATCTTTTACCAAACAAAAAATGCTAATGGTTTCTTCTAAAGACTAGATCATCGTATGAGAACTCTTTTTTTACAAAGCACCAATGAGCAATCAAACTTGTTCCTGCATAAAAGTAAAGCTAATATTTCAACATTTCATGCCACAAGAATCACAATTACATTGTTAATTAATTATCCGGCTAGCAGTTAAAACAAGCCGTGGGGTGCGGCACAGTTGGCGCTTTGATGTTACGCAGTGGCAAGTAATTAACCTTTCCTCAGCAATTGGATTTGCTACAAGATCATCACCGTGTTGATGAAATAATTAATATAAATTCCATCCCTCCATTGTGTTGACATTGTTAATTACTTGTCAGTAATAAGCCACCGCTGACTGCACTCCTCTGAACCGTTCGGCGCTCAAGGGGAGATGAGCCGACTCCTGGGAAACTCTATGTGCGGTACACTTCACGTGACGGCGGCACCTGCACTCATAATTAATTATCTTCTCACCCGAGATTGTTTCAGATCACAAACTCGCCCATCTAATGAGATGGCTTCTCCAATTATCCTGAGCGGAGAGCCAATGCCCACTTGTCAATAAATCAGGGAAAGCGATGGAAGCTCATTGAGGCTACATTTCAGAAATTATCCTATTTACGGACATGCCAATAAGGCACATTACTGCACTGAACACTCTTAAACACATTTTGTCATGTTTCCCCTTAGTGCTAATTGGTTAAGAGGGTTCAAGAGCAATTTCTGGGATAGGGAGGGGACGATGCCGATTGGCCGGTTCAGAGGGCCTTTATTAAAGGATCTAATGAGAAAAGAGTGAATGCTGGTGAATTGCTCAGATTGAACTTTAAAGGTGTTTAGCTCAGGGAATCAAGGTGTCAGGTTAACATGGCCAGTAATTGTAGCCCCTGCTGGTAGATTCCTGTACTACACCATTTTGTAGGCAAAATGCAACTTTTTGCTTGGATGGCAATTTAAAAATTGAATTTAATTGAATCAATTTAAAAGACTTTGTGTGAACTGTCCCCTTAAGTGACGCCTTTTAAAAGTTGACTCTTTTATTGTGGACACAGCTGAACAACTTATTTTGGCACTGAGCAATGGTCTCTTGGTCCAAGGCATTCAAAACATAAATCCCTGGACTTTAAATGATTCAAACCCAACGGAACATTCAAAACGGAATTAAGAGCCCATTCCATGATTTTAATTAAAGATAAGTTCCTCTTTGTCTAAGTCTATGCTTAGGTTACTAATCTGAATTCAATACATCCATATGTTGCTGGTGAAAGGCTAATGTGCGAACAGGGAAAATATTGAAACCCACTGCATTTAATTTGGTTCTGATCAATTCAGATTGACCGCACTTAACATGCAAATGCCCCCCAGGTCAAATTTACCCTCTACTTATTTGCCAGTTAGGAACAGTTGCGAGTCGACATTTTTACTTTCTATTGGGATACACATGCTGACACAAATGTTTTAAGATTACCAAACATTTCTAAGCAGCAGTGAAGAAAATCTCTCAGTCGCAGTACAGTATTTATTTTGGCCTATACTGTAGAGCAGTGGTTCTCAAACGGGGGGCCCCAAGATGGATCCAGGGGGGGCACAGATGTCATGGCATTTTATGAAATATTGAAATTGATCAAACATCAGAAAAATAAGACCACCAACCCAAATAATTGATGTTCAAGTTCCTAAATAGGCGAACCCTATGTTCTATTATGCCAAACCCTCACCTTCCTGTCATTATTGTTCATAAGTGTGGTGAACTCCCAAAATTTCACCCGTCTTTGTCTATTTTACCACGGCACTATATATAAAAGATTGGTTTACAGCCATATTATGAAGTGCAAGTTGCAGAGACAATAGTGGATTGTTAATGATGTAAGCAGAAGGCCTTTGGCTGAAGGCAGAGAGAGGTTCCAAAAAAATCAATAAAAATGTTACATCCATGTCGACTTCTTGATATTTTTCCAATTACGCATTTCCACACTGCTGTTCTGTAAACCAGTTTGTTAAAGCTCTAACAGATGAACACTCACCAGTGCCTGATCGGGAGTGACTGGAACAATCGCAGTGTTTTACAAGGTAAGCGTTTTAAAATTGATTTGTTAAACAGCATTTTTAAAGACACACCATACAGGCATTTTTGCACTGCTGGTCCGTGAGACCGAGCCGGCCGTAATTACAGGCAGCGGCTGTGAATAATTTCAAAATATGCGACTCATTTTGACATCACTATAAGGCGGCAACACTCTCTGTTTCCCACTGAGATGCATCAAGGAAACTTCACATCTTTAATTTGCACATAAGCGTCTTTCTGGAATAGTGGGAGTGTATATAACACTAAAAACAAGTAATGGAAAGATAATGCAACCCATCACATTTCAAATGACTAATAATATCCCACCCGTGGAGAGAATACAGACTCAAAAGCACTGGTTAAGTACCACACGGTGAGCTTGCCTGAACTGTGCCCCAAATATACTTTATAAATGTATATTTGACATGTATCTAATTTTAATTGTGGCTTATTGAAGCTCCTACAGTAACTATTTACTAAATCTTTGGCATAAAGTAGCAAGCAATCAGTCCAATTATTAATATATTGTAGGCCTACCTTTACATCAACGTTTTTTTTGAGATTTTGGAACATAATTTATTGCTCACCATTTCCCTCACCAAGATTCTTCTGAATTGCTTAGAGAGATAAAAACACAAAACAATTGTTGAAACACATGAAGAATATGGAGATGTATATATCAAATAATCTGGAATTGGGAAAATTAAGATGATTGCAGATTTGGCAAATCTGAGCTCAGTTTGCGAGATCTTCTCTTCTGAAGCTCTAATGGAATAACAGAATTCGTGAGACTTTTTCTCAGAAGACATAACTGGAATTAGCTCTCCATCTAATCGCATTGATGCAGTTGTTCTCGACATATGTGCAAAAACCTGGGGTATGCTATATCCAAGTTCATTTCATAACTATACTCTTACTGTAGCCTTTGTCAACAATTGTTTTATTTAAATCTATTTTTAATTTCAAGCAACTTTAGGAGAAGCATGTTGAAATAAACGCTTGCTGAGCCGAGCTACGAAAGCATGTAAAACTGTCCCTATGGGTTTCGCTGTGTAATAAAAGAGCATCTGGGGTCCCTCAGAAGAATTCGTTCTGAAACGTTGTATATCATGGTCAAAGCTTTCCCGCCAAAACGAGAAGCCTAATGCAGCGGAGAATAGATGAGCAAAGGGGCATAAACAAAGCCGAGAATGACAAACCCAAAACAAATCTCGAACCCATGCCAGGGCATTCCTGCTCGGCCCTCGCCTGATCCAGAGAGGTGTTTATGGGGGAAAAGGGATGGTTTAAAGGATGAAATTGAACGGATTAGCATGAGCCGCTCGAGTTTTGATTGCCTCTGACTGAAAATATTTGAAAGCCACCAGGGGCCCCTCAGATGTTATGATATGGTCAATTCAGACCCCTCTGTGTTTTGCTACAGGCTCCGGTTAAAGAAATTGAATTGATATTTTGTAAACTTCATTTGTGGATAATATGATCTGACAGGGACAAATGCACAGGCGAATTGTTTTCAAACCGACTCCAAATGAAACTTATTACGGGGGCAAATGTGTATTTCTTTGTCTTGGCTCCTCTCCCGCGGCATCGTCGGCTCCTCTCTCTCTTAGACCCTGAATATGTATCCATTTTCAGGGTAATTGAATTGATACTGTCATGTGCGGGGGCAAACAGATTCACGCAGCAGGGCGGATGGCCTGAGTGATTGAATCGAAAACAGGGAGAAAAAATTTCCTTCGCTACCGGGCCTCTAGGTCACAGTGCCATCATAAGATAGACACACCTCACTGTTTTCTGATTACACCGACGGCCCCAATTGTCTTTCCAATAATCTGCCCCTCTGATATAATGCAGACTTTTCCAATTCCGCCAGCTCCGGCCAGACCTCAGATGTGTTACATATTAATTTCCTTCCCCGTAAAATTTGCTCAGCTTTAGTTCAAATTCAGTTAGCCGGATTGATGAAAGTGGCAAAAGGATACGACGTTTACTGATTCTCTCTTTTCACCTTTGATTAGCTCCACTTGTGAATTATTCCTTTGCTGTCAGTCTGCTATTTAGCAGCTGGGTGGGCCGGTCTCGGAGCTGCGGCCTGCCTGCCGGCAGAGAGAAAATAAGCCAGTTCGCAATCTCCGGCCGGAGACCGCCGGAGCCTGTGCTTAAAAAAACCCTGAGATAATACTGCATCCTTAAAGTCTAAACTATGTTTAAAATCTACGCTTTTTTCATTTACAGATGGAAATAAACACATTTAAATAAACAGATTAAACAAACCGATTCCATTTGATTTCTATAGCACTTTACACCATATTGCACATAGATAACATGGGAAAAATAATGATTTACATACAATACAAAACAAATGAATTATTTTTCCTTAAATTACTGTCATTTTATTCAAAAGCTCTGTAAAGTCCATCTATCATAAAGTAATCCAAATGATTACATTGGGTTCATAGATGTATTTTGAAACTATGGCCTGGTTTACACCTGCTATTTCAATCCGTCTCTTTATTCCACTTTCAATCACTTCTTTCTTGATGTCTTCGAGGGGAGGGTTTATGGGTGTCTAAACACAAGGGCTTTTCTGATATTTTTATCGAATAAAATAAATTAGCGCATGCAAAGTAGATGAGAACATGACCAGAGAACGCAGAAAAAAAACATAGCCTATGTAAAAATAACCTGTGAAAAAACTGCTAGTGTACGAGCAGTACGGTAGCATACAGTTTTTTATAATTTAATAATTTTTTCACTGTAAACGTACATTGTTTTATCTGTGTTTGCTGTGTTTTTCTGTAATTTGGCAGCTTTTGACCGCATTTCAAGAAAAGACTTTTCCCAGTTTTTATAGTAAATTTGCAGTATTTTTCTGTAATTTGACATTTTTTACCGTATTTCAAAAGTTATGAAAAAAACTAAAATTTTGTAAAATTACAGGGGGTTTATAGTGTTTTTATTTCTGTCATGACAGTGTGTGTGTTAGAAAGCTGGAAAGGTGAGAAAACATTGCACCTGATAAGTTTTGTTCATATTTGAACAAAACTTTTATCAGTTCAGCCATCAAAGATTAGATCCTGTCTGGCTAATGGGCATTTCATAATGTTTATGCATTATGCCTGTAGACGGAGAGTAAGTGATCTCTTGTGGCTGTTTGAATGCGTTCAACCACATGCATACCTAAACCATGAACATAATCTGGTCGAATGCTTTTTTGACTACCTCTGAAAGTTGTCGAAAGTGGACAAGCTAATAACGTATACACCCGTATTTTGCATCGTCCACTTGTGATCCGATCGACCAAAACACATCTTAATACCAGGTGTAAACAGCCTCTAAGTGATAGGTGTGTCACTTATTCTTGTTATCCTTCATTGTTCTAATGCTAAGTGCTAGCATCACATAAAACCACCGATTCAGGCTAAAACATGCTAGCATTATGCTAGTTTCATGTTTAATATGCTTTATTGTTGTAATATTCTAGTCTAAGTTGTATCACTCACATTTTCTTAACAAAACCTTTTTAAGAAAATAAAGCATTAGCAATATCTGGAGGGAAAAAAGCCTCCAAATTATGATCATTTAATTTCAATGTCATGCGCCTGACATCTATAATCTATAACAGTATAGTTAATCAAACTAAATGACAGTAATAAATGAATTAAATGAACAGTCTTATTTAAACCACTGTAAACAAGAACAGTTTACAGCAAAGGTTGGTTAAAAAATGCAAATATTTAAATGTAAAGCGCACAGGCTTGGGTGCTTTTAGCATTCATTCTTTAGGCTGCTTTGTTAGTGAGTAAACATCAGCCTAATTGCCTATCTCATGTTAAATTATTTTTTATGGACATTTAGAGGGCATGTAATTGCCATGGTAATAAACATTGACTTCTGTCTCCAGACATGACTGGAATCCTCTCTATAAAAATCATCTGCGATGGCAACCTGCCAACCTCCCTTGATGTTGGTGAGTAGTTTGTCATAAAATGCTAATTGCTTATTGACTGAGACCCTATATGGAGATAAGAAGGCCGGGTACACAGCGGCATAAAGCTGCAGATATCACGGATCGTTTGAAGGCGAGATGGGCTGAAAGAAGCGCTTGAAAGTCTGCTCGTAGCTCATTTTAACATATCTATCAGAGCAGAGTGTCACTTAGGCCTTCAGGCTAGGACCTATCATCCCACGTGACTCACAATTCATGTTTTCATAAAGTTAAAGCTATATACTGGGTTCAAGCATAAGCTTCAATAAAAGCAAGTTGACAAATGCACTTACAATTGTTCAATTGAACAGAATCTGTCTTTAATTTTGGAGTAAAATGAACGTTTAAATGATGAAGTGATATAATGACCTGTACCGGTACTTTAACAGATTATACAGAGAAATTTGACTGAAATACATTGTATGTAGATATGTTGTGTGTTAGGTTTGACCAATCAACATCCAGGACCAAAACTCTACCATTTTTATAAATGAGTGTAATATATTTCACCCCAAACAGAACTGTATATTCATTCAAAAGTGCTGATTTGTTTTACAGAGCTATATTAAGTATACGTTCAAATTAAAGCATTTGGCAGATGCGCCCTTAAGTGTCTGACAGTGCATTCCAGTTAAACTTTTATATACAGTAAAAAATATGTGCCAATATGTTACGTTTGTAATAATAATGATGAGTAGTCTCATGATAACCGTGATCCATTCTAAAGACTACATTATCAAGAGCTGTTCTACCTAATGGGAGTCTAAAGAGCCTTTAATGATAATGCTCTCTAATTTCCACCATATTACAATATATTAAGTAAAAATATCCAAGTGAGCCTGCACGTAAGCTAAGTGAACTACTAATGGCTTTATCGGCCACGGGTCTCTAACATTAAAGAGGAAAATATTTGACTGGGCTCTTTCAACGGTCTGAACAAAGAGCCGATAGGTGAAGGTCTTACTGATAAGCAGAGTTCTCTGTGAAAGTATTGATTTCACATTGTGTTTTTCACAAACTTGTTTTGTTGATATGCTAAACAGAAGGGCTGATTAAAGTGTTCTTATGTAGAGCAAGCCTTAGGCCTTAGCCGTTTATGCGATAATCTTTTAAAACAGAAAGTTTGGAAAACTTTTTATGCATTTTGACTATTTATAGTTTAGGGGGACTGAAAATGCGAAAATGCGAAAAACGATTTTAAGGCTAAAACGCATATGGTTTGTTTTAGTTGTAATGCAATGTGTATACACGATTTAAGGTTCAAAAACACTGTATTTTCTGCATACCGGGCACGTTTGTATCGACTCTTCGCCCCGCCTCTCTGAAACGTGTGGATATTTTACGAAGCTCATCGCTCAGAAAAGTGAGGTGTGCTATGATTAGTCAGTTAACCAGTGCATATTGATTGGTCGAAAACTGCAAGTGTGTGACAGAAACGTAACTTCATGCGTATACGTTTGGGCGGTCTTAATCAAATCATAACACGGACTGATGTAGATTTGTGGGGTTGTTGTTACACAAGGCATTTTTGGCAGGTCTGGGTGAGCATTTGGTTTTAGATAGAATGCATCTTTTGTTCCGACACTTTAATTTTTTCAATTCTACATGTCTAATACATGCATGGTCAACTTATAACACACCAAAGACACAGAAAAACATGCATGACCCCTTGAAAAATCGCTTTTGGCTTACAGGTATGCATATGTTGGCAGGCACCAAGTGTTTCATTACAAAGTGATATCCACTGGCCTGACATGCATTATACAGCGTACTGTTAAACCTCAACATATTCCTTTTCCTAACGAAACATCAAATATTATTTCTACATTTATTATTTTTAGCTTGACTCATTATTGAAAAAAAGACGTTTGCTGAAAACAATAACGTGGCAGTTTGAATGCAACATTATTTCAACCGGGCTGATATTTCACCTGTAAATGCAAATCTTGTTTACTAACATTAAATTGCGCTAAGCATGTCGATGTCTGACAAACATTTGTCTTCAAGTTGGATAAACTCAAATGAAGCATGGAGATGGCTCTTTAACCTGGACCTAAATGTCGATCTAAACCTACTTTGTGACTGTTAATTATCATGTGAGAAAATTTGCTGTTTTGTGGACAGATAAAGGGATACTCCACCCAAAAATGAAAATGAATTATGAATAACCACCCCAACCTAAACCTAACACAAAGAAAGATATTTGTAATTTGTAAAATATCTCATTTTGTGTTAAGAAAATATTTTTATCTACGATGGTAGTCAATGATGTCCCAGAAATATCCATTGCTAACATTCTTCCAAATATCTTTAGTTGTGAAATTTATACAGGTTTGGAACAATTTGAGGGTGAGCAAATCATGACAGAATGTTTCATTTTTCTGTGGTGTTTTGCTTTAAGGTTTAATTTTAGTGTCTCAGCCCTCCTCCACAGATCTGATGGTGTGTGCATTTTCATATAAGTGTTTTGCACTCACCCCTTAAAACACTTGATCAATGAATCAATTTTGAACCTTTGCTCTTTTTATGAAAGCGCTAAAGCTGCTCACAGCTGAAGAATAGTACAGTGCCCTCAGACTATACCTACTTCTGTTTAAAGTGATAGTTCACCCAAAAATTTAAATTCTGTCATCATTTGCTCACCCTCATGGCATCACAGTTCTGACTTCTATTTCTTTTTGTACTCTTTCAAAAAATATATAAAAAGCAATGCTTACCCTTAGCTCTTTATACTGTGGTAGGCTTTATGAGACCAGTTTTTTAATTGCACTTTTTGTTGTCCTTATGTTGTCCCAATTAATTCCATTGTTTACACCATCTGTAAGTCGCTTTGGAAAAAAGCGTCTACTAAATGACTAAATGTCAATGTAACGTTATGTGAATATTCACTTTAGCACTGAACTCGGTAACACTGCTCTCGCTGGCGGTTCACACAGCGATGAAGCACCTGGGAGCGAAAAATACACTTGCAATTATAAGTGAATGTCTAATACTCAAGGCAGAGATCCCCAAACTTGCTCCCGTGAGGAGTTTGTTCAATTTACTATCCCTAAGTTTGTCCAACGCTTCGAAAAGACGATCTATGCTAAGACTAAATTTAAAAGTGTAGCATGTGTGCAATACAGTGTGGCAGGTGCACAAGGCCCGATTCAAATTTCGTATTTAAAACCGAGCGGAAAACTACTCTCGATGCGGCGCCGATTTGACTAGAAATGCAGCGCGTCTACATTTAAAATAATGAAAATGCGCACAGAAAAGACACAAAATGTAAATCGGGCCTTAAACTGGGTTCACACCCAACGCAAATTAAGCGTTTTGGGTGGGTAAATTACATACAAAGTCAATGCAAAGACGCATGTAGATGGGAATTCGTTTCCGCAAACGAGCTGCAAATTTGGTTTTCCGCGAAGGTTGAAAATATTTGTCAGATCCCGTCAATCACGCGAATATAATAAACATTTCCCACAAGAAACAACGACCGTGGAACGCGATCGTTCAGGTTTGGTGTGAGCCCAGCATTAGACATAGCCACTTGTTTGTGTGAAGTGTGCTTGTTGTTGTGCTTGTTTGTGTGTGAGGTTAATTAATGGGGTACCTCTAGTTATTTTGGTTGCACTTAAAGCTTGATTTCCGGCTGCATCGAGTCCATTGATCTTAAGAGCCGGAAGATTCGTGGGATGTGGTAGAACATGCAAGGAATCACGAAAGCGGAATTCTACTCTTTAATTATGTCCTCTGCAAGTTCTGCGTGTCTATGAGTTAAGCTACCTTCAAGCATCCTCGCAAAAACACATAAAAATAAGTCTAAATAAAAGATTAATTTCAAGCTGAATGCTAAATATTTACTCGTAGTAAATTCATAAATTGTAAAACACCATAGTAAACTTTAATATTTACTCTAGTAAGGTTCAAATATTCTATAAAATAATTTTAATTCAGTTTAATGTAGTGAATACTATACTATACTACTGTGTTTTTATGGACAATATGTTACTACTTATAGTAAAGCATTGAAAATAAAGAACTTTTTAAAGAAAAAAAACGTTAATGTCCTTTTTCAGTTACCTGTCTATTTATGTGATGACCTGCATTTGTGTTTTTTTAAAGATGATAACAGACGCATACTTGTGTATCAACTGTTTGGCCTGTGCTACAAACCTTTATACCTCTGTCGCACCGGTGCTGTGTGGAAAAAAAGTGAACGTACAGCCCTGCTAAGCAAACAGTAACAAGAGTTAGATCGTAAAATGTGAATTGTAAATGAAAAATTGTCATAGCTTTTCATTGCTCAGATGATTGTGTCTAAAGTTTCTATGTAAATATGTGTTAAGAGCGATGCATCCGTTAATGTTACACGAAACATGTAAAAGTGAACAGTGCTGTGGTCGGTAGATTAATAGCAAACTTTCTTTACTCTCTGGCTGAAGATCAGAAAGCAGCGAGCACTTACAGGAAGAGATAACGTTAAAACCACAGAGATATAGAAGCTCGGAGGCTATGAGGCCATTATTTCTGATTCATAACTTCAGAATTATTTTGCTGAAAAGTGCAGAGCTTCACAGATAATTAAAAAAAAAAAATACAGGTGCAGATCCAATTTGAGATTATTCTACATGAAGAATATCAGTGTAAAGATGAAAAAGAAATTATCTATGTGTTTCGTGTGGGCCTGGAAGCCGACGGTACTGGGTATCATCTCTTACATGCACACAATGTGCATACAATTCATTTGTGTGTTTTGCAAACCAACACGATGCAAGGAGCTGAATTCCTGAGGCACATGCGGGAGCATGCAGTTCATGTATTTTAACATTTTTTTTGGTATATGTGCTACAATGAAAACATCCATTTTCTAATGAGGTCTGTAAATGTTTAATAAATGCCATATAGTTTGGAATTATGTGTTGCATAAGTTATTTCTATGTCTAGTTTCATTTTAAAATGAATAACTCTGTCCTGAAAATAAGGTAAAGAACTACACCAATCAAGAAAAAACGAATTAGTAGTTATTGCAGTTTTTTAAACTCATGAACATCGTTGAGCCAAACCAATCGCATGCACACACATTGTCGCTTTCTTCGAACCCCGGTTGTGTAGGGTAATTTAGTTACTTTTCCCTTGAAAAATTAAAGTGACAAAGTGATTTTTCTGTAATTTAATTACAGTTACTTCTGATGTAATTGAATTAAATACTGTGAAATAAATTGTGGAAATGACATCAAAAAGTCTAACTTTAAAATGTATGTTTCATGTATCCCTCTCACATTTTTTAATACTTTGGTTTGTTAATAAGAACTATTTATGTAGTTATTAATTATTTATTTGAATGATTTAAATAAGCTGTTTCATGTCTATCCTTGAATCAATTATAATCAAGGTTGATTTAGATATAGAAAGTAATTAGTAAAAAGTCATTAAATAATTTTTGGAAAGAGTAATTTGTACAGTAATCTAATTACACTATTGAATATGTAACTAGAATCTAGTAATCAATTACTTTTTCAGAGTAACTTGCCCAACACTGAACCAAACCAATTAGAATATGGCCTGAAATGGATGTGTAAAATTCAGACTTCTTATTTCTTTGACATGATTTCACCTGTCCAAATAAAGTCTGTCTGTATTTATGTAGTTATCCGGATTCAATCGATCTTTAAAAGGTGTCTACAGTTGGCATAAACATACAGATCCAAAATGAGTCTCATGGGATAATGGATCACTTGCAAATAGGTCTTTGTTTGACAACAATCAAATAATTACACAATACAGCCTTTTAAAGCATTACAGCATTTGTGTTCATTTTATTCTGGTCTCAGTATGGTCTCCTGTTGTGCTTATGGCTCAGTGCCACCCGCTCGTGGCACCTCTTCTATAATGCTAAGAAAAGCCTTGCCAAAGTAAGAGAAATGAGAGTCCTTTTTTCCATTTATACAATGTTGATAGCAAGTAAAAAGAGAAAACATTCTCCAAAGATAGAAGATACACGCTGAGGCCGATAAGGGAGCCCCGGGCCAGGACACGGTGGCGCTGTAACTATTTCATCTTCCATGGTAACTTAAACAGCAGACAAAAGCCTTCACACTCCAGGGCCCACTGCCAGCATGCCAAGATTGACTGGGATTGTTATAATTCATAGACTCTGGGGTTTCACTCTCCAGAGGTGAGCGGCTGCATTAAGCTCTGATGAAATGGCCACTTGGCTCCAGTGTCGAGCATCGGCCTCCGTGTGTCGTGTGTGGTCAGTTCAGCCAGGCGGTGACCTGAGGCTGAACAGAAGCTGTTGGTGTTGCGTCGCCCAGTTGCCTATGTGGGACAAAAAGCCCACTTAACGCATGAAGCTGTGCGACTCGGGCATGGCATCGGAAAAGGCGTGCCAAATTTGGTCTTAGACTTCTGCTGTCCATCGTGTGAATGACAAGAGCAAGCGCCACTAAACATTTTTCAGTGAGGTTAGACCAATTCAATAAATAAACAGTATGAGGTGATGTACAGAGAAAGTTTGTAGATTTACATTTACATTTATTCATTTGGCAGACGCTTTTATCCAAAGCGACTTACAGTGCACTTATTACAGGGACAATCTCCCTGGAGCAACATGGAGTAAAGTGTCTTGCTCAAGGACACACTGGTGGTGGCTGCTGGGATCGAACCAGCAACCTTTGATTTACCAGTTCAGTGGTTTAACCCAATAGACCACCATCTCCAGTAGATGGATGGTAAAAATTATGAGTAAAAACTGTACTTTATAGTTTCTCTCATTTGCTGGTACTTTAAGGCAGATGTGTTCTCTATTAAAAGGACCATTAAGATGGTTTACATTAAGACATTTTCATGAAAATTAAGCAAATTTCTTCTGTAAATGATTTGGACATTTTACTTTGGTGTCATCTTGTAATTATTCTTAAGTAGTCTTAATGGGGATTCTCATTAGATTTTTTATTTTTGAAACACAGTATTTTAAATGCACTTGATTGCAGTATCAAATAATAACCCTGCATATCAATATAAGCTATTTCTTTAAATACCTTTAGATCTGAAAGCTCATGCTTAAATGCGTAAAATAAGCTATCAATTCTTGAATTTTTAGAAGTCTGAATTTCTCTTTTAAATTTTTTTGTTTAAGCCCTTATTAAAACAGAAACTACCACCCTAACATTTTAGATTCAGTGTTATTTAAAAATGTGGAAAATACTAATAATAAAACGAAAGGAATAAATAAATAAATAATAAACAAAGTTCACATCGTGTCCCTTATAAACTGTTAAAACCTTTGATGTGAACCACACCTACTGTCAGTTCAGTGACACTAAGAATTATTTTTATGTAAAATGTTTCTCACCATCGTTTTGTTTTCCCATCGCAGTGTCAAAAATGCATCCGTAGACCCTCCTTCTCCTTTAGCTTGCGTAAAGAGATGAAGCACTTATACTAAAAAACGTTATGGCACGAATGTGGGTAATGAGGGAAAATGAGAAAACCTTTAACATAAAATTGTAAACCCAGGGAGCATTGAAGACATAGCGTCTGCCTGTCCACTAACCTTCCCAGAATCCCCCACCTTATCATCATTAGCCGCTGGATACGGATACAAAATAAGTAGCCCTTACAGTGGGCCATTAAAGTGTCATTTGGGCAACTGTGCATGAAGCTTGCGATAACACACATTGCTGATGCAGATCCAAGTTTTTGAATCATAGCCTCATATCAGCACATTTAAATCACGCCCCACACTAAAGCAGTCAAAGGTTTCATTAAAGAATGAGTCACTCTGCATGAGAAATACTTCAAAATGGGAGGAAGGGTGTCAAAAAACATAAACAACCTATTGAGAGATCCATGCACAAACACGTCGTTCTTTTTTGCATATGTGTGTCTGTTCGTCCAACTAAGAGACAGGGGGGTGTTTTTTTGAAGTTCTGTTCGGGTGACACTAGTAGAAATAACACACTGCATTTTTCAAAGCTGTGACTGGCAACACATCATACGGTCCTTTAAAAGCTGTTGTTTTGCTTTTAGCAATGCTTTGGCATGAAATATCATACCGTAAAAGTCTGACGTTAAAGGTACGAGTGTAGATTCTTTTGCCTATTTCAAATGCAGGCCAGCGGTCAGAGCACCACTTTTGATTGTTCTTTATCATTTAAGAGCCAGAAAATGTGACACCCCCCACTCGCACAAACCAGAGATACAGATTATGAATAGTATCGTCTGGCTTAATAAACTGCTGGGTCTGACACAATCTGCGCCATGTTGTGACCCACTCTACATCTGTTAGAGCCATACATTCACCGCGGGCTCGTCCACACGCCAATGCATTAAATACATCAGAGCGCTGAGATAGGATCGCTTATAGCGCTCCTTCCTGATGTGTTGCCTGTCGGCATGGTAACATCTCCCCGCTTTCCACTAGCGAGATTTTTAAACTCACTAAATCAGCCCTGGAAAGAAATATATACATTTTTTGCCGATAACCCCCTTTCCAGAGTGTATTCATTGAAGTGATATAATAACTGACACGGAAGGGGCCGACAGTGCAAAAAAAGCGATTTGATAAATAAAAGTATTTGCAAGTTCCTTTTTTTGCTTGAGCTTTTATGACGGGACGAAAGGCCGAGCAAAATTGAACGCCAAAAAAACCCTCTAAGCCCTCTAGTCTCTAAAAAGAAATTCAATTAAATGGGATTTTAGCGTTCTGAATGCATGAGAGTCTTTGCGCTGCTGATAAGGGCTTCAGGAAGCTAAGACCACCTTTATGCCGGCGAACGATCTGTTCCCTTTAAACGTGTAATCCTGACTCACAGCACAATATGGATAGCTGAAATATCAATGCGCTGGAGAACCAATTTAAACATATTGAATCAAGTGAGGAGGACAGTCGGGGATGAACTTCCTGTGGCTTTAGAGAACAGCCGCACAACGTCCATCAATGAAAAGAGCTGAAGCTTTCATAATGTCCCACTACCACCAAACAGTCTGTATTATAGTCCTCAATAGAGCAACTAGTTAAGAAAAACTAGAAATTGGGGGATTAGAAGACCCTGAAAAATGCCTCTGAGCATCGATCACTCAGGTAATGCGGGCTTTCACAATGTTAAGGGCAATTTTGTGGTTAAGGAACCCACAATGAGTTTTTATTATAATTTTACAGACAGTGCAGAGCAAAGCAATGGAGTTTGCAAAGTGTAGGTGTTGGATATTGTTGTTTTCATCCATGTTTGCATTATCATTCACAAAAATCATGACACTGTTGTAATGACCAGTGGGAAACCAGATTTTCTGTGGTGTTTGACTTTGAGCATGAGCTAATTATATTTATGGTAAACTGTTAAAAAATTCCCACTGATGTTGATAAAAACAGCGTTAAGTCCATTATTGACGGTTTCACAGCAACTACATATATGAACGTTATTGCCCATGCACGCTTTTGTGACCTTCACTTAAATTCCGCTATGCATCCGAAAGAATAGAGTCCCAGTAGATTATTTCTGATAACAAGTAACAAAAAAAGTTATTTAGATTCCATAAACTTGAATGAGCCAAGTTACACAACCCAGATAGTTTATTTAATCAAATTACTATACAATAAAATTAAACAGATTGTTTATTTAATGCAATTATTATAGAGTAAAATACCAATATAAATTATTATTAATATACATTAAATAGTTATTTTATTAGCCACTTCCCAGACTGATCTACAAACACAGACCAGAACTTACCTTCGGGCCAGGTGCGTGTATGCGATGGAACCATATATAACTAAACAGACCACATTTCCTAGCATCAACCAAAATGCTACAATTCTTAAGCTTATTTACAATACACACAAAAAATCCTTAAAATAAATGACCTTATAGGTGGTTTGTACAAGCAGCGTATTATGACCAACATTTAAGGATGAGCACCCTCTTGGGCCAGGAGTTTATATGACCTACTCTTACAGGCAAGGTATTACAGTTGCTTAAACACTTCTCAAGCTTACAAAACACAATACACACGTGAAAGTAGGATATAGCCACGGTATTCATTGCAGAAATTGACAAAAAACAAGGTGTAAAAGTATTACAGAATAACTTGAGATGAAAACCTTGTGAATTAAAGCCATAAGATAATGTTATACAAAGAACTCTAAGTCCGTGAACGTAATCGTGTATCGGTCATCGCCATTTCACAATCACGACTGATATTTAAACTCCCCATAAACCGGAAGTTGCGATCGTTTTTACTTGGTTGTGTTTGTCTTAAATCACATGCAAAAAAAAAAATCACAAACTCAGGTCACCAAGACAATAAAAGGAGATCTAAAGGCCATTGTAATTGCTTTAATAACAGTTTATGGAGAGTGTCCACTCTCGATCCGTGTAATAAAATTTAAATTAGGCTGGAAAATGGAAAATGCACGACACGAGAAACCCAGAATATAGAATGTAAAAATATTAAGTAAAACTTAATCTGACATAACTGTCAAGCGGATTCTCATTTTAAGAGCAAAAAATCCCATTCTAGATTTTTTCTTAAATAGACTGGAACATTTAAGTAAGGACGGCCGTGTGTTATGGATAGCATCAAGAGTACTTTGTACACCTCTAAATTACCCATCGCACACGAGTAATTGAATGCCCGAGATTAGGGTTAATTAATAAATTACAGGGACACACACAATGAACAGTCATTAATGTTGCCTCTAGTTGATACTTAAATGTTTTAACGGCTTGAGCGGGCGCGTATTATGCCATGGCTTTATACAATCTCAAATTATTAATTAAAGAAAGCCGATTAAATTATTTGCTCCATTATGTACTTTCGGGATTGGGAGAGCATTGCCGAGCGTGGCTCCTCCACCTTTTTAGGAGGAAGGATTTAAGTGCCTATTTGAAATCAATTTCTCTAATAATGATCCTAATGAGCTCATCAATTAAGTCTGCCATAATGGGATGTTAGTGGTGCCTGTGGTTATCACTTTAACTCTGCCACTAATTTCCATGCTTCATCTATCAAAGATGATTGGCTAATACTGTGTCGGCCTGTTAGGACTGATATGGAGATGGGAGAGGACAGGACAGGACGGCGAGTCGAAAACCTTCGGCAGGCTACGAGAGCGGATAACAATGACGCCTCTCCTCGTACTCAACGTTCGGAGGGCGTCCGTTCCTTTCTTCTTTTTAGCGGTCGGTACGCACGAGAGCGTGCGTGTTGGGGGCGGGGCTCGTAGATTGGCCTGTCCTGCACACACCATTTGAAACGGCTTATGTAAATGAGCCCGATAATGGATTTCAACAACTCGCTCTTATTTACATAAGCAAGCTTTTCGATGGTCGTTCCACATCAGGGATCCCATTATTTGGCTTCTTTCAGGGACGTTTATGAGCTGTGCCCTTTTTTCTGACCCTCCCATTTCACACGGTCCCTAAAGCCCAGGCCTGTGATGACAGTGACAAGCTCACACTCTTCATGTAGACGTGATGTATGCCTCTGCTCTTAGACATTACGGTGACACACAGCGCTTCTTTGAACCCGGAGTTCCACTCAAATAAACACAGACGAAAAGACAGGTTAGGGTGAATTCATGTCAATCTGAAATTTACTGCCACCCCCAACTCATGAAGATACAGAACATGTTTGTGAAGGAGCAATATCCCAGATTATCCTAATTATACCAAATTACTCCACGCACACTAATATTCTCAGAAAATTTGGAACACGCATGTTTAAAAGTAAAACATGTTTTTACTTCTGACTGTATTATATTACAACAGCCACTTTGACCAAAAAGTTAACAAACAAACTGGTACAAAAAGCAAAAGTGAATCATTTACTTATGAGGCTTTTTGCCGTTTCCAACCAAAAATTTGAATTCTTACAAATATCACTGCTTAATGATGCAATAAATTGTGTTAATTTATAAATGATGTTCCTATGCATGCAGGACCGTCTGAAACAAACCACTCTCAAATGTCCCCTCACTTTTACAAGACACAATTCTGAACAATCACATCACAATAAAGATATTTAGTGATGCAGCGATAGATATTTTCGATTCTATATGCATTGATATAAAAATGAAGAGACCATTACAAAATCAGTTTTTCTGATTTTAAAATGCACTCTTTATAGGTACCATTTTATTATTTTATTCTGTAAACTACTTAGAACATTTCTCGCAAAATTCAAACGAAAATGTTGTTTCTATATTTCCGAAAATGAACACTAGAAAAACAGGTAAAAACATGAAAAGATGCTCTGTATTTTTGCAGACCTTAAAATTTCATATTCACTTTTAAGCAATACCACAGTAATATTGTATTTAGGAAAAGTTCATTATAATGTGATAACTTCGGTTTTCATGTTCATGTAGTTCATACTATATGATTTTCTTATATGAAAAAAGGGAAAACCTAAATTATCTGACCATCTCATATTTGGATATTTTACATCTGCCATCACTCATGTAGCTATAGTAAAATATTAACTTCTTGATCAGATTTATTCATTTCATTTCAAGGGTTTATAACATTTATATTCAGGAGTTTGTACATTTATATTCAGTATATGAATGAGTTAAGTATGTGAAAACGGTTCAAACATCCCAAAATGTATAATTATGCATATGTATATGATTTATATTGCAAAATTACCAATGACAGCGCAGAATGATTCATTGATGCACGGCTTTGTGTGATTAATTGATTTATCACAAATTTTATTGAACTCATTAATTATTTCACGGTAAACTAGATAAGTTGAGGAAATTCCAACTGAGCAAGATCTAAATTATATTAGCACAGAAAACTAAATCTAATTGTTCCTTTTATAAAGATCACAGGTTCACATTAGAGGATTCTTTGAACTACTGTCATTGTAACATTAAACCAGCAACAATACAGATATTGATTTTACATTCTTCAAACATCAATACTGCTTTGCTACTGAGCAAACTGCTTTTATATTTGTGTAACTTTTTTCTTCCCTTTTTCTACCCAGAACATCTTTAAAATCAAGTTTACAAAAAAAAATTCAAATCGTAACAGGAAATGTTAAAATCATCTATTATGGCTCTTCTTTGGAGGCATTTTCATAATATTGCTAAAGCAAATGATATTTTGTAAATGCATGAAGTAAGAGATATGTTAAGAGCAGAACTTTGGATGTTCCTGTCGCCATCCCAGCACGTAAGTGGGGCTGTGCGTAATGAAATGCAAAACCTGTGCAGCTAACAATCGGAGGCTTGTGTAGCAGCTTAGCCTGTTGGTCCGAGGCCATTCGTCATAATCAGCGGCACTTTTCTCATTAGTAAAAAGCCATTACTCGTCGACTTTATCAGCCACCCACCGTTATCGGCACAGCAGCAGCAATCCTTGCGTGCAGCGCAGGGGAGAAAAGGTGTCCCTGCGTGCTTTAATAAGGCAAGTGTTTCAGAAGTCCTCGGTCAGGTGTCACTTCATGCAAAGAGTTAGCCGCACTGAGTCAATTCTCACCCACCGCCGCAACAAGCTTACAAATTGAGGAGAAAACGTTCACAGCGGGCTGCTATTAAGCACAGAGCAACGCGCCATCGAGCTCTTCTTTTCTGCTCAGGTCTGTGCAGTTAGTATTTAGAGGCCCAAAAATGGAGCTCATTGTTGGGCTGTCAAGAAGATAAGTGAGGCTCCCAGCACGACACCTTTGGGACGACGCCACTTAAACATTTTGGAATTTAATCTGACAAGCATTAGCACTGAGTTAAATGATGGTGGAAAAGATTCGATTTTAGCCCCCAGTGTCCAGCAACACATATATTAATGACGCCACAGATTAAAGGTTCTTAATCTGTTAATCTCTTTTCATTTGCGTATTCTGTTTACCTTTTGGCACTTGTGTTTACTTTGGAGCGGTGTGATAATGGGAGTGGTTCTCAAACTGGGGGGCCCCAAGATGGATCCAAGGGGGGACAGATTTTATGGCATTTTATGAAATTTAGAAATCTATCATAAATTTGAGCCAATCAAACATCATAGAACCAAAAGAAGCAATGTTCTAGCATTGTATAACTGAATTTGTTTTTGGTTTAATTCAAATTCTAAATTCAAGATTATAAGTCTTTATTTGGGGGGCCGCAAAGCGCTGCACTCTACACAAAGGGGGCCTAACAATGAAAATGTTTGAGAATTGCTTATTTATGGTATAATTATTTGTTTCACAAACAATAATAAGCAACAGACCTTTTAACGTTTCGATTTCCATAGAAAACTCCTATTAACACAGCCTCATCTCAGGAGATAGTTACTATCAGTACTATAGGTGGCTAATGTGAATCCAAAATATGATAACCTAATCGTCAGCGGCACGAAACAGGCCGTCCTAAAAATAGATCTTCTAATTCAGTTTACTAAAACGTAAAGCAGTTAGGAATCGCCATGAGACCCGCACATACAGTACATAGTTATATGTCTGACAACAATGCTTTTGATTTGCAATTGACATCATGTGATCTCATGGGATCAGGTATCTTCATCACACAAAGCATCTGTACTAACAGGATAAAGGCGAATGTGGCATGATGCTCAGCAGGTACATCTAAGAAGCGCACAGTGATTTCTGTATAACACACGCACTCGTGCAGCGCGGCGCTCAGAGGTCATCACCGCTTGGCCGGCCGGTTTGTAGGCATGTAATTAATACTGTGGCGTTAACATTTCAGCGGCAGCCACGCTGCTGAGTGAGTTAATCACCAGAGGAACCAGTGCTATGAAATGACTCTCCACTTTTACGAATGGCTCCCCATCTCCCCTCTTAATCTGTATTTTACGAGTGAGAAACTTTGCATTATGCAAATCGGTGGATGGGAACAGGTGACATTTCAGCAGAGAACATGAGCAACAGCCCAGTTTGGTCTGGGACGCTGATTTAGACATTAGTATCTGTCATCGCTGAGCGGCCAAGCCTTGATCTGCATGGCAGAGAGAAAGAATCTGTATAATCTAGCAGTTTTAAGGTGGAACCTGAATGTGAATGTGATTTGGTGAAGAATTTGTGCGTACCTGCATGTGTCCTAGCTGATAAAAACACGTTAGTACAGAGGACGATAACTGTTTTAGGTTGCCTTTATCTTGAAATATCTAACACCTCTTGAATTTAAAGAGCCCATGAGTTGGCTCGGCAAGTTTCCAAAAAAACACTATTCACACAAAACAAACAGATAGAGACCAAGCTTCACATTTTTGAAGACCAAAACGTTTGATGTCTTGTTTTGCATGCCTGTGATGCAGAAAAAAATGCAGGAATATTTCTTTTAAATCACACCAAAAAACATTGAACGACAAAGAAAGGAAGAATGTACAGGCCACTACTGCTTTTAACATTACGTGGAACCAGTTAGCGTCCCCCAACCTCAAAGCAAAAGGAGATTGCCTGTTTTTCTATCACGGACGAAAAGACGGTCCGTTCCACCTTAAATGAGAGCCCGTCCGCAAGCCTGACTGCCCATGGCTAATGTTTGCATCCAATAAAGACCAAATCAGCACCCAACTTGGCTCATCTTATCATGCAGTCATAACTGATGATCAAAGAAGTCATAAAGATCCCATCTAATCTTTCGCCCATCTATCACGCTGATGTCTTCATCGTCTTTGTGCAGCCGTAATATCAGCCCATTATGAAAGCAAAATAGATCTGGCGTGCATACAAGGCGAATGAAGTGCTCACTTTGACGTGACAGCGTGATCAGTGAGAACGGTAATCCGGGCGAATAAAAAAGATCTCAATTATTCGGCAGGCGTAATGTGGGAGAGCAGCTTCGCACGCGCGCACATCTGCTTCCATATATTGTGACACGCGCTGATAAAACATCCTTGCCAATTTACACTCTCTCTGCTTGACTGATCCCCAACAGCTCTGAGCACCTCTAATCACTCCATCAGAGAGAAAGAGAGAAGAGCTTCGCAAATGCAGAGCTGTTCAATTGCCACCCAAATGAGAGGGATATTGGAAGACTGTCCTAAATTTAAATTACATTTGTAAATGAGGCAAGCTCTTTTAATACGGAGGCATTAGGGAGTTTTATCTCGCCGGCCGCAAATATAAAGGGACATTAAGGGGCCCGTACTCGACGGATCAGGTAAATTACAACGGAGCCACCCGAGAGGACGCGAAGCACGCGTGCAGACCGCTACTGTAAAAACAGTTTTTTAGTACTATGAAAATATCTGCCTCATACCCCCCGATGAAAACATTTAATACAAACACAACTTTCTGCCAATTTTAGTATTAGAAAACCTGATTATTACCTTTGTTATACTTTCTTTGTTTAAAAATCCTAAAACTATTTTTGAAATAGAAAGAAACAAATCCCAGATTTTCGGTGCGGCCTGTGTGCCAGCCAGCGACACCCCGAGAACAAAATCAAATATCACAATTCAATAAATCCAGCGATAAGCAGTACAATACCCTGAGTGTTAATTACCAGAGTCAGTCGTATTTTATAATGACTCCCGCTGGCTCGGGAACGTCCCCTCGTGCAACTATCATTACCCCAATTATCATAAATTTCCCAGCGCACCAATTAACAATATGGGAGGGCAGCGCTGCGTGTATGTGAAGTGTTATAATTGAGCCGCGCTCTTTTGTTAATTAGCTGTTCTGACTCTTTGCTTTTTATGCTGCTGGTCTACTCATTAACAGAGTCATTTAATTCAATTAGTACCTTAATTAGATGAACAGCCATGTTCTGATGTTGCAAGTCTTGTTGGAGGAGAGCAGCGTGATTAGCAAAGACAAACACGGCATGCAAATCATGAATGGCACTGCTGGAGGTGGATCGGAGATGTGGAGATGAGCCAAATCAGCCAGAGACAGACACACACACAAAAGATACACATAGATGGGCTGACAAAACAAAACCACAAGAATGAAAAAAGTGTATATTGAAGGGTGCTTTAAATATTTACAACTGATTTTATTTTAAACGATCGTGTTTAGTTACGTACTGCCGAGAGGGGCTTGTATTATTCACAGTTTGTGAGCTATTATTGGATGCTAGTTGACATACAATAAATAAACAAACAGAGGAGAAATTTCTAAAATGTTTGTGAATCTTGATTTACTGATGGTTCTTGGGACTTTGGCTGTGTCCAATTACTCCCACTTGCGGTCTTGGCCACTTGAGAGCGCGTGCACCCGACTGGAAGTAGGAGCGTAAGTCTGTCCAATGTCTTAAAAACGACAAAGTTCAGTGCCCTTAACGCACACTAAACCAACACTATCTTGAAACCCGCTTCCGCACGGTATTCAGGGCTTAGTGTATCCCATGATGCATCACGTTCTGGATGTTTCATGAGACTTTTTGACCGGGTCTCGCAAGATGTTGCGGAAAGCGTTCCAAGTTATACAAGTACTTTTAAAGGTTATATCTATTTATTCTATGTTCAGCTAACGTGTGTTTTTCTTTAGCTTTTTTTGTTTTTGGGGTACAGCTGCTTTAATACAAAACAAATAAAGTGGTATAAAAATAAATCTGACTTGACTGTATTATTAGATATTACATATCATTTCGTAGTAAAACGTAGTGTTACACATTTTATCGGTGAAAACTCCAGAGTGTAAAAACAATTTTTATCAATTTATTATAAACACCACATTAATTAACGCTGTATGTTTGTACTTGCTAACCGTGTCCCATCAGGTTACAAATTCTACATGCCAACTTGGGATCTTCACGCCAAATAGAAAATTTGTGTCAAGACCGTAAGTACGGGGATTTGGACGCAGCCATACTCTAAAACTAGTCTAAACAGTTTATGCAGCCGGCACCTAATTTCCATAGGCTGGTTTAAATTATCTATAAAAATACAAATATTCAATTATTTCAGAATGCACCAGTCTATGCCCGCATGAACACAAGCAAACTAACAGAAACAAATCTATTGTATTCCAGCAAAAAAAAGAATTACCTCTCCCGAATATTAATTGGAAAGATGCGCATTTATTACAAAGCGGTGCCGCTTGGCGTTGTAGCCCCGCGCCGAGAGTGACAAGTGAGATTAAGAGTGTGGGATTGGAGCGGAGGAAGCGTACTCACACATCCCTGTTGACTTCGATAAGAAAGACCATTCGATGACATGGAGGGACAAACTCAATTAACTATAATGGAGAGAGGCCATTCCAGCCCTCTGCTGACGGATGGCTACAGAATTCAGTTTTCGTGCTCAGAGAGATCTTAAAACCTGCTGAAAAGACACGACACAACAGAGACAAGCTGAATCAAAGGCTATCGATGAAAAATATCCTAATCTGTGGATTAAATGCCTCGCGGCCACAGTTTAATTTGAAGTGGAATACGAACCCTCTCTACGGAGTAACACGGGCCGTATCGTTGAGCGAAGGTATAAAAAGAGCGGGCCGGATAAAGGAGGCAGGTCAAGCTGGAAAAACACTAAAGCACTTCGGAGAGTCCTCACTGATCAACGATGTGAACTGGTTCATCAGCGACAAACTTCATGTGCTTAAAAACAGGACTTCGACATTTCTATTACAACAAAACATATAAAAAGATGCTTTCATCCTGAGCACCGTATTCGATCTACACGTTTTGTGCGTTCCCTTGGAATTAAACCAATGACCTTGGGGTTGGTGGCACCATGCTTTGCCACTTAAGCTATGGGGAAACAATGTCCATTTCACTTCATTGCACTTCTTTTATTTTAAAGGTCAATGCATCTCAACGGAAGATTACTCTGAAATAAATGAGAACACAATAATGGATCAATGTGTAACTCATTCAAGTAATAGCGCAGCAGTGGCTGGGAAAGACTGAAATGGCAACACTGAAAACTGAAGAAAATGATGTGCTTAGTTAAGAATACATCTTTTTCTGAAAGTGATATATATACAGTATACGAAGAGTTTGGTTCCAAAATGAGATGACTCCGTTTTAAACGTAAAAGTTTTTATATTGTATATTCCAATTAATATTAATCAAACTGCAGTTGGTTTGTTTTGATTTATATATAATATTACTCAAAAATAATAACTCAAAAATTACAGCTAATTAACACAATGACACACATTAAAAACATGTTTTGTTTTCTTCTCATTTTGGAACCAAATTCTTCATATTATTTCATAGGCATCAAATGAAAATATATAGAATTGAGCCTGAACGCTACTAAGGTCATTTTAAAAACAGAATTAAATTTTTGACCTTTTGCTTGAAAGCTCATTGGTGTAACTACCAAAGCCTCCCACACTTTAAATGAGACATTTACACACATTTTATGTATTAATCATTTAAACACTGACATGTGTGATTGTATCATTGGAGTACAAAACTGTATTACATCAGTTAGCTTTTGTTCATGGTCCAAATCTTTGGAAGTTTAACGTTTTAAAGACTTCTGATGTTTTCTGAAATCTGCCCCGGTTCATATGCGGTTTACGTGTACTGTAACCAAAGTTCAGTTCTTTATTCTGGAGGTTTAGACTTTCTTTTAATGACCTTTTAAACTTCTCTTACTTTGTGAGGCATCAAGATATTTTTTCAAGAGTGTTTTTTTCAGATAAAGCTTGATTTTATAACGAAATTACTGATATAAACAAATCTCCTGCTAATCCTGTTGGCTTGTAAAGTGTTTAAATCCCACAGCTTGCGCCTTAAGTGAAAAGCTCTGTCATTTGTGTGCCTACATGACAACTCGAAGTGTGAATTAAACCCCGGGTCAATTTAGAGCATGTAACTGATTTATTACCCATAATCCCATTCACAAAGCAAAGCAGGTCAGATAGGTGGAGAGAGCAGATTTATGTTCTAGTTTGTGTCAAAGCCGCTGGCACACAGCTTGATCATTTTAAATCCTGGTTAAATCTTTAACCAGGTAACCAGATGGAACCATCAGCTGCCGTCTCTCACCCGCAATAAACCAGGTATAGACCTGTAAATCGGGATATTGTGTCTCTTTCCCTAAATCCAAAACTCTTTTGAATTAACTACAAGAAATGAAAGGGAAGATTCAATAGAAGTCAAAGTAGAAACTAAACATTTTAGTGTTCTGTGTGATGTTGTGATATACTACAGTATTACTATAATAAGTAATATTTCACCCAGACAACAATAAATTAATATACAACTTGGTGTAAAATGCATGTTGTGGTGCTACATGTGATGTATACCGCTTTCAACATAACAAATGGCCTTTCAAGGACAATAAATACTGTACAGATTTCATGCAGACTACCATAAAACATTACTTCAGATATAGAGAATCTTAACATGAGATTTATCAATCAAGCACACTGTGTAAATTTCCTTTAGATTATTTAAAGTATGTTCAACCACTTCCAAATACATCAGCGGTACATGGTGGTTGCTAGGGTGTTGCTATGCGGTTCCTAGGGTGTCTTAGGCAGTTGCTTACAAGTCATCAGGAATCTCTGTGATGTTCAAACATTACAAAATGATCAACTTATTTAACTTTAGCTGCATTACGGACGTCGCTCGTCACTTCTTTAAAATGACTTCACACACTTCCAGGTGAGCTGTCTGACCGGTTAACAGCTGTGAAACGTCTCACTAGAATTAATTAGTGTAATAATCAAGTTAATGGGGAGACATAAATGGTGCTCTGTGTGTCTAAGTGCTTAAATTACACAGCTTTAGTGATCTTTAAATACAATCCAAGAAGTGATGAACCTTGAGATTGTTTGCTCTTAATTTGGAAGACCTCCAACAGCCATTTGAACAAGTCTGGCACTGAAATGATAGGCCTGGATTTTCCAAGATATCACAGCAGATTTCGCGTTTTGGTTTAGGCACATCACGAAGGCATAAACAAGTAGACGTTTCTCCCTGCGCTGGAATGAAACAATTACATTTCTTTGCATCACATGACTTCTCATCCGCCTTGAAAGAAAACCAAACACAGGGCCATTGATGTCCCATACACTACCAACAAACAAATCAGGCCCATTATTGACAACCCCAGTGGAACGATTACAAGAAAGAAAGGATCTCCACGACACCACCGCCGCGACAAACGTCCCGGACGAAAAAGGCTGACTGTCAAAACAGCGAAACAATAGAGTGGGCTTGTAAGTATCCTGCTTGTATCAACTGATAAATGGGCCGCTCTTTAAGGAACTTATCTCTTTAAGACTCGCAGCATGAGGAATGGCATCATTTGTACTGTTTGCCTGGCTGGACGAGTCAAGCTGGATCCATTTAAAAGATAGTGAGATACTGTCGACAGCAATAGACAGGGTAATTGCAGAGCCACTACTGTGGTATAAATTACATCACTCCGAATGGCAGAGGGGCCCGCGGAGAGCGGAAAAAAAATCTGACAATTCACTCCACCTGCCACCTGACCATCGCTTATCACTGCTTAACAGAGAAAAAAGAGGCAGGTGAAAAAAATTAGGTATTGATCAAATTAACAGTTTTAGCATTCTGTTCAAGATGGGCGGAGGCCACGGAGATGGAACAATTAAATTCTGGAGACAGTATAAGGTCTTTGGATAACTCACAACCTCCAGAGAAACAACTCGCCGCTAACAACCTGAACATATAGCTCTACAAAACTGAAAAATAACAAAGGCCGATTTAACGACAATGCTAATAACCTGGTATCCAAAAGGTCAGGGGAACGAAAAAACGAATGAAACGAAAAAGTGCCCTCGTTGTCATGAATGTATCATATGGTATATTTAAATAATGCCATATAAGCGGAGCTTCTGCGTTGAAAAACGCAATGTTAAAAGGGTGTTCCCAAGCGGGTCTTCTTTGATGGGTCTAATTAGAGACTTTTGTTAGCAGTCTAAATGCCAGAGAACCAAATTGATACTGTGAATCTCGATGGATGGTTTTGCTACAGTAACCACAGTTTAAAAGCGGTATTCGTGTTTCTAGTAAAATAAACAAATGGTGAACAATCCACCAGTTCCTAGTTGTGTATATTCAGGCAAAATTAAAATTCTGTCATAAATTACTCACACTCTAATTGTTCAAAACCTGTATCAATTTCTTTGTTTGGTTGAACACTGAGAAAGATATTTGGACAAGTGCTTGAAACCAAACCGTTCTTGGACCCCATTGACTACCATAGTAGGAAAGATTACCACTGGTAGTTAAAAGTGCCCCAGAACTGTTTGTGTTCCATTCTTGAAAATATCTTCTTTTCATGTTTAAATTGTATGAAGTATTTTTTTACTATTGTAGTCAATGGGGTGCAAGAACTGTTTGTTTATGAGCATTCTTCCAAATATCTTCCTCTGTGTACATCAGAAATGTTTGCAGATTTGGTACAACCTGACGGTTAATAAATGACGGAATTTATATTTTTGGGTGAAATATCCCTTTATCAATCAGGTAAACAATAAGAAATCTGTGCAGATCTGTTGAAACTTGTATAAGGGTAGTAATGTTTACCACTAACATGACTAAGTAACTCATATCATTATATTCCAAAAGCGTCTGGTTAAAACCAAGATTAACCCTGAACTGGAATATCAAATAGATAGTCCCAGTTGTGTCTGACCTTAGTGGAAGACAGATAAAAGATATTAGGCTATTATTTTTCCGCCCCATAAAATAATAAGTAAAAGCCAGCAATTAGTTATGAGCCATAAATCTTAATATTCTGATGTATATTTTGGAACGTGAATTGTTGTTGCCATTTATATGCATCTCTGGACAATCCTTCATTTGGATGAGCTATATAATACTTTCCATTTTCAACATTTTCTCTGCCATTGTTCCGTAGAGAGGCGCTTATCTCCTGCTGAGAGGCTGAGGGCGGATTTGTGTTCTGCATGGTGGTTTTATGCATCACCTGCTTGATTTCAATTTACATGTATGTCCTGGGTTACAGCTATATTCATTTGGCTGGGGCAGTTAAATCAATGGCGTACTGTGTAACCTTCACTATCAAGACAAGCGACACATTATGACGTATTAAAATGGGCCATTGTGGCACAGGGCAAAGGTAAACAAAAGGCTTGTTTTCAATTCTCGTAATGTGTTTTGACCTGAGCTCTTTGGGAGACCAGCACAAATCTGCTAAAGATAACTGTGTATCTGCTAAACCAAATACAGCACTGTCGAGCGAGTTTTATAGCAAACAGTAAGGAAGATTGTTCAGTTTCAGGGTAGTGTACCCAAAATTAAACTGAAGATGTTGCTTCTTTACCATCATGCTGCTGAAGATGAAAAAAAAACATCGATGAAGTCATATTAATGAGATTGTCTGAATAGTATTTGTAAGTGCAATTGTTTATCCCTTTAATAACTCATTTCGAACTTCAGCAGATTCCTATCAATAATAGGAAATGCACACAAAGAACAAAGAAAAATACTTGTGTATAACTTTGAGTCAGTAAGAATGCCAAGCCAGCAAAGCTATTTTTCAAACAATGATATAAATCAAAAGTTTTTAGATCTCAGTCGGTTCATTCACACTCATTTGTCACGTTGAAAACAGCCGTGCACCTTATCACAGTGTGTCCATCCTAACCATTTCAGGACCGGTCATTTCTCCAAAAAATGATTTTTCTAAATGCAATAATATCTTTTGAAGCTAGGATGCCTTTCCTTTAATGCATAATGTCTTCCACAAAAACTAACAACTCTCAGATCTGTGTTGCAAAAGGTCTATCTCCCTGGCCGGCTGAACTGCTTTAATTCCCAGACACCTTATAGTGATGGCTTCAATTTCCAGGGCTTTTGATAAAATCGTGCGCTCTCTCGTGTATTGGGATTGAGCACCTGCTATGGACGCCATTTAATGAAGTGTCATAGTTTCAGCGCCTGGTGTTTGACATAACCTCATTCAATGCTCGTGTGATAAATGTGAGCCTGGCAATCATAAAATATATAGCTATAATTGAGTTAATATGATTTAAAATACTAACCATTTGTACTATCGGATTGTGCTGTCATTTGCCTTCCGCAGGTAAGCTGCCGACAACACCGGGTATGAATGTTTTAATATCGGCCTTCTGTCGTAAAATATGTCTTTCGCAGTTTAGAAACAGTGCCTTTCAAAATGTTTTACATTATTTGTTCCAAAATAATAAATATTGAATTTAAACAAATGTCAATATTAATATTTATCTTTGAAAATGTTAATGTTTGAAGATTCATATTGTGAATCTAAAAGTATAAAAGGGAAATTTCACAATTTACAAAAAACAAATAATACATAACACATCAAATACAAGTTTTGAATGATGTGAAATGAACAAATGATGACAGAAATTATATTTTTGGGTGCGAACTATCTCTTGAAGTTTGCGTCTTGTGCGAGTTAATAAAATACACATTGTATTTCACATAATATTTTTCTTATTTTCATAGACGCCGCTGAGTGTTTGGTGTCACTTTGGCCATCAGAGAAAAAGCGCTTGATTTCATCTGACAGCTCAAGAGAATCACTTTCCTGTCCTAAACCCCCCTTAACACAGCCTGATCTCGGCTTGTTTATTTTGTAGCTGCTAGATGACCATTGTGCGAGCCTCTTTTGTTGTGGAGGTACTAAAGGATATCTCGCAGGTCATATCATTCTGGGGAGGTTGATGACTCGGTTAGATCTCCATCACCCTCCACTCAAGCGGAGAATGTGTCCCTATAGCAGAGGAACACTGTTAGATGGTGATGGGATAGAGAACAGGTGACAGGCCCCTGCCAGCCGTTTCCTGGAGAGAAACCTCTATTAGTCCCCCGTTACCTCTTCGCGTGTGTTTGCATTGCAACAGTAAGTAATGATTCTGTCAGGTTAACTTGAGAAGGCCGCTATGCCAATGCATCTCATCATGTATCTTGAGGTGATATGATACATACACATAACCGGCGCTGTTAAGATTCCTTTATACATGTATATTTGACCTGAACGTGCGAAGCATCTGCATGCTCCATTCTGAAAGACTAGATGGATTGAAGATTCACATCTGTATTGTTACATCCGACATCCTGAACCATGAGATGCAGGGCTAAACTTGCAACTTGTGCTTTGATGTGTTTGCTTGATCAAACGAGCCCATTACAATCTGGATTCTGAATATGTCTTGGATTTATCTTTCATTTTGAACCTGTTTTATATTGTACCTTCTCATGAGATTCATTGCGGCTGGATATTTTTAAATAAACACTTAAAGAGACAGTTCTTCCAAAAATGAAAATTCTGTCATCATTTACGCACCCTCATGTAAATTCATACCTGTATAAATAACTTTGTTGTACTGAACACAGAGAAAGATATTTGGAAGAATGTTAGTTACTTTCAGTTCTGGGACATCATTGACTACCATAGAAACATTAAATAGTCAAATGTGCCACAGAACTGTTTGTTTTCTTACATTTCGCAGAATGTCTTGTTCTGTTACATTTTTTATAACTCAATAGTAATATATTTCTGCAGATAAAAATACTTAAGCATTTACTCTGGTAAGCTGCTGTAAAATTGAGAATATTACTTTTCAACCTGACTATAGCAAATATTCAAGTATAGAATTTACAACAAGAATACTATACTTTACTATCTTAAATACTATACTACATTTCAGAATGTTTACAGAAGTGCTGTAGATGAAGTTCATGTGTTCATACAGTGAGAGACAACAAAATTTGTGAGTGTCATACGCATAGCACATTAAAACGCACACCGCATTCACTCAGACATGCAGTACAGGCAGATGGCATATTTAACAAGTATGGATCAATTTAAAAAAAATCGCATTAAGGTTCAAAATGGACAAAAATGTCCATGTCCAAAACGGTCGTAAAAATTGTATATATCCATATATATATTTTTTCTATATACTACATGTAAAGAGGTTTTTTATTTTTATAAGGCCATTATTCAGTCTTACATATGTTAATAATTAACAACAACATTCATTTTAATGCATTGTTATTTTTTGGAGCAGAGTCCGTTTTAAAAAACAATACTGTCATATAAATATTTTATATAAAAAATTAATACTTTTACTGACGTTGATCTTTTTAAGCAGACCCTTTCCAGATCAAAACTAATTAACATTTCATAGCAGTTCATAGGTTTAACCCTTTAAATCCTAGTTTGTTTACATAATGCAACATATAAAGTCTATTGTTTCTTAGTGTTTTTTAGGTTTAGTGTGTAACAATTGTGTGTACCATAAACATTTACAAAAGTAAATTTTAACAAATTCGTACAATTGAAATACACACCTTTTGCAAAATTAGTGCTGTTTGCATGAACATAGCCGAGAGGACAAAAACAAACAAAATTGAAATGGACAAAAATGTCCATGCGAGCATATAATGGTTTCCGCATTGCAGAATTCATAGGGCTCTACATTTCGCTGCTGTCCTTCTCAAACCTTGTATCCCCATATTTCGTAACTTTTGCAATAAATCATTATTATTAGTCACCCTTTATGTTAATCATTGGGTTTTTAAGTATCAACTTTGACAACACAGTGTTGAATCATTAAAAAGCACAATGTTTTTTCCATTTCCTGAAAAACAGCCACATACTGTATATGGATATCCAAGGATTTGGAAGGACAGCGATGAAATGTGGACTCAATACAGTCGAGTTTCAATCAGACTAGACCAGCAAGATTAATTTACTCCACTGTGCAAATAGGATGCAACAGATTGTGATTGGACATTGACGAACGCCACATTTTAGTCAAAGCTCAACATTTTTCAACTCTCCGTGACAGGATTAAATGGAAATGCCCAGCGCTGTTGCAAACAATAGAAAAATATACCGGAACAACAAAAAAGAAAGAGAGCACAAAAACATCTGCTTCCAGCAAGGCAGGAGGATCGGCGATGCTAATGTATGAAATAAAGTATACATAAGGCTTTAAGGTCAGGAGTTTGTTCCAACCACAAGCCCAACTTGCCCAGCCATAGCATGCTTGAAAAGAAACAAGAGCAACTGTTCTCTGCAGCGTCGGCTCTAGGCTGGATTCATCTCAGCCGGGGGTGAATAATCCTGACAAGTTTATAAAGTGCTGAGGTGAAGAGGTTACACACTTTGTGTGCCGGTCGGCTGTAATTTAAAACAACTAGCCCTCTCGATTTCTGCCTGCTTTTTCCCCGAACCTTCACGGGTCTCCCTGAGCGAAAGTTTTCAACAGGACATTACACACAAGAGCAGGCAGCAGATTGTGTGAGATTACGACAACATCCTGGAGCAGCGTCGGCTCTGTAATATCTCCATGTTTGCAGTCATGGCCTGTCACCCCAGCTGACCAGTGGAGACGCCCGGCGGGTCGCACCCGTGCCTCAATCAACTTCAAGTGTTATTAAATAGTGACCTCCATGAGGAAAAGTACAATGTAATGATGGCTTAAACAAACACAATTTATCATCCTCCTCACGCTGACATTACTTTAGCCTACCAAACCCAGCCAAGCAGGCACAGTTCAGCCGGCTGAGCGGCCAGACTTTGACCCCATAAGAGGCTTCCACAATCCTCCGTCCACAAGGAGCTGGCTTCAGTTCAGCAACGCTCTGTCTATTCGCCCAGCTGGAAACAAGCACACGCCGCTTATTTATTCACTTCTTTCAAAATCCCATCCTGCCACGCAGGCTCTTTTCTAAATGGGCAAGTGATCATAAAACTAATGGCCGTAAACTAAATTTAAGAGTAGATGAAAGGAAGTTTTTTGTGTGAAATATCCATATTTAGATATTTTTGTGGAAAGTTTGAGAAACTGATAATTTTTATGACACTTGAGATTACTCAGGTGTTTTTTTTCCCAAGACAAAAATCTAAAAGCAAATTTAAAGCTACAGTTTGTAAAAGCCGCCGCTAGAGGGCGAACGATCAAAATAACAACAATGCCGTAGCTTGATGACGCTTTGAAGGAGCTTGGAATGATGGGATCTGTTGTCTTTAACTCCACCGCTGATGGCCATCAATCAGATCAGAGAAATCATATTAGCAGATGAGGTAAAGTTTTATAATTGTTGCGAACTATTGTGGTCCATAAATAAATGACTGCTCGAAACAAGTTAGTGGCCTGCTAGACGCTAAAGACTACTTCCGCCTTTGTCCACGACATTGTTGACATGCGGTTTCATGCAGTAGAGTTTGTAGGAATTTTCCAGTAAAATATCCAAAAACCACTAGGCCAATGTTATATATGTTTTTCAGCTGAGTACTTACAATATCTCAAATGTTTCCAACTGCTTTTAAATCCTGAGAAAATCGCCATTCTAAACAGTGGACGTCATATCCACGTTACCCTTTGTTATCGCCTTTACTGACGTAGAAACCGCGTGACACTGTCGTAGAAAGCTGCGGAAGTAGTTTGAACCGTCGGTCTTGTCTACCATTATTGCAAATGATGTTGGTAACTTTTACTATGATTGATTTGAACACTTAAAACTGTGAAGTGTTATCACTCCATCGAATTGGACAATTACTGTAACATCTGTGACTAACAATTTAGTTTTAAACCTCACATTACTCAGGTCTAATTCATTATAATGACATAAAATGATTTCATTAAATGCAACATTTATAAAACTTATTATTACTTAACCTCTTCCGCTAACATGATTTCTCGTCCCCGTCTGAGTGATGTATCGGCCAAACCATCAGCGGTGGAGTTGAAGACAACATATCCCATCATTCCACGCATCTACACAGCATCATCAAGCTACGCCATTGTTGTTGATGTGATCTTGCGCCCTCTAGCGGAAATTTCTACAAACTGTACCTTTAAGGTGGTAACAAAAGGTAACGGGTGTCACTGTTTATAATGCTGATTTTCTCACGATTTACAAGTAGTTGGAAACATTTGAGATATTATAAGTACTCAGTTGAGCAAAATATATAACACTAGCTTAGTGGTTTTGGGATATTTTACTGCAAAATTGTTACAAACTGCACCTTTAATCTCAATCTAAAGGAAAAAAGTTAATTTTCTGTTACTATAAAAGTCATTATGAAACGAGTCAGACGAAACTGAACATACTGAATGGCGACTAGTTACAAAACAGGCTAGAAACTACGAGAATTAAATGTACTGTAATTGGATGGGATGTAATGAACAGGAGTCATGTGACGTACGATAGCTTTAAAAAATCTATATATTGATGGTTTTCAGTAACAAATGTATCATTTTATTTATTCACCGATCAGGCTGTATGGTTTATTTTTTGTGATTGATAAATGTGCTTTTTGAAAAACCCCTTTCAAAAGCAAGCAAAGAGTCGTTATTTAATATAACTCAGATTGTGTTTGGCTGAAAAGAAAGTCATGTTCCTATTCCTTCAAACTCTCCTGGCTTTCATTTCATAGTCCCGACATGCCAAAAAGTAATCACACAAACTTTTGTTACTTTTACTGGTGAAGTTTTATAACTTTACATAACTATGATCCTTATAGGTTTAAAAAGTTTGCTTTATCATTAAACCGATAAATGCATTGAATCGGTCAGACCCATCAAACAGGTCATTCGGGAAATGATGTGCCAAGTGGATTTTTATGAGGGTATTTTCCAATGTAGTATACGCTGCAGGTCAATGCTAAGCCGAAGTTGCTTGACACTTCATCTATGGTGCTATGATTTTTTATAAACACTATTGACTTGGCCTTTATTGATTGAAGTGAATGTATCACACAAATCATTTTGCACCGAATCAATAAAGAAATCTTGTGGAAAATTTATATTAAAAGACCTTTGTTTGCTTAAGTGACTTTCAGACAGGCCATATTGAATGCTTTGCTGATTAATTGAATTAGTTTAAATTTGGGCATGGCATGCCCATTAAACAATGCATTCTTAAATCATGCGCTGCCGCATATGATTGAAATGAGATTTTCAACACAACCTGAGAGCTGTTAAATAAATCAGATATGCATTTTACACAGTAAAGTAAAGGTCCATAACTCTCACAAAGGGACATCTTTCAATCTTTGGGTTCAACACTTACTCGTGGCTATTTGCCTGCAGTAATGCCAAGCGCTTTCCTTTTATTAATATTTCAGAGTATACTATAGCGTACCATCTGCCACAAAATCAGTAAAAAGAAAAGCTTACTTTACTTAAATAAGCAATTTTACTCCAAAGAAACTAGACTTGGCCAAAAGGACAATTTTTCCTTTAAGTCAGTGTAACTGGTGAAAATGTCTGGGTCATTGGTCTTAAAAGCAGACATCTCACTTCGGCTGTCAGCGAAGGACTGCTGAAGGAGGCCACTTTTATTTTTTTATAACTATCAGTTGATCATTGCTGTTTAATTATGTTGGGTGGATTTCGAAGTAGATAACATGCCGTTATCTCCTGGCGAGAAGGCTAGAAAGGATATCAAAAAGATAAGTCCCATTCCCGAACACACTGTTCAAATATTGTCTTTTGTCTTTCAAGCATTTTAATCATGTAGCATTTTAATGCAGAAGAACAGAAAAAGAGACGAAAAATAATATGTTGATAGGACGTCATTTGAAATATGTCTGTATATCCAAAAACAACAGGAACATTTCCCCTTTGAACAGGTAAAGTCAATAATGAAATAATGGGGGGCTTGGGGGGTGAGCCAGAGGAGAGGCTCATAGCCATAATAATAGCCCAGGGGGATTAAGAGATCACTTGAGTCAAGAGGTGTGTTAAACGCCATAAAATGCAGAAATGATGAGGCTAGATATACCTCGCGCAGCACCCGATGCATTATAGAGATGCACTCCTAACACACTTGCTCAAGTGACAATGTGACATTGAATATAGAGGTCGTTTCTGCTGTGTACTATTCTAACCATGCAGCTTATAAAGTGAAACATCTTCGTGTTTGAGAAATATGCTCTGGTTATGCTCAGCCACTTAAAGTTTGCAGATATTATTCATATACTTAAAGCTGCAATCTGTAAAAAAACTAACAAAAATCTATTATTGAGCAGGTATATAAAAAGTCAGTGTTCCAAACTGCTAACTCGATTCACAACGGTAAACTTACAATAATGATTTATAATTGAACTGTCAGGTCGAAAGATGTAAAGTTGAGCGTGTAGAGTAAAGTGCAATTTTATGTTTCATACAGAGATGGCGATAGAGAGGCAAAATGAACAGTTCAAATGAAGCACTCTAGTTTGTAGATGCTCTTTTTGGGTTTGAAGCTGCCAGATCATTTTGATATTTAATCATGCTTGACGTTTCGCTGTGTGCACTGATTGCTGTTATTTTACTAAACATGATCAAATGTGGGACAAACCGATGATGACGAAACTATATTCAACAAATCAACTACAGACTTACTGTTGCGGAGGCTTTCACTTACAAAACGATGTCGCAGAACTGGCTTCCTTTTGGAAAAAAGAAATATCAGAGATATGTTTTACTTAAATGTTCACTTCAGTGAGATTGCGTGAAAATAAAGCTACCAATCAGATTCTCGTGTAATGTAATATTTTATCTGACCCATAAGAAAGAAAAATAACAGATGGAGGGCATATGGAGACCTTTCATCTGCATCTCAGAAATCTCACAGTCTTCATCTCAACAATGTCACCAGCTGAGCTCAGAAGTCTGCTATCACATATATTAAAGATCTTATGAAACATTTCTCTTCAGATTTACCCAAATCTTTTACCTCTGCAATCTACTTATATTATACTCCTAACATATTTCACCAAGTTGTTTCTGTTTTAGGAGAAACACAACAAAGAACTGCATCGAATCTCCTGAGCTATAAAAAGAATCAAGACTTCATATGATGTGTTTAGAACATATTTCATGTATTATGCAATTTATCTGCTACAAGGAACATATGAAATGATGAAACAGATATCTAACTCACCTGAACATTCTGCAGTGAACACATCATCGTCACATTCACCAGGAAAATCAGTCTGATGCGGAAATAAACATTGATTTGTTAGTGCAGCCAAAATAAATATTTCCTGGCTTTTCAAGTACACAAATAATGCCACTGTAACCATTTCCAATATTCCGCTGAGAAAACAATCAGGTAGAGAGCAAGAAAAGGAAAGCACAACACATGGGGGAAATGGGATGCTCCATTAGCAGCGGATTTATTCAATCAGCTGCTTCACCTCTTAATTAAAGGAACTAATTATGCTATCGGAAGACTCGCTGGCTGGTAGCTCCAAAAGTGCTCGGGCTGGCACGCCGCGCTGAAGGTGATGACCTTGTGATAACCCGTGTGTTCATCAGTCAAATTACTGTCCCCGGTAATGGTAATGCCAAAGCGCTGGAACACTGGGGCCAACTAATCTGTATTCAAATGACATGCTACCAAACAGTAAGGTGTGCTCTGCGGCCATAACTCAGGCACGCCGCGCACCAAGAGGGAGCTCGACCCCCTCCCTGCCCATCCGACATTATCGTACATTTCCCAGGTTCGAGACGGGCCTTCTGGAGAGCCATTGATATTGGAAAAATGAAACACGAGTCTCCCGCGCAACCTTAATGGTCAATTGAAAAGAATTAATTGCGATGGTGGGGGTCGCCGTGTGGAGCCCACCTGCACTGAGCCGTATACACTGAGAGGGTTAAGTTTGCACATACTTAGCATGCAAATTTTTTGTAAGCTGGTGCTGGTTAACTTTGAAAGTTAGAATGGTTTGTGCTTTGAATCAGCATATTTGCACTTTTTATAAACGCACGTCTTGGCAAAATTGAAAAGTTTAAGGTCACTCGCTTTTATTTGTTTTTAATAGTTTTCCACATTTTTGAAGAAGCGTTATGGGATGGCACAAATGTAACTATGGGAATTATGAACGTAAAACCAAAATAAATCAAAACTACGTTATATTTGATCATCTTCATTGTTAGATATTGCAGATCTGTTTTTTGAGGTCTCACATTGAGATGCTCTTTAAACAGTATTGAATCTATTCTGAGCTCTTACTGCCCATCCCTTTTAAAAGCAATTTTATTCATGACAGTCTTAGTTTTGTAAGGGAAAGAACAAATATTTTCAATGTATAAGACATATTAAGCATACAGATTAAAACGTTTGTTAGACCAGGAGAAACATTTCAGTCAAGGGTCTGAACTTTAGGTTACACTTAAAATAAACAAGATTGATAAATAGGACGTGTTCTTGGATACACTGGGTTTGCATATTGATCTCTTATATATTCATCTTTATGCATTAGATAATTCATGTTCACTTAATATTCTTGTTCATGTTTATGAAAAGCTTTTTTGTCTTAACTGAAAATAACTTGCCCTGACATATCTTTAAATATGTCAGTGCCATTGTTTTGTTTCAAGATGCACATCACTAATGGATTTTTTTCTGGGCATTTTAATAAAAGCCACTTTAACAGCCTAAATTAACTGATGTGTAGTCCTGGTTTAGGCTAAGTATTGTCAATAAAAAACGGGCCTTAAAGTTCTAACTGGGATTTAGTATCAAATTCTTAAAAAGATCAAAGAAGGTTATCACAGTATGATTGACGCCATAGAAAAAAGCTTTAATGAATGAATTTATCAAATACATATTTGTCCAATTGATCTCCCTAAAGATGTAACCACATTTTGAGTATTGACATGATGAGAATCACTTTTAGTTCAAGTATCATGGCTTTGATACATGGAAGAGGAAGTTGTCTCAGTCCAGAACTATGACAGTAAAGATAGGCTACAATAAACAGAACACAAACTTAATTTGAATTTTTATAAAGTTGAGAATGTTAAGAAAGCTTTCTTGATGTTAAGAGTGTTTAATGTGTCAGTCCTGCATCTGCTGTAATCTACCTAAACCTAAAAAACACAATAATCTCACCTGACATCTGCATTTTTTTTTAATGGGCATTCAAAATACATTTCAAACAAGCTTCGCGCATATACGTTACAGCTAAAAGACTGTAAGATAACCCTCAAACAAATGTAAGGAAATCATACAAACAATAACAATCAAAACAAAACTTACAGCTTTGTTTAAAAAACTTCTGACTCCCTGAATCCTCCACAATGCATTTTCCAGAAAAACGGCACCAAAACAGTCAACATTTCGCCTTTATCGTGAACGCAGCCTGATCTATGATGTTTTGTCGCCACCTGCTGGTCACTGTCGATTACGGGTTACTGCAGGTGCCACTGCGTTGAAATCTCACCATTTTTACACAGTAATATGAAACCAAGAGCTGGGAATAAGTAGAAAAAATGTATGTTCTTTATCAATATACCATATATATTAACTTTAGTTTAACAAGGAACTCAGCAGCTCGTTTTCATAATTATGAATGCAGACGTTTAGAATACAGACGAAATGTGTGACTATAAAGCGTTATTTTAAACTTTTTTTTATATCTTTGCAAAGCTCCCCAAAAACATAGTCAAGATTTAAAACAATCACCCCTTAAATTCAGTTTCAGTCCGCTTTGGAAGTTTGATTTAGGCCCCAGTGGGCCCTTGCTGCCTGGTTGATCGGCACTGATCTAAGAGTGTTTGTAAAAACTTAATTTCTAACTGTGTCAGGACACAATTTTTTCTCTAATTATTCAAAGATATATAATAATCTTATATATTAAGATAATACAATCATTCACCGCTCTTACTGTGGCCAAAAAGGTTATTCTAAAACTGTGGTTGGATCCATCCACCCCAGTGATGTTTGACTGTGACTTGGATGGCCTACTTGTTGAACATCGCTCTTCTGGAGTGTATTACAGCCAAATACATTGAACACCGGAAAGGCAATACAATCGGTTGGACCTCATTGAATTTTTTTAAACCTTTTGAAATCATGATCTTTCTAGCTTTGGTTTTAGTTTTACATACATTTTTATTTTATCCATCCATCCATCCATTTTCTACCGCTT